>NC_091471.1:209206716-209833716 GCF_036971445.1 Narcine bancroftii | reverse complement strand
AGAAGGCCCAGAGCATGTCTGGAGGACAGTTTAGAATGTTGGGATTTCAAAAAGGATGTACATTCCGAAGGCAGCCAGAAGGATCTGGACCAAGCCAGTTTGTTCCTCTCCGCAAGCAACACAAGACAACTTTGAATTTTGTGCTCTTTCTCACTCTCTCAAAGATCTTTTGGCTTCAGTTTACCAAACAAACTGAATTTTGTTTATGATCTTTGCTTCAGTTGAGATCGAAGTTTTGTGAGTCTTGTGTGTTTTTTGTCTAAGTTTTTCTGTGGGCTGGTTGGAAGTGTAGCTTAGACTTTGATTACTTATGTTCTAATTAGGCTGAGGAATTTATTAGTTTTACACTGTTATAGAGATTTGCATAGTAACCAGTGGACATTGTTATAAAAGGGGGATTTTGAATTAAAGTTTGAAGGTGAATTTTTGTAAATAAAGTAATTGTTCATCTTTACCCCTGTGTGATATGCTTTCTTTGTGGTTGCTGGTTTGTAATTCAATAAATAGGAATTGGATTTTACTTGGCCAATCTCCTCCCAAGACTTCTATTCCGGCATAGATTGTACAGCATGGAAACAGGCCCTTTGGACCAACTTGTCAACGCTGACCAAAATGTCCCACCCATACTCGTCCCACCCACCTATTTGTGTTTGGGTCATATCCCTCCAAATCCATTCTATCCACGTTTCTATCTAATCTTTTCTTAAACATTGCAATAGTACTTGCCTCAACCACCTCCTCCAGCATCCCATTCCAAACACTCAACACCATCTGTGCAAAAAAATTCACCCCTCAAGATCCTGTTAAATTCTCTCCTCCCTCATCGTAAACCTATATTCTCGAGTTACAGATTCCCCTGCTCTGGGCAAAAGATTCTGTGTTCACCTGATCTATGAATTAGAACCATAATTTATTGTCAAGAATATGTCACGAAATTTGTTCTGTTGCAGCATCACATTTATATCAATCACCTTAAAAAATAAATAAAAAATAGTGCAAGAAAAAGTCAAAGGCAGTGTCTGTGGTTCATTGTTCATTCAGGAATCTAGTGACAGAGGAAAAAAGTTGTCCTTGTGCTGCTGAGTGCTCGCCTTCAGGCTCCTGTACCTTTTATCCAATAGTAGCAGAGTGAAGAGGGCATGGCCTGGGTGGTGAGGGGTCTTGAGGATAGAAGCTGCTTTTTTAAGACTCTGTCTCTTGTAGATGTCCTCGATGGAGTGAAGACTGGTGCCTGTGATGTCAGAGGCCAAGTTAACAACCCTCTGGAATTTTTTTTTTTAATTTTTCTGAATGTCGACATTTCTGTACCAGACTGTGACGCAACCAGCCAGAATGCTCTCCATGGTACACCTGTAGAAATTTGAGTGTCTTCATTGACAAACCGAACCTCCTCAAACTCCTTACAAAGTATAGCTTCAGGAGCGCATTTGTGATTGCATTGACATAAAAGCACCAGGAAAGATTCTTGGAGATGATGACACGCAGGAATTTGAAGTTTTTGACCCTCTCTATTGCTGAACCCTCAATGAGGACTAGTTCATGTTCTCCTGACTTCCTCCTGAAATCCACAATCATCTCCTTGGTTTTGCTAACACTGAGTGCAAAGTTGTTGGTGTGACACCATTCAACCAGTTTAACTATCTCCCTCCCTCATTGCCATTTTTGATTTTGCTGACAACCATGCTGTTGTCAGCAAATTTGTAGATAAAATTAGAATTGTGCCTGTCTGTGCAGTCATGGGTGTATAGTGAGTAGAGCAGTAGGCGAAGCATGCATTCTTGAGGTGCGCCTGTGTTGATTATCAGTGAGGAGGAGACGTTGTTTTTAATTTGTACTGACTGTGGTCTTCTGATGAGGAAGTCAAGAATCCAGTTGCAGAGGTGGGGTACAGAGGCTCAATGTTTGGAGCTTGTTGATCAACACTGAGGGAATAATGGTGTTGAAGGCTGAGATGTAGTCTATGAAGAGTAGCCATCTGCACAAGTTGCTGTTTTCTAGGTGATCCAGAGCTGAGTGGAGAGCCGGTGATATTGCCAGTGTAGAGCCATTGTGATGATGGGCGAATTCCAATGGGTCCAGTCCTTTGCTTATGCATGTGTTAATTCTGGCCACGACCAACCTCTCAAAGCATTTAATCACAGTAAATATTAATGCTACTGGGTGATAGTCATTGAGGAAGCTCGCTCTGCTCTGCTTGGGCAACAGGATGATTGATGCCCTTTTGAAGCAGGAGGGAACCTCCGACTGCAGCAGTAAGAGATTGGAAATGTCTGTGAATGCTCCATCTAGTTGGTTTTGTCTTGGACTTTGTATACCTCCATGAGATCACTCTTCAACCTCCTGAGCTCCAAACAACAAAATCCTAGCCTGCTCAACCTCTCCCTATAGCTCAGACCCCAAGTCTTGGCAACATCCTTGTGAATCTTCACTGCTCCCTCTCCAGCTGGACAACATCTTTCTTGTAGCACAGCGACCAAAATTGAAAACAGTACTCCAAATGGGGCTTCACCAACACAAGTCCATAAGATATAGGAGCAGAATAGGCCACTTAGCCCGTCATTCCATTATGAGCTGATCCATTCTCCCACTCAGCCCCACTCCCCTGCCTTCTCCCTATAACATACGACTACTCAGGCATGGACAGAGTAGACATAGAAAGATTGGTTCCCATGGTGAGAGAGTCTAGGACAAGAGGGCACAGCTTCAGAATTGAAGGGTGTCCACTGAGAACAGAATGAGGAGGAATTTATTTAGCCAGAGGGTGGTAAATCTGTTGAATTTGTTGCAACAGGTGGTTGTGACATCAGGTCACTGGATGCATTTAAGGCAGAGATTGATAGGCTCCTTATCAACCAGGGCATCAAAGGTTATGGGGAGAAGGCTGGCAGTAGGGCTGAGTGGGAAAATGGATCAGCTCACAGTTAAATGGTGGGGGAGATCCAATGGGCTGAATAACATATTTCTGCTTCTATATCTTATGCCTATCAATCTCTACCTTAAATATGATCTCCCAACTTCCATACTCAATACTCATGAAAGCTAATGTGCCAAAACCTTTTTTGATCACCCCATCTGCCTATGACTCCATTTTCAAGGTACTATATACCTGTACTCCTACTTCACTGTATCTGTATCAGAGGTTTGGAAGACAACATTCAAAACGCTTGGACAAGAATTATACTACTTGTAGGAAGAGAGCAATCAAAAATTAATCTTTGAGGAATGATTCAATGGTGTGCTAAAAAAAATCAACACCAAATGAAAGAAGAACATTAATTGTAATTAATAAAGAGTAAGAGATATTAGGTCAGAGAGAACAAGCTGAAATATTTGAGTGTATGTTTGCAATTTTAGACAAGTCCAATACTGTGTTCATCCAGCAGGAGTGAGGGGAAGGAGAGACTGCAAATCGAAAGAGGTGTGGGGAAATGGTTCTCTAAACACCGGAACTCCATGGAATACACACAGAGATGTGACTATTGCCGCAAGCTGGATTTACCGACATTGCAACTACAAAAATGTTCAATATTCATTGCCTACTTTAATTTTGAAATTAAGAATGCTAATTTAGTAATCCCAAGAGTAATATTGGAAGGCAAATTACCTTCATGTAGTTAACTATTTTAGCAAGAACTCCAAATTTGTACCCTGTGCTCCCTGGAAGTGCTCTGTAGGAGAAAGATCCATTTTCTGTAAAAAAATATAAAATACTTTTATACAAAAAAATTCTCATTGCTAATTTAAAATCTTATATATAAAATTACACTCAACTGTTAAATATTGCTGTTTTGTTTTATTGAAACAAGCTGAAATATGTAGATCTATTTTAATTTTGCAATTGGAATTGAAAAGATACAAGAGGAAATCACAATCTGCATTAACAGAAGATTTTTAAAGCATTTTTTGAAGTTAAGATCCTTCTGTTTCAAAAAAAAATTTACTTGGAATCATTATGATTTACAGCACAGAAACACACTTTTCATCCCATCTTGTTCACATCAACCATATTCATTCCGTTTATCAGGATGGTCTATCATCTTCAATGTCTTGGCAATTCAAGTGCTCCTACAGTTTTTTTCAATGTTGTGGGAATATCTTCACACATGCCTTTCATAGGTGGTGTCTTCAGGTAGCGAGTGAAAGTTTTTTTTTCTCAAATTCTGTGTTACTGTCTTAACTCTCACCTTAAATTTATAACTCTGGTTTTAGTTACTGGGTATTTATATTAAGTGAATAAGTTTTTTTTTATTATCCATCTTATCTATGCTCTGCTCCAAGGAAAAAACAAACTCAGTCTATCCAGTTTTTTCTAATAACTGAAATATTCCATGCCTGGCAATATACTGGTAACTATTGTGTACCCCCATTCATGTCCTTCCATAATCCAGTTAATGAAATCCAGCATCCCATACATTTACTTCACCTTCTTTTCTACCTGTGTTACTACCTCTAAGAATCTGTGGGCTTGAACACCAAGGTCCCTTCTGTTTTTCATTATTCACTAGGCTTCCCGTACTCATGGTGCATGTCCAGCCCTTATTAGACCTCCCAAAGCAAAACACACATCAATACATTATATGCATCATTTGTTCATATTGTATTCATTCAGGTGCCTTGCTGTTCGGCATGGATGATCATGTCTCTCCATCAATCACGATCTCTGACCCTCCAAATTGTAGTTGTTGCCTCCCCAGTTCTCCTTCAGTGAAGGCTCCATTTTTGACCTGAGACCGTAGATGTTGAGTTCGTGATTATACAAGGGAAAAATACTGAAGTGGTTTCCCGTTGCTTTCTTCAATTGCACTGACCATACTTAACATCCACACTTATTGACCATGGATCAGCAGATTCATCTGCCCAGCGTTTTTAGTTTTACAAACATAAATTCCAATTTGTGGAATCTGCTTGTAAAAACCATCCACCATCTGTAATCCATGGCTTCATGTGGGAGGCTAAACATGTTGCCAAAGGGTGACCTGTAGGCTATTGGACGGAAGGGGCGCCTTATATATATACCTCCTTTTGCTGAGCAATTTCACAGCATTTACACCGATTATAGTCAATGCTAAATGAACAGCAAATTCCAAGATTGTTGATTTAAATAAATGAAGCAAATTTACACAATTATTGCCAGTAGCAGTAGCATATAAGGGCACATATGCTCTGAGCAAATACTGAAAGCTGCCCTCAACATTGAGATTAAAAGTGAATAAGAACTCTTGGTAAATGCTAAGCAAGAAAAATGTAATGGAACTTAACAGCAGTAAAGAACTTTGTGATTTTAATAATTAGTCAATAGCTGTGAGAGAGTTTGGTAACAAGAGATTTTCAGAAGTGTTATCAGTTTAACAATATACAGTGGAAACCCGTTATAAAACGATGGTTTGGGTCCAAAAAAAAAGGCATTGTGAAAAAAGTGGGGTCACATAGGAACATAGGAAGTAGGAACAGGAGTAGGCCAAAAATGGCCCATCGAGCCTGCTCCGCCATTCAATACGATCATGGCTGATCTAATTTATGACCTAACTCCACCTACCTGCCTTCTCCCCATATCCCCTAATTCCTCTATCATGTAAAAATTTATCTAACCGAATTTTAAATATGTTTAATGAAGCAGCCTCAACCACTTCCCTGGTTAGAG
The DNA here is from genome assembly GCF_036971445.1 of Narcine bancroftii. Classification (NCBI taxonomy): domain Eukaryota; kingdom Metazoa; phylum Chordata; class Chondrichthyes; order Torpediniformes; family Narcinidae; genus Narcine; species Narcine bancroftii. The sequence continues at coordinate 209,828,075 of NC_091471.1, read as the reverse complement.
AATTCCAAACATTCACTACTCTCTGGGAAAAACTATTTTTCCTCATCTCTGTCCTAAATCCACTCCCCCGAATCTTGAGACTGTGTCCTCTCGTTTTAATTTTCCCGGCCAGCTCAAAAACCCTTCCTACATCTATACTATCCATACCCTTCATAATCCTATATGTTTCTATAAGATCTCCTCTCATTCTTCTGAACTCGAGCGAATACAATCCTAGATGATTTAATCTTTTATCATAAGTCAACCCCTTCATCCCAGGGATCAACCTAGTAAACCTCCTCTGGACCATCTCCAAAGCCAGTATATCCTTCCTCAAATATGGAGACCATAACTGGACACAGTACTCCAGGTGCGGTCTCACCAGTACCTTATACAGTTGCAACATTGCCTTCCTACTCCTCAATTCAATTCCTCTAGCTATGAAGGCCAACATTCCATTTGCCTTCTTAATAACCAGCTGCACCTGCAACCTAACTTTTTGCGATTCATGCACAAGCACTCCCAAGTCCCTCTGCACAACAGCATGCTGTAGTTTTTCACCCTTTAAATAATATTCACAGTAAATCAGGGTTTCAATAAATAGTTACAGTTGAAATTAAAACTCAAATTAATTTTTAGTAAAACAACCATCCCCGCTCCTGGCGGCAGCCCGTGGTCCCCGCTCCCGGCAGCAGCCCGTGGTCCCCGCTCCCGGCAGCAGCCCGTGGTCCCCGCTCCCGGCAGCAGCCCGTGGTCCCCGCTCCCGGCAGCCAGAGGTACCCACTCCTTGCGGTAGCCAGCAGCCTACTAATTCGCTCCTGGTACAGCCCGACTCCCAAGTTGTTATATCTGGATTCGCGTTAAATCGGGGTTCCAGTGTATTCTTTAGACTTTTCAATCAAGCTAAAAAGTTTCTATGAATTGTTAATTTAGATTTTGTTGTAAAGGATTTCAAGGTTTAATTTTTTAAAACATTAAACATAATTATTTTTAAAATAAAGGTTCTAGAAGGCCATTGTTATAAAATATTTATGTCTTTAATAGTTTTGTCTAAATCAAGAAGCATGCCTTGGTCAACAATCAAAATATTGTTTTTCACAGACCAGACAAGTCACCCATGTGGTGACTCTTTTGCAACATCAGACCCATCACCTTCTTAAAATGTGACCAAAAGTAATCCTCCCAGCATTTCCCCAAGCTGTAGAGGAAGGATCAGTTAGCTTCAGTAGATCCTGCAGATTACCTGAATTTGGTTTTGAGGCACCTCCCTGATCTGGTTTTAGTTTCTTCTTTTTAGAACTAGAAGAACCGGAAGAGGTGGGCACTTTTCGTTTCTCTACTGCAGGAGTGGAAAGAGCACGCTTCTTGAACAGTTCCCTTTCTTTCAGTAATGCTGGATCCATATCTACAAAAGCAAAATTAAATATGGTTCATTTTTAATAAACGTACAAAATTGTGAAAGCAAAATATATTAATTTAAATCAGACATTGAAAGATTTAAGCCTATACTAGACAAGGGCCATCCTAAACATCATCCTGAGAAATAAGCCAGATGACTGGACTTTCAATGGGAGACCATTTTGGGAATAACGACTGAATGTTAAATTGGCAGAGAGTAAATTCTGAAATTATTAGATGAGAGCTCGAGGAGGTTAATTGGGGGTAGTTGGTATAGGGCATATCTGCAACTGATATGTGGGAGTTATTTAAGGCTGACTAATTAGAATCTATGGCTGGTATGTTCACGTAAGGGGAAGGACAGTTTCAGCAAGAGTAGAGAACCTTGGGTGAATATAGTCAAAAAGGAAAAGGAAGGATACACAAGGCTCACGAATTTAAAATCAGAAAGGACCCGTAACAGTGTAGTTACTTTGTTGGTACTGAAAGGCCATTGATCTGAAATATTAACACTACTTCTCTCTTCACAGATCCTGCCTGTTTTGATGAGCATCTCATTAATCTTCCAAACAGGACACTTTTTTTTAAATTATAGCTAAGTTTCTTACCCAAAATATTGTTGACTGCCTTCTTGACATTCAAACAAACCAAATTCAAATCATTCCTCTGACCATTTCTCAAAATGTTCATATGATGTTGGATGGACATTCTTCATAATCCCCTTTTTCACTATCTAATTTACTCCAATTTCTCTTATTTAATCAACCATTTTTGCTTTTAATAACAAACCTGTCAAATCCTAGGGCAATTTCTAATATCTTGTTATTAATTGGAGATTAGTAGTTGTAAAATGAAAATCTTGCCAGGCAGTGCCTCAGCTCAAGAGGCTTAGATGGGATCATTTATTAAATATGTCCAAGAAAGTTTTGTGAGCTATCCTCCAGCCTTTTGACACTTTACCTGTGGCTAATGAAAATTCAAAAATGCCATCAGAGCTGGTGACTGGTCTGAATGAATAGTAGGGATGGCGGGGAGGTGGGGGGAGTGGTGTGCAGGCTCAATATGCAGGAGAAATCCTGGCTACTTCTTTCCATCCTAAAGCACAGTATGCAAAATAGGTACATTTCCACTTATCCAAAGTTTTGTTAACCGAAATGATCCATTTACTTAACTTTTTTGCTGCACAAACAAGTTGGCACTATTTTAATAACAATGGAGCTCTGGTGTACTGTACAAAGATATAGATGCAAATGGCAAAAAGGTCTGCAGATAGCACTATGGGTGTCAGTGAAAAGAAAAGGAGGAAGCGTTTATGTTTGTCTATAGAGCAGAAAGTCAAGCTATTAGCGAAACAGGACAGTAGTGTAAGCAGAGATCGTTTTTTTTTGATATATATTAAACATTATTTCATGCATGAACAGCCTGCTATTGTTTTTTTTGTTGTTGTTTAACCTCTGATACAAGTATTCTGCTGATACTATTCAGCTGCTATAGCCATTGTTTCATTAACTGAAAAAAACTCAATAACCAAAAACTGTCCGGTCCCAAGCTTTTCGGATATGGGGAAACAATTACACTTGGCGCGCTATTACAATCACCTGACCTCTGAAGTTACGCACCTCCTAGAGTTCTTTGTGCCCCGCCCAGCCACTGGAAACTCCTTATCCTGGTATGATAATAGAGTGGCACGGTTCACCAAATACCTCCCACCCACCCCCAGAACCAGTGTTAAGAAAAAGGATTTATTGAAGAAGATTGATTCATTGGAAAATTAAAGTCGGAGGAATAATGTAAAAATAGTGGGTCTTCCAGAAGATATTGAAGGCTCTGACCCGATAAAAAATTTTAAGCAATGGATCCCTGAGATGTTGGGCAAGGAGCTTTTTCCGGAAGGTCTGGAGTTAGATCGAGCACATAGAGCATTAAGGAAGAAGCCGTTTCCAGGACAGTCACCACGGGTGGTTTTAATTCGCTATTTGAAATACCAAGATAGAGAAATGATATTACGGCTGACGGTGGAGAAGGCCCGAAAAAGTCAATCTCCAATGATGACTCAAAATAATAGAGTATTCTTTTATGCGGACTTGAGTCAAGAAATTATTGGACGACATCGGGAATTTAATTCAGCTAAAGAAGTATTGTGGCGGAAGGGTTATAAACTTGCTTTTCATTATCCTGCGGTGTTGAAAGATTTTTACGGAAATTTTCAATCTCAATTTTTGGAAAATTATCATGATGCATTAACTTTTGCTAATTTGTTGCCAGACTTGCGAGGGAATGGTCAGTCTTCATCTTTGTCACCTAAAAGGCCAAATGGGAATGGGAAGAATGGGAAGCATGGAAAGAAAGAAGAGCTGAAATGAAGTCTTCTTGATATTGAAGACCCGGAACAGTCATTGGGGCTGGAATCACTGGGTTGAATATACTTCCTATATTTGATTGTGTTTAATTAAACAATGTATATATGTCTGGCTGGGGAGGGAGGTGGATGGCACTGAAATCTTTGATAGTCATCTGCCGCTAGTGGGCTTTACCATACCCAGATTTTTAGGGCATTATTTTTTTCAATTTGACATTTTATAGGGGGAGGGTTTACGATTTTAAGGATTTATAAGGGGAGCGATATTTTGTAGTGTGTGAATACATTATTAGTTTGTAGGAATGTCTAATTTGAAATTTTCAACCTTTAATGTTCAAGGATTGAATAATCCAATTAAGCGGAAGCGAATATTGGCCTATATAAAAAAAATGAAAGTTGATATTGCTTTTGTGCAAGAAACACATTTGACTGAAAAAGAACATTTGAAATTGAAGAGAGATTGGGTTGGTCATGGTTTTCTTCTTCTTCTTTTAATTCTAAGGCAAGAGACGTAGCGATTTTAATTCATAAGAGTTTGCCTTTGAATTAGAATCGTTGGAAGGAAATGCTGGGAGAGTTCTGAGGATGAATTGTAAAATTTTTGCTGAATCTTGGACTTTGCTTAATGTTTATGCACCTAATATAGATGATGAACAGTTTATTTCAGAAGCTTTTTTGTTGTTAAATCAAGCTAATGAAAATATTTTTAGTCGGGGGAGATTTTAATTGCGTTTTGGATCCTTTATTGGATAGATCTCCGAAAAGTATAAGGAAATCAAAGATGGCGATACAAATTGGGGCGTTGATGAAAGATTTAAATTTGGTAGATATTTGGAGAAGAGTTAATCCTTCGGAGAAAGATTTCTCTTTTTATTCATCTCGACATGATTCATTTTCCAGAATAGATTTTTTTTGGTATCGGCACATTTACAAGGTAGAGTATTACAGGCAAAATATAAAAGTAGGGTTATATTGGATCATTCTTTATTGCTCTTTTCTTGTGTAACCTCGGAAGTGGTATGTTCATCTTACAGATGAAGGTTTAATACAATGTTATTGAAATAAACAGTTTGTTACTTTTGTTAAAAATCAGATTACTTTGTTTTTGGCTAAGAATGTTAATTCTGTAGATAGTCATTTTGTACTATGGGATGCTTTGAAAGCTTATTTGAGAAGGCAGATTATTAGTTATACTACGAAAGTTAAGAAACAATATATGGCAGAAAGTTTAGCGTTGGAGAAACAAATTGCTGAGTTGGAGAAAGATTTTCAGAAAGATGTGACAGAAGATAAAAAAAGATTCTTTAGCAAATTTGAAACTATGTTATAATACATTACAAACATCAATTTGAGCATTTAATTAATTGATCTAAACAGCATTATTATGAATTGGGCAAGGGGGCACAAAAGGTACTTGCGTGGCAATTAAAAACAGAACAGGTATTGCAGACTTAATGCTGTTAAAAAGAATTCAATAGTTACCTACAAACCTCAGGAAATTAATGACCAGTTTTATTCATTCTATCAAAAATTATATACTTCTGAGGGGAAGCAGGACAATGGTCTTATTGAATCTTATTTATCCAAATTAACGTTACCGGAATTAGGGGAAGAAGATGTTATGGAATTGGAATCTCCATTTACAGATTTTGAGATTAAGGAAGCTATACAGGAGATGCCAAATAGAAAGTCACCAGGGGATGATGGATTCTCTGTGGAATTTTATAAAATCTTTTATGAAGATTTATCTTCTGTATTTGGGGATGTATTACAACAAATAACTGAAGAACAAGTGTTACCGGAATCTTGTTCAAGTGCCTTAATTCCAAAAAAAGATAGAGACCTGTTGAAAGTGTCTTCGTATAGACCTATTTCTTTATTAAATGTAGTTTATAAAATTATAGCAAAACTGTTAACAAATCGGCTTGCTAAGTACCTACCCAAGTTGATACATATTAATCAAACAGGTTTTATTAAAAATAGGAATGCGTCAGATAATATTCTTCGGTTGATAGCATTGGTCAATGCATATCGAAAGCAACCCAACCACCCAATGGTGATTGCGCTGGATGCAGAAAAAGCCTTTGAAGGGATGAATGGGATTTTTTATTTAAGGTTTTAGAGAAGTTTAAATTTGGCCCTTTTTTTATTGGTCGGGTTAAAGCTTTATATACAAACCCAATTGTCAAGATGGTGATAAATGGTCAAGTTTCTTTGTCATTTAAATTGACACGTTCGATTCGACAAGGTTGTCCATTGTCACCAGCCTTGTTTGCATTGGCTATTGAACCGTTAGCTCAGACAATAAGACAAAATGATAAGATAAGAGAGATGAGGCTTATGGATGATGAATATAAGATTAATTTATTTGCAGACAATGTGTTCATATATTTGACAGAACCAAAACACTCGTTGTCACAGTTGCAAGAATGTCTATTGCAATTTGGAGAGCTATCTGGATATAGTTAATTAGGATAAGAGTGAAATCTTGCCAGTTGGAGAGGTGATTATTCAGAATATAAAAATATCATAAAATTAAAATGGTCAGATAAAATTAAATATTTAGGAGTAATTGTAAATGCTGATTAGCAATCTTTATATAAATTAAATTATATTCCTTTATTAAAAAGGATTAAACCAGATTTAATTAAATGAAAAGATCTTCCGTTAACTTTAATTGGTCTGGTAAATTGTATTAAAATGAATATTTTTCCTCAAATTCAATATTTGTTTCAGTCGATACCATGTTTCCTTTCAAAGGGTTTTTTCAGGATTTAAATAAAGTGGTGAGGGAGTTTTTATGGAAAGGTAAATTACCCCGAGTAGCACTGTATAAACTCACATGGAAATATGCATTAAGTGGACCTCAGTTACATCATTTTCAAAATTATTATGAAGCAGCTCAGTTGAAATTTGTTAGTAGATTGATGGACTTGGATCAACCTCCAAGTTGGGCGAAAGTGGAGATGGCTTGTATTTCTGAAGTTGAGGTACATGAATTTATATTTCGATGGAATATGAATTTGCTGCAGGAATGTAATATGCCGGTATTAAAACATTTGTTAAAGGTCTGGACTATAAGAAATATGGTTTTAGGATCGAAAGGTAAATTATCAATTTTAACTCCATTATATAACAACCAGCTTATTCCTTTTTCAATGTTTAATAATCATTTAAAGGGTTGGGATTCTAAGGGTATAAAGATAATGCAGAATTGTTTCTTTCTTTTAATCAATTGAGGGAACAATTTGATATATCTGTAAATTCATTGTTTGTGTACTATCAACTTAGAGCTTTGGTAAAAGATAATTATTGTAAAGAGATGAATTTACCTATATTGACAAAATTTGAATCTTTGATTTCCTCTATACCAAAGAAGGGTTATATTTCAGTTATGTATCAAGTGTTACAAGATAGTATGGATAAACCAGAATGGGAGAAATCTAGGCTTAAATGGGAAAATGATTTAACGTATATTTTTCTGGAAGATAATTGGGAGTATATGTGTTATGATAGTGTAACTAAATTGACAAATGTAGAAAATTATAATTAACCATTCCATATCTTACATCAGTTATATTCAACACCGGAGAAATTGAAAAACTATGGTTTTAGTAATTCGGATTCTTGTTTTAGATGTGGTTTATGTACTGGAACTTTTTTTTTTACATGCTGTTTGGTCTTGTCTAAAAGTACAACCATTTTGGGAAGGAATTAGGTTAGTTTTGGAAAAATTATATAACATTAAATTACCATTAGACCCATCGATTTTTTAAAATGGGTTATATGGTTTCTTTGAGGGGATTAGAGTTGGATAAGTTTCAAATTGCATTTGTACACTTATTGTCTGTAGCACGAAAATGTGTAACTAGTATTTGGAAAGATAATATAGAGATTAATATAGTTCACTGGCAGAATGAATTGAAAGCTTGTATTATTATGGAAAAAAATTACATATAACTTGCATGACAATTATTATTTTTTGTTAATAAGTTGGAGTATACGCATTTAAATATATTTTGATTTATTGTAAATATTTTCAGTTTTTCTTTTTATTTATATCTTTGGCTCTCCTTAAGAGAGTTAGCTGATGGGGTGGGTGGGGATTTTGTTTTCTTTTTCATTATTATATAAAATTGATTTCTTTTTGTTATTGGACTGTATGTTGTTTTTTTTAAAATATCTTTTAAATAAAGTTTAAAAAAAGACTCTAGCTAGTGCTCCTTTGGCAGCCTCGAATGTGGCCGCATCTTCGTCATTCCAATTCAGTTCCTTGGGATATCCAGGCAAGAGTTTAAAAAGTGGTTGCATAACTTTGGCTGCAGCTGGCAAAAAACTATGGTAAAAGTTAATCATGCCAACACTCATGCAGGCCTTTAATGGTGGAGGGTCTTGGAAATCTGCAAATGGCCTCGACCTTGGAAGGTAGTGGAACCATTCTGTGCTGTTCGATGCAATGACAGAGGAAATCTAAGGCCAAATTGGCATTTGGCCAGATTGATCGCAAACCCGTGGTCATCCAACCACTGACATAGTTGATGGAGATGGGCCTGGTGCTGCTGCCAAGAGTGGCTAGCGATAAGGATGTCATCCAAATAAATTATTACGAAATCCAGGCCCCGGGTAACTGTGTGCATTAGGCATTGAAATATCTGGGCTGCATTTTTTTTTAAACGAAAGGCATATGGAGGAATTCAAAAAGCCCATATGGGGTAATCAAGGCAGTCTTAGGAATGTTGTCTGGGTGAATTTGGACCTGATGGTACCTGCATACCAGGTCAATTTTGGAGAAAATCCTAGCGCCATGAACGATCACAGAGAAATTCTGTATATGGGGAACCCCTGGAAGAGAGCTGCCACACTGATGTCCTTCAGACACCAATAGTCCCCACAAGGTCTCCATTCTCCAGATGCCTTAGGTACCATGTGCAGGGCTGTTGGAGTGGTGAACAATCCCCATTTCCTCCATGTGTCAGAATTCATCTTTAGTCAACTGCAATTTATTTGGAGGTAGCTTGCAGGGGGCGTCTATGAGTCGGATGCTGTACTCCATGTTTCATTCGAGCCGTTGAGAACTGTGGAGTAATAATGCTGGGAAATTATGCTAGGATTCTGGCATATTCATTGTCCGAGAGCGTCATTGAGTTGAGGAGAGGTGTGGGCAATGCCGCAAGGTGAGGGACTCAAGTCTTTGAATTAACTAGGTGGCGACCTTTGAGATCTACTAGAAGGGAGTGTGCTTGCAAAAATCAGCTCCCAGGAGCGGCTGTGATACATCAGCAATGGTGAAGGACCAGCTGAACCACAAGCCGAAATTGACTGGAATTATTCGTGACCCTTACATCTGGATGCTACTATTGTTGGTGGCTGTGAGGGGAGAGCCCTTCTTTCCCGAACGTGTGTCTGGGCCAGAGAAAGGAAACACGTTCGCCTCCACTCCAGTGTCGATCCAGAACTGACAGCCTGAGTGTTGCTCGAACCAGACCCGTGACTGTGAGGTCCAAACAACTGGAAGCTTGAGCATAACGGCATTCTACTCATCCATAGTGAGGTCCAAAAGATCATTTGGACCATCGGGGTCACCAATGAAGCAAGTGGTGAAGTGAATAAAGCACAACAGAAGTTGTCTGTGAGCTGAACCAACAGAACTGTTTAATGGAATCATCATAAGGGTTTAAATAATTACAGTTGATACGCGATTACAATTACCCGATCTCTGAAGTCATGCGCCTCCCAGAGTTCTTTGTGCCCTTGGCCACTGGGAATTCCTGATCCTGTGGGGGGTCCACAACTACAGGTAGTAGTTTGATAATGCAGTGGCACAGTTCACCACACTTCTCTAATAAAGAAATCATGCCAGTTTTCTGCTGTTGCTAGTATAGAACTGTAAGGCAGAGAAACAGGCCTTTCAGCCCACCTTGACAATGCTAGCCATGATTACAATCTACATTAATCCAATATTCCTCTATACCTTTCCTATCCACTTGGACACTGTCCAAGTGTCTTTCAAACATTGTAAATACACCTGCCTCCACCACTTCCACTGGCAACTCATTCCATATATCCACCATCCTCTGTGCCTGTCAGTTCCACTTTAAATTTATCTTTAAATAGGTGTCCTATTGTTTTTTACTCCCTTAACTTGGGAAAAAGACTGACCATCCCTCCTATCTATGTCCTTCATAATTTTATAAACCTCTGTAAGGTCACTCTTCAACCTTCTCGCGAATAAACCCAGCCTAACCAATTTCTCTTCATAACAACAGTTAATGACCCAATGATTTTTTTCTGCACTCCCTCCATTCCTGCCACATCCTTGATGCAGTGCAGTGACACAGTAGTCCAAGTGTGTCATGATCTCCATGTTGTACCTGCGATGTGACATGACAAATCTCACTCACAAAAGATATCACTTTTTTTTTTTTAAAATCGGGTATATTCATTTCCTTGACAATTCATTGGAGTTTTTTTTTGCATAAGTCATTATCTGAAAAGATCTAAAAATAAAGCCACATAATCTGAAAGTTAGGTAAACAAGGGACACTGTAAATGCTGGAAAACTGGAAAAGTACGCAAAATACTGGAGGAAGTCAGCAGGTCAGGCAGCATCGGTGAAAGGCAGATAGTTGATGTTTCACGCCAAAACCCTTCATCAGGTATGGCATGAAATTGGTAGGTGCCTGAATAAACAGGTGTGGAGAGTGGTGGGGTGGTGGAAGGGGAGGTGCACAGATTGACAAGGAGAAGAATCTGGAGGAATGGACAAGGGGTTGAGGAAGATGTGCTTAAACAGAAGGAAGGGAATGTGGGGAGCTGAAAAAAGGAAACTGATAGAGAGGGTAGGGGAAGGAAAAGAGAAGGAACAAAGAAGAATGGGGCCACATAAATAAGGTAGTGGAGGTGGGTGGATTGAGAAAACAAATTGGAGAAGTCTATGTTGATGCTATCTGGTTGGAGAATACCAAGGTGGAATACAAAATGCCATTCCTCCAATGTGTGAGTGGCTTCAACCTAGTAGGGCATGGACAGACACGTAGGTATGGGAAAGGGAAGTGAAATTAAAATGACTGGACATTTGTAGCAGACGGATTGAAAGTGCTCAACAAAGTAATTCCTCAGTCTGCGTCCAGTCTCTTTGATTTAGAGGAGGCCACTTTAGAAGCATTGGATGCAGTAAACAACTCCTGCAGATTTACAGGCGAAGTGATTGCCTTGCTTGGATGGACTGTTTGGAGCCCTGAAAGGTGTTGAGAGAGGAAGTGTAGGTGCAGGCATTATACTTAGTATTGTCACAGGGATAAGTGGCAAGCAGGGGTGATTTGTGGAAAGCAGAGAGGGGACGCAAAGATGTGTCTAGTGGTGGGATCTTGTTGGAATGGCACAAATTGCAGAGAATATACTGAATGCGGAGGCTTCTGGAGATGGAGCAAGTTAATTTGAAGGCAGGGTAGACGACAATAGCAAAGTAGATAAAAATGATGAGCTCATCAAGGATCCAGGATGCAGTACCAATGTAGCTGTCAGAGTAGCGGAGAAAGAGTTGATGGAGCTTTGCCAGTGTTTGTGACATTCAAAAACTATAAAACTATCAAAAACTGAAATTTCATAGCGGCTTACAACACCCTGGAAATTCATCTGTTACAAACTCGACCCACTTATGGCTCATTTCTATCTCTAGAGTAAAAGGATGAGAATTCAAATAGCTACAGAGGTTTAAATGTTAATGTTTAGGCTGACATTCCTGTGCAATACTTACCTATTCCTGCACTCTCAGTACGCCAATAGAGACGAGTCTGCCCTGGAATAGATGATTGAACTAGACCAAATCTGCATGGTTCCAAGCAAGATCTGACAGCCTTACACTGCTCAGAGATTCTATCATCTACGTGCAGGACAGGGGGTGGACACGTGCCTGATCAGCTAAGACCAGAAGGCCTTCGATAAGATGTCACACATACATGCTAGACGTTCTCTCCAAAAAATGGGCTTTGGAGAGGAAATCTGAAATTGGATTAATCTGCTCTACACAGACATCCATAGCGCAGTTCAAATCAATGGGTGGGAAACAGAAGCTTCCCAATCAAGTCTGGAGTAAGGCAGTTGCCTGCTCTCTCCAGTCTTATTTGCATGATGCATGGGACCATTTGCTGAATTTATTAGGAAGGTCGAAGGCAAAAGAGGAGTGGTGTTGCCATGCAGTGTAGATACTCAGGTCAAAACCTCCATGTAATAGACAATGTAACTGTCTACTGTTCAGACACGTGATCAATCTGCAAACTGATCAGCACCTGCAGCCAGTTTGAGTCTATGTCAGGTGCCATGATGAAGTGGAAGGGAAGCGAGGAAATGCTCTTTGGTAACCAGTCCAACTAGTCCACCAACCCCTTTACAGTCAAATCTGACTATCTGAAGGTGTTGGGGGTAAAGCACAAAAACCTGCAGACACTGTGGTTGAAGTAAAAATGCAATGCTGGAGAAACTCAGCAGGTCAAACTGTGTACTTTATATAGCAATGATAAAGAAACATAATCAATGTTTCAGGGTTAAGCCCTTCATCGAGGTATGGAAAAATGAAGGTGTTGGGGATCTGGTTTAGAAGGGGCAAGGCATGCAACAAAAATTGGTCAGAGTATTCACAAAGGTCCACCAGAAAACTCCCTCACTGTAACAGGGAAGAACCTGGCCAAGAGGTGTGAGGTGCTGTCAGTACTGCCACATCTCCATCCTGCTGGTCACCAGAGCAGTCTTCTGATTCATATGGGTCCAAAGAGTTGCCATGTACAAGTTGGGAAACAACGATTGCAAGGGCATATCCAAAGTGGCCCTCATCCTGATGACCACCTTCATGTGTGGCTGCATCGGGTTGTGCGTGTAACCAAAGTATGAGGGCATCAGGTACCACTATGTACTGAGGTTCTTCCTGCCTCAGGTATTGCGAAGGATAGGCCCGGCTCCGTTGCCGTGCAACATCCCAGTCAGCTGGTCTTTGCCACACTACCCATCCTTTGTGGAAAAGCTTTTCCAGATGAAGACCTTTGCAGTGTGTATCTAGGAAAAATAGCGCCTATGGAAAGAACTGAAATTGCACCCCTTCCCCCGTAAAATTTACTTCAAACCTTCACCCGCAACCATCCCTCGCCACGCCACCCACTTTGCCTTCCCTACCTGTCCTTGTCGCTGTAGAACCCCAAAATAGTCATTTCCAATGTTGTGTTAGATGTATTGAGATATTGAAAAATAACCTACACCTTAAAAAAACACAACAGTCATTTCAATTAAAACAAAACCCTCTGCCTACTTCAAAGGCCAGCATTCACTGAATGAAACCAGTGAGCGACGTTCCCCGAGTGGAGCAGAGCGGCCACAGTTAAAGGTGTTGAGTGGTTGTCAATGTCCCTGCAGACGCTTTCTCTTACCTTTGGTGGAAAGTTAACTCTTGGCGCTGAGCACCTGGTAGGAGAGAAGCACCAAGATGCCAAAGCTCACACTCAAACACATCCTTCAGCACACACCTTCCTCAGCCTGGATTCAACAGTGGAGGGTTCGGAGTCGGACGTTGGGAGCTCAGGTATAGGCTGAGGGGACAGTTTGGAGTCGAGCATTGGGGAGCTCCAGTGACCAGAGCTCATGACGCCTGACTCTGAACCCTCCCTGGTTATAGTAAAAGTTCTCTCGCTTGTCTGAAAAGTATTGTGTTTGGAATAAATCAGAAAGGGAGTGTTGAGGGAGTCGAGCTTGGGGTGGGGTGGGGGGGTGAATAATTTCCAGGCTCTGCCAAAAGTGGCATTGCCCCCCCTTCAAGTGGCGCCCAGGGCACGTGCCAGTGCCCTGGCTGTCATACCCTAGATTCGCCTATGCACCTTTGACCACGTCATCAGGCAATAGTCAGCACAGAATATCCTGCAGACACTGAGAGATGAGGATTCAATGGATACTATGGGGTGATTTCCAAGACATCCAGCAAAATGCCTCACGAACAAGCACCAGAACTTGACCTGGCTGCCAGTTAGAGGAGCCCTCCCAGTCAAATCCTTCCTGTACAATGGGAATATCACCCACCAGGCACGTTGTCCACAAAATAACTACGGTGGTGTGGAGATAGTTGCCCACCTCTTTGCAGAATACAGATTTTCTAAGAGCATGTAGAGAAGGATGCAAGGATCTTTGTCTTGATATATCCCCAGCAGCAAAATGACAGAGAACTCTCTGACTTACAAGCTGTTCCCAGGGATGTGCACAGAAACAGATATCCAGAACTGCTGGAAGACCATCAACTCAGTCAAAGATGCAATTTGGTCTGCCCAAAAACTGTTGGTCTTTCAGCACATGGAGATGTCAGTGCAGGAATGCTGCCAAATGGCACATTCCAGGTTGCAGAAGTACGTGGTGAGGGATACGCTGAGACTAGGTGCAGCCAATGCAAGAGCACTGTGGGGAAGGAGCAGTCTGGAGTCTTTCCGTCACTGTGGATTAAGGAGTTGAGATCAAGGGGAAGCCCCTCTCTAATGAGATATATGTCTATTTCTTGTTTAAATTCTCCCAGTGATCTGGCTTCCACTGCTGTCTGTGGCAGTGAGTTTCACAGATCCACGACCCTCTGGCTAAAGAAGTTCTTCCTAATCTCTGTTTTATATGGTGATGGTCCATCTTTCATCATTTCTAAATAAGGATCTAAATCAAGTACAGGCCATAAAGAAAGAATGGGGAAATTAAAGTAATACAAATGGACCACAAAGGTTCATTTTTTTTCTTTCTGGCATGCATTTCAATAAATTGCCTAATAGTAAGAGGACATGAAATTTATAAAACAAGTATGCTTTTATTGACCCTCTCATCTAATTTTGTGTGGAAAATTAGGTAACATGCACCAAGGTGAAACCCTTTTGGAAAGATCAAGGGAATATTTTTTTGAAAAATCACAGGGGTGGACTTTCCACACGACCCAAAGCTGTTCCTGCTGGGGAATATCATGGGCACGAGTTTGAGATTGCCTGCACCCTTTCCTCGCGTTTCTCCCTTATTGGCAGTGTGCTCTAACACGTTAATTATCCATCCTCCCAGTCTTTCATCCCGTTATCACCCTCCAGTCCACCCGTCCCCCTTTCCCGCGGAGTCCTAACCAGGACTTCCCATCTCTCTAAATGAAGAAAGGTTTTTAGAGCTGCCCGGGCCAATCCAATAACGCTCAGCAAGAGCGACGGCCACCGGTCAGTCCTGCGGCCTGCGCTCACCCCGTTTCCGGTCCTTTCTGAGATCCGGCGTTTGAAAACATAACCCGAAGCTCGCAACTTGTACCTGAACACCAGCCCCGCAGTCACCAACAATTCGGGACTTCGTCTCCGCGGCAACTCTCCGATCACCAATCACATCCACCAATCCGACTCCATGCTCCTTGACGCTTCAACTATTGCACTTCCGCCTCCCGGAGCGGCTCCTCCTGTCGTCATGAGCCAAAGGACTGGGAACAGCCCCACCTGTCGGTTGTGGGTGCAGGAAGGACTGGATTTACTCCCTCTCTCGGTTCTGGGCTTTTGGAGGACTGCCCCCTGTCGGTCACAGACTCTTGCTTTAAAGGCAATATAGTGGAACGTTGTCTTTCTTCGGGATTGAGTCGTTAACGGAAACAAGCCCAACTCATCCATGGCCGAACGAGATGATCATTTGCACTAATTCAAATTCTAGAATCTACCTCGATTCTTTTCTTGTCCATGTATTTAAGTGCAGAGAACAAAACAAAGGACTCTACATCACCTTTGTTGACCTCACCAAAGCCTTCGACACCGTGAGCAGGAAAGGGCTTTGGCAAATACTAGAGCGCATCGGATGTCCCCCAAAGTTCCTCAACATGATTATCCAACTGCACGAAAACCAACAAGGTCGGGTCAGATACAGCTATGAGCTCTCTGAACCCTTCTCCATTAACAATGGCGTGAAGCAAGGCTGTGTTCTCGCACCAACCCTCTTTTCAACCTTCTTCAGCATGATGCTGAACCAAGCCATGAAAGACCCCAACAATGAAGACGCTGTTTACATCCGGTACCGCACGGATGGCAGTCTCTTCAATCTGAGGCGCCTGCAAGCTCACACCAAGACACAAGAGAAACTTGTCCGTGAACTACTCTTTGCAGACGATGCCGCTTTAGTTGCCCATTCAGAGCCAGCTCTTCAGCGCTTGACGTCCTGCTTTGCGGAAACTGCCAAAATGTTTGGCCTGGAAGTCAGCCTGAAGAAAACTGAGGTCCTCCATCAGCCAGCTCCCCACCATGACTACCAGCCCCCCCACATCTCCATCGGGCACACAAAACTCAAAACGGTCAACCAGTTTACCTATCTCAGCTGCACCATTTCATCAGATGCAAGGATCGACAATGAGATAGACAACAGACTCGCCAAGGCAAATAGCGCCTTTGGAAGACTACACAAAAGAGTCTGGAAAAACAACCAACTGAAAAACCTCACAAAGATAAGCGTATACAGAGCCGTTGTCATACCCACACTCCTGTTCGGCTCCGAATCATGGGTCCTCTACCGGCTCCACCTACGGCTCCTAGAACGCTTCCACCAGCGTTGTCTCCGCTCCATCCTCAACATCCATTGAAGCGCTTACATCCCCAACGTCGAAGTACTCGAGATGGCAGAGGTCGACAGCATCGAGTCCACGCTGCTGAAGATCCAGCTGCGCTGGATGGGTCACGTCTCCAGAATGGAGGACCATCGCCTTCCCAAGATCGTGTTATATGGCGAGCTCTCCACTGGCCATCGTGATAGAGGTGCACCAAAGAAAAGGTACAAGGACTGCCTAAAGAAATCTCTTGGTGCCTGCCACATTGACCACCGCCAGTGGGCTGATAACGCCTCAAACCGTGCATCTTGGCGCCTCACAGTTTGGCGGGCAGCAACCTCCTTTGAAGAAGACCGCAGAGCCCACCTCACTGACAAAAGGCAAAGGAGGAAAAACCCAACACCAACCAACCAATTTTCCCCTGAAACCGCTGCAATCGTGTCTGCCTGTCCCGCATCGGACTTGTCAGCCACAAACGAGCCTGCAGCTGACGTGGACTTTTTACCCCCTCCATAAATCTTCGTCCGCGAAGCCAAGCCAAAGAAAGATTTATCCAAATGCGTTTAAACACTGTAACTGCATCTGACTCTACTACCTCCTCTTGCAGTGTGTTCCACATATCCATTGTGAAAAAACTTGCCTCTCATATCATTGTTCTTCAGTTCAGACTTCCTTATCATGTGATTATTTAAATCAGATTTCAGATTTATGGTCAGAGTACATCCAACCCTGGGATCATTTTTTCTGCAGATGAGGTAGGTAACTACGGTGGTGTGGAGATAGTTGCCCACCTCTTTGCAGAATACAGATTTTCTAAGAGCATGTAGAGAAGGATGCAAGGATCTTTGTCAGCAAAATGACAGAGAACTCTCTGACTTACAAGCTGTTCCCAGGGATGTGCACAGAAACAGATATCCAGAACTGCTGGAAGACCATCAACTCAGTCAAAGATGCAATTTGGTCTGCCCAAAAACTGTTGGTCTTTCAGCACATGGAGATGTCAGTGCAGGAATGCTGCCAAATGGCACATTCCAGGTTGCAGAAGTACGTGGTGAGGGATACGCTGAGACTAGGTGCAGCCAATGCAAGAGCACTGTGGGGAAGGAGCAAAAAAGGTAGTGCAAAAAAAATGCACTCATGTAAACAAATAAAGAAATGTAAACAAACTAGCTATGCAATATAGATAGAAAAAAAATCAATAAAGTGCAGAGTCCTTAAATGAGTCCCTGATTGAGTTTGTTGAGGTCTGATGGTGGAAGGGTAGCAGCTGGAACCGAACCTGGTGCAAGTCTTGAGCCGCGCAGACCTCTTTCCTGATGGTAGTAGTGAGAACAGAGCGTGGGCTGGATGATGTGGATTCTTGATAATTGCTGCTGCTCCCTGATGCCAGCATTCCCAGAATGTGTTCTCAATGGTGGAGTTGGTTTTGCCTGTGACGTCCTGGACTGTCACTACGACCTTTTTCAGGCTTTATGTTCAGGGGTATTGGTGCCCCATACCAGACAGTAATGCAGCCAGGTCAACACACTTTCTACCATATGTCTGTAGAAATTTAGCAGGGATTCCAATGTCATACCAGACCTCCGCAAACTCCAGAAGAAGTAGAGGTGCTGACATGCTGTACCGCATCGCGCTGACAATTATATATCCCAACTCAGCCCCTCATAATTTCATAAACTTCTCTGGAGGTCATCTTCAACCTCCTTTGTTCCAGTGAGAAAATCCCAGCCAGCTATCTCCTTGTAACTAACACTCCCATTGCAGGCATAATCCTGTGAATCTCTTCTGCATTCTTTCTAGTACTACCATATCCTTTCTATATGGTGGCTTGGTCTGCACAAATTATTCCAAGTGTGGCCTAACTAATATCATCAGCTGCAATATGATGTCCCAACTCTTATAGTCAATACCCCTGCCTAGCAAGCAAGCTAGCTAAATACCTCCTCACTACAGTGTTCCCATTTTCAGGGACCTATGAAATTGCTCATCAAGTTTCTTCTCAACATCAAGACCCTGCCATTTACTGTACATGTCCAACCTCTGTAATCTTGGCACCAATGCCACCCTCTGCAGTTTGATCCACAATAATTGGTTACAGCATCTCCTACACAATCATCCTTAACATAGCAAGACAGAAGACTCAAACTCCTACTATGCCAAACCAATTTGTTGGAGGATGAAAACAAATGGTTGACATTTTTAGCTAAAAATCTTCATTGAAACTGAGGAAAATTAGTACAGAAACTGAGCAAAGAAGACTGGGTTGGAGGGAACCCAACATGGGATTGGCCAACCAGAGAGAGGTGAAATATAACAAGTGCCCTAACTTCCTGGACCAGCCTAATTTGCAAGAATCATCAAAAGTCACTGCCCTGCCTTCATTCATTTTCTTAGCAACATTCTCAAAAATCTCAATTAAATTTGTGAGGCAGGATCTTGCACAAAATAATGCTGACTTCCCCCAAATCTTGCCTTTCCAAATGATTATAGGTCCTAGCCATAAGATTTTTTCAAAAACAATATTGCCCTTACTACTGACACAGTGCTCATCAGCCTATAGTTTCCTGCCCATCTTGAATATGAAAACATGCCCATCTTGAATATGAAAACAATATTAATTACACTCATCTACTGGTACCTCACCCATTCCTAAATACATAAATACTTTAGGAGTATCAAAACAGCTTCATATACGAGCCTTTTTCAATATAGGATGCTCAGCAACATCCATATTTAAAGGGGCTGTCACTCTGGCACTGGACATTCTAGAGTCTGCCTACGCAAAGTGAAACTCCTATTGAATATTGAAACTAATACTGAGAATACTGCCATTTCTATTCTTGATACATCTCTGTCATGTTTAGTAATTCAGTAAACTGTTGATGAACATGAGAAACACCAAAACTGCAGATGCTGGAAGATATGAGCAATGAGAGCTAAAGTCAACATCCATGGAGAAATGGTTAAGTCAACTTTTTGAACTGAGATTAAAGTGAGAAGGCAAGATAGCAAGGATAAAAAGGAGGGTCAGGCAAAGAAGTGATGGATACTGAAGTAATGGTAGAGAGACAGAGAAAAGGAAAATCTCCAGGGCAGGGGAATGGGGGGGCAGAAAATGTTTGAGAGAAAAGTGAAACAGGGTGCAGGTAAAGAATAGTTGGAAATAGTGAAACCAGATTGAGGTGAGATTGTCAGGCATTAGAAAATTCAATGTTCATGCCATTGGGTTTTATGCCATCCAGGAGGAATACACATTGTTCCTCAAGTTCAACCTCACCCTGGCAATAGATGAGTCAAGGACAGACATGTCTCTGTTGGAGACTCAAAATGGTTGGCAGCCTGGAAGTTCAGCTTGCACCTAAAGACTGTGGGCAGCCAATTGGACACCCAATATGGGTTTGAAACACTAAAGTCTGCAGACGCTGTGACTGCAGTCAAGTCCTTCCTTCAAGGAAGGAGTGAAAAGCAGGCAGGCACCTGAATTAACTGGGGAAAAGGAAAAAAAAAGCAGGGAGAGAAGCACAGACAAAAGGTGATAATTGGACAAAAGGGCTCAGCCCAAAATGTCGTTAATATATCTTTACCTCCTATGGATGCTACAAAACCAGCTGAGTTCCTCCAGCATTTCCATGTTTTGACCCAATATGGGCTTGGTCAACCGAATTCAGGGAGCACTGAATTCACTCCTTCTCTTCATAAATCTGTTCCAATTATATTCAATCTCTTCAGGGCTACAGAAGAAAAATGACTAATTATGGTAAGGGTTCATCCAGAACCCTTACCATCACCATGTTCATTCCTTTCTTTCTTTCTCCTTTCTGATGATTGAGATCCTTCAGCTGTGGTGGTGCAATACTGCAGTCTTTAGGACTTAGATGATGCACCTGAAATCAATGTGCTGTAGCTAAACTATCTAATCATGGAATCTTTTAAACCAAAACAATTATAGTGGAAAAAAATCCAGTTCATTATTAAACTGCACCAATATCTCAACCATAAAATGCAAAGTGTAACTTCCATCTAAATATACCCACAGATATTACAATCAATGTCTAAATGTTTTCAGTAATGAATTGCATATCAGGATTTTCAATGGAATTGTTTTAGGTGTGGCGGCTCACCACAAGGAGGCGAACCAGCCCCGCTTGAAAGCCACGTGGCGGGGCAGCCAGCCAAAATGGCGCCATCAGGGGTTTCCCTTCCTTCCTTCCAGCTCGGGGCTCAGAAACCCGCGCTTGGGGACCACGTGACGCCTGGATGACGTCAGCGCCCTCCAGCGCAGTTCTTAGCCAGGCTCCGGCTGGGAGTATAAATGCAGCCCAGCAGCCTGCAATAAAATAGTCTGCTCACTGAGCTCAACCCGTCTGGTTGCGTGTGTTATTGCAGGAGCAGTGTAGCCGCCGCTACAGAGGCTCATTTATTATTGTAAAGTAGGTCAATCAGACAATATAACTAAATGTCTTCTTCACAATCGGTGTGGATGCTTTTGGTTGCAGATCATTTTTTTGATTGATCAAATTTGCAGTAAAAGCATTAAAGATTGAAAGCTTTGTTGAAAATGAAATCAATGAATTACATTGAATATATTTGCTTAATTAGCATCAGTTTCTTTATTTACATGGAGGACCTTCTGATTTTATGCAATATAAGCAAACGACCAACAGGTTTTGTAATGTTCTACTTTACATTTAATATTTTGTCCACAATAAGATGTAATATTATCTACAATATTTGAAAGGAATGTGATTAACTAAATTGTGGAAAACCAAAACAATCTGACCACGTTAATTAAAACCAAAAAAAATTAATTATTGTTACGACTTAAATTATATTTTCATTTCATTGTGAAGGACATAATACACAATTCAGGATAAAATTCTACATGCAATTGTTTCTCCTACTTCAGCGCAGACTGCGGTTTTTAGCAGACCAGGCTTGTAACAAAATAAGTTAGCTTTTGTGTGGAATTCAGATGCTGTTCCTCTTCAGCTTTTTATTGGAGTGGAGCTTCCTTTCACTGTTTTCTTTAAGTGATGATAATTAGGCAAGATTTTCATCAGGAAATCCAGCTGCAGTGTTTGTGGCTATAAATTTTAAAAAAAAATCACACTAATTAAAAATATTCACACTTGGGATAACAAGTTTTACGTTTAAGGAAATAGACAGCCAAATTACAATTCAAAGAAAAATAAAATCCATTAAATCATTAGTGGATTGACTCATCAATATTTTTTTGGTGATGGTGGAAGTGAATTGGGAGCAATTCACTGGATGTCACGCTTCATGTGTAATGCAAATATTCAGATGCCAGAAATATAAATTTTTTAAAAATGCTAGAAAAATTCTAGGGCGGGGGAGGGGGAAGGAAGAGAGAGAGAGAGAGAATGAATGAATGAAAATGATATGAGGAGGGGACGTTTCCAATTCATACTGACTGTGCTCTTCCCATGAGCAAGTCAAGGGTTTAGTTGCAGAGAGGGTGCAGAGGCCCAGGTTTTGGAGATTGTTTACCAGCACAGAGGGTATGATGGTTTTGAAAGCTGTGCTGTAGTTGAAGAGTAGAATGATGTACAAGGTGCTGTTGTCTAGGTGATCCAGAGCTGAGTGGAGAGTCAGTAATATTGCATCTGCTGTGGAGCAATTGTGATGGAAGGCAAATTGTTGTGGGTCCAGATCTTTAATTAGGTACGAGTTAATCTGGCCAAGATCAATCTCTCAAAGCATTTAATTTCACTAGATGTGAGTGCTATTGGGCAATAGTTATTAAGGCAGCTCACTCTGCTCTTCAGCACCGGGATAATCACCCGTTCGAAGCAGGTGGGACCTCTGACTGCAGATAGATTGAAAATCTAGTTGGTTGCCACAGATTTTCAGTACTCTGCCAGGTGCGCCATCAGGGCCTGACATCTTGCAATGATTCATCCTCTTGAAGCATGTCCTGATGGCCTCAGGGACAGATATTACAGGGTCAGCAGGGATTCTCATAGGTTTAATTGAATTATTCTTTTCAAAGTGAGCATAAAAAGGTATTCAGATGTTGTCATGGAGACATCTACCACATCCTGCCCTCATCCATCCTCTTAGTTCCTTCTTCAAAAATACTGAGTCAAATTTGAGAGTCATGATCTCCCATGAATAAAGCCACACTGACTATCCTCAATTAATTTTTGGTTTTTCAAAAGCATACAAATCCTGTCCCTCAGAATTCCTTCCAGTAACTTTTCTACCATTGAAGTAAGGCTCACCTGTCTGTTATTCCATTGCCTGTTCTTGCAGTTCTTTTTAAATAAAATTGCAATATTAAAAAGTTACTGTAGTGGCCTGCAGTTGTTCCTAATTCATATGTTTGCATATAACAAATGTATGTTAATTCTGTTTCAAGAAATTTGACTACTTTACCCCTTAGGTCTGCAAATGACTGTCATTCACATCAGCCTGACAATCTTTCAAAATGTCTGATTTGTCTCTTCAACAATTGTGATTTACAATGCCACAAATCAGTGGCTAAGTAATTGCTGATATTTATTTTCTATTAAGATAGGTAACCATTATTATTAAGCTATGTAACTGAATATTTATGATCTGTCTATCTTTTTATGTTTATTATCTCTTTAATTTAATACAGTTATCTTTTATCTTTACGAAATACCTGTTTGGCTGCAGCAATATAAATGTTGGCGCATATGTACATTGTAAAGGAAAATAAATTAATATGAGGCCCTTTTATCTGAAATGTACTCACTAAGCCCTGAAATCCTTTAAGATGCTCATTACAAACTTCTCCTATAAACCAATAGTCACCCATCATAACTCAATATACCTAATTCTACTTGACTATATTCCTGTGGGATCCTTCAGTAAGTTCTATAATGCTAAAAAGATTAAATGAATGCACATTGTTGTACACTTATAATAAAGATTTTCAATAGTTTGCTATTCCTTGATATATAGGAGTACAAGTTTGCTCATGGAAAAAGAATTTTAAACTATTAATTGAGAGTGAAGTTCTTACCTGTGGACGTTCTGACTGTACTCTTCGCATACAATCTACACCATATATCACTGTATTTTCTGGAATAACTTCACAGGAATTTACATGACAGCAGGCACCAATAATACAGCCACTGGTTAGGATCACATTTCTACCGATAGATGCTGAGACCAAAAAAAAGACAAAGCTACAGGTATTTAAACATAATAAGTAGCAGCTAAGAAAAATCTAAAAACAAATCACAAGTGACAGTTTAAACAGCCTCTTCAGAAAGAGCATATTCCGGCTGCAGTTTCCAGTAAAATATAAACATTAACTACAATTGTGGTATCCAATGTTACATCCAGTTCAATCTATTTTCTTAACCAAGAACAAATGTTAAAAAACTAAAAACCATAAGCATCAATTACCAGAGGGAAAAAACTCTTAAAAAGTGCATAGAAATGCACAACTATCAAGTAAAGGGAAACAAATGAAGTAATTTTGCATTATTTCAAAAACATACAGGTTGTTCCAGAAATAAGGTACACAGCATCAGAGATTTGCTGGAAAAAAAATGTTTAGGGTGCTTTTGGTGTTTAAAATGATACATGCTGTATACTGTGGGCCTTATTGTTCATGAGAAGCCTGGTGGTTTCCTGCCAAGTCTGATCAGATTGAATGAAAGGTTTACTTTAAGTATCATTTCACTAGTTTTTAATTAGATAACATTGATGCCAAAATATTTTGTGCCCCCATTGTTTGCAGTTTCTAGCTGTGAATGAAATTTTCAGATCATCTTTCATGGATTCACTTTCCGCTTTGAATAACATCCTCTCAGAATGGCTTTTTTTAAGCCCTTTTATGATCTTCTGATCCAACTGCACAACACATTGCGTGTCTCATCCTCATCAATATCTCTAAAGTGCTATCCTAGGGCCATCTCATTGATGCAATCATGAAGAAGGCTTGCCAACGGCTATACTTCATTAGGAGTTTGAGGAGATTTGGTATGTTACAAATGATCCTTGCAAATTTCTGCAGGTATACCATGCGAACATTCTGACCAGTTGCATCACTGTCTGGTACATAGATGTCAATGCACAGGGCAGGAACTACAGAGAGCTGTGAACTCAGTGCACACCATCATGGTCATCAGTATTCTCTCCGTCAAGGAGATCTACAAAAGGTAGTATCTTAAAAAAGTAGCCTCTATCCTCAAAGAACCTTGCCACCCAGGCCATGCCCCTTTCTCACTGCTACCATCAGGAAGGAGGTACAGGAGCTTGAAGAACCACACCCAACATTACAAAACAGCTTCTTCCCCTCCACCAACAGATTTCTGAACAATTAACCATAGACACAATCTCACTTTTTTTCTTCTTTTTTGCACATATTATTTATTTTTAAATATTTTAATTACAGAACCGTAATTTATTGCATTTTTGCACCTGTATTACACAATACTGCTGTCACAAAACAACAAATTTCGTGACACATGCTCATGACAATAAACCTGATTCTGCAGTTCATGGGAAGGCAAGAAATAAAGGTAGGAATTTTTTAAAAATTACATCCCTGAGGAACACTGACTGTGCTGTAAGTGGTTATATGGTTATATTGCTGCCATTCAATCAATTGCATATTGACAACATAATAAAATTTTAATACATCGTAGATTCATTATCCACTCCTCCAACCCTTTCCCCAGAAACATACAAACATCTCCTGTTCAACTACATATTCAATTTCCTTTCAAAAGTTACTATTAAAATTGCTTTCAACACATTTTTTTCCCCACAAATGTTTTCATATTCTAAACATCTTTCTCATTTCCTCATGTCTTTTTCTGCTCTAATTTTTCCAGTCTCTCCATAAAGACTCTATCCCTGGAACCACTGCAATGTCAGCATTTAAAAAAAAAAATATAATGCTCTGGCTGAGGCCTGAAGATGAACGAAAGATTTAACAATAATTTTCTTAAAGGACCTTAAAATGAAATTTGCACAATTTTTCTATTCATGGGCACAATTTCAGCATCTGGGAAGTCCTTAGAAATTTATATTTGTGACATCAACCATTTCTTTTACCCAAAACCATGGAGTAACAACCATCAAGATCTAAAGGTTTTTTAGTTATAGGTTCTAAAGGGATAATTTCGATAAGATCACCATTATACCAGAATAAATTAATTCCCTTTTCATTGCATAATCCTTATTTAAAAGATTGGGAAATTAAAGGAATAGTTAATGTTATAGATTGTTTTGAAGCAGGGAGGTTTTGTTCATTTAAAAGGTTACAGGAAAGATATGGCATTGCATCAAGTTCTTTGTTTGTTTATTACCAACTTTGAGATTTTTTAAAGAAGAATTATGGTAAGGAAATAAATTTACCAGGTCAAACGAAATTTGAATTATTAATTACAGATAAAAGTGAAAAAGGCTTTATTTCTGATATGTATAGGTTGTTGCAGGAGAAAATGGAAAAAGTAGATATGTATAAAGTTAAAGAGAAATGGGAAAAAGACTTAAATATTGTTTTGACAAAAATGTGTGTTGACAGTGTTACAAGGTTAATTAATGTGAGGTAGAGATTGGTCAATTATAATTTTTTGCATCAATTATATTTAACCCCTGAGAAACTGAAGAGATATGGATTTAGTATAACAGATTTATGTTTTAGATGTTTTAGGTGTAGAGAGGTGTTTGGTCGCGTAAGAAAATTAAATATTTTTGGGAGAAAATTATAAAATTTTTTGAGGGATTTGTTTAAAATGGATATTCGATTGGATCCAAAAATGTGTTTGTTGGGTTATGCTAATGTTCCATTTGTTGATTCAAAAATGTCTAAACCATATTTGGCTTTCTTAAGATTAGGGTTAGCAGTAGCAAGAAAATGTATAGCTGTTACATGGAAGAAAGATGTACAATTAAATTTGCGAAGATGGCATAATGAATTGCAGTCTTGTTTATATTCAGAAAAATTAACATATAATGTAAGAAATAATTACTCTTTTTATTGCTATGTGGGGTTTATATTTGAAACATATGGCACTAGAAATTAAATAATTGTGGTAAGGTTGGCATCCCAATCAGGGAATATTTGATACATTTTTGTAAGGTTTGGGGGGAGTGGGGGTTGGGGGAGGTTTTTTGTTTATTTTTGGGTTATTTTGTATTATAAGGGGGGAGGGGATGTAGTTATAGTTACTTTATATGTATTTGATTTTCTTTATGTAATTTGAAAATATTAAATAAAAATTTCAAAGAAAAAGATCTGAAGGTTTGCCCACTAAACAAATAATTTTTAAAATATATTCAAATATGCTTCTACACTTTAAGAGTTCAGACTCTTTTGTGCTCCTTTATCTCTGACTCTCCATCTTTTTCATATGAAAAAAAGACAAGTCAGTTACTTCCTTATTATTCATTATAGTTCTTCTTTGGCTTGGCTTCGCGGACAAAGATTTATGGAGGGGGTAAAAAGTCCACGTCAGCTGCAGGCTCGTTTGTGGCTGACAAGTCCGATGCGGGACAGTTAGAAGGTAGACATTAACCCTTTTAAAACAAACTGCTTTTTAAATGCATGTTTTCCAAACTTTTATTCTGAACCTCTTCATTTTCACCATTTCCCTTATGCTCTTTACATAGTTCTCCCAGTTCATTCATTTTCTGATTCTTTGGAACTGTGGCACCTTACAATAACTTTATTTAGAAATATTTATTTCCCAATCATGCCAGTTTATGGTTCCATTTTTGCTGATCAGCCAATTATCAACCAATTGCATTTTGACAACATATAAAATTTTAATGATCCCACAAGTTTAATTAGTGCTATTCAAATTAATTTTGCTTATGACCTGCTTAGAATTTGTTCTTGATGACCAAAGCTCCTATATCCTAATGATATATTTTTTTAGACAATTTTATATCTCACATACATCCATAAATCACCATTCCATTGGTGTTTTTGACTATGATACCTTTCAGCAAGGACATGTATTTATTATCTACAAGGAACTTTTATTATAAAGAGTTTCATTGATTCTCTAAAATGGTAGTGCATAATTTGAAGTAGTTTAATTGAGCATTGATGCACACTTTCCTATATCTTTTTTCTATGGAGATTTTTAAATTATTCTGTTTCTGAAGTTCAAACTAACTGAGTTCAGTTTAGCTGTTGAATTTAGCCAATTTAATTGTATTATCAGAGATTAGACCACTTTGCTTTTTGGATTTACCCTTTTAATCCAAATGTTTTGTCTTACAGAGATATATGCTATTCTAATGGTCAGAACAGAAGATTAAATGGTTGTCAAGTACAAACCAATTTTGACAGTAGAATAACATTTTCATTGACTTGGCTATTCACACATACCACTGCAAAAATCTTATGGGTTGTCGAAATAAATGACATATAAACTTCCACAAGGCACCGGTATCATAAACAACTATACACAAGTACCAATAAATCTTATTTCAAATCATTTCATCAGGATTAGATTTTTCTTTTCCAAGTGCAACTCACCTTTAGATTCAATAACATTGTTATCTCCAATCTTCAGAGCTTCAAAATCTGATTTAGATGGTTAAAGAAACTAATATTATCATTTGTTTTCTAATCACTTTGTCAAACATTAATTGGAGAAATGGCAATATTTCCACTTGGTGAACATATTTATTTCTAGTTGTTACCTACCAGTCAGGCGCCAAGGTATTTCTACATTCAGGCAGAAACTGTTTACAATTTCTTTTATGAAGAAAGAATCTTTTCTATACACTCAGATTATGTGCACAAATAGGAATTTTCTTTGTTGTTTCCATCATTCTTTCCTTCCTGATTAATTGCTGAAAAACAGAAAACTGGCTATGCTCTCATTCCTGCAGGACAAAATTGATGGTAAGAAATCAGAACATTCTTTCTGTAGTGGTCCAGACAATGGAATTGCATTTTGGGGACACCGGTGGTAGTTATCAAGATATTTTTAGTGCACAAGTGGCTAAAGAAACAATTCAGGTTATGGAATCTAGTACATATGTTTCCTGACAGGAAAATATTAAGTTGGCCTTCATATCAAGAGGGTTTGAGTATAGGAACAAGGATACCTTACTGCAGCTGTACAGGGCCTTGGTGAGACCCCACCTGGAGTATTGTGTGCAGTTTTGGTCACCTGATCTAAGGAAGGATGTTCTTGCAATGGAGGGAGTGCAGAGGCGATTCGCCAGGCTGATGGAATGGCAGGAATGACTTATGAGGAAAGATTGTGCAAATTGGGATTGTACTCGCTGGAGTTTAGAAGATTGAGAGGGGATCTCATAGAGACATATAAAATTCTGGCAGGACTGGACAGAATGGATGCAGATGGGATGTTTCCAATGATGGGAAAATCCAGAACCCGGGGCCATGTTTTGAGGATAATAGGCAAACCATTTAGGACCGAGATGAGGAGGAATTTCTTTACCCAGAGGGTGGTGAATCTGTGGAATTCATTGCCACAGAGGGCAGTAGAGGCAGGTTCATTCAATATATTTAAGAGGGAATTAGATCTATTTCTTCAGTATAAGGGTATTAAAGGTTACGGAGAGAAGGCGGGGACAGGGTACTGAACTTTAAGATCAGCCATGATCTCGTTGAATGGCGGAGCAGGCTCGAAGGGTCGAATGACCTACTCGTGCTCCTATCTTCTATGTTTAATGTTGCAACACCAACTGACACACAAGCAACAGTTGTCATAAGATTTCAAAACAAATCACCATGGCATGATTCTCTGACCAAATGCATCAACAAGAAGGATGTTAAAACAAAAATGAGATAGCAGGCTACCAGGCAAATTGCAAGTGTTTTCTACCCCCATAATTATCCTCTCTGTGAGTAGAATGCTGCATAACTTGCAGGAACAACTCAGCATGCTAACTTTAACAACGATGAACAGGAGAAATAACAACTGCAGATGCTGGAACTTTGAACAAATAATAAGCTGGAGGGGCTCAAGAGATAGGTAGTGTCAGAAATAAAACTTCTCACACATGAGTCTCTTTAAATTTGATGACACGACAAGCTTTATTTACAAGTCTGCAGAGTTGGACTCAACTGGCTTCTCACCAGTTAAGCCCCGATACATACAGTGCATTGATTTTTATACCCTTATTGTTTGCCCTTCCCCTTCTTATTAATACTGTTTTAATTGGTTAGTATTGCAAAAGCATTCTAAGTATAACTGCATTTTTAATTATCACGTTCGTTACGTACGCTGTGAACTCTACATACACTAAATTCTGTTTCTCACCCTTCTTATCAATCTTTTGTCTCCTGCATGTCTCTCACTATGACCATGAAAAGATAGGTTTAAAAAAACATATCCAGCTGAACCTTTTGTCCTTGGCTGCTAGTAAGCTCCCTGTCCGTTCTGGCTTCCCTTTTTATGATTAATCATCACATTTTAACTTAAGTCATTTTAACCTAAATTCTCTATATAACAGGTAGCATCTATGCAGACAAATGGACAGTCAACATTTTGGGGTCATAACCTGTTTTCAAGACTTTCTCTCCATGTAAGCTCCTTGATCTGCTGAGTCATTCCAGCTTCTCCTTGTTTAAATAAAAGGATGCTGGATATATTTCACTGCAGTTCTTGAATCTGCAATTTACATAACACAGGCAGGCATCCAGCCCTTAGATTATAAATCCTAGGAATATAAAATCCAGCAAAAACACTCAGTGGCAGCTCTCTTCATGGTGTTCATTTATGATCAAGCCATTAGTAATACAAGTGTTTTGATTGGTGCTTGGACATAACTACAAATTGTCCCATTTATAAATATTCTGCAGAACATCAAGCAAGAACTTTAATCACAAAAGAGATTTGTGGAGTTACTGAGCTGGAAAAAATACTAAATAGATCAAGCTGAAAAATAGTTTTTTCCATACAAAGCCCCTATGGATAACATTCATCTGACAATTATTCACACAATTACTATAATCCAATATATTTAAGTTAATTCAATTACAGTTCAGAGGGAAACAAAGACATTCTTAAAACAATTCTTAATTAGCTTACAACATTTGTAAAAAACATCAGAGGAAGCTCAATTCTTAGAACTCACCTAAAGGTAAGAGCTAGAAAGGATACGACACCCAACTTCAAATACATTGTTTGTTCCAATAGTCATAAGTTTAGGTTCAACATCTTCCTTCTGAGGCACAAGATTTTCTGGATAGCTGGAAGAAAGCAACAACCTGTAACTTTTATGAAAACTCAAAAGCAAGAGCTGGAATATTTCTCAAAGGATAACTGCCTTATTATTGTTGCACTTCAGAGGTAGCAAGTTAAAGTTATATTGCAACTCTAGTTAAGAAAGTTTTCAAATTTAGAATTAAATTTGAGTTGAATCAGTGATGGCAAATCAACAGTAAAACCCTAATAAACCACTATCTTTGAAAGTTCCAGACTAGTAGGTTTTCTAGACTATTGGATGTGACTGTAAAAATAGCGGTGTTGCCAGAACTGCTGTAACAGCAGCACTGGTGTGGACTCACGGAGAGCAAGGACCGGAGTCACAGCACTCCCGTGGGGTCCAATTAACCAGTTTGACTGCTGTTAGCTCCGTACAAGCTTTAGATGGCCTGTAAATGGAGCTGATGGTGGTTTTACTTGAAAATTCCACGACCACTGGATCTGTTCCCCAGATGGCGGCGCCTATGATCGGCAGCAGCTATGAGGGGTGACAGACTCTGGGGAAGCAGAGGTCGGGCATTGGACACCAGACAATGATGAGACCATCCCTGTATGAGGAGAAGCAGAGGTGACAACACATGGGGCGGTGACCATGGCGGCGGACCAGGGAGGGGCTTTGAGGCTAAGGAACACACTAGCAATGGGCTGATAGCAATTCGCGGTGAGGAACCCATGCAATCTGCAGGCGTCTGCGGTCGAGGGATTAACAGCAGATGGCAGACTGCTGGAGACTGGCTCAAGGCTGGCTGAAGAGGTACCAGGCGCCAGAGCTGGGACGTGAGAGGGTGCTGAGGATGCTGATGGGTTCCTGATCGTGTCGGAGGTTCGGATCTGGACCTCAAGCTGCTGATGGTTTGGACTGAACTCTGTGCGGCTGTATGAGCGCTAGAGGCAAATTCATGGACACATGAAGACTCTAAGGGGACTCTCTTTTGCTTCTTTCTCTGACTGTAAGAGGCGCTTCAGGCAATTTCTGCCAATGGCAAATCTGTCTGCCTTACAGCAGATAAAAACAAATTGCATATAATATTGCACTGTCTTTATTACATGACAATAAATTGAATCTTGATGGCCAAACTTTTACTTTTTTAAAAACATGTTACACAGTAGTATATTATCCAGTGAACTCAGTGAATTTAAAGGAATCTGGAAATGTAGAAGCGCTTTAGAGCCTGGCTCCAAAGAAACAGATTGTGGTCAATCAGTGTAATAATCCTCCCATCATTGCTATTTCATTTTTTCCTGTGATATTGCTAAACTCCATCCTATAGGTTACCTGGTACTAAAAAGTTTGTCTTTATAATGCTGGATGGCCCCTCACTTTTTATTATCCATAAACCTGGTCATCACCTATTATATACCAAGTTCCATTCACTTATCAACACTTTGCTTGTTGTTTCACACTTGCTCCTAGTTAGGCAATAACTTTCTGCAAAATTGTCAATATTTTCAAATCCCTACATGTCTCATTGCTTTTGTTCTCAATATAGGAGGAAATATTTACACCATCTGAACAAAATAATTTGCTGTTACATCTCTGGAATCTTTATTTTGTGAATACCCAGTTAACATTTAATCACACACATACCTATTAATAATAAGTGCTTGTTCTTCAATCAAGTTCCCTTCACCAATGACGATTGGTCCTGCCTCTGCGATAATACGAGCCTTAGGATGAACTACCGTCCTAGGACCTAAAAAAAATCTGCATTTTCACCTTCACACTACACAATCATTCTATTCTGTAAAATGGATTTGTATTCTGCCAAATGTATCTATTTAAAACTATTAGGAATACAATAACTTCGTAATTAAGTGCTCAGCCAATGGCTTTTTGGAAGTACCTTCAAAACTATTCCCACACTGGTTCAAGACAGCAACTTACCACCTTCTTCTTGGGGGCTATTATTGGCTTTGCCAGCAAAGTCCACATTCTAGAAATGAACCTTTGAATTTTTATACATTTATCCTCCAGGATGTGAGCTTCGTTAGCATGACCAGCATCTTTTTTATTGTAACTCTATACTCTGAAATTATGCTCTTGTTCTATTTTATGTGGGCATATGAATGTTAATCTGTAAAGACATCTAACAGAAGAATCCTCTCACTGTTGCTGGTAAACTTAAAACAAATTTTGTTGTTCTCATGCCAGTATACTTGATTCAGATGATACATGTACCAGCTACTATACATTACTGTTAAACTAAAATTGACCAGATTCAATTATTACTTACCAATAGTTACATCCCCCTTGATTTCACTCTCAACACAGACAACAGCTCCTGCTGCAATTTTAACACTGCAGAAAACATATTTTATTGGTGAAGAATAGTGTAATTCAATACAGCTTCCACATCACACAAGTAATTCAGGAATTACACCAATTACAGAATTGTTCAAAGCAACATACAAAAATATCAGAAATGTTTTCAGCTGCATAATTTATCATTTTATTAAAATGGCCTGACAATACAAGAGTATGAAGTTCTCTTCAGCTTATCTACATCCAGGTCCCCACATGAAAACAGTCCATTTCTAAAACACAGTGATCACACTACAGGTTGTGTTTCCACAAAACTGCGTTGAATGCAAGGAATGACTTAAATTCATTTGCAAACATAAATGATCTGTAACATTGATAACAGTGGGAATGGGATTGGTGATGGGACTCTTGCTAATAAATTTAAGAATTATATAGCACAGCACCTTGAAATAATAATGTTTAAAGTTGCCTTCCACATCCCAAAGATGTGGATTGGCAAGTTAATTGGCCACTGTAAAATTGCCTCTAGTGTGCAGGTGAGTGATAGAATCAGGAGGGCATTGATGAGAATATCGGTAGATTTAAAAAAGGGATTAATGTAGGATTAGGACAATGGAAGGTTGATGGTCAGAGCAGACTCTGGGCCAAAGGGCCTGTTTCAGAGCTGTAAGGCTCTATGATTCCACGACATTCCAAAGACAAAAGAAAATTGCAAATGCTTAGCCTCATTTTTTCACCTTATTTAAAGAAATTCATTTTATTCCATCCATTGTCATCCCCCACCATCTCTGCTACCTAGACCAACTTGTTTTCCTCCTTGAGACAGCAGTGACTGAAGATGCAAAAAACAACTTGGTAGCCTTTGTGTTCTGCACCTGGTTCGACTTCACACACTCTTCTCTCACCTGGCTCCAAGTCTCTTTTCCTCTCTATTTTTTCTCCTTTTCTGTTTGTCCACAATTCCCCACCTGACTCCTTCTGTCCTTCAAGCCTATCAATCACCTGCTGGCCCCTGTCTCACCTCCTTCCTCTCCTCTTTGCATTGGTAATTTCTCCCTCAACATTCGGTCTTGATTTTAAAAAATGGCTCTCCATTTCTCTCCACAGATGCTAATGTGACCCATTGAGTTCCTCCAACAGGTTTTTTTTCTTTATCTGCGTTCTCATGAAAGGTATCAAATCTGAAAAATTAGATGTTTTTCCTTTCACAGATCGAGCATAGGTATGGAGAATCACCAGTCTTTTCACCAAAATAAGGGAAAACACAACAGCATAGATTTAAAGTATGAGAGAGTGAAGATTTAAAAGAACAATTTTTCACAAAGAGACAAGACATAATATAGAAAGATCTCTCAGAGACAGGTACAATTACAATATTTGAAAGACATTAGAAGAGGTGCATGAATAAGGAAGGTTTGGAGAGATATTGTCATAGCCAAAGGGTGGTAGTGGTGACAAGTTCCCACTGCTGCACAAGTGCTCTTTGTGGCATGCGACTCAAGCAGCCTCTGACAATCAAGTCCAACTTATGCCCAGTGGAGCTGTTCTCACTGACAAGAGAAGGGGCAAAGGTGGGTCACTGGTGCCTTGAAACCAATTGCTCCGGGCAGATGTGGCTCATTAACCATGGATGGTAACTCATCTAGGAGAGGGAAAACTCCACTGCCTTGTGGCTATAACTGCTCACAGAAAAAGCTTTGGGAATAAACCCCAAGGAAAGATTCAGACGGAGTCCCAAAGGCAGCTGACTGCTGTACTCAGCACCGGCTCGGCAACTTCTGTGAAGATGCTGGCACCAAACTGTATTGACCTTTGTTGTTCCTTTGGACCTGTCATTAGCAGAGAGAGGGAGCAACAGTCAGATCTTCATATTAACTCTACCCTGGCTTGTGCCCTCGAAAGGCCACTCCACAGTAGCCCCTTTTAAATTGCAGCACCTTGGCATCCCTCCTGGGACCCAGATATGATTACTGGGGCAAAGGTGCTGGAAGCACCTTTTAAATTGCAGGGCATTGACCCATTAAATCACCAACTCTGCTATTTAAAGAGGTTCCCGCCCCCACAATTTTGCATCACCTACTCACTGGAAGTACTGCTGGATATTCAGATGCTGGCTGCCCAGTGACACACGGACGCAAGCGCTGACGTCACCAGAATAAGCGGGTCAGCCATTTTCCTGTTCAAATCGCGTGTGTATGCAACCTAAGTAAGTTTAACTCGATTGCCTGACTACCTCTGAAGTAGGTCAGGGACCCAGTTGGGTTCCAAAGGGGTTGACCAGGACTGCCCCTTTCTAATTGCCGCGTAACTGGGCAAATTGCCCGGTAAACCCCATTTTACACAGCAATTTTAAAAGTCCTACCAGAAGCACAGTACCCATAATCAACCACGACTGACGGAGGTCAAAGTAGAAAAAGGAGAGCTATGGGCCAAAGGTAAATTTGGTTAGTATGGACAATTTGGAGCAAGGGGCTGTTTCTGTGCCATATAGCTTTTAGGGACGATGCCTGGATGAGTTTTCATACATTTTACATATTTTTAAAAGTAGATTTACTTTATCTACCTTCTTCTTTTAAATTCACGGTGTAAAATTGGATTTGTTGTTGCTTTAAACAAGAAAATATATGCAGAACATGAATTTCCAGAAAAGAAGCTGATTATCGCATCTGCTGCTTGTAGAACAGACTGCTGATGGAGGAATTTTAAAAAACTGCAGATGTTGGATTCTTTTTTTAAATATTTTTTTATTTTTCACACTATGAACCATATTAACCAAAATAAACACAAACATTTCCCTCTTGAATATAGAACAGTGTCATTTTCTTCCCTTTCCCCCCTCCCTTCCCATCCCCCTCCCCACCCACTAAACGTTCAACATACACAAAACAATAAACCCATATTAAACAATGTCATCACACAATGAAAATAAACAAGAAAATTGTGTCATCTACTTTTATACGATGGGTCAGTTAATTTCGTCTTCTTCTCATTCTATCATTTTAGGGGGTGGACATCCACGGTAGGCCCTCTCTGTTGTGTTCCATGTACGGTTCCCAAATTTGTTTGAATACTGTGACGTTATTTTTTAAATTATGTGTTATTTTTTCCAATGGAATACATTTATTCATTTCCATGTACCATTGCTGTATTCTCAGGCTCTCTTCCGATTTCCAGGTTGACATTATACATTTTTTTTGCTACAGCTAAGGCTATCATAATAAATCCAGAGATCCTTCTTCTAAGTAATATAGGAAGTAAAGAACTGGGCCTCAAATTGGATGAAGCACAAAACAGATGCTGGATTCTTGAGAGAGCAAAGAGAAGCGGGACAGGCAGCATCCTTGGACAGAAATGGTCAGTCAACATTTATCGAGATGAAAGTGGGAAGGAGCGATATCAAGTCTGGGGAGGAAGAGGGGCTGTGAAATGTAGGTGAGCTTGGAAAATGAAGAGAATCTCTAAATGACAGTCCTATAGTCGGGTCTCTCTTCACCTATCCCACTTCCGCAGCTCCTGATCACTCAGTTATTGGTCTTGAACTCCCGGAAATCACGAGCCTCCTCCCCGCTCCTCCGCCGAACTACACCCACCCACCCACGATGCAATCTTCCTTCCCAACCAAGTCTCATTCAATGAGTCCCAAGTCGCCGTTTCTTCTCTCTTACCTTTTCTGTAATAACCTCCCCGAACCAACCTCCATCTTGCCGCTCCTCGCTGTAAATACGCATGCGTGCCACGCGGATCCGCCCTGACTCGCGCAACGGAGCCAGGGCTGGAAGGGCCACTGCGCATGCTTAGTGCCAGGCTTGAGACTGGAGGGGGTGGCGGCGGCAAGCTTGCAGAATTATAATGCATAGTTAAAACTATTCAAGTTTCCACCCCCCCCCCCCCCCCCCCGGGCCCAATTCCAAAGCTACAGTCCCAAAAGACTCCACAACTCACCCATTGAAGATGAAGCAAAAGAAAAGCTGTCGTCTGGAATTCTGGTTCAGAAACAAGACTTTGGAGGTTTAGGAAGCAG
Organism: Narcine bancroftii; assembly: GCF_036971445.1. Lineage (NCBI taxonomy): Eukaryota > Metazoa > Chordata > Chondrichthyes > Torpediniformes > Narcinidae > Narcine > Narcine bancroftii. The sequence goes on along the minus strand of NC_091471.1, from coordinate 209,791,289 downwards.
TGACTTTGGCCCTTGGATGTGCCTGTGTAATTCCAGCATTTTCTGTTGTCGCCTGTGGACAAAACAAACTAGTCAGTGGACTGGTTCATGATGGATTTCTTTTATTTAAAGTTACGTAAGCAAGTTTATGGTTTGCAAGAATCACCACAGAGAGACACAATACATGTGTGATTTTGGGCCAAAGACAATTTGGGAGTTTTCAACAAAAGGTGAAGAAGACGGACCAAGTGCAGTGCCCAAGCCAACAATGTATGAACAGTCATACCACCTGTCAGAAGTAGAACACAAAAGTCTGCAGACACTGTAATTGAAGTAAAAATACAATGCTGGAGAAACTCAGCAGGTCAAACAGTGTCCTTTATATAGCAAGGATAAAGTATACATGACCAACGTTTCGAGCTTGAGCCCTTCATCAAGGTATGGCATCCAACAGATGTTGAAATCTGAAGCTAAAACAAAATGTGCTGGATAAACTCAACAAGTCAAGCAGCATCAGTCCAAAGAGAAAAAAGACAGTATGGGTTTTCAAACCTTTGTGAAAAATAGGAATGAGAGAGATGGAAATTAACTTGGAAAATTAATTTGTAACTCTCCCTTTCCCAGTTCTGATAAAGGATCATAGACACAAAACATTGATATTTCCCCTTCCCATGGATTCCTTGCTTACATTTTTAAATGTTAAATTTAGACATACAGCACTGTAACAGGAGTCAGTGCTGTCCAATTTACACCCCATTAACCTACACTCTGGTACGTTTTTGAAGGGTGGGAGGAAACTGGAGCCCCCGAAGAAAACCCACACAGATTCGGGGAGAACTTACAAACTCTTTACGGAGAGCGCAGGATTTGAACTCCAATCATGATTGCTGGCGCTCTAAAGGCATTGTGCTAACCACTACGCCAACCGTGTTGCCCTGGCTAATTGGTTAATTATCCATGTAAATATATTAGAATCCAATTAACTTTTTCAACAAAGGTCTTCCAGAGTTGTAATCTCAGGAGGATTTCTGCCCATGCCACATGCTAATGAGGGAAGAATAGGAAGATGGTGCATGGTTAAGGAGCTGGTCCAGGAGGGAGGGGTTCAGATATATGGATCATTGTGGCCTCTTCCAGGGCAGATGGGAGCTGTAGAAGGGCAGGATATAGCTATATGGAAGGGAAACTTTCCTTTGCAGGGAGGTTCACTGGTGCTAGTTGGGAGGGCTTAAACTAGAATGGTGGGGAGTGTGAGAAGGGTATGATGGGAACCAGAGCAGCAAGTGGAGGAGTTGAAGGGATGGCAGATGTTAGTGGCAAGTAAGTTTGAAAGGAAGTACGGAAATTACACAGAGTATTGTTACGGAGTCCAGAGGACCCCAAAAACCAGCAGCAATAGATAAACACCACAACACAGGGTTACTCAAACAAAAGTAGTTTTTAATTATATTTGAACAAGAAAACAGAATTAGACTTTAAATTATTACTTAACCTACTTAATTCCCCCTCTAATACTAAGCGTAAATGTGTGTACTGTATATTTAAGATTGGAAAAGTTCTTTGGATCAGTTCAATCTCACTGGTTGCAGGCAATTCTTGTACTGTGCACAAAAGTTAGCATTAACAAAGGTCACCAGTTTTTGGTGCTTAACAGACAAATGATTACCACTCAGGAGGGTTCTTGCTGATTTTCAGAGAGAGATTCCTTTTCCAGGACATCTGCAGCTGACTCCTTCTCAATCAGTCTTGCTGACAAAACTTTCCCCCTTCAGGGTTCTCCAGATGATCCTCTTTCTTTCAAGTCATCTTTCAGACCACCAGTCTTCTCCTTTGACCAGGCAGCCTTCCAAAGTTTGCCAGCTTGTCCCTCTGGAACTGATTTCTGTCTCTCTTCTCTCTGTTTCACATCCTCCCTTTTTGAGAGCAAAACTGTTCTCCTCTCCCTGCAAAGATTACATGCTCTCCCAGGCAAGCTGCTGTCAATACTTTGTTGCCTCCTACAAAAAGCATTCTGCAAAAGTCCTGCAAATATTCTGTGTTTTAAAATTTGTGTGTGCAAGCTGCTCTAACAATTCCTCCCAAACCACCTCTAAATACTCTGTCACAGTATCTACCCCAAAAGAAAGACGTGTAGCAGTGGTTTTAGATGCAGAAAAGGCATTTGATAAAGTAGAATGGGACTTTCTTTTTGAGATAGTTGTTATAAATTGATCCAAGAGCAAGAGTAGTGACAAATGGAATTGTGTCTGATTATATTAAATGAACAAGATCAACAAGACAAGGTTGTCCATTATCGCCTGCTCTTTTTGTATTAGCAATTGAACCATTAGCTGAATTAATTAGAACATATTTATATTAAGGGTATTAAAATAGGGGCTAACAAACATAAAATTAGTTTATTTGCAGATGATGTAATTGTTTACTTGATAGACCTGGAAAATTTGCTTGGTAAATTACATATGCAATTAGAACAATATGCAGCAATTTCTGTATATAAAGTTAATTGGAAAAAAATGTGAAATCAGGCCATTGACTTTTGGTGATTATACCCAAGGTAGTCAAAATACGAAATTTAAATAGCTTGACTCAGACAGGACTCCGGGTTGCAAAAAAGAGCTCGTAGAGCATTACAAAGAGCATAAGAGGCCATGGTGTCCTTGGTGAATTTAAATTTCGAGGCATTTTTATACATATTAAAACAAGAGAATGACCATGATAAGGAGAGGACCACTCCAGGACAAAGGAGGTTATTTATGCTTGGAGTCAGAGGAAGTGAATGAGATTCAAGATTCCTTTATGCCATGTACATGCCTCCTGCCTGTCATAAGACACACAAAGAGTCTCCATTAGTGTCACCCAGTGCCCTTCCATTAAGAGAAAGAGAAGCAAAAGATAATGCCTTCAGAGTCATTGAGTGACTGTGGATTCATCTCCAGCACTCCAGCAGCCTCTGTTAGATGTGGATTGTGGAGGACATGCAACCTCCCTATGTGAAACCTACTTGGAGGTCTCATCACCTGCAAATCAAGGTTGGACTCAGCTCACCTACTAATGCACTCCTGACCTATTGGCTCATTTGAATGATTCAGCATCATCATTGTCCAGACGCCCAGCTCAGTACAATATAAACTCAAACACCTGCGACAGTTTGCCCTCTCTGCTCCCTGGTCCTGACAATAAATACTACTCTATGCCAGATTGCTTAATTGTGGACATTTCTGGTGGAGTCGTTAGTAAGATGTGCACTACACTTAGAATGGGACTGTAGTATTGTTTAGCAGTACTTACCATTGAGCCTACGATCACCTCCCCCCCACCCGTTGGTACAGGGAACCTGGAGGATGCGTTTAAGTCCCTATCTTATTCGAGTATGTTAGTAATCGTATATTACTTAATACTGATCCGCACCCCGAGGTACAGGGATCGGGAGCGTCTGCTGAAGTCCCCATCTGTGAAGAGTGTACACATGTGGGAGAGTGTGGTTGGGTAATCAGCCACTGGTATCGAGGACCCTTGTGCTCAACGTGCCTCCTTACACCATTATAGTTTTTGTGTCATCCCATATAAAAGATAGGTGGCCACAGGTATCAAAGTCCAGCCTGGATCCGATGTGAATGCCTATTATAGTTATTAAGTAGTTTGAGTGATTAAGAAGTTTGTCGTCTTCTGATTCCTGTGTGTAAAATAATGTTAACTTTCATTGCGGCACTTGTGTCTAGACTCATCTCTCTGTGAACCCACTGAACCTGATTTAATCCCAACACAATTGGTGCTGTGAGCAAGGTTCAATGAGTTTTGGCTGGACACATGGAGTTACTAAACAATGTAGGAGATCGTATTAACGGGTGTGTATGTGTGGGTGTCCTGTCAGGTGCATATATTATCATGCACCTGCTCATGAACGGAGGTGGCAGGACACAACCCACAAATTGTCGGGGAACCTCAGGGTCAGAATAAAAAAATTCCTGGTTGAACTGATGATTTCCAAGGGTTCAGCTGTTTAGCACCTTGGTTGCAGATTACGCCATGCTGGTCGATTGGGTCACCACGTGGCATCCTTCCTTGAGAAATCAGGATTTCCCGAGACCAAGGGAGTCAGGGAGGTGGCCTTTGACTTAAGATGTCTCTCTCCTGAAACACCAACACAAATTTGCAGGGGCATTAGGGCCAACAGGATGCACAGAAAGATGGGGAGATAGAATTCCTCCAGCATCACTTTGTGCAGTACAGGTGGCAGTGCAGATGCCCGTGTGACTGGGCAACCAAGAAAGTCACGGAGGAAGCTTCCAAGCTGATTAAAATAAAGCAGCTGCAAGCAGCTCGCTGATGTGGCTGGCATCTTGACCCACTCAAAGTCCAAGCTATTATGCAGTGGAGGGAAGGGGTCATCAGATGGTTGGAGGAAGGGTATGAGTGGATGGATGGTGATGACCATGTCCTACAACATATGTCCTCCCCTCTGTACGCTCGAGCCTTTGCAAGCCTGACCAGTAACCATGCACTCCCAGGTCTGCCAACCCGCCAAAATAGTGAGGTAGCAGAAGATGGGGGGGGGGGGGGGGAAATCTCAGGTCAGTACGCATGCAATCACTGTAAATTACAGAGCCCCGGTACTACTCTGCCAAGGAGCTAACCAGGCAAACATGTAGCCATGCCGCTGAGGGGCAATGTCTGCCCCTCTCATCAGGGAGTGACCTGGGCAGTCTGTCTGATGTCGGTGGTTGGGAAGATATTAGAGTCGATCCTCAAGGATGAGGTGATGAAATACCTAGAGATGCATGACAGGATAGGTCTAAGTCAGCATGGTTTTTTTTGATAAGGTGCTGCATATTAGGCTGCTAAATAAGATGAGGGTCCATGGAATTACAGGGAAGTTATTAAACTGGATAGAAAAATGGCTGATAGGCAGGAAGGAAAAGGGTTGAAATTAAGGGTTCCCGTTCTGGATGGCTGCCTGTAACTAATGGTGTTCCGCAGGAGTCTGTATTGGGGTCCGCTGTTGTTTACAATTTATATTAATGATTTGGATTGTGGTATGAATGCTTTTGTGGCCAAATTTGCGGATGACACCAAGATAGGTGGCGGAGTAGGAAGTGTAGTAGAAACTGTAAAGTTGCAGAAGGATATAGACAGATTAGAAGACTGGGCAAAATTATGGCAGATGAGATTTAACATAGAGAAATGTACAGTTGTACATTTTGGCAGTGGAAATAAACAGGCAGAATATTATTTGGATGGGGTGAAAATTTAGACCTCGGATGTGCAAATGGGCCTGGGTGTCCTCGTGCCGGGAAACCTAGAAGTGAATGACCAGGTGAAATTGGTAGGGAAGAAAGCGAATGCTATGTTGGCATTCATTTCAAGAGGAATAGTGTACAAGAGTAAAGAGGTGTTGATGAGGCTCTATGGGGCACTGGTGAGACCCCATTTGGAGTACTGTGTGCAGTTTTGGGCCCCCTATCTTAGAAAGGATGTGATGTTGTTGGAGAGGGTGCAGAGGAGATTTACTAGGATGATTCCAGAATGTAAGGGCTAACATATGAGGAGCGTTTGGCAGCTCTTGGGTTGTACTCATTGGAGCAAAGGAGAATGAGAGGCGATCTCATAGAGGCTTTTGATATTTTGAAAGGTTTATATAAGGTGAATGTGGGTAAGATGTTTCCCTTGGTGGTTGAATTGAGGACAATGGGTCATAGTCTGAAAATTAGAGGTTATCCATATAAAACAGAGATTAGGAAGGATTTCTTTAGCCAGAGGGTGGTGGATCTCTGGAACTCACTGCTGCACACAGCAGTGGAAGGCAGATAACTGGGAGTATTTAAACAAGAAATAGACAAGTATCTCATTAGTGAGGGAATCAAGGGATATGGGGAAAACTCCAGAAATTGGTACTAGTGTAGAGTAGCTTAGTATAGATTTACGGAACAGACTCGATAGGCCTAGTGGCCTGCTTCTGTTCCTTTGTCTTGTGGTCTTGTGAGTGATAGAGGATTGGCAATGGTTTGCAGGTGTTGCCAGTAGGGTTATGCAGCAGTGAGTTCCAGAGATCCACCACCCTCTGGCTCAAGAAATTCTTCCTAATCTTAGTACAAATGTACATATTATAACCATCTTACTACAATTCTATAAAAAAATAGAAGTAATAATGCATGAAAAGTACTGATTATTTAGGAATCTGATTGCAGCAGGTAAAAAGCTGTCCTTGTGCCAATGAGTCGTCATCTTTAGGCTTCTGTACCTTGTTTGCCAATGTTAGCAGGGTAAAGAGGGCATGGCCTGTGTGTTGGGGGTCTTTGAGGATAGAGGCTGATGTAGCTGTCCTCGATGGAGGGAAGTCTAGTGCCTGTGATGTCGCATGTGAGTTAACAATCCCCTGGAATTTATTCTTGTCCTGAGAGTTGGCGCCTCCATGCCAGGCAGTGATGCAACCAGCCAGAATGCTCTACACAATATACCTGTAATAGTTTACCAGAGTCTTCGGTGACATTCCGTATCTCCTCAGACACCTCACAAAGTATAGCTGCTGGTGGACTTTCTTTGTGATTGCCCCAATGTGGAGGCTCCAGGACAGATCTCGGAGATGTTGACACCCAGGAATTTGAAGCTCTTGACCCTCTCCACCACTGAGGTCTGGGTCGTATTCCCTTGACTTCCTCCTGAAGTCCACAATCATTTCTTGGGTTTTGCTGATGTTGAGCACAAGGTTGTTTTTGTTACACCATTCAACGAGCTGATCTGTCTCCCTCCTGTACACTTCCTCACTGTGGTGTCATCGGCAAACTTGTAGATAGCATTAGAATTGTGCCTAGGCACACAGTCAGTGGTGTATAATGAGTAGAGCAGTGGGCTAAGCATGCATCCTTGAGGTGTGCCTGTGTTGATAATCAGAGGAGGCGACATTGTTTCCATTTTGTACTGACTGTGGTCTTCTGATGAGAAAGTCAAGGATCCAGTGGCAGGGGTGGGGGGTGGGGGTGGTACAGAGATCTAGAGTTTGTAGCTTCTTGACCAGCACTGAGGGAATCGTTGTATTGAAGGCTGAACTATCGTTGATGAAGAGCAGCCACATGTTTGAATTGTTATTTTTGAGGTGATCCAAAGCTGAGTGGAGAGCCAGCGATATTGACAATAGGCGAATTGCAGCAAATCCAGATCTTTGCTTAGGTATATGTTAATTCTGGCCATGACCAGTCTCTTAAAGTATTTCATCACAGTAGAAGTTAGTGGTACTGGGTGATAGTCATTGAGGCAGCTCACAATACTCTTCTTGGGTACCAGGATGATTGATGCCCTCTTGAAGCAGGTAGGAACCTCTGACTGCAGCAATGAGAAGTTCAAAATGTCCGTGAACACTCCAGCTAGTTGGTTGGTGCAGATTTTCAGTATCTTTCCAAGTACACCATCAGGGCCTGTCATCTTGCAGCATTACTTGTGTTTTCAGCAAACTCTTTAGATTCCTCCACAGTATTTGACCATCCTCCAATTCTGACGGTGTAGGATCTTGGATTGACTTTCTCCAGAACAGTGGCCTTCTTGTCTCTGAGTCTCACTGTGTCTTGTTGTGCCTGTGGCCCTAAGTTTCTTGCTGAATTGTCATAACCTTTCTGAAGACTACTGTTGAACCTTACCCTTACTTATAAGCTGATAAATGTTTTTGTTCTCCCTCTCGTCGTGAGAGCTTTTATTCATGCTGCAAGTGCCTGAAAAGAACTGACAGTAACTGACAAATTGTTCAGGTCTTTTACTTACTGTGGATGTTGCAGATTCTCCAGTACATTTGTGTATTGCACTCACCCCAGCATCTGCAGATTTTCTGCAGACATACAAATGTGCAGGGAACAGAGGGATATACATCATATAAAACAGTGTTTTAGTTTAATTTGGACTTCATATTTGGTGCAGACACTTGGGTTGAATGAACTACTGCTGCGCTAAACTGCTTGAGAAAAATATTAATAAATTCTAATGTTAAAATGCCAACTAAAAGTGCACAGCACCACGTGCATTGTATTATCCACATTCTTGCTGCATTGTAAATGCCCAGTTTCTCAATCTATTCATCCAGCACATTCATGACTTGGTGATGCAGAATTACCAGATTTTCTATACAAGTGGATTTATTTTTATTAATTCTCCAACATTCTCTTTAGATGTTACACAGTAGAATAATAATAACAGTGAACCTGGTCAGTTTAAAGTCAGCTCAGGGAACAATTAAGTTTCAAGGGAATGTGGGAAATAAAACTGGGTGAGTTGAAAGGAAGTCCTGGGACAGAGGCCCAGGTGAATTTAAATGGAGTATCAAACTGAAGCTTCAATACGTGATGAGCACACAGACTGAGGCCCCTGTGTAAAAGGAAGCTGAGATGTTTCCATGTTGGGGAATTGAGAACGACTGGAAACTGTTTTAGACTAAGGAGTTCGCCTTGTAGGATAGAGATGAGGAATTGAACTTGGCCTCAACTCTGGAGCCATAGAACAATTACAGCATAGAAATAGGCCACCGGCCCCTCAAGTCTGTTCCAAACCACTTTTTCTTGTCTAGTCCCACTGACTTGCACTCAGTCCATAGCCCTCCATACCTCTCCCAGCCATATACCTGTCCAAATTTCCCTTAAATGTTAAAATCGAGCCCTTAACTGCCACTTCAGCTGGAAGCTCGTTCCACACTTCCGCCTCTCTGTGTGAAGTTCCCCTTAAACTTTTCTCATTTCACCCTTAACCCATGCCCCTTGTTTGAATCTTACCCACCCTCAATGAAAAAAGCCTATTTACATTTACTCTGCCTATCCCCCCCCCCCACCACATAATTTTAAATACCTCTATCAAATCACCCCTCATTCTTCTAGTCCAGGGAATAAAGTCCTAACCTGTTTAACCTTTCCCTGTAAATCAGTCCCTGAAGTCCAGGCAACATCCTAGTAAATGTGTGATTAAAACTGCACACAATACTCTAAAATTGGCCTCACCAATGTCTTATACAACTTTAACATAACTTCCCAACTCCTGTACTCAATACTTTGATTTATGAAGGCCAATATGCCAAAACCCTATCCACTTGTGCCACCACTTTCAGGGAATTATGTATCTGTATTCCCAGAGTTCTACCTCACTCCTCAGTGCCCTACAGTTTACTTTGTATGTCCTTTCTTGGTTTGTCACATCTCATACTTGGCTACATTAAATTCCATTTGCCATTTTCCCACCCACTTTACCAAACTGATTTAGATCCCTCTGCAAGCCTTGAAAACCTTCTTTACTGTCCAATCTTAGTATCATCTGCAAAGTTACTAATCCAATTTACCACATTATCATCCAGATCATTGATAAATATGACAAACAACAATCCAGTACCAATCCCTGAGGCACACCTCTAATCACAGACCTCCAATGTGAGAAGCAATCATCCACCACTACTCTCTGGCTTCTCACATCCAGGCGTTGTGAATCCAGTTCACTACTTCACCATAAATACCTAGTGTCTGAACCTTCCTGACTAACTCCCATGTAGGACCTTGTCAAAGGACTTACTAAAGACCATGTAGACAAATTCACAGCCTTTCCTTCACCAACTTTCCTGGTAACCTCCTTGAAAAACTCTATAAGATTGGTTAAACATAATCTACCATGCATAAAGTCCCTGGCTATTGTAAGGTAAAACATCATGAGATGGGAATGTGTAGGGAGTTACCCTGTACAGGGCAGTAACAAGAAGGGGAGGTGTCCTTGTACTCCTGTTAGGTAAAACATCATGAGATGGGAATGCACAGGGCTGTAACAAGATGTAAATGCATCCTTGTACTTACAAGATAAGAGAGACATTGATGGATTGAGAGGCAGGAAGCTAGCAGGGAAAGGATAGCAACAGTTTTAGTCATTGGACAAGTAATGATATGATGATGTTCTAAGCATGTATCCAAGGGTATAAAAAATCACCATTTTGCTGATAACGGCAGAATGCATTCTCCGACTAACTTTGTTAGTCGCAAGTGTTACAATCCGGTAATAAAGAACAAAGAACCCTGATTTCGACTCAGCCTGGTGTTTGTCTCACTCATTCATGAACAAAGCAGACCTAACACTATCCAAATAATTGTATAATGACATCAGGCTCACTAGCCTACAATTTCCAGGGTTAATTTTGAAGCCTTTTTTTAAACAATGGAACAACGCAAACTACCCTCCAATCCTCCAGCACCTCACCCATGAATAAGGATATTTTAAATATTTCCGTCAGAGTCCCTACGATTTCTACACCAGCCTCCCTCAAGGTCAGAGGGAATATCTTGTCAGGCCCTGAGGATTTATCCACCATTATTCACTTTAAGACAGCAAGCACTTCCTCTTTTTTAATCTGTATAGCATACCACTTTAAGTATTCCCTATGCCATAAGTGCTCTGTGATTAGTAAGGGATTGCTTTATGGTAGTATATGGGTGGAAAGAAAAAGTTTGAAAACCAGTGTTTTAATCGTACCTAATTGACTCATTATGTGCAGGGTTTCATAATTCCAAAGGAAATGGCCCAATGATAATTTTTCTCAAGCAAAGTATTTCAGAAACAATTGGGTCTGGAGCAGTGATTCTCAACCTTCCCACTCACATACCGCCTTAAGCAATCCCTTACTAATCATAGAGCACTGATGAAATAGAGATTACTTAAAGTGGTATGTGAATGGAAAGAAAAAGGTTGAGAACCACTGTTGTATAGGTTCCATGACCTCACTGCTTGTTTTCCTTACTTCCCACAACTGTTCCCATTTCCTGAGTGAATAGTGAAGAAATAAAACCATTTAAGATCTCCCCCATCTCTTTTGGCTCCATACAAAGCCGACCACTCTGATCTTCAAGGGGACCAATTTTGTCCCTTACAATCCTTTTGTTTTTAATATACCTATAGAAATCCTTAGGATTTTCCTTCTACTTGCCCATCTGTTCCCTGTAATTACAGACTTCCAAATAGACAAAAAAATTAAACATGTAGAATATTTGAAAGATTAAAAGATGTTTTGAAGAGCAGAGCACATTAAGGGAGTTAGGTCCTATCATGCTAATTATATGCCCATCTTCCCATCACTCCTCATCTTGCATCCATTTGCTCAGTCCTCTGTTTAACCCCGATGTAATCTATTAATTCTATTCAGAAATTGTATTAAAAAAATAAGCACAATTCCAATTTGGAATAGTGCCATCACAGATCTCCCTTTGGTGTCCTATGATGCCAAACTTCAATATTTTCCAGGGGAAATCATTTCCCAATTTTGCATACCACTAGGCCCAATTTTGATCTTGGTCTCCAATCATGATGAAGCTTTATCAGGAAAGGATAAAACAAAAAATGGTACTTACCTAAGTGCTTTGAATGACTGGTAATAAAACACATCAAATTCCACCCTCCAATGACATTGGACCTGGTTCAGTTTGCCTACTGTCCAAACCAGTCCATAGATGATACTATAGCCTTGAACCTCCACTCCATTGTGAACCTCAGAGGCTGGTGGATAAAATTTTCTCTCTGGGACTCAACTCCCCTCTTTGCAACTGGATCCTGGACTTCTTGACTGAAAGTCTGGGTTGGTAGCAAAGCCTCAAGTCCCAACATGCTGAGCTCTGACACACCTCAAGGCTGTGTGCTCAGCCCACTACCATTAATGCTGCTCACAACCTCACTGCCAGATTAAGTTCGAACCAAATCATCAAGTTTGCAGATAATACAATTGTAGTTGGCCTCATCGGCAACAATGAGTTGACTTACAGAGAGGAGGTTGGAAGGCTTGTAAAATGGTGCTAAAACAACCTGAATCTGAAAGTGGATAAGATGACGACAGTGGACTTCAGGAGGATGAAGATCATTCTCCACTACACATCAATAGTTCCATCGTGAAGAGAGTGGAGAGCACAAAGTACTTTGGTGTGTATTTAAAAGGCATCTTATCTTGGACCCACAAGACTTCCACATTAGTGCCTACACTTCCTAAGGAGACATAGGAGGGAAAGGATATCAGCCCCCATCTTGATAACCTTTTAGAGGGGCACAATTTAGAGTGTCCTGCCTGCTACATCATTGTGCAGAATAGAAGCTGCAAGCATCAAACCAGGTCAGAATGGAGAATCCATCAAAATGGCCAAGAAGATCAATGGAGCCTCTCTTTTCTCTTCTGAAGACATTTAGCTGGAACATTGCTTAAATAGGGCTCACAGAATTATATAAGACTCTTTCCATCAACTCCCCTCTTTGCAACTGGATCCTGGACTTCTTGACTGTAAGTCTGGGTTGGTAACATATGACTATCAAGAAGGTACAGGAGCATCAAAATCAGGACTGCCAAGCTGGGATATAGCTGTGAGATTCATGAACGGTATCCTGTAAACAAGTTAATAATCCCAAGATATGTTTGCATATATTTATATGAATTATTATTATATACTGTTTATATGTGTGCACTGAGGTCTGGAGAAAGGTTGTTTTAATCGGGTTGCACATGTATAGTCAGATGACAAAATAACTTGAATTTGAGAAGACAACACAATCACTATTTAATAAGACAGAACTGACTTTTAATACTTGACTGAACAGAAGTTATGTAGAACGTGCAAATACTACAACACCTCATTTCAATTTACAGAGATACATCATTTTTGTTTACAAATTCAAAGTAATCTTAAAATTTGAAATGACCATTGAGCCATTACAGTTTAATACATGTTGGGTTCAGATGTGGATACAAAGGTAAATAAAAGCAGCCACCGTTAATATGCAACACAATGCCATAGAGAGGGAGTAATAGGCAAGGGATGAATGAACAAAGAAACTAAATTCACATCCTCCAATCCAAATGAGCAAAAGCATGAAATTTATGAAGACCAAAAAAAAGACAGTTAAATTGACCTGTGCATATTCTTCAGGATGAAAATCATTTTTTGTCATATTATACCAAACTTGACCACAATTCAGGATGCATGGTCACATCCCATGCTATTTCAAACAAAAAGAGACTAGAATTCCTTAAACTGCCAACAGTGGGGGGAAAAAAAAACATTAATCTTACATAAATGGGGACGGCTTCAAAAGGCTGGAGCCACTCAGTCTTGCCCACATTCAGAGTAGCCCATTTCACAAGCAGTATGTGTATCTCTTGAGATATAATCTCAGATCTAATTTAAGTATCTCCTGGAGAGAAATCAGGGTATAATACAAGCTCCATTAAAAAAAATTACAGATGAGAGCAGGAAATGTCCTATACATTGTTGCTGGGATAGGCCCAACAAAAGCAGTTCAGGACAAATGAGCAGCTTTTAGTAAAAAGACAACTGCTGAAGAAAACAGTGCATCATCCCAATATACAAACCAGTACACTGTTAAATATATGAACTCATTAAGTATAAAGTGTGCTGTGGTTTCATGCTCAAAATTGACCAGCCAACATTTGACAACAAATTAATTATTATTATTATTTCAGAGTAAATAACTCAACAACAGTGTTTTGTACTCAGAGAACTTCTCCAACATATGGGCTAATTTCAACTGTTGGAAGTTTTGTGTCATTTTATTGCTACGTCGGCTGTCAGAAAATGGAACAGGGCTGCACACAGTGGTCCCTCCAAATCTCAAGTTCCAATCTCTTGCTGGCCATATATCCATAGTGAGCCCTGCTGAAAGGACTGAACACTAGAGTAGTTATTCCATCCATGAAGTTTAACTCATGTATGCCAATACTGTACAGATTATGATATGCACTTTGCATTATACACATTATTCATATCACAATACAAAAAATAAATTATTGTGCTGCAACTATGTAATCAAGTGGAAACTTCAACCCACTCATTCGTTCGTTAGTTTCTCTATACATTTCTATTCCTTAGCACCAGTCCTTTCCTCCCTTAAAAAGTAGCAGCCCACCATGACTATAAATATTCATCTGCTAAAAATTTGAATGCTTAATATTGACATTTTAAAAAGGTACATTCAGCCACTGCAAAGAGATATAAAGCTGGCTTAGCTTTTTGACATGTTCATGTAATAGATCAAAATCTATTATAGAGAAGCAGCACACTTAACTCAATCCTGAAAAAAAAACATGGACTGGTACATCTTCCTGAGGAATTAGCAATCGCATTGCCCCTAAACAAATGCTTGCTGAGTTGTTCTGGTTCAGCACCAACTGAATATGTCATTTTCAATTTTGATTATCATTTCCCCATGGATTTCAACCTCTGCCTCCTGGTGTCATGCTAAACAGGATAAGGCTGACTCATTTCTATGCACTTCAAATAATTTGTGACTAAATGGCAGGAGGCACGCTTCTAAAAGGCAGAGCTAGTACTGGCAATTTTCTTCTCCACTTCCTGGATGGTTCACAAAAGGTGGCTAAATCGCTGCTCGCTCACACGTGCACCTTGAGCATTCGTCAATGCTGGAAGTCAAACTCTAAGCTCTCTGATGAAAGGAGTATTAACATTCCAGCAGGTGAGACCCATCAGGTTTGACTCAATGCAGAACAGCCTTACACACCAATGAAAAGTTGACCTGCAGGCACACAAGGGGAGAGCTTCCTTTCAGGAAAGTCTACTAAGCTTTTAACTTGCTAACCTACACAAAAAAAACAGCATTTCACTTCCATTTAAATGCCCTTTCTGAAGATTTCTTGCTTTTAATGGAATCTGTGACTGTAAGGTGTTTCTTTTCTGTTGATTTTAGGGAAGTATTGTTGCCTGTATAAGTGGACTGAAATTTGTATGTTGGAACCTTACTCTCCTCTTCTGTCTTGCTCCCTAGTTTTGGGGTAGTCGCCCTTTTAACGTCAGAATTTTCACTATTCTTTGGATGATTTATTCCAATGTACTTGGCCACAGTTTGCCTTTGTGAAGAGGATCTGTTGAGATTTGGTGCCTTGGTGGTCTGCTGAGGTGTGCTGGGAACCGGTCTGGAGTCTGTCCTCTGGCGTCGAGAGGAAGAGGCCACAGTATTTCTGGCAAAGCTGGGAGTATTAATTGGCATGGCTATACTATTTCTTTCCATGGTATCTGTTACTCCAACTGTATTTGTGCTGGGCTTGGGGAGGCCTCTTGTAACTGAGCGACAGATCTTACTGCTTTCATCAGGCTTTGGCTTAGAGATATTTTGAACTGGCTTAGCGCTAGGTTTTCTGAGGGAGTCTTTACGCTTTGTAATACCATGAGATGAATTACCCAAAGCAACTGTCTCTTTTGTAGCCTTTTGTTCTGCCACTAGTATACTGGATCTACAAGGAGTCTTTGACCAGCTGTCTCGCCAATTTGACCCAAAGGCTTTTTGTGCATGTTTTGGTTCATCACTGCTCAATGCTTTTGCTTCTGGTCTTTTGACACTATTTGATCTTCTGCCTGACTTTGATATTGGCAAAACCCTTCTTATTTCTTCATAATTAGAGCAGTTTGTTTTACTTGAAGATTTAGGAGAAACTGTATTGCTCAAACAATGCAAAGTTGTTTTTGGAGTGGGCAATACTTTTCCTCTAACTGTACTTGGCTGCTTTAAACTAGAAGTTTGCCTTGCTTCCTTTGGTAAGTTAATTTTTTCAGCGACTGCCTCAAGATCATTTTCAATGGTTGTATTTTTGGTGATGGGAATGGGAGGATTATCCAATTTCATGTCTGCCAAATTGCTACATCCTTCTATCAGACCCCTTTTAGGGCCTGCAAATTTCTCTTGAGATTCTTCATGGATTTTGTGGCAGGTAGTTTTTACTGAACACTTCTCTGAGGCTTCAGAACAATTTTCATCACCTGTGTATCCCAAAACAAAAAACATGGTTCTGCTCTCATTTGAAACAAAATGATCAGGTTTTGTTATCGCATCCGAACTCTGGATAGATACTTCAGTGCTATTTACATTTATTTTCTGTGATGATGACAGAGTACCTATGATGCAGTCAGATTCATCATCTCTAAGTTTCTTTGAGGCTAGTTGAGAAGAAAATGCACTAGAATCAGACGAAGTCTGAATGCCTACACTAGTACCGGATATCAGGGGGCTCAAATGTGAATCAGAAGTCTGCAGACTCTCATATGTTCCGGCTGTCTGCACACTCACATCTGAACTTGGAGTCTTCAAACTCACATCAGTACTGGGTGTCTGCACATCCACATCTGTACTTGGACTCTGCGCATTCACATCTGTACTGAGTGTCTGCAAACCCACATCAGAAGAAGTCTCCAAACTCAAGTCTTCAGTATATTCCAGGTCTGTTAATGTAACATCATCACAAGTCATCATTTGGCTAGAGTCAGCTACTTTAAAATTGGAACAACTGAAAATCTGTAAACCTTCTGTAAGCTCAAGTTGCTGTTTGGAGGCAATCATCTGGTTTAAGTTTGTGAAGCCCCTATCCTTTACTATATTCTCATTGTTATTGTAGGCATCTTGTCCATTCTGACCAATTTCACTTTCAGTCTTCGTGATACTGAAGCTCTCTGCATTCCTAGTAGTGCAAGGCTCATCTGAGACTGTGCAGAGATTGCTGTTTTTTATAGTCGAGTCATGAACAGATCCCTGATTGGAGTCAAAACAGACACTATCCAAGATCCCATCTCGAGTTTCTGACACCTCTTGCCAAGCTGCTCTCTGCCTTGAGCAACGTGCAATGGAACGAGGGATACTATTTGATTTAGCTTGTTCAGCTGTACTAGCAGCTTGCAAAAATGACAATAAACGGCTGTCAATAGCAGTGCCTTCGGATGATCGTAAGCATCTGCTTCTAGTTCTCTTTGGCCCACTGGGATTCTGAAGTCTCAGATGAGTGGAAGCTAGGTCATGTAGTCCATCGTTAATGAGTAGTTTCACATCATTTTCGCTACTACTCCTTCCAAAAACACTTCGTTCACCAGCTGCCCATGAATGCCTTTTCTCTTCCAATTCCTTTAGCCTCTGTTGTTGGCGAAGTTCTTGAATTTCTCTGTCTCTGTTTTCCTATGGGTTACAGAGATTTAGGTTTTTCAGTAATTCATTAGAATAGTTTAATGACAATTTCTCTTCAACAAACACCCAACTTACAGACACCCCATAGAAATGAATAAGGGTTTTGGTGACCTGTGCTTTTGATTTGCTGGCTGCTACAGGGCTGCAGGCATCTTTTGCCAGGTAGAAACAGGGCATTTTCTCATGCCTTCTCTCCCTATCGCCTCCATCTGAGCCACAATAATCAAGGACTGGGTTGAGCTGAGCAGAGCTGTGAACACTGAGAAGTCTCCCTGGCTCACTCACGAAGATGGTGGGGCCATGTGGTAGTCCCTATTCCAGTGCCTGCTCGCTCTCCTATCACAGCAGTTTCTTGATCTGCTCCCACACACTTCTGACTCCAGAGTAGTTAGGTTAGAAACTGCTGTGATGTCACATCCTGAGACTTCCTGCAGTCCGAGTTCCATTAAATTAAAATGCAAAATCCAGCATCAACTAAAATCAACTTATGATACTTAATGTATTATTTTGGTATGAATATATAACACAAAATTTCTATCCCATTTGATACTCTTCGTAAATATATTGCACCATTATATTTCAGAAGAATATCAGAGAACTCTTTCTAACCATAGAATTATATTTCAGAGAAATACTGTGCGCAGAAAATTCAATTATTTTTCTTATGATAATTTGCTTTTGACAAACATTTTCCATCTTCTGGAGAAGATGTTGATATTTGCTATATTATCTGTCTCTAGAACCCAATACTTTTAAGAATTTTGGACATGATAACCATTTATGGGTATGGGTTTGATGGGCTGAATGGTATTTGTCTGTGTTATCGATACAAATTTGAGTTATTGATTAGCACCAGGACTGGAAAAGCTGCATGGAGTTAAACAAAAAAATCTGCAAATGCAGAAGTCGAGTGCAATTACACAGTCATTCTGGAGAAACTCAGCAGCATCCATATCCAGGCCCAAAACATTCATTACCCTTTACCTCTTATGGATGTTGCATAACCTGCTGAGTTTCTACAGCATATTTGTATATTGAAAAAGTTGCTCAATTTCTCTCCTCTGCAGCAATGCCAATTAAACACCTGGTGTGCCCTGCTTGAGAAAACGCAGTTAATGCAGAGCAAGGGTATGAGACAGTGCATTCCATTGAATCATCATCCTAACAATTTAGTAAACTGAGGTTGCTTTTCAGGAGGTCTAATACTGCATTTATAGTGCCTTATTTTGAGAATTGCTTCAAATTTTACATTGATGAGTGATCAGTAAATATAATCATCTACATTCAGTGACAGTGAGGCTATCAAAAATTCCCCATTTCAAAATGGTCCACAAAACAGCTGTTATTTGGTATGTCAGAGCAATTGTGTGCCTACTTACCTTGACAGCTTTTTTGAATCTGTCACAAAAGTCTTGAAAAATTTTGAAGCATTCTTCAAGTTTCATTGTTTCTTTATCCTCACAGAAGAAGTCTATGAGGGTATTGGCTTCCCTCAGCAATTGCATCTGCTCTTCCTCTAATTTCTCCACTTCTCTCAAAGCTTGCTACAGTGTAAGATATATAGTACATCAGCAAACATCAGCATGCAATCGACATCAAAGAACATTGTGCCTTTATTTTCAATAATTATACGCCACAAAAAAAATGCAATAAGATATTACAATACACTAATCCAGTTTCTAATTTTCTGAGCTATTGTAGTGGCCCGCTCCTCAGGCCAACACAGGAAATGGCCGTTGAACACAGCAACTGGCAAAATATTGTGTGGTCTGAAACTCCCATTTCCATAGGCCGCTGGTAGAACAGTAAAACTGCCCAATTGGAGCCCGGGCATCTGAGGTAACCAGTCGGCAGCTGGCCAGTTCAAGCCACGCTCCGGTGGTGACATGGCCAACCTGACTATAAAAGGCAGAGCTACCACTGAATAAACTAGGTGTTGGATATACTCTTCTGGTGTGTGTGTGTGTGTGTCTTTCTTCTCCTGCGGATTCAAGCTACAGTTTTAGGGCTATAACCAAGAGCTATAGCCCAGCAGTAGTCGTAGCGACCTCACTAGTGGTGACCCTGATTGGTCCAAACAATGCTTTAGACCCGAAGATGGAAAAGCAACCTGAAATCAACACCATAGCATTGAAGCTGCCCGGCTTCTGGACATCACAACCATGGGTATGGTTCCAGCAAGCCGAGGCGCAGTTCGCCATTTGACGGATCTCACCGATGACATGCACTACTACCAAGTGGTCAGCACCCTCGATCAGGACTCCGGAGCCCATATCATTGAATTCCTCTAGCAGCCCCTGGAACAAGGAAGGTATGTGGCCATCAAAGAGCTGTTAACCTGCACTTTCGGGCTCTCAAAGCACGAGCGCACTGCCTGACTGTTACATATGAATGGTTTGAGGACCAAGGCCTCTTCTGCCATCATTAGCGACATGCCAACGATGGCCACACCTCCTGCCTGCTGTTCCAGCAGATCTTCATGGAAAGGCTGCCCAAGGACATCTGGCTGCTCATCGTGGAGGAAGACTTTGATGACTCCAGGAAGGTGGCTGCCCGAGCAGACCTGCTATGGGCAGCGAAGAAGGATACTTGCACTTTGCTCGAGCAGGTTACAGCAATGTGTCATCAGCGCACAGCCAGGAAGACCACCGACCGACCACCCGAAAGCCACACCCCACCTGTGAGCAGTACTGTTTCTATCATTGACATTGGGATTCAGAGGCCCCTTGATGCCGCTCCCCCTGCTTGTTGCAGGGAAACGCCCAGGCCGGCCATCAATAATGGCTGCGACGTCCAGCCAACTGCATAGCCTGCTACACATTCAAGACTACCTGTCGGGCTGATATTTCTTGGTGGACACTGGGGCACAATACAGCATCATTCCCTTAACCAGCCTGGAGGCCCGCCTCGGCAAAATGGGCTAGGAGCTCTGAGCAGCAAATAACTCCAACATCTGAACATTTGACACCTGCACCATTCCCCTACATTTCGGGGAAGTGTACAGTGGCGGCCGTGCAACAACCATTACTGGGTGCAGATTTCCTGTGGGCCAACTCACTCCAGATGGATATCAAGGGGCGCCGGCTAGTGCACGCCAGACATTTCACTCACTCTTGGTCAAGGGCACTGAACTCACCTGCACTCAGTGCATACTGCTGACAACGAATTCGCTCAGGTCCTAGCAGAACTCCCCTCCATCACCACACCTCACTTCCATTCGGCAGAACCCAAACATGAGTGAGGCATTAAATCGTTATAGATGGCCCTCCCCTCCATGCTAAGGTGCAACATCCCCCCCGAGAAAATCAACCTAGCCAGGGACAAGTTCCAAAAGATGGAGGAACTTGGCATTGTGCAGTTCTCCAATAGTTCTTGGGCTTCCTCTCTCCACATGGTCCCCAAGGCAGTGGGTAGTTGGAGGCCATGTGGAGACTACCGCCGCTTCAATGAGGTCACCATACCGACAGATATCCCATGCCCCATATCCAAGACTTCACTGCTAACTTGCAAGGGGCACAGATATTCTCAAAGGTGAACCTCATCAGGGGCTATCACCAGATCCCGGTGCACCTCAAAGACATCCCAAAAACCACCATCATAACCCCCTTTGTATTGTTTGAATTTCTCCACACTCCCTTCAGGTTAAAAAACGTGGCTCAGACTTTCCAGAGGCTGATGGATGCAGTGGGCCGGGATCTGCCTTCGTCTACCTCAACGACATTTTAATCGCCAGCCACACCCACACTGCTCACTTAAAACAATTGTTCTCCAGGCTGAGCGATTTTGGCCGAACCATCAACCCAGCCAAGTGCCAGTTTGGCCGACAGACTATTGACTTATTGGGCCATTGTATCAATAAACATCGAGCCAGACCATTACCCACTAAGGTGGATGCTATTTGCAGGTCTGTTCTACTTTTATCACCTGCAACATCGCACATCATGAGCCCACTCTTTCCCCTCATGGCAGGACCCAGTAAAAACACACAATAGACCCAGGAGGTGACCGAAGCCTTCCAGGTCACCAAAAACACTGTAGCCAATACCACCCTCCTCGTGCACCCGCGGACAGATGCCTCCAGCACAGAGATCAGGATGTATTTGAGCAACTTGTTAATGGACAATGGCAACTGCTGGCCTTTTGCAGTAAATACCTCAGGCCACCAGAGCTCAAGTACAGTGCCTTTGATAGAGAACTGTTAGCCTTATACCTGGCAATTTGGCATTTTGGTTACCTCATGGAGGGCAGGAAGTTCAAAATTTACATGGACCACAAACCCCTTACCATTGCCTTCAGAAAGGTGTCAGATCCATGGTCAGCCAGGCAACAGCGGCACCTGTCCTACATTTCCAAATTTACAATGGACATTGAACACAGCCGGCAAATCCAGTGTGGTGGTCGATGCCCTATCCCTTCGGGCTATCTTTGCAGTTCACGATTCTATCCGTGGCATCAACTATGTGGCCCTGGCTGATGCGCAGCAAGCAGACCCTGATATTCCGATGTACTGGCTCACCGGCTTACAACTGGAGGACATCCAGGTCGCTTCCAGCAATCGCACACTGCTCTGCAACACCTTGACGGGTAAACCTTGCCCTGTCATTCTGGCTGCATGGAAGAGATGGGTTTTTGACTCTGTCCACAACTTGGCTCACCCCGCCATCAGGACAACAGTCAAAATGGTGGCGAACAAGTATGTCTGGCGCGGCCTCTGCAAGGGGTTGCCCTGTGGGCCAGCACTTGTACTCAGTGCCAGTCATCCAAATTCCAGACTCATATCAAGCTCCACCACAGGAATTTGAGCCAGCACATCACCGCTTCAGCCACATGCACAATGGCATTGTGGGGCCCCTACCTGTATCTAAAGGTGCATGCTACCTTCTCACAATGGTCAACCGGATGGCCAGAGCTGGTGCCACTATCAGAGGCTTCCACAAAAGCATTCGCATGGGCTTTACTCAACATTTGGGCCGCGTGTTTCAGGGTCCCCAAACACCTTACATCAGAAAGGGGGGCCCAATTCACTTCCAGTCTGTAGACTGCACGTCCTGGGACCACAGCGTATCACCTGCAAGCCAACGGGTTGGTGGAGAGGTTCCACAGACACCTTAAGGCAGCCTTAATGGCACAGACCTACCTTATCTGACCTATCTGGGCCAAAGCACTCCTTTGGGTCCTGTTAGGCATCGTACCGCACCTAAGGAGGACCTCGAGGTGTCCTCTACTGAGTTAGTCTATGGGGCACCCCTAGTTATAACAGGCAAATTCATGATGGCCTCTGAGGACTTGGGAGAGACCCTGGCAACCACATTGTCCCGACTACGTAAGCATTTAGGCACCTTATGCCTATAGCCAAGAGCTAAAATCTAGCTGTAGCCGTCGTGACCTTGCTGTACTATAATATTTTTGAAAGCTTCTATAAAAGTAGTGATTTTGTTTTACTACTCTATAGTAATTTAGGTTTAAGGAGCATGTTACATTAAAAGATAGCTAAGAACTGCTGTCGAGATAAAAGAACATTACAGTAGAGTACAGCCCTTCATCCCTCCATATTGTGCAGACCTATATAAATATTCTCAACAATCTAAAATACCTACCCTTACCTCACACTCTATAACTCTATTTTTCCTGCATCCATGTGCCTGCCTAAGAGTCTTCTAAATATCCCTGTTGTACTCAGCCTCCCCTGCCACGCACTATTTTACACCAAGTATAAAAAACTTACTCCTGACATCTTCCTCTGGTGTTTATTACTCTCGTCCCAGGAAAAGGTGCTGGCTGTCCACCCTATCTATGCCTCCCATAATCTTGTAGATCTCCATTCAGTTACCTCTCACCCTTCTTCGATCCAAAGAGAAAAGCCCTACCTCTGCTAATCTTGCCTCATAAGACATATTCTCCAATCTAGGCAACAGCCCCCGATTAAGTTCAAGAATCACGAGGTAATGTTGCAGCACTGTAAAACTCTGGTTAGACTTCACTTGGAATATTGTGTTCAGTTCTAGTTGCCTCATTACAGGAAAGATGCAGAAGCTATGGAAAGAGCGCAGAGGATTGGAGAACATGTCTTGCCTGGCATAATCCTCCATTTTTCTTTCATCTTTGTGCCTATCTAAGGATCGTTTATATATCCCATTTGTACCAGCTTCTACCACGACCTCCAACAATTCATTTCAGACACATAAATAACCTATCTCTGAAATTCCCCTAAACTTTCCTCCACAAACAGATCACCTCTGATATTCATCTGTTGCCTTGGGAAAAAGTTGCTGGCAGTCCACCCTACCTCTGTCTCTCAAAATCTTATACACCTTGATTAAGTCGCCTATCATCCTCCAAAGAGAAAAGATCTAGCTTGCTTAACCTTTCAATATCAGACATGTTTTGCACCCCCTCTAAAACTTCCACATCCTTATTATAATGGGGTGACCAGAATTGAACACAATACTCCAAGTATGGTATAACCATTTTTATAGATATGCAACATTATCTTGTAGCTTAAACTCAATCTCCTGACTATTGAAGGCCAGCACACAACACTCCTTCTTAACTATTTTAACAACTTATGCTGCAACCTTGAGGGATCTATGGACTTGAACTCCAAGATTCCTCTGTTCTCAACTGTAATGGATCTGTGTTATTAATATTTAGGTTAATGTTAGGCTATATTTCATGTAAAAATGTCTTAGTAAAGTTAGTTCTGTGTGGTTACAGAATCACACACCAGTCACAGCACATTTACAGAGAACCACTGCTCTCAGAGAGAAAGTTCATTCTCGAAGTCGACGTGTCTGGAAAGCAGAGCCTTTATGGAACTGAAATGTTGTTAATTGAAAATCAAGGGCTACACGTGGTTTCTTAAAAGCATTTTTTTTTGGTATATGCAACATTATGATCACATGTGCCTAGACTTTGTGGAATCAAAAAAACTACTTAACCAGGGTGAGGTCAAATGTTGTTATGGATATGAGATTTTGCTGTTGTGTATTTGGGCTTACACACCAGCTAGCTGTTCAGTATTCTTTATTACTCCAAAAACTAAAATGGTTCCCCCAGTACATTGTATTATATTTCCCTGCCGAAGTTAACGTGATAACATCCATCACACCCCCACAGTGTTAAACCTTAACACTCTTTCCCTCCCCCCACCCCTCATGTAACTGTGAAGTTAAATTACTAAGGGACTGCCAACAAATACACATGGCATCCCACTAACATGGAGTAAATATAAGTGAATAGATTATAGTGTGTGCTGAGGTGGATACACATATTAATAATGTTCCCTTATGTTACATAGTCTTTCAATCATTCTTGGGGTTGTCTCTTCCTTTTAGACTGCCGAAGGACAGGTGGATCATGTCGTTGGGGTCTTCTCTGGGACTTGGGCTTTCCCTGGGCTTTTGGCCTTCGGTGTTTTTCCTGGGTTCTTGACTGTGACCGGTGGGGAAGACTGTAAGGCTAAACTTTGCTCTTGTCCCTCTGGAAATGGGCTTTGCTGTCATCCTTCTGGAGCAGGGCTTGCTAATGTTGGGGTCCATCCCCAATGGGTAGTGTTTTTTGGATGGATGTAAACCAGGGAATGTCATTTAGGTCCACGTTTATGGGTACAGGGTCTTCATCTATATCATAACCTGTGGATGTATCATAACCCGTGGATGTAGCTTTGGGGTCATCCACTGCTCTTATCTGATCGGTGACTTTTCCTAGTTTTGGTACCAACCAGCACCAGGACCCCTTTTACCCAAGATTCTTTGATTTCTCGAAAACCTCGTACCAAAACTTGCTCATCCACCTACAGTGATCTGGTGGGTCTGATAGGTTAGTTTGGCGATGCAGATTGTTGTACGATAAGGCTGATGTTTTGGGGTACTATTGAAAGTACTGTACAGTGCACAAATTCCATCTAAACACCAGTTCTGCTGGCGTCTGCTGGGTTGTATTCCAACAGAAAATCTGTGATTTTGTGATCCCATGTTGCGTTTTGCTCTTTCTTGGCTTTCATGCCTCTTTTTAGGGTTCGCACAAAGCATTCAGCTTCCACATTGGTGCTTGGGTGAAATGGTGCTGAATAGATGTGCCGAATGTTACTACCGCGTACAAGTGTTTTGAAACTGCCTGATGTGAACCGGGGCCCATTATCCGAGTCCATTTCTACTGGCAACCCATATGTCACGAAGATGTCTCGCAGTTTTACGCTGGTCATTTCTGTCATACTTTTTCCTCAATTTTTGTACCACTGGCCATTTTGTGTGTGCATCTACCACAATCAAGAAGATCCCCCCCACCCCACCCCTCCATAAAGGATCCGGCAAAACTGAAATGAAATTCTGTGCCACGGTCCTGATGGCCATTTCCATGGGTTTGCTTTGGCCATGGGAGCTTTTGGTTGCAGCTCCTGGCAGGTACTACATCTCCTCACGGTTTGTTCTATGTCCATGTCAAGGGCGGGCCACCATACATGCATCCGTGCTAAGGCTTTCATTCTTAGCATTCTTGGATGATTCTGATGAAGGTCTGCTAGGATGGTTGCTTGCCATTTGGCGGGGATAATTGATCGTAATCCCCCTAGTAGACATCCTTCTTTGATCAACAGTTCACATTGTTGTTGATAGTATGATTTTAGTTCAGCTGCGATGGTTTCAGTCTCAGGCCATCCATTCAAGGTGAGGTTAAGGACTTTTGATAAGGTGGTCTCCTCTCGTATTTCCCTGCTGATTACTTTGGCTGTTATTGGTAAGTGATTGATTTGTTCTTGATTTATGACGGTGGCTTCCGCCATCGATTTGATTATCTTATCTTTTAATCCTGCCTCAGACAGTGGTAAGCGAGTTAGCACATCGGCATGATTGCTTTGGGCCGCTGGCTTATGTTTTATGTCAAAATCATATGCAGCAAGTAATGTGGCCCACCTCTGGATCCTGGTTGCAGCCTAGTACTGGTGTACCTTTCTTTGGGCCTAGGATTAGACTGAGTAGGGCATTTAGATCTGATGTGTCCCTCTTGGTCACACAGATGGAATCTGGATTTCTTGAAGAAACAATTGTCAATGCTGTGGTTGCTTTTCCTGTAGTGAAAACATTCTTGGCAGGAAACTTTACCCACCATCATTGAAGTGCCATGGCTGAGGTCCACGTTTCTTCTAGCTGCCTTGGCTCCCAAGGCTGATTCTAAGACTACGGTGAGGGTTATCTCCCCTTTTCCGAGTGCCCTCGTAGCTCAGTATGCTAAGCCCAGAACTAAATGATCTCTTAATGCTTGGTTTAGGAAATCTCCAACATTACAGTGTCGTGATAAGGATCGTAGCTCAGCCAGGAATTAATTCACCGATCCCCATGGTTTTTCATTTCTGCCATAAAACTTTTGTCTTTCTGCCACAACTGGTGGTCTTGGGCTCAGATGTGTCCCCAGGACTTCACATAGTTGAGTATACGCTCTGGTAGTTGGTAGATCTGGGGCTATCAGCGTCTTTAATAATTTGAAAATCTTGCTCCCTACTATGCCTAGAAACAGGGCGCATTTACGATTGTGGGGAATGTCTATGATATCATTAACATGATAGAGGTGATCAAGTCTCTCCACTTAATCAAACCAATCTTCATTTTCTGCAATGAATGCTTCATATTGTGTGTTAGCCATCCTGAGGCAGTCTGTCTTTGTTCTCTGTGGCTGAGCTGTTTGCTTGGATATTCGTCTTTCCTCACCAGCAATGCATTTAGTGGTGTGTCTTTTCTGTCGGTGAGGTTCAAATTTATCCTCATCGCCAGTGTGTTGTGTTATTGGGGTTACAAAGGGTCCCACGCACCAGCTAGCTGTTCAGTATTCTTTATTACTCCAAAAAAAAACTAAAATGGTTCCCCCAGTACATTGTATTATATATTCCCCTGCCCAAGTTAACGTGATCACATCAGTCATACGTGACGAATGATGTCACACCCCCAGTGTTAACCCTTAATGCTTGCAGAAATGAAACATCACTGTGGCGATGTCACGTCACATGATGTCAGAGGACTATATACTGAAGGCAGAGAGACATTTTGAATCAGATGAAACACTTGTCATTCTAGAAAGACAAGACTAGGGCAGTAATCTCTAGAAAAAGAGGGAGACGCTGATCTGAAATGTATCATCCTTATTATAGGAGACACACAACTTAAGTGGCTATAAAAGGAGTAAAACCACTTCCGACTGCAATTTTAAGAAGAGAGGCAACCTCATTTGTGCCCAGAAGGTGACCACTCCTGTTTGCAGAATATCTTTCTGAAAGAAAGCTCATCAAGAGATCTGAAAATATGATGTTTAAAAGTGCTTCATAATTACTTCTGAACTGCTATTTAAAAGGGATCCTTAAAGTTCAACAAGGTGTTTGAAAATTGACTTTAAAATTGACTTTTTTCAGAATCAATCCTTTCAAATGGTTTTGGACTTTAAGACTCATACACACACATTTGCATATAATAGGGTTAAGTTTAGGGTTAAGGATAGACACAAGTAAGGAATGTTATTTTAATAATAGTTTAATAAAAACTATTTTGAATTTTCCATTGTCTGGTGAATTTTCCTTTGCTGTTTCTTTGTTAGTACTAATAAGACTTTTATTAGTTTGTAACATCACACTGCTAAAAATCATATCGTTAACCATGTATTCTGCCTTCAAGTTTGAGCTTCTAAAGTGCATTGCTTTACACAATTGAGCTCTA
Source organism: Narcine bancroftii (assembly GCF_036971445.1). Taxonomy (NCBI): domain Eukaryota; kingdom Metazoa; phylum Chordata; class Chondrichthyes; order Torpediniformes; family Narcinidae; genus Narcine; species Narcine bancroftii. The sequence goes on along the minus strand of NC_091471.1, from coordinate 209,763,654 downwards.
TCTGCATTTCTCCATTAAGCTCTGCAACCTGTCTATATATCGTTGCAGCTTGCAACAACCTTCTAAATTATCCACACCTCCAAACTTCATCACATCTACAAACATATTGACCCACCCTCCACTTCTTTGTCTAAATCATTTATATAAATCACAAAGGGAAGGGGTCCCAGAACAGATCCCTGCAAAACACACTCGCCCCCAACCTCCAGTCCATCTACTACCATCTTCTGTGTGCAAGCCAATCGGAATCCACGTAGCCAGGTTTGCATGAATCCTATGTCTCTTAACTTTCAGGATGTACCTAACATGGGGAACTTCAAACATCTTACTGAAAAGCTTACACACTGCATCTACAACCCTACCTTTATCAATTCCTTTGGTCACCTCATCGAAAAATTCAATTAGGCTTATGACACACAACCTGCCCCTCACACAGCCACTGTGTCTATCCCTAATAATTATGAGCTATAGAAGATTCAAGGATTATGGAATATAGGGGTGGGTTGGGGATAATGAAAGACCCTTGTGACTGCTCCTGTCCTAATTTATATAATTTCATAAGAGTTGCTTTTTCAGATCATAAACTTTTCATCCTCATTTCAGGTATGGAAGCTATAGAAATCCTACAAGATGGTCAAAAACCTTCCAGTTCCATATCATTGTAAGTTTATTACCACGTTTGAATTTTACGGGTATTTCTTCCTTGGACAAGATCTATCTTCCTGCTGCTAGCAGAAACAGAATTCAAATGCAAATGAATCAAACTCTACAAGAGATACTTTCAATAGCAGTTTCGTACTCAAAATCTGTTCCTGTATTTGGCACTGATGCTAAATATCACTGATCTATCTTTATGCAAGAATTTTCTTGCTCTGTTATTGACATAACAAAATTGGATTTTAATCATGTTACTTAATTTTGAATAAAGTCCAATCTTTATAGCATAATAATTATTTTCTTTTTGCTCTCTTTCAAAAATTCTGAACAGATATTTAATACTATAATTAAGTCAGAACCAGGAATGCTCTTTGTTTAGGCATTGAATATAGATTTATTACACAAGGGAAGACTGCCACAAGTCTTCAATGTACACAGAAATTGTATGTTATTTAATCTCCCCAGTTGTGGGTTAAATTCTGCACTCAAGAACAAAACTTTGATTATTCTTTATAGATTCAAACAAAGCCCATGAAAAACATTGGACATTTGAGAGAGGCACAATGTGAAGAGATTAAGATTACCACTAGACCAACAGTCAGACTTGCATTTGTTAATCTTTCTAGCCTGAGCTATCCACGGCAGAGGCTTTGAGTTCCATGTTCTTTTTAAATTAAAAGCAGTCATAGGATATGTTCCAAGACCAGAATAATTAAACCCTGCTCTACCTTATTGTCATTTGACCATGGACAAGTGATCTTTTAGATCCTGACTCACCTGAATGAAATCCTCCATTTGATGTAGTAATTCGATGTCTTGCTTTAAATGTTCTTGCATCCACTTTGTTCTACTGACAAGTGAATGTAGGTCAGCATTAATGCTATCAACTGACAATCTGTAAGGAAAAAATATATTTAAAACATGCCTGAATTTCCCATTGAAAGTGGAAGATACTGTTACTTACACTGGCTTGTGTCATGAAAATTCTCAATGCACAATGGATCAATAAACGAATGCAACATTGCAAAGGAAAAGAACAATTATTTCATAAACATGTCCATGTGAATGAATAACTTGCTTGACCACAGCTAGCAGTAATTATGAAAATGAACACATCCAGGTTTATTTTTATTAAAAAGCAAGAATGGAAAAATTTTAAAAAATTATTAATTTAATGGTAGCAGCAGCTATGAAGGATCCACTCTACTCAGGGCATGCTCTGATCTCGCTACTGCCATCAGGAAAGAGGTATAGATGATACAAGACTCCTATAACAAGGGTCAAGAAGAGTTGCTACCCCTCTACCATCAGACTCATAAGCAACAGACACGATCAGAACTCATTTAAGGATTGTATTTTGCATGTTATTTATTACTGAATATTTTTATTTTTTGTTTATTTGCAGTCAATGTGTTTACATGTCTTTCTTTGTTTACATTTCTCTCTTTTGCATATCTATCTTATTCTTGAGTACAGTTTACACTACTGATAAGTAGATATTCTGCCTGGCCCACAGGGGAAAAAAAAGAATAGTAGGGTATATATCATGTATGCCCTCTGACAAGAACTTAACCTTGAGACTGCAGATGCTGGAATCTGAAGTTAAATACAGTCAATTGGAGAAACTTAGCTGGTCAAGAAGCATCAGTGGTATAAAAATTGATCAATCTTTTGAGCCAAAACCTCACTCAGTTCCTCCAGCTAATTGTGTGAAGGCAAATAATATTTTAAATTTTTGGTCTACTCTGTTTTGGTCCTCCATTTTTAAAAAAATATGTTTTGAACGTGACTTGCCTTCTTGAACTGGTGCAGACATGCTCTGAAGGAAGCCCACAATGCTGTGATGTAGGGAGGAATAAGCATTGATAGAACAGTGATATATATTCCCAGGTAAGGAGAGCATGCACTTTCGTGAGGAACCTGCAGGTGGTGGTATCCTCATGCATCTCCTAGTGATGAAGGTTGCAGATTTAGGAACAGCTCAGAAAAAGAACCAGTGCATTTTGTACATGGCACATGCAGTGAGATGGAGGTGAAGACAACGTCTTTAGGTTAATGGATGGGAACAAATGAAATCAAGTGAAGTGCTTTATTCTAAATGGTGTTCAGTTTCTTCAGTATTGCTGGAAGTGAACTAATCCAGAAAAGAAGAGTATTCCATTGAGATCCTGACTTGCATCTTGCAGATGGGGTTTTGGGGGAAATCGCTCACTCACCACAGGATACACAGCCTCTGACATACTCCTGTTGTCTTAGTATTTATGTAGCTAGCCCCAGCACTTCAATGATGATGGATGGAAACACCACTGAACATTAAGGGTAGGTTGTCATACCCAGTGGGGAATCATAATGACATGCGACAGAAAGATCACTTGCCACCTATCAGCTCATGTCTTGTTGCATGCAAGCTCATGCAGATTTAATTTCTGAGGATTTATGAATGAAATTAAATATTCACTCAATCAGTACTTCAGGTTGAAAATGGTCCAGTCTTGTCTTTTGCAATCGTGTGCTGAGTCCTTTCATCACTGAAATTGGCTATTCTAGGAGCCTTCTCTCCTTGTTTGCTGTGTAATTGTCCATCACCATTCATAACTTAGAATACCCATTGTGCTGTGATCAGATCCATTACTAATGAGATCACCTGACTGCTCATCTCTCTTGCTGCTTCACACAAATGTAATCTCCTTTTAGCTTTGTCAGGTTGGAACCTATTTGTAGATATATCTGAGGTTGCTCTGGCCATGCCCTTCTACACTTTCAGTGAATCTCGCTAGTGTTGACAGAGCATGGGTGAAGATACAGATCATGAAAAAAAAACTGCAGATGTTGGAAATATGAAATAAAACAAAACTTGCTGGAAAACCTCAGCAGGTCAGGCAGCATCATTTCTAACAAAATCCGTTCATTCAAACTAAGAAGCTGCAGGAATTGTAACACCTCTTATACCTCTTCTACTCTCATGATCCAAGGACCCCGCCAGTCCTTCCAGGAGAAGCAATGATTCCCTTGCTCTTGTATTCTAGCACACTGCATTTGGTATTCACAATGTGGCCTCCTCCACATTGAAGAAACCAAATCTAGGTTGGGAGATATCTATGTGCAAATTAACTCAGAGAGCAGGCATGGCAATTGTACATTAATAAATAATCACATGTGCGGGTCTAATGTTACAATAAATCAAGGAGGACATAGTGTTTCAAAATCAAAGTGCAGGGCATAGAGAAAAGTACCATTAAACGGCAACATCTTTAACTAGTAGAAGATCCATTTAAGAGTCTGATAACAGCAGGAAAAAAAACTGTCCTTGAATCAAGCTCATGCACCTTCTGCCCAGTGGAGCCAGGCAGAAGTGAGGGTGAGAGTTTTTTAATATATTAGTAGCTTCCCCAAGACAGTAGGATGTACAGGTAGCATTTATGCAGAAGAGGCTGTTTTGTGTGATGGCCTGAGTTATGTTCATAATTTTCACCAGTTTTTGGTATATTGAGCAGAACAGTTCCCATACCAAGTTGGGTAAAATACTTTATATTGTGCATCTATAAAGTTGATAAGAGACTTCAGGGACATGTTGGATTTCTTCAGTTGTAGTGTCATCTTGGTAATTTCAGATTATATAACATCTCATAGATGCCCAATTTGTCTAACCCATTTAGCTTTAATACATTGCACACAATTCAATGGAGGATGTCTTCAGTTTGAAGATGGGACTTCTTAGCAAAAATTATGCAATGAACATTCCTTCTAATACTGTCATATATAAATACATCAGATTAATGAGAACAAAAAGGTGTTCCTTTGATGACTACCTACCACAGATATAATTAGTGATGCCTTTAAGGATTTGATCGGTGCAATTCATTCTTGTTTAACTGAACAATTATGAGACAATAGAAAGGTGATGAAAACTCATCCACATTTGGAGTCAACTTGGGCCAGAATGAGTAAGGATTTCTTGCACTGAAGGACAGTGAACTAGGTAAGTTTTAAGATTAAAGATCATCATCCTTCAACATTACATCAGATACAGGACATTATAAAATAGAATGGAAGATTCTAGAATTATAATGTGTATCTTTCAGCATCTGAAAACTGAAATATCTACCTTATAAACCTATGTTGTTCCCAACTCAATCAGCAGATCAGGGATCACAAAATATGTACTTACTTATATTTTTATTATAAGATTTATTATGATCTATAAATAAAATGTTCAAAAAAACAGATCAGGGATTGAATGTGCAAGCCATTTTTTGGCAACACTTCACATAGTGCATTGCCCACAATGCTGAGAGCTTATCTTGCACTGAGTTGCTCAGATCCATGCTTGCAGTTTCCAGCACAAATATTCAGGTAATAACAAAGCTAAGCAACACTAATGTTTAGATAGTAGACTACAGGTACGTGATGGAAACAAAAAGATAATGACAAACACAAACATCCCATTAAACTCAGCTGCAGGTGGGGTTTGGTTATGGATTATGTGGAAAATGTGTTTGAACCAAGTTTTAGGTGTGCCTTCCAAAATTTGTTTTCGGAAAATAACTTTTCTACATTCCACTAAATATTCTAGAGACATGTGTATAATTTGATGATTGTTTCCAGTTGTGGCTGCCAAATTTGATTTCCTACATACGATTTCTATTGTGGAAAGAGTAGAAAGTTGTGGACTAAGAGGCGAGAAAGGAGAAGACACAAGTAGAATATAATTGTATTACCTGGCTGCCTCCTGAACATGATTTAACTTCTCAGGAAAAGCTGAAAGAGTTGCATCCTTCTTCTGTGCTTCCTGTTTTCAAAAAGCAATAATTGTTATTGGTGTGTTCCCTTTTATATGAATAATTGTTAAAAAAACACAACAAATAACATTTCATCATCATTTGTGTAGTTAAAAGATTTTGTTATTTGAAAATACTCAATGTGCTGAAAGAAAAATGAATTAAATTCTTCTGGAAATGGTAGTGCATCTTATATCAGCCAAAAATTTTCCAAATTTCATATTTTTTAAAATGGAAAATTATCTATTTTTGAACCAATTTCAGAAACTGATTCCAGATAAATAAAAATATATTCAAATGTCAGATAAATCACGAAATGACAATTAAAAGCATTTAGAGGAAGAAATACATCTAAATACAAACCAAAACCACAAAGTGTAGCAAGTTCATTCCTGGCTTGTTTGCCTTTGTGTCTGCAAGTTTCAACAATGAAGATAGTTTGAACCCCACAGCATTTCCTGCATAACCTCCCTGTTGAGAAATGGGAAGAGACTATCAATGAAGAAGAAAGACAACAAAAGCTTTGTGGTTTCAACAACAACAAAAGCGAAAGCAGTAGAAATCACTTACAGCATTCATGATGTTGCCTGCCTGTAGAACCAAATGTAAAATTGCATGCAGTTCCTCACAGGTCATCAGTTCTGCAAAATGGTCATATGTTCAAAGTTTAGTTGGGCTCAAATAAAGTCTATGAAAAGCATCAAGAGAAGGCATTGAGAACTGTGCAAGTGAATAAACTGTTATTCAACTACATGGACCCAAACCCTTGAATAGATGCCCACTTTCATGCCTTCTACCCTCCACTTCTTAAAACAATGATACCTCTGTTGGGTTTGGTTCTTGGGTACCTTCCTTGAATGAACATTCAATATGTGTGACTAAAAAGTGTTTGATGGCAGTCTAAGTAGTGAATATAATCAACACAGGTGAACCCAAGACCTCAGTGATGGACAAACATGTTCTGATTTCCTCAAACTCACACATGCACTTACAAACTCTCACAAACACACATGCAGACACTCAGTTTCAGTGAGGTCCAATAAATCAAAGCAAGGCCCAGAAATGTATGGAAGACCTGAGTTTGATTGTGATGACTAACTTGGAGCCAGGCCTATACCATGCAATGGAACAAATATAATCTGTCATGTAAGAACATTAGAAACAGAAACAAAGACACCTGCTCTGCCACCAATAAAATCACTATGTACCTTATAGTGTCACTCTCCCGCACAACCCCATATTCTTTGATTCCCTTAATATCTAAAAATCTATTTATATCTCTTAAGTACACTTAGTGATTGAGCTTCCATTGCCCTTGATGATAAAGAAGTTAAAAAATTTACTATTCTCAGTGTGAAGAAATTTCTCCTCATCTCAGTTCTGAATAGAAAACCTTTTCCTTAAGACTGTAAACCATTATTTTGGATATCCAAGCCCCATCTACTCTGTCATGTCCAATAAGAATATTGTGCATTTCATTTCTCAGAGAGTACAGATCCAACCTGCTTAACATATTCAACAAACCTGACCTGTCATCCTAGGAATAAACCTGGTGAACCTTTGCTGCACCCCTCTTATAAAAAGACTAGACTTGCACAAGATACCATATTTGACAGCACCCCTTACACCCCCCCCAACAAAAAAAATTGCCTCAAAAACGACCCCAGGTCCTATATGCAAAGGTAACATTTTAGTGCCGCCATTTTGCAAGATGGCATCAGGAGGAAAGCGTTCAAACTACTCACCCGTGCTTTCCAGAGTTGCTGCCGCTCACTTCATCAGTAAGAAGGCTTGTTCTCTCCCTCCTTCCTGCTCTCTCACTCTCTCCCACAGTGCTTTGAGGGAGGCCACCTGCCCCCGCACCTCGTACAATTTGCTCAGAGGTCCCGTCACTTGCTCTCTCCCACAGTGCTTTGAGGGAAGGCTCAGGCTGCTCGCTCACTGCCACCTGCCCCCGCACCTCGTACAATTTGCTCAGGAATCCCGTCACTTGCTCTCTCCCACAGTATATTGAGAGGAGCGCTGGGCCTCAATGATCGTTGATTGTCGAGGCCCAGCGTTCCCCTTTAAGCATTGTGGGAGAGAGTCAGCGATGTGAGGGAGGGAGCGAGTGAGTGACGGGACCCCCAAGTAAAATGAATGAAGTAAATACACCAACAAATTTTTCCTGAAATGTCACACTAAAAGTGGGGTGGGGGAAACACCTATATACCGGTAGGTCTTATATGCTGTCAAATACGGTATTTCAGATGCATTATCAGCAGAGTTGTATATATTTGGAGCAGGGCATCACTATCCTCGCACTCAAATCTTCTTACAATAATAATAGCCAAGCAAGATATTAGTTGACCTCCCAAGTTCTCTGAACACCAGCACTAATCAATGAAAAGATACTCCACTTTCCATTTTTTATCCAAAACACGTCTTCACATTTTTCAAGACTGCTTTTCCTGGGTCGTGTCTTTGCCAATTAACTGTTACTGCCTGAAACCCCTCTATATCATCTTTATAGCTCAAAAGGCTGCTCAGCAGAAGTATCTAGCCAGTTGTCAACCAAGTAGTCAGCGCACCGCACTTTTATAATCACCTTTTGTAGCTGTTTGCATTGTTTTCATTTCCTTGTATAATGTGAAGCAGGCAGGAGTAAACTCTTCTTTAAGAATCATTGCTTCCATCCGAAGAGCATAGCTGCAAACCAACAAAATTGTTTCAAACAATAGATCAAGACTGCCACCATTTTATTTTTACTATGAAGAAATATGCATTACACTGCTACTTTACCAGGGTACTTGTATCAGCAGGACCATGAATGAATCTGCCAACGACAATTTGCTTACATCTCCTTTGAAGGCTTGTAATTTCTTTACCTGCAGGGAGATATTATTTAATTAGCAACAATTTTCAACCTATTTTTGTTTAAAATTACAAAGGAGAAAAAGTAAATAATTTTCCTTCCTGCTAACTTGGAGTAATCACAAGACAAGACCAATATGGGTCATTTGAAAACTAATAACTGTAGATTTAAATTATTTTAATTTATAGTAATGGAAACAAGTCGGAACTGTGTAGTACTGAATTTGGTGCAAGGCATAGAGTGATAATTTCCTAGAAACAGTTGGTTTTCATTTCAGGAGTATTAAAGGATGTGGGCAAGAACAACACTTATGCATGAACTAGAATCTTCCAGTTCTCTTGATTCTGGAATTGTTTCTTATATTATAAAATTCTGTCCATCATGGTTTTAATAAAAAAAAAGAGAGAGAAACTGGAAAAAGAATAGTTACTCTATCAACCGCTGTCAGGCAATTACTAAAACCTATAAAGACAGGGTGATTGTGCACATTGTAAATCTTCAGTGGATCAGAAAGGGATTTATATAGTGAGCATGGATTTGTAAAGTTGGTAGTTGGTCATTACTACATTTTTTGAAATGTCTCAAGTGTCGGGCAGGAAATTATTTATTTATATGGATTTCAAAAAGCATCTACTAAACTTTCTAATGAGAGACTATAGAGTAGTCATGGGATTTTTAATCTCCTTGAACAGAAGAAAGGGTGCAGGGACAATTGTGAGGTGTTCTAATTGGTGAAATGGAAGGATCTTCTTTGCAGGATCAAGTATTCACCAGATTTATTATCAGGATATTTTGCAGACTCGGTTATATAAATTTCAATCAAATGATTCAAAGACTAAGGCACTGTAAGCAATATAGATCAATGCAACAAAAATATCTATTAAACTGAGCAAAATTGTGAAAGGTGGCTGCAAAGCTGTCACTTGAGGTGCACCATTTTCAAGATACTGAACAGGTTCTGAGGCAAGAAAAATTCTACAGGTGGTGCAAATGTCATGTGAATGAGGGTAGTACCAATATCTTGACAAGAACTTTCAATAAAGGGCAAGAAAGAATGGAAACAATGAGTAATGAGGTTGTAAGTGTATCTGGATATAATGGTGAATGATTCAAAACAAACACAAATTCAACTGAGGGTGGACTGTGTAAGAACTTGGGAACTAGACATGTAAATTAAATATTGCTTGTGTAAAATAGGGTTATGGAACACCTGGCTGCAGAGAATTGATTCACAAAGATTTCATTCAACATCAGAAGGGTAGACTACCCTCTTACATTGAGCTAGGAGAGACAAACTGGGAAAGAATTAAAGAAAATTGTGGGTAAAAATTCCTGAGTATGTCAGAATTCACCACAAATAGGGTGGTCTTGTGTGGGCTGAATATTGATGAAGATGAAGTCCTGAAGCTAGGCTAAAAGATAGATGTGAAAGGAGATTAACTGTATAAATGATCCATGTCTATATTTACGGAAGTTACCTGTATCAGCAATAGTTGTGCAAGTATGGTTGCAATGTGGTTAATTTCCTGGTCTATTAATATGATGTGCAGTCTATCGAATGCTAGAGATAAGAATTCAAATCTCATCAAGGAAGCTGGTAAATCCAAATAATTAAATACATTTGCAATTTTAAGAATTATTTATGCTGATTGAAACTACAGGATTGTGAACAAAGCCTATTTGGTTCTCTAATTTATTTCAGGGTCATTTGGGAAGCAGTGAGGGTTTAAGCTAGCTTGGCAAGTGGACAGGAACCTGATAGGAGAGACAAAAGATGGAAGAAACAAAGATGGAAGTGGAAGATTGGAATGTACAAGCAAAATAGATAGGCAAGTAGAAATACAAAGACAAGTAGAAATAGGCAAGAGGCCCACTCCCTGAAGATCTACAATTTATTCCCTTGCAAGCTCATCTACTTCCTTTCAATTGCTTCTACCAGTTACCTGCACAATGACATATTTTACAGTACAGTTGATGTACCTTCATCTTTCTGGGAGGTGGGAGAAAAATGGCCATACCTGGCAGAAATCTGTAAGGTCACAGGGAGAATGTACAAACTCCACATGGAGTGCAGCCAGGGTCAGGGCTGAATCTAGGTCTCCGGAGCTGCAAGGCAGTAGCACTCTCTACTGCAGGGGTGTCAAACTCAAATTCACGGAGGGCCAAAATTAAAAACTTGGACTAAGTCGAGGGCCGAACTAAATATTTATTGAAAATTTTCAACAACATCTGCATGTTTTCTCTTCTTTCAACATATGTAATGTTAAACTTTAGGATATAACTTTAGGAGGATAATGTTACAGGTCAGGAGTAGGTAGCTCAAGTTCACCCTTTGCTTGACCTGAGGGAAACCTATTTGGTCCCTGTGGAGATGTAGTCAGCATTCACAGGCTGTGTCCATTTTGGCCTGCATCAGGACTCAGCATTTCCTGCTCACTCCTCAGGCTCTAGGCCTCTATTCACCCTCGACCCACCATCCCTCTACCTGACCAGTCCTTTACCCAACCTCTACTCACCCCTCACTCCACTCGCTCTGCCTCTACCCACCCCATCCTACACACGCCCCTCTACTGCCTCTCCCCTCAACCTGTTCCTCCCTCTACCCGTCTCTCACCCTCTAATCACCCCTCCCCTACTCGCCCTGCCCCTCCCCTTTTACCTCTTCCCTATCCACCCCTCCTTCTACTCATCCCTCCCTCTAACTGCCCCTCGCACCACCATAACTTCCCCTGCCCATTACTCCTCACCCACACCCTCTGCCCACCTCTGCTTACCCACCCACTCAGGCCCAGCGCGCTGCCGATCAGCCTTTGCGGACAGCCACCATCTCTCTCTTCACGTGCATGGCCGAATCAGCCGTCCCTGGGGTCCGCGCGGGTGCAAGCGCTGAAGGCCGTGGCGACTGGGAGAAGTGCACTCGCGCTGTGGAAGGGCCGTCCGGTGCCAGTCACGCGGGGCTCGCGCTGCCCGGGGGCCGTGCGCAGCCTGCCATGCCCGTCGCGCCGAAAGGAAATCACAGGCGCTCGCCAATCCACCGCACCACTTGACAGGTGGGAGAAGTGACTGGTTGTGCGGGGAGCCTTCCAACCGGCTGATGACATCGACAGACTTCTCGTGTTACAATTTCTCGTGTTACAATGGGGAAGGATATGCAATGAAGGGGGAGGATGGTGGGGGTGACATTACCAAGAAACAGCATCGGCTCTCACTGCAGGGCGGGCCACCTCTAATACATTTTTGAAATGATCTTGCGGGCCAAATATAATTATATCGCGGGCCAAAGTTTGACATGTGTGCTCTACTGTGTCACCATTTTGAATCCATAAATCTGGGAGCATTTACTCCAGAGGGAGCAGGAAAGCAATGTTCAGGACTCCAAATGTGGAAGTGATTTTACAAACAATTCTCATCTATTTGTCACTATTCAAATTTGTTGAACATTTAACTTACGATTGAAATACAGAAAATATGCAGTCAGTGTTTCTATTAAATGTGCATATTGGGCATTAGGAATGCTCTGTTCAGAAAGGCAGACGAGGTACAAGAACTAGGTAAATATCAGAGCGTCTGGGGATGGAAACACAAGTTGCAGCACCAGGTAAAATGAATGCTTAATTATTTTCCTGGACTATCGCATATTCTGGAACCAACTAATCATCAGATCCATTCTCTAAATGAGATAGTAGAAGAGCTATTTCTGACAAGTCTCACCTCTTCTGCCTCTGGCAATATTTTGAGAAGCTCACGCAGTTTTTCAGATCCATAAGCCTCACTCCTTGCATTCTGAAGATCTTCAATGATGCATTGATTTGACCTTTAAAAATGCACAGCGAAACAAAAAAATTAACACTTTGTTGATGTATATTTATTAAAACAGTTCAACAGAATGATATCATCCCATATTTCTAGATAATTTGACATTATCAAATTTTGTCCTCTAACAGTGAAAATTATCCCTCGGGATGATAAACTTGCATCTGTTAAGTTCATTTGGGCTCTGTATCACCTCAGGAAAGATCTGCAAATACAGTTCACTCATTTTAGCAGTGATCCTGGTGGAAGTGATGAATTGTCAAAAAAACAAGCTTATTTTGGCTTTTCATCATTGTATAAAGTATGCGTTGAAGCAGGAACATATTGCAACATACAAATATATTTCGGACACTTACAATGTGCATCATGAGAATGGAGGTCATAGATATTTTTCCACAACTTGTGTTCAATTTCTAAAACTTTCCAATAACACTACTGCTATTGATGATTGTACCTTTGACTTTCATTACAGGTAATGTTTCAACAAAGGTAACACATCTTAGAAAATATATGTAATCCAGCTTCAAAATACAAGCAAAAAATAATTATTTAAGATGCAAAAGATAAGTAAAGATATTCAACAAAGTATTTAAATTGGACACGATTCTAAAACTTTCTGGAATTATTCTTCATCGATGCACTGGGTGCGACTTAATCCATGCTAACTCACTGATGGTTATAAACATTAGAGTCAAAGCAAGTTAAAACAGGTTTTCCCCGAAGTTTAAAACAAAAGTAGCTCCAGATTGGGAGGGGGAGGGGAAAAGAAAGACAATTACTTTGAAGAATGCAGAGAGACTGGCGCCATCTGCTAGTCACAGTGGCTGAAGTGAAAGGAAATTCATCTGACAATATCTATCAGCTTAAAAAATTATTAGTTGTAGTGTCTGAGGAATTGCTTCACATTCCAATCTCCCATCAGCAAACACTTGGCTTGATTTTAATTTAAAAAACATCACAAGAATTTATCATTCTAAGACATTTTTTTTCAAATTCTCCAATTTTCTTTGTTTTGAACATGGTACATTTCTAACTCCATCTGTCTAATCAGGCTACAACTGGTTAACTAGTCAACACCTCATCCCTATACCACTGAATTCTCAGAGGAAAAACAGTCTCTCTTTGGGGTTCAGATTAGATTTTGAACTGGTGTGTGTGCTCATACTCCGAAATAAGGGTGGGCAGAAAGATTATACAAACATAAATACAAACTCTTACTCAAAAACCATTTTGGAGATGTTTGCTTCACTCGTTCCCCCCACCCCCCCCCCACCCCAGGGGTTATTCTATTTACCATTGCTGTGGCAACTTGACCAGCAGACACAAAAACTTAACTTATAATAGGGAAAAAGCAGGCCATCCAGGTTCAATGCAATTACAGAAACTCCCCAGCCTCATAGGGCTATTCTGACAAGCACAAATGTTTAAAGTTGCTTGGCTCAGGTTTTCTGTCTGAGATCAGACATGGAACGTTAACTATTAAAGAAGGGTTCAATAACAAATTTTTCTCAAAATAGCATTTTCTTCCCCTTTATAAATCAAATTTAACACGAGTCAGCAATGCTGTTTATTTTTTAACCTGCCAGTAAGAGAAAATTCATGTCGTAGAGAGGTTTAAAAATGATTTTTCATTTACATTTTCAAAATTAAACAGATAAAAACTCATCAATTATATGGAGCCTCAGCAAACAACCAGAAGAATGGCCGAAGTAATATGCATCTCTCTATTTCTCAGGAATGCTTGCCTCACATTCAATAGAATAATTTACAAAATATCAAAATAAAACTAGGTTTATGAATCACAATATTCCAATTAGATCTTTTTGTCCCTTTTGCCTTAATCAAAATACAGTTTCATGGATGTCAACAATATTCCGCAGTTCTCAGTCCCTGGTGATTCCCCCCAGTGAAAATTAAGGAACGAGCTGCCAACCTGGTGGAACTGTGGGAGTGGAGGAAGACGGAACTCAACTCAGGACTAAAAGTCCCACTTCGAGAAACAACACGTTTCCCAACTTTCAAAGAATGCATGTGTTCAGAATTGGTTAACAAAGCTCGACCTTTTATTTTTGGAGCAAAGAAGGATGAGAGAGACTTAGATGTCTCCAAGATCATGTGAGCATGGACAATCAGTGCATTTTTCTTGAGGTGAGAGTAGCAAATACCAGAAGAAATTTTTACAGGGTTATGGGAGAAAAGTTTAGAAGAGACATCATGATTATTTATTTATTTACAGAGAGTTGTGGCCACCTGGAATGCAGGGCCAGGGGTGGTGGTGGAATCTAGTACAATAGGGACATTTAAAAGACTCTTAGACAGGCATGTAGATGCAAAAAAAAGGGTTGTGGGCGTGGGAAAGGTTTAGATTGGTTTATATAGGTCGGCACACTATCATGGGCCATTGGGCCTGTAGCATGCTATGATGTTTTATGTTCCATAGTAAGATGCCAGCACTCAGCAAGAATGAGCAGAGATTTACAATGAACATATAGCTATCATTATTGTAGGACATCCCAGTTACAGATGTTCCAGAAGAATGGGAAAATTTAATTTGAAACAAAAATTCCTGGGATTCTGGAACTTGTGATTTGCTACGATCCAATGAAAATCACAACATTATTTGTCCATGATTCCCTCGGAATAAAACTGCTTCCAGCATATCAGGAGTCTTTATGCTTCTTTCACTGACAGTTGAAAGTTATTGTTTTTTTAAAAAATTCCACTCTCATAAATTTAATGTTTAGTCAAAAAGCTAACATTGCCCATATTAGGAGTACTTGCAGAAAACATGTTGCAAATAGTAAAATTTCCCTGCTAAATTATTGCATGAAAAATATTCCACAAGCAAAAACATTTTCAATATAATGTTCATATTACAGAATATCTGCAATATTTACATTATTGTGAGCTGGAATAGGTTTAGCACCAAGTCCCAGAACTGACAATCTTTGCTAATTTCTCCCAGGGAAGTTTAACTTACCTGTCTCCATAGACCAGAAATTGTCTCAGCTGTGCCTAGTTTTAGATACAAAGATCAGCAGAGGATGAATTAAATGCAGCAGTGTCTCATTCCTGAGTGAAAATGTTTTATAATGATCTGGTTGAGTTTCAACCAGCCCAACAGGCCATGGAAACTGAGGCAACTGACCATGTACAAATAAAGGGGGCTTCACCTTCTGCAAAACGGATTGTGGAAGAACCTGATTGGTGGGTTCATTTCTGCATGTGGACTCTTGGCAATGTGTCTAGTTGTTTTTAGGAGCACATTTCCTTTCCTATCAGTGATATTTTAGTTCTTCCGCGACACTGTGCCTCTTGAGCCAATATGGACGAGGAGCAGGACTATCAGCAAGAAAGACTGCAAGGAGCACAAAGAGACAAAAAGGATGAGAGAAACCCAGACGTGCGGGAATAATTTTGTACACAGGTCTTCTTGCAATCAGTTTCCAGGACCAGAATGTAGCTTCATCAAGGAGTCCAAGAGTGAAATATGTCACCTGTTGCAACAAGAAATGGAACCAGCAGCATAATGGGGACTTTTAGCACTATGTGAGGGTAGGGATGGAATTGTGACCCTTAGTTTCAAAGTCTTTAAGTCACCAGCCTCCAACATATGACACCATCAACATTAATCAAGTAGCATCAAGATAAACAAGATCTTTTACTGAGGTAATGCAACAATAAGGGCTCTAGCATTGATGCAAATTGTTGTTTTCACATAAGTCTATATGACAAACAGGCTTCCATGCACATTAATTGAGACTCTTGTACAAAAATCATTGGGGAAGTATTTGCAATGCATTGTTTACTCTGGTTTCCAACAATTTCTCTGCCATTATTTCCATGTACAAATAACATCACCGAGTAAATTTTGAATAATGCAAGAAGAGTGGTTAGGATTGTATGACCTTGTGTTTTCAGCATGACTCATGGCTTTTTTGACATTTGCAGATGAATTCACTGATTTTATTATCTTGCTACTGATATCTGTGCAATGGGCTTCAAGTTTCCTGGTTATTGTTCTTCTTCCTTTCTTGAACACCAGTGTTTGGTTTACTATCTTCTAATTTGTGGAAAAAAAATTTAAAATCAGGGTAAATTTTTGTGGGGGAAAAACTTAAAATCAGGATATTTTTAATTTAATTTCAATTTAGAGATACTGTAAAAGGCCCTTCCAGCCCACAAGTCTGTGCTGCCCAAATACACCCATGTGATCCCATTTAGCTTTGGAATGTGGGAAGAAACCAGAGCCAGGAGGAAACTCACATGGATATGGGCAGAATGTTCAAACTTCCTGCAGACAGTTACCAATTCAAGCCCAGGACACTGGCGCTGCAATAATGTTGCATTAACTGCTACACTAACCATGTTTCCCACATGCTGGAAGATCCAAACCAATACTTTCACCATTTTCTCTTAAGATTCAAGAGAGTAGAGTTCAACTGCATTTAGTTCCATTAATTTCTCCAGTATTATTCTTCATTCCTTGTTATTTCTCCCTTTGATCACATGGGTTTCCCTGGGGCATTCCAGTTTCCTCTCTCATCCTAAAAGTATAAATTGAATGGTAACTGTAAATTACCCACAAGTGTAGGTGTCTCAGAATCAGAGTTCCATTCATGTGAGAGAGAGAGAGAGAGAACGAGAAAATATACTGAAGGGGAGTAAGTGGGAAACGAGATTGCTCTAAAGGCCAGCATCTTTGAAGTGTTGAATGGGTCCCTTCAAAGTCTTTTGAGAATATGAACGGCACACTTTAGCTTCAGATAATGCAGCTGTCTCACAGCTCTACTGACCTGTTCCATCATTCTATCCAAGTGGTCCAGGGAGTAATAGACTTGAACACTGATCCGGCAACATGCTTTGGAATCACAGTGCAGAAGTCACATCATTGAATAAATTTGAAATAAAAAAACAAAGGAGTGTCAGTAACCATAAGACTCTTGCCAAGACCTCCTACTGTCTTACCTGACCTGATTAAATTCTTCCCTAAAGTATTGTTTAATGTTTCATTCATTTCTACATTCTGCGCTATATTCATTGTTTCTGGCTCTGTCGGCATGTATGCGAAACCTCACCTCTTTCACATATATATTAAAGATTTTACTTGTTATTTTAAAAATGCCTTTTAGTAACGTAGACTCATATTTTCACTCTGTGAAGTTCTGGGTGATCATTTGCTATTTCTAAAACATTCAGAATTACTTTTCATTTTATAAACTCAACTTCAATTTAATATTAACTTAGCACAATTGGATCACTTTCACCAGTTTTTTCTTCAAAACATTAACAAAATGCACCTGTGCTTTGAATTCAAAATTAATTCTCTAAATGCTTAATTCTCTACTTTTTACCCCCTCCATAAATCTTCGTCCGCGAAGCCAAGCCAAAGATTTATGTTCAAAATCTTTTCAGCTACTATACCTACATAAGTTGCTTTGTTCAGATTTAACTTCAGATTTGACTAACACAAAACCAAAATGTTGTTGTTTCTGGAAAATGAAATTAGCCAGAAAATGTTGGAAATACTTGGGTCAGCCAGCACCTGTACAGTAAGCTAACGTTTCTTATCAACAATCCAAGCTCAAATGGAAGGATTCTACATTTTTGCTTTGGACATAATTGTATTGAACCAAACCACCTCCCTTCCAAGTGATGACTTGGACCTTCATTTCCGATGGCAAATCATTCACTCTTAATAATAACATTCTAAGTTATGATAGGTTTCTGTAGAAGTGTCTGTAATACAAGATAATAAATTTTAAAATAGACTAATCCTCATCAGTTAAAAATAGGTAGAAGCACATAATTTTCTTTGCATTTTAAGATTAATCTGTTATAGTGACAATTTAGCCAGGGAAAGCTCAAGCCACTTTAATGAAACCCCTGTTCCTGAAATTTCTTCACGAGTTTCCACATTTTTAAATACTTTAATACAATTAATAAACAATTAGTACACAATATATATTAATGTATACATGGTGTATAATAAAAAACTCTCTATCCCACCCCTTAATCAATAAACCCTCCCTCTTTTCATACCCCTTACCTAAAACCACCCCTAAACTACCACCCATCTACCTCCTCAAAAAGAAGAAAAAATGTAAACTACATTAATATAGATAACTGTCGTGGACTGAGGTACTTCCACCACACCGAGAAGAAGTATTCAAAATTTTAAACCCATATAATCAAATAAGGTCTCCAAACTTTCTGTTAGAAAAGATAATTATCTTGTAAATTATATGTTTTTATTTTCCCCAGTGGTATACAAGATCTCAATTCTGTATGCCATCGATATAAATTCAACTCTATATCATTTTTCCAAGTAATCGCAATACATTTTCTCTACTGATAATGCTAATCTCAAAAATGCTATTTGAAATTTATTTAATCTTACTTCCAAACAAATCTTTTTAATATTATTTAGCAAAAATATTGATGGATCCATTGGAAGTTTAACTTTAAGAATATTTTGTAAAAGTTCCTTAAAACATATCCAAAAGGGTTTAATCTTTACACAAAGCCATATAGAATATGGCTAAAATTCAAGGGGGAGACGGCGGCCCCGGCCTCGGTCGAGTGAGGCAGGCGGAGGCCCCGGTCCGGGCAGGGAGTGGGAGGCGGCGGCCCCAGTCCGGGCACAGGGAGAGCAGCAGCGGCCCCGGCCCCGGTCCGGGCAAAGGGTAGGTGGCGGCGGCCCCGATCCGGGCAGGAGCAAGGGGGAGACGGCGGCCCCGGCCTCGGTCGAGTGAGGCAGGCGGAGGCCCCGATCCGGGCAGAGAGTGGGAGGCGGCGGCCCCAGTCCAGGCACAGGGTGAGCTGCGGCGGCCTCGGCCCCGGTCCGGGCAGTATGGACCAACCTAGGAGGGGAGGCAGGCCCCTCCAGCCCGGGTAAGAAACCTGCATAGGAGAAGGCCACTCCGATATAAAACCTACGACCCAAGGACCTCGCTGCCACGTCCCAGCTTGCTTGGCCACGGCACACGAACCATGGGTGTAAAGGGTGGGGCCAGTACTGCGCACACTGCACTCCACCAAAAGCTCCTTTGCGCAGGCCCGAGGACAGGTCCACGTCCTCCCCCTCCACGTCCTCCCCCTCCACGTCCTCCCCCTCCACGTCCTCCCCCTCCACGTCCTCCCCCTCCACGTCCTCCCCCTCCACGTCCTCCCCCTCCACGTCCTCCCCCTCCACGTCCTCCCCCTCCACGTCCTCCCCCTCCACGTCCTCCCCCTCCACGTCCTCCCCCTCCACGTCCTCCCCCTCCACGTCCTCCCCCTCCACGTCCTCCCCCTCCACGTCCTCCCCCTCCACGTCCTCCCCCTCCACGTCCTCCCCCTCCACGTCCTCCCCCTCCACGTCCTCCCCCTCCACGTCCTCCCCCTCCACGTCCTCCCCCTCCACGTCCTCCCCCTCCACGTCCTCCCCCTCCACGTCCTCCCCCTCCACGTCCTCCCCCTCAAAAGATGGTCACAAATTCAAGCTAGCATGCTGGAACATCAGAACCATGCTAGACAAGGCTGACAGCCACCGACCTGAACGTCGGTCTGCCCGCATCGCACATGAACTCCTCAGACTTGACATCGACATAGCCGCTCTCAGTGAAGTCCGCCTGGCAGATGTAGGCAGCCTCCAAGAACGCGGCGCGGGCTACACACTCTACTGGTCTGGCAAGCCTTCGGATGAACGACGCCTATCTGGTGTAGGCTTCATGGTCAAGAGCTTCATTGCCTCCAAACTCGAAAACCTTCCGACAGGTCTCTCGGACCGAATCATGTCCATGCGACTCCCCCTTCAAAACAAGCATCGCATCACCCTCATCAGTGTCTATGCTCCAACCCTCCAGGCGGAACCAGCAGAAAAGGACAAGTTCTACACCGACCTGCACAACCTCATCCAACGCACCCCTACAGCCGACAAGGTTGTCATCCTGGGCGACTTCAACGCTCGTGTCGGCAAAGACTCAGAAACCTGGCCAGGAATCCTGGGCAAGCATGGCGTCGGCAAGTGCAACGACAATGGGCACCTCCTGTTGGAGCTCTGCGCAGAACAGCGGCTTGTCATTACAAACACCCTTTTTCAGCAGAGGGACAGCCTTAAGACCACCTGGATGCATCCCCGATCCAAACACTGGCACCTCCTGGACTACATCCTGGTGCGAGAAAGTGACAAACGAGATGTGCTCCACACCAGGGTCATGCCTAGCGCGGAATGCCACACTGACCACCGGCTGGTTCGCTGCAAGCTCAACCTTCACTTCAAGCCAAAGCCCAGGAACAGTAAAGCCCCCAGAAAGAGGTTCAATGTTGGAAACCTGCAGTCAGACGAAGCGAGAGGAAACTTCCAGGCAAACCTCAAAGCAAAGCTCGACGATGCAACTCGCCTCACGGACCCGTCCCCTGAAACCCTCTGGGATCAGTTGAAGACTACCATACTGCAATCCACTGAAGAGGTACTGGGCTTCTCCTCCAGGAAAAACAAGGACTGGTTTGACGAAAACAGCCAGGAAATCCAGGAGCTGCTGGCAAAGAAGCGAGCTGCCCACCAGGCTCACCTTACAAAGCCGTCCTGTCCAGAGAAGAAACAAGCCTTCCGTCGCGCATGCAGCCATCTTCAGCGCAAACTCCGGGAGATCCAAAATGAGTGGTGGACTAGCCTCACCAAACGAACCCAGCTCAGCGCGGACATTGGCGACTTCAGGGGTTTCTACGAGGCTCTAAAGGCTGTGTACGGCCCCTCACCCCAAGTCCAAAGCCCGCTGCGCAGCTCAGACGGCAAAGTCCTCCTCAGCGACAAGATCTCCATCCTCAACCGATGGTCAGAACACTTCCAATCTCTTTTCAGTGCCAACCGCTCAGTCCAAGATTCTGCCCTGCTCCAGCTCCCTCAACAGCCCCTAAGGCTAGAGCTGGATGAGGTCCTCACCCTGGATGAGACATATAAGGCAATCGAACAACTGAAAAGTGGCAAAGCAGCAGGTATGGATGGAATCCCCCCAGAGGTCTGGAAGGCTGGCGGCAAAACTCTGCATGCCAAACTGCATGAGTTTTTCAAGCTTTGTTGGGACCAAGGAAAACTGCCTCAGGATCTTCGTGATGCCACCATCATCACCCTGTACAAAAACAAAGGCGAGAAATCAGACTGCTCAAACTACAGGGGAATCACGTTGCTCTCCATTGCAGGCAAAATCTTCGCTAAGATTTTACTAAATAGAATAATACCTAGTGTCGCCGAGAATATTCTCCCAGAATCACAGTGCGGCTTTCGCGCAAACAGAGGAACTACTGACATGGTCTTTGCCCTCAGACAGCTCCGAGAAAAGTGCAGAGAACAAAACAAAAGACTCTACATCACCTTTGTTGACCTCACCAAAGCCTTCGACACCGTGAGCAGGAAAGGGCTTTGGCAAATACTAGAGCGCATCGGATGTCCCCCAAAGTTCCTCAACATGATTATCCAACTGCACGAAAACCAACAAGGTCGGGTCAGATACAGCAATGAGCTCTCTGAACCCTTCTCCATTAACAATGGCGTGAAGCAAGGCTGTGTTCTCGCACCAACCCTCTTTTCAATCTTCTTCAGCATGATGCTGAACCAAGTCATGAAAGACCCCAACAATGAAGACGCTGTTTACATCCGGTACTGCACGGATGGCAGTCTCTTCAATCTGAGGCGCCGGCAAGCTCACACCAAGACACAAGAGAAACTTGTCCGTGAACTACTCTTTGCAGACGATGCCGCTTTAGTTGCCCATTCAGAGCCAGCTCTTCAGCGCTTGACGTCCTGCTTTGCGGAAACTGCCAAAATGTTTGGCCTGGAAGTCAGTCTGAAGAAAACTGAGGTCCTCCATCAGCCAGCTCCCCACCATGACTACCAGCCCCCCCACATCTCCATCGGGCACACAAAACTCATAACGGTCAACCAGTTTACCTATCTCGGCTGCACCATTTCATCAGATGCAAGGATCGACAATGAGATAGACAACAGACTCGCCAAGGCAAATAGCGCCTTTGGAAGACTACACAAAAGAGTCTGGAAAAACAACCAACTGAAAAACCTCACAAAGATAAGCGTATACAGAGCCGTTGTCATACCCACACTCCTGTTCGGCTCCGAATCATGGGTCCTCTACCGGCATCACCTACGGCTCCTAGAACGCTTCCACCAGCGTTGTCTCCGCTCCATCCTCAACATCCATTGGAGCGCTTTCATCCTTAACGTCGAAGTACTCGAGATGGCAGAGGTCGACAGCATCGAGTCCACGCTGCTAAAGATCCAGCTGCGCTGGATGGGTCACGTCTCCAGAATGGAGGACCATCGCCTTCCCAAGATTGTGTTATATGGCGAGCTCTCCACTGGCCACGGTGACAGAGGTGCACCAAAGAAAAGGTACAAGGACTGCCTAAAGAAATCTCTTGGTGCCTGCCACATTGACCACCGCCAGTGGGCTGATAACACCTCAAACCGTGCATCTTGGCGCCTCACAGTTTGGCAGGCAGCAACCTCCTTTGAAGAAGACCGCAGAGCCCACCTCACTGACAAAGGAGGAAAAACCCAACACCCAACCCCAACCAACCAATTTTCCCCTGCAGCCGCTGCAACCGTGTCTGCCTGTCCCGCATCGGACTTGTCAGCCACAAACGAGCCTGCAGCTGACGTGGACTTTTACCCCCTCCATAAATCTTCGTCCGCGAAGCCAAGCCAAAGAATAGAATGTAAAAACGTTCCTACTTCTTTCTGACATCTAAAACATAAATCTGTGGAAAGTAAATTATCTCTCTTTAATTTCTCAGGAGTTAAATATCATTTGTATATAAATTTATAATAATCTAATCTGTATCTTACATTCACAATTTTTGTCATACTATCTTTATTCAAATTTCTCCAATCCCAAATCTTTTCCCCATTTTAACTTAGATTTTTGTAAATCTGACATTTTATTCTGCAATAATGCATACATTTCAGATACAATTTTTTTTTCTATTTTCCATAATTAAAATTTCAAAATTAGTCTGTCTGGGCAACTTCAGTATTCCAAAATTGATCCAATAACAAAGCTCTAACTTGATAATAACAAAAGAGTATTTGATAGTATTTCATATTTTTCCCTTCATTCTTTGAAAAGAAATAAAATAACCTGCTTCATAGCAATCTTGTACTTTTAATTCCTTTTTGATCCCATATTTTCAAAAGTTGATTATTAACTATAAAGGGAAAAAGTTTATTCTGATACGGAGGTGTCTTCATAGAAACTTTACCACATGTACCTATTTATTCATTTATCCTATTCCATATTTCCATCAAATGTATCAAAATTTGTAAATTATTTTTACATAACAACTTCAAATTTCATTTCTATATAAATTGATCCCTCTTGTTCTCATTAATTCAATATCTGCCCATACCAATCAACTTTCTATATCAAACATTCTATCAATAAACTTTAATTATGCCGCATTATAATAATTTTGAAAATTCAGAAGTTGTAAGCCTCCTAATTCATATTTCCAAGTTAATTTTTGTAAAGACACTCTTGCCATTTTGTCTTTCCATAAAAAAACTTCCTAACTATAAAATTAAAACTTTAAAAAAATTCTGAGGAACTTTACAGGGAATAGACTGAAAAATATATTGTAATCTAGGGTAAAATATTCATTTTGATAGCATTAACTCTACTTGATAAATGTTATCGGTAGATCTTTCCATCAATTAAATCATTCTTAATTTTATAAATTAAAGGTAAATAATTTAATTGATATAAATGATTTAAAAAAAATCAACTTTAATACCTAAATATTTGATTTGATCTGTCCATTTAAATTTATCAATATTCTTACAAGAATTATAATCATCCTCAATCAATGGTGGCATAATTTAACCTTTTTCCCCAATTAATTTTATAACCAAATATTTCTCTATATTGTTTCAATCTGTCATATAAAAATCTCAAAGATTCTTTTGATTCTGTCAAATAAATCAAAATATCATTGGCAAACAGATTAATTTTGAATTCATCAGATTTCACTTTAATACCTTTAATATTACTATCTTGCCTTATTAATTGAGCCAATGGTTCAGTAGACAATGCAAACAATGCCGATGACAAAGGACAACTCTCTCTAGTTGATCTCTCCAATATAAATGGCTATGATATCTGCCTATTCGTCAGTACTCTAGCCATCGGATTTTTATATATTGCCTTAATCCTACTAATAAATATTGTCCAAATTTAAATTTTTCCAATACTTTAAATAAAAAATCCCCATTCCACTCTATCAAATGCTTTTTCAGCATCTAGTGATAAGACCATTGGTCAGTTGGATTTCTCCTGCGAAATATTTATCAGACTAATTAACTGTGCAATATTATCAGCCGAATAATGATTTTTAACAAATCCATCTTGATTTATATGAATCAAGGAAGGTAAATAACTTGCCAATCTATTACCTAGAGCCTTCGTTACAATTTTATAATCAACATTTAACAAAGCTATAGATCTATAAGAACTTGCTTTCAAGGGGTCTCTATCTTTAAGAATAACTGTAATATAGGTCTATAAGAACTTGCTTTCAAGGGGTCTCCATCTTTAAGAATAACTGTAATAATAAAGCTTGAGAAAAAGAATCCAATAAAGAATAAATTTCCATAGCTTAAGAACCTCAATCAATAAAGGTATTAATATATCTTGAAATTTCTCATAAAATTCAGCCATAAACACATCTTCATCTGGAGATTTTCCATTAGGCATTGATTTAAGTGCTTCTATAATTTCCTCATGAGTAAAAGGGGTTTCCAATTCTTTACTTTCTTTATTAGTTAAAGAAAGCAATTGAAGATTTTAAAAAGTATCTATCTTAACTTGATCTTTCACAGCCTCAGAATATACACATTTTTATAAAATTCCTTAAATACATAATTTATCTCTTGAGGTTTATATATAATATCCAAATCTTTTCTAATAGCATTTATCATTTTTGAGACTTGTTCTGATTTTAATTTCCAAGCAAAAACTTTGAGCCCTTCCCTCAATTTGTAATACTTTTGTTTAGTTCTTTGCAATAATTTTTCAAATTTATGTCTGTAATGAATTATACTGTATTCTTTTATTAATCAATTATATCTTTTTAACCTCTGTTGAATTCTGTTGTAATCTTTTTCTAAGAATTCTATTTCCCTTTCTAATTTATTTACTTCAGCTAAATATTGTTTCTTAATTTTAGAGGTACAACTAATAATTTGTCCTCTTAAATATGCTTTCAAAGCATCCCATAATATAAACTTACTTTTGACAGAATTTATATTTATTTTCAAAAATTGCTGTATTTGATCCCTCAAAATTACAAAACTCAACATTTTTTAATAAAGAATTAAATAAAAGAGAATGATCTGATAAAATTCTAGTTTTAAACTCAGCAGATACTGCCTGATGTTGTAATTGTGCCGATAACAAAAATAAATATTCTAGAATAAGAATCAGATCGAAATGAATAAAAAATCTTAGTTTCCTCCATATATCAATCAAATTCATTTCTTTCATTAAAGTTGATACTTTTTTTTGCAATTTTAGTTATAGTTACTGTTTTCAGAGATTATCTAACAATGGATCCAAACGACAAATAAAATCACCTCCAATCATATCTTTTTCATATGCCTGTGACAAATTAAGAAAGGAATCTTGTATAAATTGTTCATCATCCACATTAGGTGCATAAATGATTATAAGAACCCAAGATTCCGAATGAATTTTACAATTTACAATAAAGGTCCTACCAACTGATTCAATGATGGATTCCAATTTAAATGACAGTTTCTTATTTATCAAAATGGCAACTCCTCTTGCTTTGGAATTAAAAGACGAAGCAACAACTTGACCAACCCAATCGCTTTTCAATTTATGATGTTCTTTTTCAGTGAAATGAGTTTCTTGTAAAAAAGCATATCTACTTTCAATTTTTTAATACAAGCCAACACTCGTTTCCTTTTAAATCAGGTTGTTGAGCCCATTAACATTAAATGTTGCAAATTTTAAATTAGACATCTTATTTATTTGTATCTTAAGACCTCTCTACCCAGTATAAGAAAAGAAAAAGAACACCATTTCCCCTCCCCCCAAAAAATACTGTACCACAGTATTACCTCCCTCTACAGCACGGGAAGTGACCAACGACTTTGGAAGGAGAAGTAAAAAAATACCACCCCTCCCAAACAGAACAATATTAAAAGACAGTAATTAAAACAATTCAAGTATGGTAAGCTTCTTCCAAATCTCTACTGACTTGATCAATATCAATTACAGCTGATTTACACCATTCCACTTCTTGCATTCCATTCTTCTTGCCTTCTTGTGCTGGTTGCAGCTTTTAAGAAGAATATTCTTGACTTCTTTGCTTTTTATTAGCTAGCAAATAATTAGCAAATACCAGTGCCTTGGCTTCATCGCTAAAAAACTGGGTTTGACACTCTCCATAAAAAACTATTAACACAGCTGGATATCTAAAGGCAAACTTATAACTTTTCTTCCACAAAACTGCTTTAGCTGGATTAAACGTTTCCTGGCGTTTGATAATAACTTGGCTTAAGTCTGCATAAAACTCTATTATTCTTAACCACCAGGGACCCTGATGCTTTCTCGCATTTTGAACTGCTAAACGCAGAATCATTTCTTTATCTTGGTAATGCAAACATCTAATTAAAATAAAGCATGGCAGTTGACCAGGAAGGGTTTTTTTCCCTAATTGCTCTATAAGCTCTAACTAACTCCAAACCATTCAGAAAATACTTCATTTTCCACATTCTTGGTTCTGGTGTGGATACTGCACACCAGAGATCTGCTTCCACTACAATGCGGTTGTCTTTAACTGCAGCAACATCGAAAAACCTGATTCAAAACAAGAAGTGGCTGTGAAGGCCAGGATCTTCTGAAGACACTCCTTTGCAATGTTGCGGTAACTATCTGTCAATTTTGGCCAAAACTCACAGACGAAGTCTCAACCACATTTCTGTACCCAGAATCATTTTGAATGTCAATGAATTCATCTTGCAGATCATCACACACTTCTAAATCTGTCTTTGTGTAGAGGTCTGATAGGAACTGTGACTGAGTGATAAGCCACTTGTATTGAGAGATGGCCAGATGATCTCACTGACCTCAGTGGCAGAATCCTCACCACCCCACCTAAGGTCACCCAGGAGGAACAAGACATGATCTCAGACCCACCCTGACCTCTGAGTTGTGAAGTCTCTATGCCCCATGTGGAACAAGCTGTGGCCCACAAATGGACCATGGGCCACTGGTTGGGAACGACTGGTTTGGATGAATTAAAAGATCATCTTGTATTGATTGAAGAGTTGAAAGGTGCAGTCTTTCCCCATTATTATGAATCAGTCAACAACACTTGATAACTTTCTTTTAATCCTTGCTCCTACTGGGATATTAATAATCAGAATTTGTTTGTCATCTCCAATATTCCAACAAAAAAAATCTGCAGTTTTAAAATAGCTTGGCTGTGAAGAATTCTAGGTAATTAAGGATATGATTGACATTGAATTGACTTAAGCTCATTTATGACCTGGATATACCATTGGGCTACGGGATAGTGAGGAGGTGTCAGAGATAGCTCTGGTAAGCATCTTCCAGGATTCTAGCTTTCTTACAATATACTTAAACTATCTATGAGGTTCTCAGTTTAGGATGCATTCGAACTTCTAGTAATTGCATTGCAGAATCAGAATTTCTTGTCACGAGCAAGTCATGAAATTCAAGATAGCATTGGAATTGTGCCTGGCCACACAGTCACGGGTGTATAATGAGTAGAGCAGTGGGCTAAGCACATATCCTTGGGGTGAGCCTGTGTTGATAATCAGTGGTTTCATATTGACTGCGGTCTACTGATGAGAAAGTCAAGGATCCAGTTGCAGGGTGTACAGAGGCCTACAGTTTGTTGCTTCTTGACCAGCACTGAGGGAGTAATGGTATTAAAGGCTGACCTGTAGTTGATGAAGAGAAGCCATATGTACAAATTGCTGCTTTCAAGGTGATCCTTGAAATGTTATTTTTGAGGTGTTGCCTTGTAGATTAGCCATCAATCTGGAAATTACTCTGCTCACCCAATGGGAAGCCAGATCCTGTGCCATCTCTACCAAAAGAATTAGCTCCAGTGTTTTGGATAATATCGTTAGTAAATCATACAGTCCAGTCATTATCATACTGTTGAGCATATACTGGCGAATAAGTTTCTTCCATTTCTTCAATAATTACACTTCAAAACTAATTTATAGGCTCCAGAGTATACTAAGGCATCCCGATTCTAAAGTTAAAGGCTTTAGTCATTCCTATTTGGCGAGGTGATAAAAAGAGTAAACGCCTATGGAGTTTCAATGCATCACAGATATTTCATCTATATTCAGTGGCAGAAGGAAAAGCAGTTGTGACTGGAGGTTGCTTTCACTAAGATTCTGCAGGACTTTATCTACAATCTATATAGAACATAAAAATCTACCGGGCTACAATGTCTGCATCAAATACGATGCCCAAATTAAACTAAAATGTGCATGTAACTTATCCCTTTATCCTCTACACTTACACAAATCTATTTAGTATGTGATGTTTACCCTGGGGAAAAGATTCTGCTGTCTATTTATGCCTTCATAATTTTAAAAAACCCTATCAGGTCTCCCTCAGTACAGAAAAAAGAACCAATGTTTGTCCAACCTCTCCCCATACCCTAGAGTCCAGGCAACGACCTGGTAAGTCTCTTCCATAGCTTCCACATCCTTCCTGTAAATGGGCAACCAGAATTGCACACAATACTCCAAGTGTGGCCTGCCTAAAGTTTTGTATAGAGTAGAATGTCTTTCTTATACTTAATGCCCCATCCAATGAAGGTAAATATATTATACAATGTAGTGGCCTGCGCCTTGAAATGGCCATCGAATGTGGCTGAAAAGCCCGTTTCTATGGGCCGCCAGCAGAGCGGAGAAACTGGCCAATCACGGTGCTTTGGACCTGAAGATGGAAGAGCAACCTGCAATCAACGCCGTAGCGTTGAAGCTGCCTGGCTTCTGGACGCCACAACCATGGTTGTGGTTCCAGCAAGCTGAGGCACAGTTCGCCATTCAACAAATCTCCGCTGATGACATGCACTACTACCACAGGGTCAGCACCCTCGATCAGGACACCACAGCCTGCGTCATCAACTTCCTCCAGCAGTCCCTGGAACAAGGAGGGTTGTGGCCATCAAAGAGGTTAACTTGCACGTTTTGACTCTCAAAGTGAGAGAGCGCTACCCGACTGTTGTATATCGATGGTTTTGGGTGGGGGGGGGAAGGGCCCTTACCACTCTCATGAGTGACATGCTCGCTCTCAATGATGGCCACACCTCCTGCCCACTGTTCCAGCAGATCTTCCTGGAGAGGCTGTCTGAGGACATCCGGCTGCTCATACTTCGATGACCCCAGGAAGGTGGCTGCCCGAGCAGACCGGCAGTGGGTGGCAAATAGGGACGCTTGTGCTTCGCTCAAGCAGGTGACAGCACCACGTCATCAGTGCCTGGCTAGGAAGACCACTGATTGACTGTCTGTCCATCCAACCGACCATCTGAACTCCACGCCCCACTGATGAGCAGGACTGTTTCTATCATCGATGGTGGGTTCCAAGCCCCCTCGATGCCGCTCCCCCTGTATATTCTAGGGAAACACCCAGGCTGGCCATCGTTAATGGCTGTGATGATCAGCCAACTGCATAGCCTGCTACACATTCAAGACTCCCTGTTGGGCTGACATTTCTTGGTGAGTTCTGGGGCACAATACAGTGTAATTCCCTTGACCAGCCTGGAAGCCCGCTGCAGCAAAGTGGGCCAGAAGCTCCGAACGGCAAACAACTCCAACATCTGAATATTTGACACCTGCACCATTCCCCTGTGCTTTGGGGTCAGACAATTCACTTGGAAATTTACGGTGGCAGCCGTGCAACAACCATTACTGGGTGCAGATTTCCTGTGGGCCAACTCACACCTGGTGGATATTAAGGGGCGCCGGCTGGTGCACGCCCAGTCATTCTTAGTGAAGGGCACTGAACTCACCAGCCCCCATCTGCACTCAGTGAGTACTGCCAACAACGAATTTATTCGGGTCCTAGCAGAATTCCCCTCCATCACTAAGCCTCACTTCCATTCGGCAGAACCCAAACATGGATGAGGCACCAAAGTGTTAGAGGGCCCTCCCCTCCATGCCAGGGCGCGACATCTTCCCCCTGAGAAACTCAATCTAGCCAGGGATGAGTTCAAGAAGATGGAGGAAATTGACATTGTGTGGCGCTCCGTTAGTACTTGGGCATCCCCTCTCCACACGGTCCCCAAGACAGCGGGTAGTTGGAGGCCATCTGGAGACTATCGCCGCCTCAACAAGGCCACCATACTGGACAGATATCCCATGCCCCATATCCAAGACTTCACCACCAATCCTTAAGGGGCACAGATATTCTCAAAGGTGAACCTCTTTAGGGGCCATCACCAGATCCTTGTACACCTCAAAGATATCCCAAAAACCAGCATCATAATCCTGTTTGGATTGTTTGAATTTCACCACACACCCTTCAGGTTAAAAAACATGGCTCAGGCTGATGGATGCAGTGGGCTGGGATTTGCATTTTGCCTTCGTCTACCTCGACGACATTTTAATCACCAGCTACACCCACACTGAGCACACTGCCCACTTAAAACAATTATTCTCCAGGCTGAGCGATTTCAGCCTAACCATCAACCCAGCCAAGTGCCAATTTGGCCAACAGACTATTGACTTCCTGGACCATCGTATCGACCAACATGGAGCCAGACCTTTACTCACTAAGGTGGATGCTATTTGCTCTTTTCCCATCCCATCAACGGTGAAGGAACTACAAGAGTTTGCAGGTCTTGTCAACTTTTATCACCGTTTCATACCTGCAGCATCTAGCATCATGAGCCCACTCTTTCCCCTCATGGCAGGACCCAGTAAAAACATACAATGGACTCAGGAAATGACTGAGGCCTTCCAGGCCACTAAAAACACCCTAGCCAATGCCACCCTCCTCGTGCACCTGCGGACAGACACCCTGACCACCCTCATGACAGACGTCTTCAGCACAGCGGTCAGGAGTGTACTTGAGCAACTGGTGAATGGACAATGGGAACCGCTGGCCTTTTTCAGTTAACGCCTCAGGCCACCACAGCTCAAGTGCAGTGCCTTTGATAGAGGACGGTTCGCCTTATACCTGGCAATTTGGCACTTATGTCACTTCCTCAAGAACAGGAAATTCAAAATTTACACAGACCACAAACCCCTTACCTTCACCTTCAGTAAGGTGTCAGATCCATGGTCAGCCAGGTAACCGTGGCATCTGTCCTACATTTCCGAATTTACAATGGTAATTAAACACATAGCTAACAAATGCAACGTGGTGGCCAACGCCCTATCCTATCAGGCTATCTTGGTAGTGCACAACTTTATCCCTGGCATCAACTACAAGGCCGTCTAATGTCCAAATGGTGGTGAACAAGTATGTCTGGCATGGCCTCCTCAAAGAGGTCACCCTGTGGGCTAGAACTTGTACTTAGTGCCAGTCATCCAAAATCCAGACTCATATCAAAGCTCCACCACAGACATTTAAGCCAGCACAATGCCACTTCAGGCACGTGCACATTGACATTGTGGGGCCCCTACCTATATCCAGAGGCGCACGTTACCTTCTCACAATGGTCGACCGGATGACCAGTTGGCCAGAGGCGGTGCCACTGTCAGAGGCTTCCAAAGAAGCATGCGCACAGGCTTTACTCAACACTTGGGTAGCGCATTTCAGGGTCCCTGATCACCTTACATCGGACGGGGGGGCCCAATTCACTTCCAGTCTGTGAACTGCCTTAGCTCATGGCCTGGGACACAGCTCCACCACACGATGGCATATCACTGACAGGCCAGTAGGTTGGTGGAGAGGTTCTTAAGGCAGCCTTAATGGCACGGCTTACCAGATCTAACTGGGCCGACGAACTCCCTTGGGACCTGTTAGGCATCCGCACCGCACTCAAGGTGGACTTCACAGCATTCTCTGCCGAGTGAGTCTATGGCACGTCCCTAGTGACACTGGGCAAATTTGTAACAGCCCGAGAACTTAGGGGAGCCCCTGCCGACCACATTGTCCCAACTACGCGAGCACCTAGGCACCCTCGTCCTAGCTAAACCCAGACCCCACAGCCAACCTTACATGTAGGTCCCAAAGAACTTTACTGACTGTAAATACGTGTTTGTTCGGTGCAGGGCTCAGCAGCCACCTCTACAGTGGCCTTACGAGGGGCCATACTGTGTCCTCAGACACAACAGCTCCACCTGTGTTTTGGACATTGGCAGCAGGGAAGAGACTTTCACACTCAACCAGTTGAAACCGGCCAACTTGGACTTTGACCACCCCATCACTCATCCAAACCAACAGCGCAGGGTTCGGCCTCCTAAAAACAGTGTCCCAATCACCTGTTGGGGGGGGGGGGAGAAGGGGAGTCATGTAGTGGCCCACTCTTCAGGCCGACACAGGAAATGGCCATTAAACGTGGAGACCAGCAAAACATCGTGCGGCTGTCCATAGGTCGCCAGCGGAGTGGTGAAACTGGTCAATCACTGCCAGTGGATCACAGGGGGCCCAATTGGGGCCTGAGCATCTGAGGTAACCAATAGGCAGCCGGCCTGCTCAAGCCAAGTCCTGGTGGTGATGCGGCTGAGCTGACTATAAAAGGCAGAGCTGCCACTGAATAAACTCAATGTCAAATACACTCTACTGGTGTGTGTGTCTTTCTTCTCCTGTGGATTCGAGCTATAACCGAGAGCTATAACCAAGGTGTAGCCGTAGCAACCTCACTATAACCCCTTCTTTATCACCCCATTTATTTGCTTGGCCACTTTCAGAGGGCTATGGACCTGGACCCAGATCCCACTGCACATCAATGCTGTTAACCATTAACTGTATTAACATTCCCCTTACATTTGACTTCCCAACACCTCACAGTTGGCCAGATTAAACTTCATCTGCTATTTACTTCCCATATGATAACTGATTTGTATCCTGTTGTATTCTTAAATAATTGTCAACAATTCCATCAATTTTTGTCATCTGTAAATTTACAATTCCATCCAACTACTTTTTATCCAAGTTATTTATACTCTATACACATATCAAACAGCAGTTCCAACTTTGATCTCAGCAGAACACAACAGTTATGGTCGTCAAACCCAAGGAACAGAGATTTAAAGTCAATGGTAGAAAGATTAGAGGGAAAATATTTTTGTCCAGAGGCAGATACATTCACATTTCAACAATACATAAATGTGCCCTTTTTCACCCAATGGGCTGAATGGCCCATTTCCAAGTAAAATTTATTTGACATGAAGATATAATACCTTTATCAGCTCTTGTTCCCTGTTCAAGGTGATCAGATGAAGCTTAGATACGTACCCTGAGATAGGAGTATTTTCACTGAGTCAAGATGGTGATTTCCCCTCAGTGCCCGTGTTGTGTATCTAAATAGATTGCCGGGAAAGTTTGAAGTTGAAGTTACAGAGTCAGCTCAGGGCCGTATGTTCCAAAAAAAAATTAAGTTTCCATGGTTTTATTTTGACAAAATAAAATTTGAAGTGAAACACTTGCAGATGTTCCAGAACTGCAAAAGGTCAGAGACTTGCAGTAAAAATTGGGACATACTGAAACAAATATCTTTGTCCTTTTCTGTGCATTTTGTTTGCTGACGGAAATTAATATATTTTGGGCATATCTACTGATGCTTCTTAATCCTTTGCTAACAACTTTTTAAGAGAAAGACATGGCAGTCTTCCACGAGAGGAAATTAAGCAGTTGGTTCGGAATTAATTTGCTCATTCAACTGGAATTAAGGGGCATGGCAAGATGGCGTAGAGTCCAGACGTGTAATCTCGACCTCTCTGGCCAGACTTTTAAGTACCTGTTTTTTAACTCTTTGTTTTCAAGTTTAAACTTTTTTATATTTTAGTTTAAAGTATCAAGGAATTATTATGGCCACTAATGGTAAAAAGATTAAACCTCAAGTGCAGAAGAAGTTACATTTTCGAAGTGCTGAAGATTTGGGGCCTAGACGACTTGATACAGCCTCAGGCTTAATCTCTTCAGTGTCTAAACCTCAAAGATTGCCTGTGGGAGTTGAAAAAAAAGTCTATTACTCACCAAGTGAAGGATGGCACTGGAATTACCCATTCTCTGGAAGAAAAAATGCACCAGGAAACACTTCAATCTGAAGAAATCGCTTTTCTTCGTGATTTCATGAAATAACAACGAGATGCGGGGGGAGACCAGCCGCGACCCCCTGAGGAAGCCGGGGTGCCATTGCTGGGAGTCCAGACCCGCAGTAAAACTTTTAAAATGCCTTCTGTTGAGCTGCAGCAGGAGCTGCAGTTACCTTGTTCTGCCACTACGTCAGATAGAGCAGGGCTGAGCTTTTCTGAACTACAGTGCATGCAACTAAATGATATTGTTCAAGCTGTTATAAAACCTTTGGCATCTCAAATGAATGAAATGGCTCAAATGAATGCTGGTATAAGTTCAGAATTAAATATGGTTAAGACACATGTGGGTGCATCTTATGAAGAATTTAAAAAATTTCAGACTGCTTTTTAGACTGTAAACAACAAGTGGCTTCTAACACAGAAAAAGTGCTGAAGGTTGAAAAATCAGTCATAGAATTGGGAGAACGCGAGAAGGAGCGAGAGAGGAAAATAGACTACTTGGAGAATCAAAGCAGAAGGAATAATGTGAAAATTGTTGGTTTGCCAGAAGGTGTAGAAGTACAAGACCCTCTTCGTTTCTTTAAAGACTGGATCCCGCAAGTATTAGGGCAAGATTTTTTTTCTGGGGGATTGGTACTGGAAAGAGCCCATAGAGCTCTAAGAAGAAGACCCTCAGCTGGTCAACCATCGAGACCGGTAATAATTCGATGTTTGAATTATTTGGACAGAGAAGCAATACTTCGACTAGCAGTGCAGAATGCGAGACAACGACAAACTCCGTTATTGATTCAGAATAGCAGAGTTTTCTTTTACCCTGATTTGAGTCAAGAGGTCATTCAATGTCGACGTCCATTTAATCCAGTTAAAGAAGTTTTGTGGCGTAAAGGTTATAAGTCTACTTTTCGCTACTCTGCAGTGTTGAAGGTGTTTTATGGAGACTATCATTTTCAGTTTTTTGAAAATAATCATGAAGCAATGATTTTTGCTGATTCATTGCCAGATATAAGAGGACAAAGACGTAGTCCATCATTACCCCCTAAAGAAAAATCTGGTTGTTCTGGAAACGGAAGAAATGGCAGAAATGGGAAAAACGGGAATGGAAAGAGTCCAACTTCTTCTGAAGTGGGATCTTCGAGATTGGAATCTCTTGGATGAAAAGAAGAACTTTCTTTTTCTTACTCTTTTTTTTTGTTATTATGATATTTTGATGTTATTGATTGTTTGGCTGGGGAGGGAGAGATTTGCTCTAAGTTCTTTACTAGTCATCAGCCACTGGTAGGTGACCCACACCCAATTTTTGCTTAGGGGATTACTACCTTTTGGTAGTTTTTTTTTTGGAGGGGGGTTTCTTTTTTTTCTTTATTTTTTTTAATTTTCATTTTAGTTCATTTTTAATTTGTGATTTTTTTTCCTATTGGAGGGCCTATATTCGTTGATTTGAATTTTCATAGAAAGATATTATTGGTATTTAGTAATAATAGGAGATATGTCAAAGTTGAGGTTTGCTACTTTTAATGTTCGAGGATTAAACAGTCCGATTAAGCGTAAGCAAGTCTTGGCATATATTAAGAAAATGAAAATTGATATTGCTTTTTTACAAGAAACACATTTGAATGTGAAGGAAAGTATGAAATTAAAGAGGGACTGGGTTGTGCATGTATATTCTTCCTCATTTAATTCTAGGGCTAAATGTGTAGCAATTTTGATACATAAAAATGTATCTTTTGAATTACAATCAATGGAGGAAAAGGCAGGATGTATTCTTAAATTGAATTGTAAGATTTTTAGTGAATTTTGGACTTTACTTAATATTTATGCCCAAAATGCAGATGAAATATTTTTTTCAGATGCATTTTTACGTTTGGGTCAGGCTTATGATAATATTTTAGTTGGTGGTGATTTTAATTGTGTTTTGGAACCTTTATTAGATAAATCTCCGAAGAAAGTTAAGAAATCCAAGATGGCAGTTCAGGTTCAAGCGTTGATGAAAGATCTTAATTTAGTAGATATTTGGAGACGTCTTAATCCGACAGAGAAAGATTTCTCCTTTTATTCATCTAGACATGAATCGTTTTCATGGATTGACTTCTTTTTAATATCGCCACATTTACAAGGGAAAATACAACAAGCGAAATATAAAAGTAGGGTGATTTCAGATCATTCTTTGTTATATTTTACATATGAAACTTCTGAGAAAATCCAAGTGGCCTATCGTTGGAGGTGTAATACAACGTTGTTAAAAAATATGGAATTTATTGATTTTTTGAAAAAACAAATTATTTTTTTTAAAGAAAATTCTAATTCTGTTCAAAGTAAGTTTGTATTATGGGATTCTATGAAAGCCTATTTGAGAGGACAAATAATTAGTTATACTTCTAAAATAAAAAAGAATCGATTAAATCAGTTTTCAATTAGAGAAACAGACTGATGAGTTAGAAAAGGAATTTCAGAAAGATGCTACAGAAGATCAGAAAATAGAATTATCTAGGTTGAAATTGGATTTTAATACTTTGCAATCTTATCAATTTGAATGTGTGATTAATAGGACTAAACAACGGTATTATGAATGGGGAGAGAAAGCACATAAGGTACTAGCGTGGCAATTAAAGAAAGAACAGATTTTGAGGACTATTAATCCTGTTAGACGGAATTCCCTTATTACTTATAAACCTCGTGAGATTAATGATGAATTTTACTCATTTTATAAAAAATTATATACATCTGAAGGAAAACAAGAAACTGGATCGATTGATCTTTTTTTAAAAATCACAGTTGAATTTACCGATATTAGAGGATGCAGATATACAGGAGTTAGAAGAACCATTTACTGATTCGGAAATTAAAATGGCTATGCTGGAAATGCCGAACGGTAAATCGCCTGGTGATGATGAATTTTCGGTTGAATTTTATAAATTTTTTTATGATGATTTATCTACAGTGTTTGGGGATGTATTACATCAAGTTGGAGAACATTATGAATTACCTGAGTCTTGTTCTAGTGCTTTAATTACAGTAATAACAAAAAAAGATAGAGATCCTTTGAAAGTATCTTCATATAGTCCAATTTCGTTGTTAAATGTAGATTATAAAATAATAGCTAAAATATTAGCAAATAGATTGGCTAAATTTTTACCTAAGTTGATTCATATGGATCAAACAGGTTTTATAAAGAATAGATATGCTTCAGATAAAATTTTGCGCATGATTAGTTTGATTAATAGATTTCGACAATCTTCAGATCATCCGATGGTGATATCTCTAGATGTAGAAAAGGCATTTGATAGAGTTGAATGGAACTTTTTGTTTAAAGTTTTGGAGAAATTCAAGTTTGGTCCTTTTTTATTAGTTGGATTAGGGCTCTATATAGTAAACCGGTAGCAAGAGTATTGACGAATGGTTTGATTTCGGAACCCTTTAAGCTAACTCGATCAACTCGTCAAGGTTGTCCTTTATCACTGGTTTTGTTTGCGTTAGTGATTAAACCTTTAGCATAATTGATAAGACAAAATACACAGATACAAGGTATGAAAGTTTTAGATGAGGAGTATAAAATTAATTTATTTGCTGATGATGTATTGGTGTATTTAATAAACCCAGCTCAGTCACTTTTGCACTTGAAGGAGTGTTTAATACAATATGGATGTCTTTCTGGATATGAAGTTAATTGGGAAAAAAGTGAAATATTACCAGTAAGTGAAGGAGATTATTCAGTTTATAAGAATATTATTCATTTGAAATGGACTGATCGAATTAAATATTTGGGTATAATTTTGAATGTTAATTATCAATCTTTATACAAATTAAATTATGTTCCGTTAATGAAAAAAATTAAAACTGATTTGTTCAAATGGAAAGATTTACCTATTAATTTAATGGGTAGGATAAATACAATTAAGATGAATATCTTTCCGCGTATACAATATTTGTTTCAATCTATTCCGTATTTACTTGATAATATTTTTTTTTCGAGATTTGAATAAAATAGTTAGGGAGTTTTTATGGAGAGGTAAATTTTTGAGAGTAGCTTTGAATAAATTAACTTGGAAATATGAGTTAGGGGGATTACATTTACCACATTTTCAAAATTATTATGAAGCAGCCTAACTTAAATTTATTAGTTCATTGATGGATTTATTACAGCCTCCTAGTTAGGCCAAAATTGAGATGGCAAGTATTTCTGAATTTGAAATATATCAATTTTTGTTTAGATGGAATATAAATTTGTTACAACAATATAATGCGCCTATACTAAAACATTTAATGAAGTTATGGATAAAGAAAAATAAAATGACAGGCTCTCGGGGTAAATTATCGGCTTTGACTTCGTTGTATAATAATCAACTTATTCCTTTTTCAATACATAATCGAAGTTTATTCCATTGGAGATTTGAAGGTGTAAAAAATTTGGGAGATTGTTTTAAAGAGGGTAAATTTTTATCTTTTAATCAGATGAGGGAAGGTTTTGGTATTGATAAGAATTCTTTGTTTCTATATTATCAAATTCGATCTTTGGTAAGATGTATGTTTGGTAGAGATATGATTTTACCTGAAATGACTAAATTTGAGATTTTTCTTATGAAGGTACCAGAGAAGGGTTATATTTCATCTATGTATCAAATATTACAGGATGGTATGGATAAAAAGGGTTGGGATAGACCTAAAAGTAAATGGGAAGTGGATACTGGTTTTATTTTTTCCGAAGATGATTGGTTAGATATCTGTTATGATAGTGTAACTAGATTCATAAATGCTCGTTATGCAATGATTAACTATAATTTTTTACATCAATTATATTTAACACCTGAAAAATAAAAAAAGTATGGTTTTCATGAATCAGATTTGTGTTTTAAATGTGGTGATACGGTTGTAACTTTTTTTCATGCCGTTTGGTCATGTATACGTATACAATTTTTTTGGAAGAAAATTCATTTGTTTTCAGAATATCTGCATAAGATTAAAATCATTGTAGATCCTACAGTATTTTTATTGGGTAGTTTGCAACCTTTGAAAGGCTTGGGATTAGATAAGTTTCAGCTTGCTTTTGTATATTTAGCTTTATCCGTAGTGAAAAAATGTATTGCAAAGATACAAATATGATTGATATTAATAGATGGCATGAGATGA
Organism: Narcine bancroftii; assembly: GCF_036971445.1. Lineage (NCBI taxonomy): Eukaryota > Metazoa > Chordata > Chondrichthyes > Torpediniformes > Narcinidae > Narcine > Narcine bancroftii. Next base: position 209,724,152 of record NC_091471.1, on the reverse strand, counting down.
AACATTGTTTAATAATGGAAAAATTACATATGTTTCGTGTGATAATTATAATTTTTTTATTAACAAGTGGTCGTTATATTCAGAATATTTACATTTCAATTTACATTGATTAGATCTTAATATGTATATTTAAATTTTCTTTAATATTTTTTCTTTTTTCTTTCTTTATGGCTCTCCTTAGGAGAGTTGGCTGAAGGGGGGGGTTTCTTTTCTTTTCTCTTTTTTTATATATAAAAAATAACGTTCATGTTTAAAGTTAATTGTTGTATATGTCATATATTATTGTTTTTTGAACGAATAAATAAAGTTTAAAAAAAACTGGAATTAATTCAACACTGAATTCAGCTGAAATCACTGGGAAAGGGTGCGTCTGACAGAAACTTAAACTGTAAGAGGCAGGCCAAGTGCCTCACAAATTATCGTAGGTGTTTAAAACAACGATATTAAACTGCTCTTGACCAGTCTTCTGCTCAGTCATATTTTTAATCTTACCTTCTGGCAAAAGCAAAGAACAGATGGCTTCAAAGCTTAAATTAATCTAAGAAATTCAAAGGTCAATAGAAACAATAATGTCTATAGAAATTACACAAGCAGTAAATACAAATAATTTAAAAATATGTCAGTTTATTCTGATTTAGGATCCAGAAATATCTGTGCAAACACATTGCTCAACTCTATACCATGGTTACTGCTATTGGGTGAAAAGCATGAAATGAGCACCAGTGCTCGTACCAAGGGCAGAATCTTGCTGATACTGCTCCCAGAGTTCTGCTGACAAAGTAAACTGAGTTAATTAGTGTCCAAGTTAAACAAAAATAGAGAAACAAAAATAGCAGCAGTTATATCAAACTGCACTCACCCCAAAAGCATAATATTTATACAGTACAATTTCAATTATCCAAAATGGTCGGGATCAAGACTATGTCAGAATAACCTTTTTTTTTCTCCCCAGAGAAATGGCCTTTTTTTAAAAAAACAGCCTAGTTGCAACAACAAGTCATTTGTATCAATGTTTAAACAACAACAAAGAAAGGCTTTTTAAACATTAAAATAATATTTAATTTTCTCACCAAACAAATGTTGGCTGCAATGCTGCCACAAATCACCGAGACCAACCAACCGCCGTCATCAATCCCCAGGAAGGCTTCCACGGCAGGTGGAACACTCCCTGGTCACTGGAGTTTCTGACTCCCGACTCCGAATCCCTCCCCAAGCCTACCACATGGTAGTAGGCAGAGGGGAGGGTTCAGTGCTGGGAGCTCCATTATGCCGAGGAGAGGGAAAGAAGGAAAGAAGAAGAGAGGGAGGGAAGGGATGAGGAAGGGAGAGGATGCCACTGAGCCCAAGGTCCTGCCCCTGCTTGGGAGGTGCTCTCCTTGAGGATGCTGAGACAGGAATTCTTCTGATCACTTGTGTCTGGGAGAGAAGTGGTACACAGTTTGAGAAGGAGAGTTGGAGAGAAAAGTCAATAGGGGAAGGTAAAGAAGAACTGGAAAGAGAGAGGGGAGGGAGTTACCTGAAACAAGAATAATTGTCATTCTAAATTCATGTAAAGTGATTTTTTTTCCCCCAATTTGTAAGGTCAGTTCAGCTCTGAAAACAATTCAGATAAATGACAATTTCTAATCATTTCAGATATCTTCATTTATCTGAATTTTTTTTTTAAATTAGGATTTTTGAGAATCCAATTTTGGATAATCAGCATTGTACTGTATTTACAGATATATTTTCTTTACTTTTAAAAAAATTATACAATTATTTTTGCTGTCATATGTAAGGATGGTCGCAAGTCACATAGGTTATAAAGAGGGAACTACCTTTAATACAACTTTTTACAAATAGACATTGTTAGATTTCACAAAGTACTCAAGCTCGACTGTCAGCTCTCACCAAAGTATCCACTATTTGTGGAAAATGTACATTTATCATCAATTCTCTATTCTGGAGCATGGTCATGATAGAAACCCGGCGAACAATGCAACCTTCTGGTCTCTGCTGATCCACAAGAGGCTGAGTGAATGTTAATGATTTTTTTCCCTTCAATAATCTCTTCCACCTCCTTTCCCAAATCTCAGAGGAGTTCTGGATCTCTGTATTTGGGTACTGCAGTTGCTAGTAAACCAGCATTAAAATGAATATGGTTCCCGATATTTCAGCTTCCTCCCCAATCTCCTGTGAATTATTACATGGCTCTGGAGATATTGACAGCTTAAAAACACATGTTGTTCATGTGGACATTTTGTGTGTATTAACCCAAAATACCACAGCCAAGCCATTCACCTGATGTCCACATCGAATAAGGGTAGAGGAGAGAAATGGATAGACATTACGATGGCGATGCTTCAATCCTCCGCACCTCTCCAACCTTGTCCTACTTTACAGCCTAGTTTAGCCTATTAACTATGCCCTTCTTGTAAACAGCTAATAAGATAATAATTCATAACATTTAAAATAATGCACAATTTGCATGATACAATTATTACATACTAAAGATAAGTTCAGCCAGAGAAGTGCACAGTTCATAGAGTGCAAGACGTCTTAAAAATGAGCTCACAGTTGAGAAACCTGCCAGAATTTGTTATCTTGGCATGCAAAGAGCCTAAAGGATAAATTTTCAAGGTACCCACTATTTGTGGAGAAGGTATCTTGTTTCCTGTAACAGACATTTTTAAACCTTTGAACGAAGCTTTACAATTTGTATTTCATCATCAACAATTCTCTATTCTTGAGCCCAGAGCATGATCATGTTAGAAATCGGGTGAGCAATACCTCCAATGGAATTACTGCAAACAGCTTCAACAGACAAGGAATTGGCAAAATGAAATAAATTGCAAGCAAATGAAGTGCCTTTATATTTAGGCAAACAACATGGTAACAGGCCTTTCGCCTCACGAGCTCATATTGCCCAATTACACATTTTGAATGGAGGGAGGAAACAGGAACACTTGGAGGAAACCTATGAGGATACATGGAGAACGTACAAACTCTTTGCAGACAGCGCCAAATTCGAACCTCATTCCATTCCCTTTCTTTCCCCATTTTATGACCGTCTACTGAATTGCAAGTGGACCTTCTGAATCAAAGGCATGACCACGACCATTGCTACAGAATTCACATGATTAGCAGCCCAAGTGATCATTCCATTTTTGTTTAACTTCAGCCTCGGTTAAGCAGATTTACATTTTAATTGACAAGTGGGAAAAAAAAACAGGAATTAGTTACCATTGTAGAGATGAGACTCGCAGTCATTGGTTATGCAATGAAAAAATCTATTGCACAGCTGCTATGCAAATTAATCAAAATCCCATGGCAACTAACCTAATGAGACTCATATACATGATCTCAAATAAATTGTATTTATTGCATTCTGGTAAACTGGATTAATACTAAAAGATTAACAAAATTAAACATCGAGCTGCACATTTTAGTGTACTTTTGCTGGTTGACAAGACACTAATTTTCTTTAAATGCTTATTTAGGATAAATACTAGCTGAGCTATTGCAGGATATTTGTGCCCATACTCAAAATGGGAATATATCACAAATTATTTTTAATTAATTGGGAAAAAATGTCTGACTCTGTATTTTTCATAATCAAGTCTCTGCTGCATCATTTTCTTCTCACCATTTTAGTTCAGATAAATGATCCTGGAAACAGTAACCAGTAATAGTACATAGGAGATCCTTCATGTCTTAATACCTTCAGTCAAAAGAATTACAATAGCAAATTTACACCTTTTAGCAAGCATCTATTAAATGGCAAATATACTGTAATGGCATAGATATTCAAAGGATTGGGAGATTCTGAATATGTTTAGAAGGCAAAAGACCACCAATCACTCAACAACATGATATATTTACTACCAACAAATCCAAACATTACATATTTTTGTGTGGTTATTTGTTGCAGTTAATTAAGCTATAGAGTCAAAAGCAACCTGGGATATGCTCACTAAAAATATGCAGCTCATGAATTGGGCCCTTGAGTCCCAGGTTTCTTTTAATAACATTAACACACAAGCCTGAATATTGGCCAGAGACATTATTAGTTCTTTAGAGCAGCTTTGCTGATATTAGCATTCTCTTGAAATCTGCACTGAAGTAAGGAACATGGTAAGTTCATGAAAACCCCTGACAAGAGCAATGATCTATAGTCTGGAGAGCCATGAGGTAAGAATATATAATTCGAGAAACGTTGCTTATAAAGCACCAAGCTATTGTTTTAAAGCCTACTTCTTACGGGGTAAGGGGTGGGGGGAATAAATTGGAATTATGGATGACAAGTACAATATTGTGGATGATTATTTGAAATCAAATTCCTATTTACTTTTGGAATTTAGGCCTGATTTTTGTTATTTACTTGTTTGTTAGGCAAGACCAGCATTAATTTTCCATCCTAAATGACCTTGCAAAGTTGATGGTGAATTGAAAGATTGGAAATAGACTACACTATTCCTAAGAAAGTATAAACAAGACAATGAATGCATTCATTCAATGCCAGGAAAAGTCACCGATTATAATGAAAAATTATTCATCATCCCACTGACTCAGTGGAATTTCTTGTTTATTTTTATTGAGTGACAACATTGTTTGACGGGTTTAATGTATCTTATATTCTGAACTTTAAATAAATGGGAGGGAAGGAGGGAAGGGGGGGAGAAAATGACACTGTATATATTTAAGAAAGAAAATGTATGTATCTTGATCAATATGGTTTATAGTGTGAAAAATAAAAAATTTAAAAAAAAATATCCTTGAAAGTTAAGGCAGTGGAGTTAACGCATCCATCCTTGCAGTTTAAACATTACTGCACAATCTGCATTGTGTTATCAATATTGAACCATTTGCAGTGGCCATGACTGAAGGAACTGGTCACCTCTTAAGTTCTTTCATCATAAACGAGTCATAAATGAAGCACTGGGGATTGTGAAAAATTACAAACCCAGGAATAATTGTCGGGCAGGACCGAAAGATTACAGGATTCTTTCTTGGTCACTAAACAGACCAGAAGCACCAAAAAAGTGAAGCTGAAAGACAATGATTTCAGTTTAAATCTCTTCTAAGATTCTCTGTGCAGACTCTCCTTGTGCTTTGACAGTTTGATTAATAACTAATGTCTAAAGTAACATTGGATATTGAATCCCAAACAGGAAAGACATGTTGTAACAACTAAATTCAAATGCACTGCAGATGACTATATGGAGAATTTTATTTTCACCCTATGGCTGCAAGTTTTTCAGTCATGGCAAGTACGGTAACATGATGTAACTAAGATTTCACGGCAGAACTTAATCTAGTGGTCTAGATCACTGGATTTGACAAACCTCCATTTTTGTTCTGAGAGTTTCTTTTAACTTTGAATAAAAGGAAATTTGGAACCACAATATAACTTACACTTCTTGTTTGGCTCATATGCTTTAATTTCTTTCCATCATTCCCAGCAATCACTGTGCCTTGTATATAATGTTCAGTAGAAGTTTCTAATACACAGTCCATTAATTGCACCAAAGTTTTAATTATTTCTTTTAGATTATAGCCTTTATTCTTCCTATTTCTTTGTTTCTCCTCCATAGTATTGGCTCAAAGAGCATGGGATGAAGTATGACATTTTGAGTGCACTGAATCAAGTTATTTTTAATGCCAAGCCTAATTTCCAGTGGATCAGGATTCATGCCTTTAAAGTAGCATGAACTTGTTGTGCAGGAATTTCATCAGACAGAATTTTCAGTGCATGCATTCATTTATATGGCAACTTTCATATCTTGGGAACAGAATAAAATGGATTTTTAGAATGTCATCTCTATGGTGAGGCATGAAACTCTTGCTCATTTATGCAGTTTGTAGCAACTTACTGTGCAAGTTGCAAATACTAGAGCGCATCGGATGCCCCCCAAAGTTCCTCAACATGGTTATCCAACTGCACAAAAACCAACAAGGTCGGGTCAGATACAGCAATGAGCTCTCTGAACCCTTCTCCATTAACAATGGCGTGAAGCAAGGCTGCGTTCTCGCACCAACCCTCTTTTCAATCTTCTTCAGCATGATGCTGAACCAAGCCATGAAAGACCTCAACAATGAAGATGCTGTTTACATCCGGTACAGCACAGATGGCAGTCTCTTCAATCTGAGGCGCCTGCAAGCTCACACCAAGACACAAGAGCAACTTGTCCGTGAACTACTCTTTGCAGACGATGCCGCTTTAGTTGCCCATTCAGAGCCAGCTCTTTAGCGCTTGACGTCTTGTTTTGCGGAAACTGCCAAAATGTTTGGCTTGGAAGTCAGCCTGAAGAAAACTGAGGTCCTCCATCAGCCAGCTCCCCACCATGACTACCAGACCCCCACATCTCCATCGGGCACACAAAACTCAAAACGGTCAACCAGTTTACCTATCTCGGCTGCACCATTTCATCAGATGCAAGGATCGACAACGAGATAGACAACAGACTCGCCAAGGCAAATAGCGCCTTTGGAAGACTACACAAAAGAAATCTCTTGGTGCCTGCCACATTGATCACCGCCAGTGGGCTGATATCGCCTCAAACCGTGCATCTTGGCGCCTCACAGTTCGGCGGGCAGCAACCTCTTTTGAAGAAGACCGCAGAGCCCACCTCACTGACAAAAGACAAAGGAGGAAAAACTCAACACCCAACCCCAACCAACCAATTTTCCCCTGCAGCCGCTGCAACCGTGTCTGCCTGTCCCGCATCGGACTTGTCAGCCACAAACGAGCCTGCAGCTGACGTGGACATTTACCCCCTCCATAAATCTTCGTCCGCGAAGCCAAGCCAAAGAAGATTATTTTATTAAATGTTCCTTATCATAATTTGATTATTTTGGCAGGGGTGCTCTGGGGGTTTTCTATCCGATACTCAATTCTTTATAATTTATTTGCTGGTGACTATTTGTTTAGTGGAAGGTGTTAGGAAAAAAAAATTAATCTTTTTTTCTTTTTCCTTTTGTTTTTATTTATTTTTTCTCTACAACTAGAAGAGATTGGTCTCTTTAGGTAATCCGAGTGTATATCTCAATATTAGAATACAAGGTGAAATTCTCATAAGGATTTTTCACTTTTTTCGAGAATTATATAAGACAATGTATAACTTTTAAAAAGTTGCTTTAGGGGCGGTTACACAAACTAAGGCACTGGGGGGCACAGTTAGCATAGCAGTTGGCGCAATGCTGTTACAGCGCCAGAAGCCAGGGTTCAAATGCCATGCTGTCTGTAAGGAATTTGTACATTCTCCCCATGTCTGCATGGGGTTTCCCCAGGGGCTCCAGATTCCTTCCACCCTTCAAAACGTACCGGAAGCTGTAGGTTTATTGGGTGTAATTAGGCAGCATGGACCAGAAGGGCCTGTTACCGTGCTGTATGTCGCTTCTGCTCAACTTTGAAATATTTCCACAGAATCTTTTGTGTATATCTGGGAGACAACTTTGTGGGCTGAAGGGCCTGCATTGTGCAGCAAGTTTTCTGCATTCTACAATAGGATCTGGGTGTAACATCCCACTTGAAAAACAGTTCCACCAATAATGCTCAAGAGTTCTATCCTGAAGTTCTGCAATGCACTTAGTCTAGATGCAATGGCACAGCCCATTTTCAATCTAGACCTTGGATGCTGATTGAGTGCAATTTGTATGTTTTACTTTTGAATTGTTTCAGAAATATTCCAATGTTCATGTTTCTTTTTGGATTTAAAATATTGATCTGTGCAAAAGGAATAAAACAAGTTGGAACAAACAATATGAACATTTAACTATTATTGTATGGGTCTACCTTGGGTGTTCAGATTTCCTCTCACATCCAACCGGCATGCTTATATATTGCTCCAAATTGCCCATTAGATAGGTGAAGGACTGAAGAATTGAGGTGGAATTAATAAGCAGAAGAGAGAAAACAGGTCACAGAGAAATAAGTGAAGGAATGGAACTCTGAGAGCTCACATGTGGCTCAATGCCCACCTTCTATGCCATATGAAATCTGAAGAAATATCATTACCTCTTTGGCCAACCATATTGTTGGTTGATTTTAAGGAACATCTTACAGGAGCCTGTTGGAGCATCAGAGATTTAAAGAAGGAATTTGAGAACTTGATTTTGTGTCAGGTGAAAGCAAAGCAAATAAAAAGCAGGCATAAGTAGAATGTTGGATTTGGGGGAGTACAGGTCTTAGGCTAGAGCATCTTATAGACACAAAAAGGAATGATGCCTTGAAGGACTTTGGACACAAGGATAAGAATTTTAACCTGGAGCCTTTACCAAACCAGCAATTAATGAGGCCAGTGATCAAATGAGAGCAAAGATCCAAGGCTCTTTCAGTTGCTTGTTTGTATGGAATAAATGGATGACACAGGTTCACTGTAGAAAACAGACCTCCTGGGTAAATACTATGGAGGAGAAACAAAGAAATAGGAAGAATAAAGGCTATAATCTAAAAGAAATAATTAAAACTTTGGTGCAATTAATGGACTGTGTATTGGAAACTTCTACTGAACATTATATTCAAGGCACAGTGATTGCTGGGAATGATGGAAAGAAATTAAAGCATATGAGCCAAACAAGAAGTGTAAGTTATATTGTGGTTCCAAATGTCCTTTTATTCAAAGTTAAAAGAAGCTCTCAGAACAAAAATGGAGATTTGTCAAATCTATTCCAGTGATCCAGACCACTAGATTAAGTTCTGCCATGAAATCTTAGTTACATCATGTTACCGTACTTGCCACGACTGAAAAACTTGCAGCCATAGGGTGAAAATAAGATTCTCCATATAGTCATCTGCAGAGCATTTGAATTTAGCACAATACTGAAGGTGACCAGTGTTTAGAAACTGGCAATTGTACCTGCTCCAGGTAAGGCAAGGTATTTGCAGGTGACTATTTGTCCATTGAGAATGAATTGACTGATATGATGGAAAAGGATGATAAATCCAGATGCAACTGGTGAAGATATTTAATGTCTACAGGGAACATTTCTGAAGTCTTTTTACATAAATCTAGGTGCTAAAATTTAAATATTGCCATGGGGAATGTTATTGAGGCTCTATTTTTGTCAGATTATCTCCACAATCTGATTTATTTTAGCGAATGTCCCAGCTGTCTTCAAAATTATTGGTAAATGCAAAACAGAAATAGGATTCTTTCTTCTAGTACATACCTCCAAAAAATTAAGCAAACTATTTAGTCTGTCCTGCATCAGGACTTGGTGTCAAAATAAGCAGCCACAGATTACCAAGGTTCCTAACTTTGCCAAAGCTTATGATATAGTAGAATAAGTAACAAATTTTAGTGGTTTAGAAGTGTCATACCTTTTGAATTGTTTCAGAAATATTCCAATATTCATGCTTCTTTTTGCATCTAAAATACTGATCTGTTCAAAAAGGAATAAAACCAGTCAGAACAAACAAAATGGACATTCAAATACTGTATTGTTGTACAAGGACACTATTTACCAACAGCAGAGACAATGTAGAGGATTCACTGGCTCAATTACACAATTACGATGCAACAGGTTAAAGGATTTGAAATTGTGCAATGTGACTATAACATAATTACGCCTAAGTTAGCACAAAACTTAAAGTAGGTCAGTGCATGCAGTTGGATACAAAATCAGATTTAATTATTTCTTGTCTTTGAGATTTTTTTTAACCTTAAAAAATGTTCAGTCCATTTTCCTTCCTGCATTTACTTTTCTTACAAAACTATGCATATATATTTGGTAAAAATATAATGCATTAAAAACAAAATACGGAAAAACCTCTGGCATCCGACACCTATGAGGATTGGTTCATGCCAGATAAGTGTATTTTCTAGTTGCTTGAGACTTTCTCTTACAATGCTTAACTAATACAACTGCATTAAGAATAAACCATTTAGACAAAAATACGACACTGCACATACACTGAACAAGCTTCACTTACATGCATATATAAACCTTAAAGCATTTTATTTTATTTTCAGTCACATTCTTTGCTGCATTTCTAGGTTCCTCCCCCTCTAAGGAGTCGCCTGGAAGATGAACAATAACATCATAGATAATTAATCCCCCTCCCCAACTAAGTTTACGGATAAAGCCTCTGACTGGGGCGACTCTTGCTACCAGCTCTTCATCCTGGGCAATGCCTTTGATGTTTCACACAATTTTATTCAAACAGGTGCTATGAGCAAAGCACGTCAAGGCACTCCGCTGGCTGAATATTTGCTCCTATCTTTACCAAAGGTTTGTGTTACTTCAGAGAACATTTACTTCTACAGTTTTAAACTTACTTATTTTTTAACCTATTATTTTATTCTAATTTATTTTCCTCAATTTTTTTTTTAAACCGGTTGCTTGAGGCCTCCGGTTGCTTGCATTCCAGATACCAGGGTTTTACTGTATATGCAAAAAAAATTCCACAACCTATAAACAGAAACACAGAAAGATGCATTTTTTTTTTCCATTGGGGCAAGATGTAAATTAGTTATTTTAAAATATTTGACACATTCTTTTCCTGTTCCCGAGGAGGCTGGGATTTGCGATCTCGAAAATTATAGATCTAGGAGACCATTTAAAAATAATGTTTTTCCACAGGACAGAGGCATATATTTATTTGTTTAATGTTTCCTCGTACTCATTCAATGCAAGCTTGACATTCAAGAAGAAAGCAGCTGAGCATGCTTTCTTTACAAATCTAAACAGTTTGCTGAATAATCGTTATGAAACAGCATTTATAGAGCCACTGAGAACAATCTTAGCACCTACAGAAAATAAGCAAGCCATTGATTAAACACTTCTACAAATTAAATGGATTCACTAGCAATATTAATAGTAATATTTTCCAAAGTCTATGCTCATCATAATCCTCCATCCTCCTTCAACAGTAAATAAATCTACTTGAAAAAGCAATCAATCAATGCCTCCACTAAAACAGCAAGAACCTGCATGAGCATGTAAATGTTTGCCATTAATATGAGTAGGTGATATCCAATTCAATATTGTTTTCTGGAAAAATAACATCGCAATGGGTTGTTGTAAAAATCAAAGAAGTCACTGAAATAGAATACATGGTAAAAAAAAAATTCTTGAGAAGAACTAATTTCCAGTTACAACTTGTGGGAATGACCCTGTGTAATGCAAATTAACTACATCACAATCTTAGGCGGCGAAATAAAAAAAAATTGGAATGGTGAGTTAAACCCTTTTTCCACTGGCACCGTGTCCCAGGAATTAACTGGAAAAGGAACACTGTCCGAATGCCGGCATGAAATGACGCAATTTCATGCCAGGGATTAACCACCTCTACCCCTACTCACATCCCCGTCGTTTGCTGATGCTGGCCTGCTGATAAAACCAGTGGAAAAGGGATAGCAGAAAGTCACCAGTTTCCATTTGAAAGCAGAACACTCCAATTCCTGGGGATGAGCTGTGTCAGGTGAAAAAGCAATTAGTGTCCAAGTTAAGGGTGGCCCAGTGGGCTTCCTATCCCAGGACACTGCACAGCCAATTAACTGGGATGCCAGTGGAAAAGGGGCTTTAGATATTTTATTTAAAAATCTGTGGAAGTGGCTCAAGATGTTCTCTATCCAATTCTAGCTCCAAAATCATAAATACACTTTGTTGCCCTGCATGAAATTACTGGTTTGAAATTGGATGTACTTTTGCTCACTTTCCCACATAATTCTACAGGGAATGGGAAAGAATCTTCAAAGAAACCAAATATTTATACTAGATCTCTAGGCATTCTGTTACCAGTCAAGACAGGACATCTTGAAATTCCCTCAATTTCCATGATCCCATTCTATTTAATTTCAGGACAACCAGCAATATTTTGTAATGAGTAGCATAACAAAACTATAGCAGAGATAATTCAAATTTTTCTAACACAAGTTATTTCATTATTTTTAGGTCTCTTATTCTGCACCATTTAGTCAGCCAATATATTGCTTTTTTACGTTCCCCAATGTTACCCCAGTCTGTAGCAGTCCAACAGTAAGCCAGTCAACCCTCCTTTCTTCACAAATCAGACAAGTAATCCTAAATGATAATTTCATCCAAAAGGTCAAAGCAATGTGGAACTCTCAGAGCAATATTCTATCAAATAAATAGATACATTAATAAAATTCAATAATGCTCTCAACTTTTCCATTTTCAATAGGGGTTGGCTCAGTAAACTTCTGCATTTCCTGACAATGATTGCTGTTTCCTATATTTACCTGCTTGGGCACACATAATGGGGCAACCTTGAGAATCATAATATACCAACCAGGTCAAGAGTACAATGTGATAATCATTTTAACACAAGGCTCATTTTGTTTACAGATGTAAAATGTGTGCACACTCAGTGCAGCTTGGTGAACAAATGGCTGCATTGGATACTGTAAATATTCATTCTTTTCATCTTGCTCTATTTTTGTTCAGGTTGACATTTATTCTCCCAGCTTGACATCTGGGCACTGAATTTTTTCCCCTTGTGCAAACTGCAGCCCGGTAGCATTTTCTTCATTCACATTCTATCCCTTTGCCACTTATATTCTCATTCACATTTGTCTACTCCTGCTCTCTCCAATTTCACAAATCCAGAGAACTTGAAGAAAGCTCGCCAGTGGCTATACTTTGAGTTGTTTGAGGAGATTCGGTCTGTCACCGAAAATTCACAAAAACTTCTACAGGTGGACCGTGGAGAGCATTCTGGCTGGTTGCATCACTGTCTGGTGTGGAGGCACCAAATCTCGGCCCGCAACATCACAGGCACCAGACTTCACTCCATCGAAGACATCTACATGAGGCGGTGTCTTAAAAAAGCAGCCTCTATCCTCAAAGATCCCCACCACCCAGGCCACGCCCTCTTCACTCTGCTACCATTGGGGAAAAAGGTACAGGAGTCTAAAGATGAGCACTTAGCAGCACAAGGACAGTTTCTTCCCCATTGCCATCAAATTCCTGAATAATCAATGAACTAAAGACAGCACCTTACTTTTCTGCACTACTATTTTCACTTTTTTTTTTAAATAATAATTTTGTAAGATGGTTATAATACGAATTTTGAACTACGAAGCTGCCGCAAAACACTGAATTTCATGACTTGTTCGTGACAATAAATTCTGATTCTGACAGGTAACCAGACACTTGGGGTGTATTACAGACCACCAAATGGGCCAAGAAAATTAGAGGAACAAATTTGTAGGGAGATAATGTATATGCGTGAAAATCATAAGGTAGTGATCATGGGAGATTTTAACTTCCCACACATTGATTGGGATACCCATATGGTTAGAGGGCTGGATGGGCTGGAGTTCGTTAAATGTGTTCAAGATTGTTTTCTAAATCAGTTAGTAGAAGAACCGACTCGGGACGGTGTAATACTGGATCTCCTATTAGGGAACGAGCTAGGTCAGGTAGCGGACATTAATGTTTGAGAACCAATTGGGTCTAGTGATCATAATTCTGTTAGTTTTAGGGTAGTTTTAGGGAAGAGCAAGGAGAGGCCTAAAGTTGAGGTTCTGGATTGGAAAAGAGCAAATTTCGAAGGAATAAGGAGGGATTTGGGGAGTATTGAGTGGGACAGGATATTTTCAGGTAAGGATGTAAATGAAAAATGGAGGATATTCAAAAGAGAAATTTTGAGGGTACAGAGTAGTTATGTCCCAGTGTGGATCAAAGGAAAGGCTGGAAGTCATAGGGAGGCTTGGTTTTCGAGGAATATTGGAAATTTGGTTAGGAGAAAAAGGGAGGTGTACAAGAGGTATAAAGAGCAGGGAGCTGAGAAGTTGAAGGAGGACTACAAGGAGTGTAGAAGGAATCTTAAGAAAGAAATTAGAAAGGCCAAAAAAAGGCATGAAGAGGCTTTGGCTGACAGAGTAAAAATAAATCCAAAGGGCTTCTATAAGTACATTAAAAGTAAAAGATTAGTGAGAGATAAAATTGGACCCCTTGTAGATAGCAAGGGTAGGCTGAGTGAGAAGTCTGAGGAAATGGGGGAAATTTTGAATGATTTCTTTGCTAGGGAAAAAAAAATGTTGAACCAGTTGAAGTAAAGAAAAATAGTGGGGAGGTCATGAAGCATATAAGGATAACCGAGGAGGTAGTGATGGCTGTGTTAAAAAAGATAAAGGTGGATAAATCTCCCGGACCGGAAAAAATATTCCCTAGGACACTCAGGGAGGCTAGTGGACAGTTAGTGATTAACAGAGATATTTAGGATGTCTCTGGCCACGGGGGTGGTGCCAAAGGATTGGAGGGTGGCGCATGTGGTTCCTCTGTTTGAGAAAGGGTCCAAATGCAAACCTAGGAATTATAGGCCTGTAAGTCTGTGGTGGGAAAGTTGATGAAAAGTGTTCTGAGGGATGCTATTTACAAATTTTTGGAGGTACAGGGATTGATAGGGAGTAATCAGCATGGTTTTGTCAGGGGTAGATCATGCTTGACAAACCTGATTGAGTTCTTCAAGGGGGTTACAAAAAAGGTTGATCAAGGGAAAGCTGTGGATGTTGTCTATTTGGACTTTAGTAAAGCTTTTGACAAAGTTCCCCACAGGAGATTAGGAAAAAAGGTGGAGGCATTAGGTATAAATAAAGAGGTAGTGAAATGGATTCAGCAGTGGTTGGATGGGAGGTGTCAGAGAATAGTGGTAGAAAATTGTTTGTCCAATTGGAGGCCGATGATTAGTGGAGTTCCTCAGGGTTCGGTCCTGGGTCCACTATTATTTGTTATATATATTAACGATCTGGATGAAGGGGTGGAGAATTGGATAAGCAAGTTTGCGGATGACACAAAGATTGGTGGTGTTGTGGACAGTGAGGTAGATTACCGTAGATTAAAAGGTGATTTAGGAAGGCTGGAGGTGTAGGCTGAGAAATGGCTGATGGAATTTAATACAGATAAATGTGAGGTGCTACATTTTGGAAAGGCAAATTTAAATAGGCCATATACATTGAATGGTAGACAATTGAGGAGTGCAGAGCAACAAAGGGATTTAGGAGTGATGGTAAATAGTACCCTCAAGGCTGATACTCAGGTAGATGGTATGGTGAAGAAGGCATTTGGAATGTTGGCCTTCATAAATCGGAGTATTGAATTCAAGAGTAGGGAGGTTATGATGAAATTGTACAAGGCATTGGTGAGGCCAAATTTGGAGTACTGTGTACAGTTTTGGTCACCAAATTATAGGAAAGATATAAACAAAATAGAGAGAGTGCAGAGAAGGTTCACGAGAATGTTGATAGGATTTCAGGGTCTGAGTTACAGGGAAAGGTTGTGCAAACTGGGGCTTTTTTCTCTGGAGCGTAGAAGATTGAGAGGGGACTTGATAGAGGTGTTTAAGATTTTAAAAGGGACAGACAGAGTAAATGTGGATAGGCTTTTTCAATTAAGAAAGGGGGAGATTCAAACTAGAGGACATGGTTTAAGATTGAAGGGGGAAAATTATAAGGGGAACATAAGGGGAAATTTCTTTACGCAGAGGGTGGTGGGGATGTGGAATGAGCTTCCGGCAGACGTGGTCGAGGCGGGATCATTGGTTACATTTAAGGAAAGACTGGATCGTTACATGGATAGGAGGGGACTAGAGGGGTATGGACCAGGTGCTGGTCAGTGGGACTAGGAGGTTGGGGATTTGCTATGGCATGGACTAGTAGGGCCGAACTGGCCTGTTCTGTGCTGTAAGTGGTTATATGGTTATAACATTACAAATATTGGAATTGTGTCAAGCCTGTTAAAAACCAGGCCAATGTAGGTCATTGTTGAGAAGTGTAGCTGGTGCAAGGGTTAGAAAAATAGGTTTATTATGTTACTGATGGTATACTCTACAGCCAATTCAGTAATTTCAAACCAATTCCATCAATGCTTGTAACATGAGCTTCAAGCTGAAGGTTACATTTCAAGTGGTTAAAACAAATGATATAGTAGAAACTGTTCTTTTTAGAAAAGCATTAAAACTCACTAATGTTGAAAAATTAGCTGAATAGACTTGGTTAATAACTTTTGCATCAGTTTTAGCATTTTCCTACTCTTTAAGCTTGCCAAAGTAGTCACTAATGCTTTTTGCACTGCCCTTTTGATCTGGGACATTTGCTCCTTTTTAAACAGAACACCTGCTGTCGAAAGAGCACCATGACAGAATTTGGTGGGTGGGGGTCATTTCAGTTCCGGTTTTTTTCCCAGCAGCAGACCTAGTAACGCCAACTGTGGAAAAGGTGCTTCTGATATTCTGGGTCCAATTCGGGTAAGGGTGTGTAATTTTTTTTAGTGTTATTACAGATAAGCATTTACATGTGAGTAGGACAACAGGAAAAATCTTTTTAACAATAATACTGCTGTACCGCTCTCTCCCAGCAGCCTGCTGCCCCACTTTCTGTTGCTGTGGGCTGCTCATGGAGAGGGACAAGGACAATCAGAAAGTGTGGCTGGGTCCAGCACCAACCCAGCAAGGTATCATTCCCAGTACATCATTGATTTGACACTAGGTCTGCCAGAGTGAGCTGCAATTATACAGCAAAGGTAAAAGGCAGAGTCAATCTAGCTGACAGTGAGTAGCTCACTAGGAAGGCACTTGGGGTTGAGGCCATCTTGGATGTCTAAGCATGCTCCCATAAATGTTGAAGTCCGAAATGAGCTGGTGCTCAAATTGTGATGCATCCTCTACTAGACTCACCGTTTTGTTAGGTGGGTGAAGCACTGATGTGTTGCTGGGGCGAATGAAACATGATTTGATTCACAAGTATGCAATTCATTGTTTTGACAGGACAGATGTGGCGTGGCTGTTGCTCTTTGAACACTGGCTTGATCATTTGTGAATAAGATTAAAAAGTGTGTATCAAAGGGTACTGAATCTAGAACTCTACAGAAGGAGGGTGTGAATGCATTCAAGACAGATCTTCAAATATTAAAGGAGAGGAGATTAGTGTTAGGGATAAAAAGACCAGCCCCACACTGATCCCACTGCCCCACTCTCAGCTGTCCCCAGGTGTCTCTAGTCACCTTGTGGTGTGAGCAAGCTGGTCTTGGGTTAGTCCACCACCAGCCCCCAATGACAGACAGCGGTGATTCGTAAGGGATTACTCAAGGTGGTATGTGTGTGGAAAGAAAAAGTTTGAAATCCATTGCTATCGAACAATACTTGCAGTAGATTTTCCCACCTCTTTTATACATTGTGCGCATATGTTTTATTAAATTTTGCACACATTTTTCCATGCACTTTTATATATTGTGTGCATATGTCTTATTAGATTGTGTGTGTGTTTTATTCTGCTCTAATTTTCCCACACTCTTCTATTAATTGTGTTAATAAAAGTAACGTTTCATTACAAACCTTTGTGTTCAGACTCTTCTCTCATTATTCTGACATTTTCTCAACACAACAATGGCCAGTGCGGGGACCAACAGCATTACTCACCATTATCACCCTAATTTCAACCTTGCGTACAAAACTAGGGGAATATTTTTGAGCCATCTTTTGGGGGGGGGGGGGGGGGGAAAGTGGGTCTAACATGCCGTCAAATACAGTATGTTAAACATGACACTAGATGCCGATGAGTTACACGTCCCGCCTCTTTTGCTTGTGGAATGCTGGCTTGCTGTTTAAAAAGATGCACTGACCCAGGAAAGTGCCAGCTTTGTACGTTTCAGTATAAATGACCAAAATCATTTATCCTTACGTAAATATCACAGAATTTCTGTGTAAAAAAAACATAACTGATTGATAGGACAGTTAAGGGACTTCCTCTTCACTTTATACTTGCACTGCAAGTTTTACATTGTCTTTCTTGCTCAGTTCCTCTATGAAAATTAGGAATTCAAAGCTGGCAACCTGGGAGTTCACAACTGAATCAGACCACAGTATGTTAGAATGTAATGAAAGGAATCCATTATAATTATCTGACCACCCAATGGTATTTTCATATTTTTTTAATGATACATTTTCACACTGTTCCTACACAGCTTCTTCACACATGGGCAGCAGGGTTACAGACTAAGCAGCTGGATGGCCATACTTTATTTCCACCCCTAGATTTTAACCTGATTAACTTTAATCACCACAAAACATGGAGTACCACAAGTTTTCAATAGTCACATGGAGCTATCCATGCTGCACACCTACACATGCTCATCAAATCTTTCTGTTACACTGATGACATCAGTGCTGCCTTCTGCACCTTGCTGCCAACATCCACTCTGACCTCAAATTCACTTGGTCCATCTCTGGCAATACTCTCCCCTTTCTCTATCTGTTTGCATTTCAGGAGACAAATTATCCACAAGTATCTTTGATAAATCAATGAACGCTGAGTTATCTTGACTACATTCTCTTCCCACCCCATCACCTCTAATGGTTCTATACCTTTCTCTCAATTCCTCCATTTCTACCATATCTACCCCAAAGATAAGGCCTTCCATTCCAGGACATTTGAGATGTCCTCCTTCAGAAATCGTGGCTTCTCCTCTACTACCATTAACTCAGCCCTCATCCACATTGCCTCTACTTACTTCACATCTGACCTGCACCTTTCCCATCAGATGCAACAAGGACAGGATTTTCCTCCTGCCCCCCCATCAAGCTCTGCATCCAACGTATCAATCTCTCCAATTTCCAGCACATTCAACATGATTCCACCACTAGACACATCTTCTCCTCCCCTCTCCACTTTCTGAAGGGACTGCTCTCTCTGCAACTCCCTCATCCACTCAATCATCCCCTTGGTATCTAGTCCTGTGACCACAAGAAGTGCTGCACTTAAGCCTCCTCCCTCATCACAATTCAGGGTCCCAAAAAGTCCTTCCATGTGAAGTAACACTTCACCTGTGAATCTATAGGGATCATTTGCTACAATCACTACCTCTTCTACATCGGGAAGACTGGATGCTGACTTGCTTTGTTGAACACCTTTGCTTTATCCGCTACATCAACAAGGAGCCACCACTTCAATTCCACTCCCCATTGTCAAGTTAAGACCACCCATGAATTGGAGGACAACATCTTTTCTTCATTCTCGGCATTCTCCAACCAGTCAGCATCAATATTGACCGCCAATTTCCGTTAACTCCCTTCCTCGGTCTCTCTCTTTCCCTACCCCTTTCTTCTAACTCCCTACCCCTTCCCTTCCTTCTCCTCCTCTCAGAGAGATACCCTTCTTACCCCTCTCCCATTTTCACCTCAGCCTCTCTCTCTTCTACCCTCCCACCAGTATCCACCAATTATCTCTTACCTGTTAGCCCATGTTCCTCTCCCTTCTCCTTTCCCCCACCCCCTGACCTTTTTATTCAGTCTGCCTGATTTTCAGCACTCCAAAAGAAGGGCTCAGGCCCAAAACATCAATGGTCTTTTACTTTCTCTGGATACTACGTGACCTGCTGAGTTTGTCCAGCACTTTCATGTACTGCATAAGACCCCAACATCTACTGATTTTCTTGTTTACCTCTGTTAGGTTAGTTCTCCCACTAACCAAATCTGCCAAGTATATTGGTTGTTTTTTTTTTAAATAACAGAATTTGGTCTCAATTACTGGCAACCCTCAGATTCTTGGGCAATGTTTTGGGGGGGGAAAAAAACACCCGCTCACAAATCACAATCTCTGAATGTTACCTTCACACTAATGCTATTAAAATGCCATTAAAGCTTATTGATATTATATTAATTTTATAAATTTTTCCTTGCATGATCACAAAGCATCAAGTAAATGGCTTTACATCAAGAGGGGATTGTTTAGAAGAAATCACACCAAAAACCGAAGCACATAATGGAACATTCAAGTCTGACAGTTCATCTATGAAGGGAAGAAGAAATCACACCAAAAACCGAAGCACATAATGGAACATTCAAGTCTGACAGTTCATCTATGAAGGGAGATGGGAACTCTCAACAAAGAGGCAAATGACATCAAGACACAAGGATCAGAAGTTACTTCAGACAAAAAGACTGATTAAGACCTTCAAGAAATGGCCTTGTTTATTTGTTGATAGCAATATTTAAAAGAATAAGTAGTTATATTAATCAGTAGGTTTTCCAATAATGTTTTATCAATTGTATTGTATCTCATAACATGCAGTTTAATAGTTTCCTTTCTGTAATGCTCCAGTTTTGGGGTGCTGGTTGATCTCTACAATCCAATAGAGATATTGTTTCATTGATGATGCTTGTCCTTGGTTGAGAACTGATTCTACAATTGTACTGTAATTAGTAAAGATAAATGGTTCCTGATTAAATTTGAAGAAAAAATTTTTTTAAAAAAAGGGATTGTTTTATCAAAAGCACAATTTTAAATAATAAAATTAAATGGTAATAACCTTTACTTTTGCCTTGGATTATGTTTATAAACCACTGGAGATGGAACAAAAGAGAAAACCTTCAGAATCAGAAGTTAAAATGCTGTCACCAAGCAACTAACGAGAATAATGTAAACTTTGTGATAAAATCTAGAAGATTGATATTTTGATTTTACCTCTTTGCTGATGCTTTTAAGTGAAGATCTTGAATTTGCTGTACCAGACTTAACTTTAACCTCATCTTGCTGCCCAAATAGCTCTTCAATAGTCCTAGTATCGATCCTGTATGAGTGTTTCTTTGCGCTAATTGTCCAAATATTTGTTTTTCCACGAATATGCTCCTCAGGGATGGTTTTCCAGAAGAAGCTGCGAATTCGTTTCTGATCACCAGCTCGGGAACCTGGTGGTGGAAAGGGTGGAGGGAGTCCTGGTGGTGGTGGTGGTGGAGGAGGAGGAGGAGGAGGAGGAGGAGGAGGCGGAGGCGGAGGCGGAGGAGGAGGCCCTGGGAGTGAAGTTGATGGTGTTTGTGCTTCGGGGATTAAACCAGAGACTGATGGAGAACTTGCATTCTCTTTGTCATTGACAAATGACAGGCAACTCATCACTTGCATTGTAATCCAAGAGAAGAAAAAATAACTCTCTGCTTTTTCTTCCCCGTTGTAAGGACTTTAAAGGCTGGGGCTAATTCACAGTCATTGTTCCAAGATTTGCCAATAAACTCCTCTCATTCACGGGTTTTTCCTGCATACAATCCATTGAAGAACATAATGTCCCAGAATAATCGCGTTTTAATCATGGTTCATCCAAAGGACCAGAATCTGTTAATCAAAAAAAAAATCTTTGTGTTAGATAATTAGATAATTAATAACAATACAAGTGTTTCTATCTCCTAAAAAATCTGATTATCTCTTCACCATGTCAACTGTAAGAGTCATTTTTTGGGGGTGAGTAGGGATTAAATTTTGAAAAAAATAAAAACAGAATGCTGAAGAACTCAGAAGGTCAAACAGTTTACTTATTGAACAAAGATAAAGATACATAACAAACATAGCAGGCTTGAGAATTGGTCCTGTATCTTTACGATATAAAGGACACTGTTTGACCTGCTGAGTTTTTCCAGCACTGTGTTTTTACTTCAATCACAGTGTCTGCAGTCTTCTGTGTTTTACTCAGGGATTAAATATTGACCAGAACTTCCATGCAATACCAAAAAAAAGAGTATTTGAAATTAAAAAATGTGGGAGACACTCAGCAGGTTTGGAAGCATCTGTTGAATTTTAATTTCAAAATCCTCCCACAGATGCTGCTTACCTGTTAGGTGGGTGTTAGCACTTTCTGCCTTGAATTCAGATATGCAACAGGGTCAAAGCTATACAGCAAAGAAGTAAGGCCTTCAGCCCAACATCATGTTTCTACTTGAGCTGATCTCATTTGCCTGGTTTACCCCTCTAAACCTTTCCTATCCATGTACCCATCTTATAAATGCAGTGATTTTACCAACCACAACAGCTCATTACAAACATCCACCACCATGTTTATGGAACAAGTGCCTCTCAGATCCCCTTTCCCCTCTCATCTGAAGTCTATGCCTTCTAACTTTTGACTGGCCCATCCAGGGAAAAAGATGCTGATCATTCACCTTATCAATGCCCCTCACAATTTTATATGCCTTGATAACATCACCCTTCGACCAAGGACGGAAAAATTCCAGCCTCTCTTCAGAACTCAAACTCTCCAGTAACATCTTTGTGAATATTTTCTGCAGCCTTTCCAGTTCAATGACATTCTTTCTACAGCTGGCTGACCAGACTGCTCAGACTCCAGTGTGATCTCAACAACAGCTTGTACAACTGTAACATAGCTTCCAAATTCCTGTACTAAATGTCCTTACTGATGAAGTCAAAGATATCAAACATCTTCTTCATTACCCTGATTGCCTGTGATGCCACTTTCAGGGAAGTGTGTATCCCAGTTCTACAATACTCTCCTTGGCCTTACTACTGATTGTTTCAACCCTGTGCTGAGTTAATTTACTAGAATGCAACACCTCACATTTGTCAAATTTGAACTCCATCTGCCACACCCTGACTCACGTTCCCAGTCGATCGAGGTCCTGTTGTGATTTTGGATAACCTTCTTTGCTGTCCATTGCACCACAATGTTTACTGTCATTCCAAAACTTACTAACAATATTAACTCTTAATACAAACAAAAGGAATGCAGCACTGATCCCTTCAGCACACTACCAATCACAGGCCTCCAATCTGAAAACAACTCACTGCTACCACTTCCACCAATTTTGAATCCAATCAACTAATACTGGATCTCTCGTGATCTGATATTTTTTGGAAATTTGACAAAAGCCTTACTGAAGTCCATGTAGACAACAACCATTGTCTTGCTCTCATAAATCTTCTTTACCACCTTTTCAATAAACTCATATTTGTGAGACATGATTTTCCATGGTGTCCATCCCGGATTAGTCCTTAATTTTTAAAAACTGCTTGAAGCTATGCTCAAGTTTCAATCTGCAACATTTTTCCTATATCAACAATAAAATGCAAAATACGATCAACATCAAAATTGTATTTTCAAGATTGCCCCTTGTTTCTTTCAGGGATGGTGCCTCCTTTACTTTCAAATACAATATTTGAAATAGCTTGATATCTCACCTGTGGCTTTTTTCTATTAGGCAGTCTGAAAGGAGACTGCAATTGGGCAGTTCACTCTGGGCTTTCTGGAATGTAATCCAGTTTGCACATCTATGTCAATTCGGCACCAAGCAGAATTAGTTGGAAAGCATTTAATATTAGGCAATGAGTAATTTGCCTTAAATTGTAACATTTTCCCCCAACTTTCATCAAATTTACATCTGCTAACTTGGTACAGAACAAGGATCATTTTAAGTACATTTTACTTAACCCAGGTTTAGCATCGAACTGCTTGACAAGTTAGAGCTCCAAATCATTGGTTTTTGTAATCTCGTGAACACTTTTTGTTCATCAAGCACTTTTACTAAAATGTGAGATTGATAATTTCAAAATTAGCAAACAACAAATATTTCTGGCAAGATGAACCTGTTCTTGAAGAGAATGAAAAAAGGTATAAATGTTATATGGTATATGTTATATTGTGCATGCCTATTCTCATTCATCTCACAAACAACTCTTAATTGCTTACATGAAAAATGATCAGTCTCTTTTAATTACAAGAACAATGGTCTTTGTGGCAGGCGAAGCCACATGTTCCCACATGATTTATTTAATTGACAAAAGGTTATAAACAGAGAAATAGGTTTAGGTACAGGAACTGTAGAAAAGACATTATTCAAGAGATAATGATATTAGATTACTAAAGCATTTTTTCAAATAAAGGCTGGCATCTGGAGTATGGATGTGAAAAGACAAGACTTATTTACTCAAGGATGAATTCAAAGTTTTAATAAAGTATAAATAAATCAAGCAAGTTTTATCATTTGTTTGAGTTCAGAATATAGTGATGGAGATGTAGAAATTCTTCGTCCCTTGCTTAAGATTGTTCGTCATCTTTAGAAGTGGCATACATCCAAGCGCTGGGATAATTCCTCCCAACTAGCACTCACTGTTTCCTAATCCTGCAATCATTTCCTGTTCATTCCTTGGGATTTATCCTGAAATCCCAAAGCTCAGAGTTTACTGCATTGACCATACATATAAAGTTTCATAAATACCCTTTTAAGTGCAGGTTTCTCAGCATCATCGAGTTACCACGGACTTTTTCTCACATAAAATCACTGAAGTTGCTTAGAGAGAAACTTTCCATTTCCAAAAACAAAAATTGGTGCTAAATCTTGTACTGCATATGATCTTCGTTTACTCCTAATAATCAATTTCATTATTTTATTCACATTAGAAATTAATAATACAAGCAACATGTCCTCTTGTTTTCAATCCTCTGATCTGAATGGTGTCTGGGGACTTTCTAAAATGATTGACAGATTTCAACAGATACTACTTAGTCAACCAATGACAATTTCAGGATGGGAACACTTGCCTTGGGAAAGGTCAAGAGAGGAGCTACAAAAGGGATTCTGAGCTTTATAAACCTCCACAATTGACAGAATCTTGGTCTATTCACTTTAAAATAGTGTGTGTACAGAAGCAACCTGAAGGAAGCCCATAAATACTTTTAAAGATCAGAGAGCATCCTTAGAGTATCTGAAATATGTTGCAACTAGATGCTTTTAAAGACAAATTATTTGTTTCCTGTCAGTCAGTCAGAGAATGCATCATAGAAGGTGAGAGTTGTGCAGTTAACAATTAAATTTACAGCCACAAAAAGGAAGTTATCCAATTCACCAGATCTTCACCAACCAGAATTACTGAAACCAGGTATGGAAGATAAGATTAACCAATGGCCCCGCAGGTTTCAGAAATTCCAATTTCAGAAAATATACTCAGATTCTAAGTCAATATTAGTAGGTGGTGACGAAAGCTCATAATCCCCTTTGTAACTCCAATCTTGACTTTTCCAAGGTAACATTATTTCCTACTTTGAGGATGAGGGCAAAGATGCAAGTCTTCATCCAAGAGCTTTTTTTTAATCATGTTGATATGGTCTTCAGACATCACCCTTTCAGATTTAACAAATTCTAGAACAAATAGTTTTTGGTGAAGTGTTTCTTCGGTTGGTCTACTAATCATCTTGAATCAATTCCCAAGTTATTAACCTCTCTGCCAGGAGACACAGTCTGTTTCTGCTCCACTTGTCCAGGTCTTGCAAAATTGTACACATTTCAATGTAATATCTGATGGTAAAGTAAACTATAACTTGCTCATCTATTCATTACTAAAATTCTCCAGCCCTTGCAACATCTTCACAAATCTCTTCCACATCCTCTGGTGCCTTCTTGCCCCATGTGGTCATCACAAGTTATCCAGCTGTGGTCACACTAGAGCTTAAAACAGTTTTACCATGATCTACCTCCCTGCATTTGTATTTTATGCCTTAGTCAATAAATATCCTCCTATACTTTATCTAGTCATCCTATTTTCTTTTTAAAAATAATTATTTCCAGCACAACAGAAGTTGATTCTGGCCACCTAAACCCATGCTGCCCAATTACACCCAAATTAACTACAACCACACACATTTTGGAGGGTGGAAGGAAACCGGAGCACCCGGGGAAATCCACAGACATAAGGAGAATGTACAAATTCCTTAGACGACATTGAATTCATACCTGGGTCACTGCTGCTGTATAAACATTACACTAACCACTACACTAACCGTGCTAACCTGTTACCTTTTGGTATTGCGGCAATGAACTCCAAGATCTAGACGCTTCATAATATCTATGTATTTGTTTTTCTTGTTTGCTTTTTCCCAAAAGCCTCACCTCACACTTCCAGCTTATAATTTTCTTTTTGATAATTTGCAGTTTTGCTGTTATCCACAAGCTTCCTTAAACATAAAGTCTATGAAACGTCTACAAGATATTCCACTAAAAGCTAAAGGCCTAATACTGAACTATTAATTCCACTGCATAAAGGACATTAAAACTCCCACTGATAATTTCCCTTTGATCTTGGTCCTTTACAGCTGATTGTGGGGCTGAAAATTCATCACTAAGATCTATGCAGATGATATTAAATGCATCATCCTCATAGGCCCTCCTTACCTACTCAAGTTAAAAAAAAGGCAGGCGTTAGTTAAGTATGAATTTCCCTTAACGTTCCCTTATTGTCCATATGAAATACTTCCAATCATTTGGCCATGAATGATGCCAGATTAACTGTTTAACTCTACTTTGATATATTTTCTTATAACAGTATAGGCCAGTTAGCCCACAAGTTTAGAGTGGCTCTTGGAGAATTCCCATCAGTCTTATTTCTACACTCAATTTCTGCACAGACTTTCCCTCTACCCCGCCCTCTATTATCCTGCTTTCCCAACTTGGGAAACGTAAGCCCCTTTCACACTGTTCAGTGCCCCGGGATAGGAATGGGGGGTCTGGCTTTTCACACTTGACCACTCCTAACTGGGACACTGAACACTTTCACACTTACAAGGAGCCATCCCCAGAGTTAGAACTGTTCTACCTTCTACTGGTGATGTCATGATGCATCGAGTAATGGTGAACCTGCCCTAAATCCTGATCAATATATTATGATCTTATATTTGACAAAAATTAATCATGCATAATTATAACATAATTAAGCTTTATGTACAGCATAGTATGAGCCCTTCAGCCCCTGTTGTTGTTGCGCTGACCTTCATAAGAGACTGTGGGAAAGTGCAAGTAATAAATAGTAATAGCGGACAATTTTTAAACAGGGTAGAAAAGTTGGTATGCTATAGCACTCAATTTATACTGTGACAAATTATGTTGTATTTTATATTGTATATAGATATGTTTTAAAGGAGATCAATTGTGGCATGTTTTTAGTGTAGGTCACATACAAACACTTCAAAACAAATCTCACTTTAAAGGCCAATTGGCATTTGATTCCTGGGATCACTTGCAAGTGCGAAAGGGGCTATTGTCACCAATTCACCAACCGCCAATTCTTTGAGATATAGGAATTGGGAACACCAATCGGAAACCCATGTGGTCACATGGAGAATGTGCAAAGCCCACGAAAACACCACCCTGGTAGAGAAGTACCAGACCAACAGTCATTAAGTCTTTTCACCATATGTTGTAGAAGTAAGGGTCTTTCTAGATTAGATTGCCAATGATTAATACATCAAATATATAAACATATTAATTAATCAAAATATTAATACAGCTTGGTTAATGCTTATGCTGGGTTAGTGGGAGATAAATAAAGACAGTGATATGTGTTGCCTGGCAATGACATAGGACAGAGAGAGGCTCTGGAATGTGTGTTTCCCATATCCTGGCTGATAATTCCAACAGTTTAATTTCTCTCTGGAATCATGTGATTTACAGGAATTAGGGGAATCGAAGCTAAAAATACCTTAGAAGATGGGAACACATCTGAGTGATTGGTCCACATTATGGTGTATCATGTAGATGGACATCGCATAAATTAATGCTGAATGGATAATGCTTGCTTCCTAGGAGGTGGCAGTTTCAAGTCCACGCTGCTGAAGATCCAGCTGCGCTGGGTGGGTCACGTCTCCAGAATGGAGGACCATCGCCTTCCCAAGATCGTGTTATATGGCGAGCTCTCCACTGGCCACCGTGACAGAGGTGCACCAAAGAAGAGGTACAAGGACTGCCTAAAGAAATCTCTTGGTTCCTGCCACATTGACCACCGCCAGTGGGCTGATATCGCCTCCAACCGTGCATCTTGGCGCCTCACAGTTCGGCGGGCAGCAACCTCCTTTAAAGAAGACCGCAGAGCCCACCTCACTGACAAAAGGCAAAGGAGGAAAAACCCAACACCCAACCCCAACCAACCAATTTTCCCCTGCAACCGCTGCAACCGTGTCTGCCTGTCCCGCATCGGACTTGTCAGCCACAAACGAGCCTGCAGCTGACGTGGACATTTACCCCCTCCATAAATCTTCGTCCGCGAAGCCAAGCCAAAGAATGTCAGACAGTGTTGAAAAATTTAAACCCATGCATTTTTATGTTTGGGGAGCTCCTTAATCCCCAATGGAGGTGAACTAATAAAGGGAATTGGCTGAAGTAAAGTCTGAGTCCTTCATTCCTCAGGAGAGTAAAATGCTGATTGGGACCCCACCCCATAACCTGGATGAGGATC
Organism: Narcine bancroftii; assembly: GCF_036971445.1. Taxonomy (NCBI): domain Eukaryota; kingdom Metazoa; phylum Chordata; class Chondrichthyes; order Torpediniformes; family Narcinidae; genus Narcine; species Narcine bancroftii. Next base: position 209,696,208 of record NC_091471.1, on the reverse strand, counting down.
AACACCAATGCTCCACAATGTCTGCACTCAAAGTGGTTTGGAAAATAATGGTCAAGGCATCAGCTCCATCTTTCCATGCCTCTTTCCATGCAAGGGAGGTTTAAATGGTATTACCACAAAGGAAAAGATTACAATGTTGTCAAAAAAGAGATAAGTATGAGAACTGGGAAAATTTCAGAATTCAGCAAAGGAGCACCAGGAAATTGATAAGGAAAAACAGAAAAATGGGAGTCACCCAGCAAGAAACCAACACTGTAAGGGCTTGTGAAAATATGTGAAAAGGAAAAGATTAGCGAAGATTAATGCAGATCCATTATTGAGTAAAGGGGGGAAATTATCTTTGGAAGGAGCAAATGACAAAGAAATTAAATTATTTTGGGTCTATCATTACAGAAAATCTAGAAACAATGCAAGTAGAAGCCCAGAGTAAATGAGGAACTGATAAACATTAACATTAATTAAAAGTATGAGAACAATTAATGGGATTAAATTTGTATCATACTTTTAAATAATGCTAATAGCTATCCACTGGGATAAAAGAGGAATTGTGATGGTACGCCATTAGGCAGGTGAACCGGCCCCGCTTGTCACGCACTGGCGGGGCAGCCGGTCAAATGGCGCCGTCGGGGGTTTCCACCCGACCTCAGCACCAGGCTCAGAAGCCCGTGCTTGGGGACCCACGTGACGCCCCGGTGACGTCGGGGCCCCCCAGCGCGATTCTCAGCCAGGTCCGGGCTGGGAGTATAAGACCAGCCAGGCAGCCTGCAACAAATCAGTTTTTGCTCACTGAACTCAACCCGTCTGGTTGTGCGATCCTTCAGTTAGCAGTGTAGCCGCCGCTACAATTGGTGACCCCGACAGGTTCAAACGTCTTTGAACACAACGTGAATGACCCTTCGATCAACACTATAGCCATCAAGCTTCCTGACTTCTGGGTTCAGGAGCCAGAGACCTCATTCAGCCACGCAGAGGTTCAGTTTCATCTCCGCCAGATTTCATGGGATTCGACCAAGTTTTACCATGTGGTCTCCGCTCTGGATCAGGTCACTGCGAAATGAGTGCTGCACCTTGTTCAGCACCCACCCGTGGAAGATATTTACGGGACCATCAAGCGGGTACTCACCGGCTCTCTCGGCCTCTCCAGGCACCAGCATGCTGGTCGGATGCTATGCCTCGACGCCTTAGGGGACAGAACTCCAATTGAGTTGATGGACGAGATGCTCACGATCATGGGCGATCATACCAACTGCCCACTCTTCGAGCACATCTTCCTCAACCATATGCCTTAAGTCATCCAGCCGTTACTGTCCCAAGAGAGCTTTGCTCAAAAGGCTCAGGAGCTATGGCTCGAACGATTCCCGGAGGATTCAGCAGTCCAGCAGTCCAGCAGGTTATGAATCACGGGCATGATCACACCAAGCCTTCCTCTAGCACTGCGGTGGAACACCCAGCCCCTGCAAAGGCCTCAAAGAGCATAGCCAGAAGCAAGTCATCCACTTCAGGCCTCTGCTTCTTCCACCAGCGCTGGGGAGCCAAGGCTCAGAAGTGTCGTCAGCCTTGCTCATTCCAGGGAAATGAGCAGGCCGGCCATTGTTAATGACTGCGGCGGCTGGCCAAGAACACAGCCTTCTCTACCTGCAGGATTCAGTCAGCGGCCGGCAGTTCCTCGTCGACATCAGAGCCCAGATCATTGTCATCCCGGCCACAGCCATCGAGTCCCGGAACCGGCCTCGAGGACCTCCACGCCGTGCCGCCAATTCGATGGAGATCTGAATGTATGGAGACAAGACCGTTCACTTCCAGATCGTCCAGCAGAAGTTCTCATGGAGATTCACCGTTTCGTCCATTCCAAACGCCATCCTGGGTGTCGACTTCTTCCTCGCACACGAACTCCTGGTCGACATTCGAAATAGGCGACTGGTAGATGCCCGTACCTTCTAATCCGTTCATATCAATGTCTCCCACACAGAGCAGCTGCAGATGGCCATGGACAGCATGCCCAAGGATGAGTTTCAGCGTATCCTTGACGAAATCCCATCCTTCCTCAAGCCACAGTTCTCCGCCGCCTAACCACCCCATGGGGCGTTTCATTACATCCCCACCCAAGGCCCGCCAGTCCACGCCAAGGCACTCCGGCTCCCGCTGGATAAGCTCCAGATACCGAAGGAAGAGTTCTCGCATCTGCAGAAGCTGGGGATCATTCAACGCTCCGACAGTCCTTGGCGCTCCTGAGGAGATTATCGATGGCTTAACAATGCAACGGTACCTGATCGTTACCCGATCCCTCACATCCAGGACTTTACGGCCAACCTGCATGGCACGAGGGTATTTTCCAAGGTCGACCTGGTCTACGGATATCACCAAATCCTGGTGCACCCAGAGGACATACCCAAAACGGCATTCATCACCCCCTTCAGCTTGTTTGAGTTCCTACGCATGCCGTTCAGGTTCAAGAACGCCACCCAGACCTTCCAGTGTCTTATGGACACAATGGGCAAGGATTTGAATTTCATATTCCTTTACCTGGATGACATCCTTGTCACCAGCAGAGACCGGGCACATCACAAGTCTAATCTGCACACCCTCTTCTCCAGACTGGCCGACTTCGGCCTAACGATCAATCCGGCCAAGTGCCAGTTCGGGAAAGAGTCCATGCAGTTCCTGCGCCATACCATCACGGCCGAAGGAGTCACATCTGCTACTATGAAGGTCGCTGTAATCACAAACCGACCACAAACTCCTCACTCCGGCACTCGCTATGGCAAGAGATCCCCGGTCGGCCCGCCAACAGCGTCACCTCTCCTTCGTGTCGGAGTTCACCACCGACATTCGGCACAAGGCGGGTAAAGACAACATGGTCGCTGACACACTCTCATGACTGGCCATTTGCGCGCTGACACCCAGCCTTGACTTCGACTAGCTTGCCCGGGACAAGAAGTCCGACAAGGAGACGTGGGCCTTCAGGACTGCCTTCACCGGCCTGCGGTTCCAGGACCTCTCAACTCCTCACGGTGAGGGCACCATCCTGTGAGATATCACCATGGGCACCAGTGGTTCCCCAGCAGTTGCGCAGGCAAGTCTTCCACCATATCCATGACCTTTCCCACCCTTCCATCAGAACATTTCATCTGGCACAGGCTTCGGAAGCAGATTTGCGGACTGGGCCAGAACCTGCACCCATTGCCAGCTTTCCAAGGTACACAGGCACACCCGAGCGCCCGTACAAGATTTTGAACACGTCCAGGAATGGTTCAGCCACATCGTTGGACCCTTGCCCGTTTCCCGAGGTAACAGTTACCTTTTCACAATGGTAGACCACACCACTCATTGGCCCGAGGTGATCCCGATGCCAGATGCCTCCACAGACGCCTGCTCCCGAGCGCTTTTGAACGATTGGATTGCCTGGTTCGGTATTCCAAACCACCTCACCAGTGATCGGGGCACCCAGTTCACCTCTGCGCTCTGGGCACAGCTTGCCAACAGGCTGAAAATCGAGTTACATCACACCACGGCCTATCACCCGCAGGCCAATGGGCTAGTCGAGCGATTGCACCGCTACCTTAAGTCGGCACTTATAGCCCGCCTCACCGGCCCCGACTGGGTGGAGGAGCTTTGGGTGTTCCTGGGCATCAGCTCGACACCCAAAGAAGACCTACAGGCATCATCAGCCAAGCTGGTCTACAATGCACCGCTAGCCCTACCCAGTGAGTTCGTCAACGCACCTCACAACCCCCAGCAGTCACCGCATGGTCTACTTCCCTGCCTCTGGGCCCAGTTGGACTCCTTCACACCCCCACCACCGCCCAGACATGGCACACAGGCCTCTCGCATCCCCAACGAGCTGTACTCCGCAGAGTACGTTTTTAATCAGGTGGGGCCCGTACTGCACCTCGACAAAGACCATATGAAGGGCCATACAAAGTCGTCCAGCGTTCAGGATCCACTTTCACACTGGACATCGGTGGTAAGAGGGAACTGTTTACAGTGGACAGGTCAAAGCCAGCCCACCTCAATCCGAACCAAGAAGCGAGGCTGCCCGGCAAAAAAGGACATTGGCTCCAGTTCTGGGGGGGGGGGTAGTGACTGTGTGGCGGTACGCCATTTAGGCAGGCGAACCGGCCCCGCTTGTCATGCACGCGGCAGGGCAGCCGGCCAAAATGGTGCCGTCAGGGGTTTCCTCCCGACCTCGGCACCGGGCTCAGAAGCCTGTGCTTGGGGACCCACGTGACGCCCCAGTGACGTCGGGGCCCCCCAGCGCAGTTCTCAGCCAGGTCCGGGCTGGGAGTATAAGACCAGCCAAGCAGCCTGCAATAAATCAGTTTTTGCTCACTGAACTCAACCCGTTTGATTGAGCGATCTTTCAGTTAGCAAGTGTAGTTGCCGCTACAGAATCTTCATAAGCACCATCAAATCCAGCTAGCCTTGAACTAAAAGCCTATTTTCTACCCTAAAAAGAAAGGGAGGGGGAAGGCAGGATTGTAGAGATAAAAATCAGATTAGCTATGATCTTACTAAATGGCAGGAGAAAAGGCAATTCTCATGCTAACAATCAGATGAATGATAAGATATTCTGTGCTCACAAGTTAATTTTTTTTCTGAATACCAAACGGATCATACAAAAGAATGTGATAGTCAAAATCAATACCTAACACCTGTTACCTTGCTGTATGTCTGTGGCAGCTGCTTTGCTGGAGAATAAAAATAATGGAACTTGGAAGGTGGAAATGGGTAAATCAAAAAGGCTATCATCCTGAGGGAACAGCAGATTTCTGTCCTTTCAATCTTCTGCCTGAGTAATGTGCTGTCAAGGGTGAAATGATTACTGCTGACTAAATATTGAAGTCACACTCATGAGGTTGCAACACAACTTATGTGTGGCTTTGCTAAAATTTCATAGGAGTGTTGTAATCCTAAATCCTGATCTCAGCACCAGTTGTCCAAATTAGAGTAAAATTTCAATAATCCAGAAATCCTGATAGTTTATAATCTGGCTCACTCATTAATAAAGGGATCCAAGCAAGTCTATTCTGGTCTCGTCCACCATTTGCAGTGGTGCTGAACACAAATGATTGCTGCATAAAGACTATTTGCAAAATAAACAATATCTTTTTCCACTCAAAAATTCACTAGGTTCTGTTTCCTGCACTTGCTTCATTTTCACTAATCACTTGAAATTGTGCAATACTGCTGTGTTTTTGCATTGGGGTATTAACAGGAGTAACGCCCAATTGTCTGGAAAATCTGTTAATCTGGAAAAGTCTCAGGCATGGCAGATTATTGGAGTCTTTCTGTGGTAAATAGATATTTTAAAAAGTTCCTTATTTTCAATAGTTTTGAACTTCACAGAACTTGTACAAAAATTTCCACCTCTTCAATTGCTCCTGGTGCTGCAGTACTGAAAAATAAATTAATTTATGCTGTTTCCATCACCACATATTATTTGAATGTGCCTTTCTGTATTTAACCCCATTAACCCTATTTATACCAGGGCATTTACATGACACAGTTCCTCCTGATCTCACATTTGATGGCACTCCATTTAGACTCAATTTGTTTTTACTTGTTCAGGAAACATTTCAAATAAGGGAACAAATATTTAAAGTGGTTCAATTTTATGTGCTGAAGTTATTTTGAAATATATCCCTCGTCCTACTTTCTTTTACCATTTCCTTACCCTGTTAAATTTCACCCATGTAAAGTTAGAGTACCATCTCTTGAATCTACGCTTTCCCAACTCGGATCTTTTTAACCTAATCTCTGTGATTGAGGAACAAATAAATTACATTTCTCCAAGCATTGGTTTTTATAGCTTTCTTAATCGAATAAATCAAGAAACCATGCACCACATCTTAACTCAACACTGGCTTCGGAAAACACAAACAATATTATATCTCATGGGTTGAAGTTTCTCCATTAATATAGTGTGGGATGAATGGAAAAGGACTTTCTGATATCTGTAACACAAACATCTGTTCATTGGCAAAACATTTCAACAACATTAAACCACAAGATGAAATCATCTTCTCCAAATAGAGATGATAGGAGGCAGATTGACTGTTTGGTGATACTCACCAACATGGGAATGCGAAGAGCAGACCTTGCAGTGATTACCAGCTTGCAATAGCCTCCATCAAGCCAAAATGATCAGCACAGGTATATGCACAAGGGACATGAATGTTAGGAATGTTGACGTTAAATTTCACTGAAAGATGGAAGCCTGTCATTTTGCACTAAAAATCCATTTGATGAAGAGGACAGGAATGCAGAGCAGAAGATTAACAAAGTAGAAATTACCTGTAGACAGAACAGTGAAGCCTGCTGGGGACTGGACTACACCGTATCCATGGAGCATCACATAAACCAGCCAAGCCCTTTACAAGAAGGATGTAGAAACAAAATATCAGGAACTGTGCAGCCATTTGACCATATCAGGTCAAATACCTTTTAAGAGTGTATAATAAACACTGTGAAAATATCCTGGCAACACAAGCTGGTGATCAAGAAATCATCCATAAAATTTCACAGCCCATCAAGGGCAAATACCAAAACAATAAATATACACTCAAGTCATCACTTACTGACAAAAGTAAAAGGACATGAGACGCATTTGGCAGATGCCATCGGAGAATCACTGATCAAGCATCCAAAGAGAAAGCACACCATGCAGGCAGATGAACACAACACCAATAGACACCCAAAGGAAGAGATCAACAAATACGTTAAATCTTGAAAAGGATTAGCTGCTGGCAGGAGTGTCTTGAATGTAGAATTTTGCAAAGGTAAATCCTTTACTGGAACCCGAATTCTGCCTGGAGTGGATTCCTCCCTAGTCCATTTCCTTGCATTTGGCATGCTTCAGGTCCTAACCAGTCACACTCAAAAATCGGAGCACATTTGCAAGAGAACAGACAATGGTGACCTGGCTATTTCTGAAGAACAGTGCTTCTGAATTTTGGCAGGAATAAATAGATGGTGTTTGCTGCGCATATACACCTGCATGCATATGATGTCATCACACCTGGCACGATGATGTCATGATGCTGCAGGGAACCATATTAGATTTGTGTCAAACAATGAACAAAGCATCACATTTCTGTGTGCAGTGTATTTCCAAACCTAGAATGCATAACAGATTGGCGACAAGGATTGAAACAAACCTCTTCTATGCTCCAGTGTTGGAAAACACAAGATTATCCTCAGGGAGGACCCCACAAACTCAGACGTAGAGAACAAAGAAAAGATTTAAAATGGCAGAGGCATAGTTTGGAAAATTCGTGACAGATAACTGGTATGACTATGTACCCAGATTTGATCATCACTGTCTTGCCCATATTATTACTGAGACTGAGCCTTTGAATCGAAAATGATCGCTGTTTCTAAGGCAAACGGGAAAGAAGACATTTCAACTGATAAAATCTCTGATAGCACCCGAAAGACCAGGAAAATAATTTTATGCTATAAAAGTTGTGTGCTATTATAGGGGCACATCTAAATTCAAAACTGCCTATTATGGCAAAAAAGACAAAGATTTTATTACAGAAAACAGAACAGGTGAGTCAGTAAGGAAATTTTAGCTGAATTATGTAAACTGTCATGACACTGTGAGTTTGGTGAATTCTTAAACAAAGCATTAAGAGACTGATTAGTAATGGATTTAACAGACCACAATGCCAGACAGCAATTACAAAGCAAAAAAGAGGTAACATTCATAAGATACATTCTTGAGTTTCAATATGGCCGATAATAACTTGGACATCTGCCAAAGCGAACCACTAATGGCGGGAAAATTTTCAGAAAAAGCAACCACAATCCTGATAATAGTTATTTCAGAAGATCTTGATGTCACCTATGTGATAGAGAGGGGTGCATCAGAGCCAAGTGACCAAGAAACAAAAGGTAAAAAGGATAAAAAGGACCAAAATACAAAAAGTATCCCAACTGAGTAAGAATGGTGAAGGAGAAAGATGAAAGCCCCAGATAAGGCCAAGCCAAAACTGGAACCAGTACTTAAGAAGTACCAGACAGTTTTCAAAAAAGGGCTGGGAAAAATCCAAGGAGTCCAGGCAAAATTACACCTGAAATCAGGAGTTGAACCCAAGTTTTATAAGCCCAGAATGGTATTGTTTGCAATAAAAGGAAAGATTAAATTGGAATTTAACAGATTAGGAAAAGAAGGAATACTGGAAAGAATCCAATGCAGTGATTGGGCAGCTCCCATCATGCCAGGGTGAAAAGCCAACGAAGAAATCCAGATTTGTGGTGATTACTAGGTCACCATTAACTCGGCCTTGAACAGGGGAAAGAAATTCACAAAGCTGGATTTATTATAAGCATGCCAACAAATAGAATTGGATGAAGACTCAAAGAAATATTTGGCAATCAATGCTCACATGGGGTTATTCACTTAAAGTGAATGTCATACAGAATATTTCAAGTGTCCATCGACAAATTATTACATGGCATTAATGTAGGATGTTTCTGTATGGGAATGGGTGCCAAGAAGGGAAGGGGAAGGCAAGACGGAGGGGGAGAGGAGTGGAGGGGTATTGGGAGATTTTTTTTTCTTTTTTAGGCTTGTTGGTTTTAGCTTTTTTAGTTCTATGTTGAAGGCCTATGGAAGAGAAATTGGACACAAGTATCAAGGGAAGAGAAGGAAACAATGGAAAGGTCTTGGGGTAATGGATAAAAGAGTCAAATTCATGAGTTTTAATGTAAATGGGATGATCAAGAATCTTGAAACATCTTAAAAAAAATGCAGGCTGACATAGGCTTTTTGCAGAAGACCCATCATACAAAACAAGAACATAAAGTTAAAGAGGGGATGGGCGGGCCAGGTGGTGATGTTCTCCTTCAACTCCAGAACCAGGGGAGTGACCATCTTGATAGGGAGGTGGCTACTGGCCTGGCGGGGAGGTTTGTGCTGATGCATTGTCAAATATACTCAGAACCCTGGAGACTCATGAATATATATGCCGCAAATTTATACAAGATATATTCTTGAAAGTAACCAAAGGATGTGAGAATGTCTTGATTGGAGGGGATTTTAATTTTTGTCTGGATCCAGTCATGGATAAATCGGCAAAGAAGGTAACAAGGGCCAGGGCGGCTAAGCCACCATGGCCTTTATGAAGGAGCTATATCTCATAGATGTCTGGAGGAGGCTGAATCCGAGTAAGGGATTACTCCTTTTACTCGAGACAATATAATTCCTATACCAGAATTAATTTATTTTTGGTGTCAGCCCAATTGGAGGGTAGGATATTGGAAACCGAGTACACAGCGCGGCTTTGTCAGATCATTCACCTCTGACAGTATCTATTATAATGCCAGATAAGCAGGCCTCAGTGTATAGATGGCACCTGAATACGTCATTGTTAGGAATACTGGAATTTTGTAGCTTTGTTAAAGCTCAGATTGATTTGTTCTGTGAGACAAACTGCCCCTCTACTAAGGATAACTTCCTAATATGGGACACATTGAAGGCTTATTTAAGGAGCCAAATAATTAGATATACCAAGAGCATTAGAAAGAAGCACATGAAGAAGAATAATGATTTGGAACAGGAAATAGCCCAATTGGAAAAGGAATCCCAAAGATCTGGCACAGAAGAGAAATACAGGAACTTGGTGAATAAAAAGCTCAAGTATAATATGCTTCAAACATACAAGACCAAAAGGTTAATTTTAAGATCTAGACAGCAGAATTATGAGCTGGGGGAAGAGGGACCACAAAGTCTTGTCCTTGAGGAGGAGGCCTCAAGAACAATCAATGTGATCCAAATGGGGGAAGGCAAGATCTCATACAAAGGAAATAAATAATAAAGTTTTATAAAGAATTATATAAATCTGAATCAGGGGGAGATCCTACCAAAATAGATTATTTCTTGCTCCCATTGGAACTACTAAATTTAGGACAGGAGGAACAAGAGTGGCTGAATGCCCCTTTCACCAAAGATGAGAAAGCATGGACTCTGAGCTTTTTGCAGCCTGGCAAGTTGCCGGGGTAGGATAGTTTCCCTGTCGAATTTTATAAAGAGTTCAAAGATCTCTTAATGCCTCTTCTTATTAAGGTGAAGGATTAGGCGGCGGAACTTCCCCCTCGCAACTCACAATTTCACGGGCTAAACTTCAGGCTCTCCGACAGCCAGGATCCGCTAGCGGGGCGTTGAGTCGAGAGCCGGTGAGCTCAAGTGGAGCCAGTGTGAGCTCGGGATTGACAAGCTCAGACGAGGATGCCGAGGGGGCTGGCCGGGACAGCGATGACCATAATGTAGAAGACCATCGAATCAGAGACATGGGTCTGCGGGATGGTAGCAATGGCAGCAGCCGATAGAGTGAGGGACAAAGCCACGAGGCCAGGAGAGGTCAGAAGGCCAGACTGCTACAGAAAAGGGAGGAGGGGGGCACGGAGCCCTCCATAAGAGACATTCTACAGATTCTGGCCCAAATGGAAGGCAGGTTGGAGAAGGTAGTGGACAGAAAGGCCAGAGACACATCAGAAAATTTAGACAGGATGGAGGGGGCTGGAAAAGATGCATACAGTCAATAATGAGAATGGAATATATGTAAATTTGAATACGAATCATGGCACTAACAATGTATATGGCTGTGCAAGCTTGTGTGAAAATATAAATAAAATATTAAAAAACCTATCAACACAAAACAACCATGTTGATGCTTTATCTCGCTTACCTCTACTGGAATCTGAACAGAAAGACAAAATAATTAAATGGATAGCGGAGAATACAGCTATTAATCAAGAATAACTTCACTGCTTAACCGTTACAGTGAAGATGATCAGCAAAGTACGGAAAGAAGCTACACTATCAAAAGTCCTATATTTCACATTAAATGGAAGGCCCAAGGCCAAAGCTACCTCTGAATAACTAAAACCTTATAATACGCGATGCCATAAGGTATCAATTGAAGAAGATTGATTATTGTGGGGGACCAGGACAATCATTAAAATGGCAAAATGGCAGATAGCCAGGGATGGTTCGGATGAAAGCATTAGCACCTAGACATGTCTGGTGGCCCTCAATAGGCATTAATATTGAACAGATGGTAATTTGTCAAGATATGCCACCCAAAGCTCCTCAAGCTGAAGGTAAATGGCCATCACGACCTTGGCACAGGATTGACATTTATTCTGCTGGTCCTTTGATGGGAGAAAACTTCCTCAATGTTGTCGATGGAAACTCTAAATAGCCAGTGGTATCACACATGAGAAAAACAACAACAGACCAGACAATTGAAAGATTACGAAGTATATTTGCATTATATGGATTACCTATTGAACTGGCTTCCAATAACAGTCCAGAGTTTGTGTCGGAGGCTTTTAAGGTATCCCTACGCAATAACATTATATGACACATCTTGTCAGCACCCTACCATCCAAGCACTAACGGGGAAGCAGAATGTTTTATACAGACTTTCAAAAAGGCCAAGAAAACAAAGAAACTCCTCAACATATCATGGAGTCACAATATCAGAGATTTCCTGTTAGGATATACGCCAAACTCTACCACCAAATGAACACCAGCTGAATTGATTTTGGACATAACTTAAGAACAAAGCTTTCCACAGTACATCTGAACATTGGCCTTTGCATAGAACAACCCACATCTCCAAGTAAATCTACCAGGTCTCTAGAAATGGGAGAGCAAGTACTGAGACAATAGGGAGCCGTGAGTGAGAGGGGTTATTCTTAAAAAAAAACTAAGTCCCTTTTCTTGTTCTTTTTTGGTGGGAACTAAAATACAGAAAGGCACATCAATCAGTTGAGAGTGGTGGATGATCCTTTAGTCATGCCCACTGAACACAATCCAAATGAAATTCCACATGAGATTCCCTGGGCTCATTACACTGTTGACGTTCCAAAATATCTTCGAGAAGGGAGGCCCCTTCTCAACTGTGCAGTCCTATGGCTCAACAGAGCAGTCCTACACAATGCCCTGTTCAATGTCTGAATGGGGTTCGCCAAAGACAAATTTCACAATCCTTGCCATCAACCAAGGTACTACCCCAAAAGGCAAAGAATCCAGAGAAGTTGCAAAGTTTCCAGATGGATTCTACCCCTCTGAAAGATCTAAAGGGGAAAAACGTCCCCCAGAACGTCTGAAGGACTATTTAGTGACTTGGCAGTTTATCATTTCATACCTACATTATAGTGTAACTGTAATCCTCACCATTAGTGTAGGGGCACTACAAAGTTATCGTAGTTTGGTACAAGTGCTGTCTATATGTTACTTTCACAAAGCATTTATTTTGTTGGGGTGGGGGGGGAAGTATTATGTACCATATATACGCTTGCATGTGTATGACATCATCCAACCGGGCGTCACTCATATATAATGTGTGCTGAGGGAACCATATTAGATTTGTATTAAACAATGAATAAAGCATCACATCTCCCTGTGCAGTGTATTTCTAAACCTAGAATACATAAGTGTGGTTTAAATATCCAATCCACTTGTTGCATCTTCTTCCACCTGTTCCAGGACCCTGGATTGTTATGGTCAATGAACATCAATGTTCATCAGGAGTCTCTCTGTTAAAGTCCTTAACAGTTCTAACTGGAATAATGTGGAAAATTGAGAACCCTCCCCTCACCTTATTGAAATACCAATTTCTAACAGACATAACAGGCAGGCATCCAAGCCAAGTTATGTTCAGTCTGTAGAGTTTCAGGAAATGCAGGGGCAGTGCAACAAGCACAGGCCTGACTGCTCTTCATCTCCTTTTTTCTTTTCTACACATCAGGACAATGGTGGGGCTCAAGAGGGGTGACAGCAAGGCTGAATCTATGCTTCAATTACATTTATTTCCACCAAATTACTTGATCAGGAATTACTCAAAGTGTGTTTGTACATGGAAGGTCAAATTTGACCAATCTTGTTGAATTTTTTTTGAAGAGGTGACTGGGAATGTTGATGAAGGGAAAGCAGTGGACGTTGTCCATATGGACTTCAGTAAGGCCTTCGATAAGGTCCGAATGGAATGTTAGTTAGGAAGGTTCAAGCGCTAGGTATTAACTTTGAGATAGTCAAATGGATTCAATAGTGGCTGGAAGGGAGATGCCAGACAGTCGTCATGGATAACTGTTTGTCAGGCTGGAGGCCAGAACAAGTGGTGTGCCTCAGGGTTCTTCTGTATTGGGTCCTTTGCTGTTTGTCATTTACATTAATGATCTGGATGATGGGGTGGTAAATTGGATTTGTAAATATGCGGATGATACTAAAATAGGTGGAATTGTGGATAATGAAGAAGGTTTACAAAGACTGCAAAAGAATTTGGACTGCTTAGAAGAGTGGGCTTAAAGATGGCAGATGCTGAGAAATGTGAAGTGCTTCATTTTGGAAGGAATAATCAAAACAGGACATATGTAGTAAATGGGAGGGCATTGAAGAATTCAGTGGAGCAGAAAGATCTAGGAATAACGGTTCATCGTTCCCTGAAGGTAGAATCTCGTGTGGATAGGGTGAAGAAGTCTTTTAGTATGCTAGTATTTATAAATCAAAGCAGAGAAAACAGGAGTTGAGACTGTTCAAGGCATTGGTGAGGCCAAATTTGGAATACTGTTCTGGTCACCGAATTATAGGGAGGATATTAACAAGACAGAGAGAGTGCAGAGATTTACGAAAATTTCAGAATCTAGATTACAAAGAAATATCGAGCAGTTTAGGTCTTTATTCTTTGGAGCGTAGAAGGTTGAGGGGGGATTTGATAGAGGTATTTAAGATTATGAGGGGGATAGATAGAGTTGATGCGGATAGGCATTTTTCCTTAAGAATAGGAGAGACTGAGACAAGAGGTCACGAGTTAAAGGGCAAAATTTTTAGAAGTAACATGAGTGATGGCTGTGTGGAATGAGCTTCCGGGAGAAGTAGTGGCGGCAAGCTCCATTTTGTAATTTAAGGAAAAATTGGATAGATATATGGATGGGAGGGGAATGAGGGATTATGGGCAAGAAGCAGGTAGGTGGGACTAGAAGAGAGTACTTGGTTCGGTGCAGATGAAAAGGGATGAGATAGCCTGTTTCTGTGCTATAATTCTTATATGGTTATAAAATAATTTTTTTTTTTTTTTTTTTTTAATTTTTTATTTTTCACACCATAAATCACAATAGCCATGATATACACTTTTTCTTTTCCACACATTTACAGTGACTTTTTCTCCCTCCCCCCTCCCTCCTCCCAAGCCACCCCCCCATCCCCCCCCCCCTCATCCATTTTAGTTATACAATCTAGGTTGCATTAATTCAGTTAGACAATGTTGTCATTCAACAAAAATACACCAGAAATTCTACTGAGTCCATTCTTTTCTTTTCTTCTCCTTCCATCAACTTAGGTAATGTTTGTTCCCGGTAGGTTTTCGCTATTGTATTTAATGTAAGGCTCCCATACTTGTTCGAATATTTCAATATTATTTCTTAAACTATATGTTATTTTTTCTAATGGAATACATTTATTCATTTCTATATACCATTGTTGTATTTTCAAATTATCTTCCAATTTCCAGGTTGACATAATACATTTTTTTGCTACAGCTAGGGCTATCTTAACAAATCTTTTTTGTGCATCCTCCAAGTCAATTCCAAATTCTTTATTTTTTATGTTACTTAGGAGAAAGATCTCTGGATTCTTTGGTATATTGTTTTCTGTTATTTTATTTAATATCTGATTGAGATCATCCCAAAATTTTTCTACTCTCTCACATGTCCAGATTGCATGAATTGTTGTTCCCCTTTCTTTTTTACATCGAAAACATCTATCAGATACTGTTGGGTCCCATTTATTTAACTTTTGCGGTGTAATGTATAGTCTGTGTAACCAATTATATTGTATCATACGCAGCCTCGTATTTATTGTATTTCTCATCGTTCCAGAGCATAACTTCTCCCATGTTTCCTTTTTTATCTTTATATTTAAATCTTGTTCCCATTTTTGTTTAGTTTTACCATTTGTTTCCTCATTTTCCTTTTCTTGCAGTTTAATATACATATTTTTTATAAATCTTTTGATTAACATTGTATCTGTAATCACATATTCAAGGTTACTTCCCTCTGGTAAACTCAAGTTGCTTCCTAATTTATCTTTCAAGTAGGATCTCAGTTGGTAATATGCCAGCGCTGTATCTCCCGTTATATTGTACTTATCTCTCATTTGTTCAAAGGATAAGAATCTACTTCCTGAAAAACAATTTTCTATTCTTTTAATCCCTTTTTTTTCCCATTTTCTAAAGGCAAGGTTGTCTATTGTAAAAGGGAGTAGCTTATTTTGCGTCAATATTAGTTTTGGTATTTGGTAATTTATTTTATTTCTTTCTACATGAATCTTCTTCCATATATTGAGGAGATGGTGTAATACTGGAGAAGTTCTATGTTGTACCAATTTTTCGTCCCATTTATATAATATGTGTTCAGGTATCTTTTCCCCTATTTTATCTAATTCTAGTCTCGTCCAGTCTGGTTTTTCCCTTGTTTGATAAAAATCTGATAGGTACCTTAATTGTGCGGCTCTATAATAATTTTTGAAGTTTGGCAATTGTAAGCCTCCTTGTTTATACCATTCTGTTAATTTGTCTAGTGCTATCCTCGGTTTCCCCCCTCTCCATAAAAATCTCCTTATTATTTTCTTTAACTCTTTGAAGAATTTTTCTGTCAGTTGTATTGGCAATGCCTGAAATAAGTATAGTATCCTTGGAAAAATGTTCATTTTAATACAGTTTATCCTTCCTATCAGTGTTAGTGGTAGCTCTTTCCAATGCTCTAAATCGTCCTGTAATTTTTTCATTAGTGGATTGTAATTGAGTTTATATAATTGGCCTAGATTTTTGTTTATTTGCACACCTAGGTATCTTATTGCCTGCGTTTGCCATCTGAATGGGGATTCCTCCTTAAATTTTGAGAAATCCGCGTTATTCATAGGCATTGCTTCACTTTTATTTACGTTTATCTTGTATCCCGACACTTCTCCATATTCCTTCAATTTCTTATATAGTTCTTTTATTGATAGTTCTGGTTCTGTTAAGTACACTATCACATCATCCGCAAACAGACTGATTTTATATTCCCTGTCTTTTATTTTTATTCCTTTTATATTATTATCTCTTCTTATCGATTCTGCTAGTGGTTCTATAGCTAGCACAAACAATAATGGTGATAGTGGGCATCCCTGCCGCGTTGACCTGCTTAAGTTAAATTGCTTTGATACATGTCCATTTACTGTCACTTTCGCTAACGGTCCCTTATATAATGCTTTAATCCAATTAATATACTTCTCCGGTAAACTGAATTTTTGCAATACTTTGAACAAGTAATTCCATTCTACTCTGTCGAAGGCCTTCTCTGCGTCTAAAGCAACTGCTACTGCCGGTGCTTTATTTCCTTCTACTGCATGAATTAAGTTAATAAATTTACAAATATTGTCTGTTGTGCGTCTTTTTTTGATAAATCCAGTTTGGTCTAAATTTACCATTTTCGGTACCTGTTCTGCTAATCTGTTCGCTAATAGTTTAGCTATTATCTTATAATCTGTGTTTAGCAGAGATATTGGTCTATATGACGCTGGTGAGAGTGGATCTTTCCCTTGTTTTAGTATCACTGTAATTATTGCTGTTTTACATGAATCTGGTAAGTTTTGTGTCTCATCAATCTGGTTGATTACATCCAGGAGGGGCGGTATTATTAGGTCTTTAAATGTTTTGTAGAATTCTATTGGGAGTCCATCCTCTCCTGGTGTCTTATTATTTGGTAAATTTTTTATTATCTCTTGTATTTCTACTGTTCCAAATGGTTCTGTTAATTTATTTTGTTCCTCTATTTGTAGTTTTGGTAGTTCAATTTTAGTCAAAAATTCATCTATTTTCCCTTCTTTCCCTTCGTTTTCGGTTCGGTATAATTGTTCATAGAATTCTCTGAAGTTTTCCTTAATTTCTTTTGGATTATATGTAATTTGTTTGTCTTTTTTCCTTGTTGCCAATACCATTTTCTTAGTTTGCTCTGTCTTAAGCTGCCATGCTAGGATTTTGTGTGTTTTTTCCCCTAGTTCATAATATTTCTGTTTTGTCTTCATTATATTCTTCTCCACCTTATATGTTTGTAATGTTTCATATTTTATTTTTTTATCCGCCAATTCTCTTCTTTTGGTTGTATCTTCCTTTATTGCTAATTTTTTTTCTATGTTTATTATTTCCCTTTCCAACTGCTCTGTTTCCTGATTATAGTCCTTCTTCATCTTGGTTGCATAACTTATTATTTGCCCTCTAATGAATGCTTTCATTGCGTCCCATAGTATAAACTTATCTTCCACTGATTCCGTATTTACTTCAAAGTACATTTTTAATTGTTTTTCAATAAATTCTCTAAAATCCTGTCTTTTAAGTAGCATGGGGTTTAATCTCCATCTATACATTCTTGGAGGGATGTCTTCTAGCTCTATTGCCAATAACAGGGGTGAGTGGTCCGATAATAGTCTAGCTTTATATTCCGTTTTCCTAACTCTCCCTTGTATGTGGGCTGATAACAGGAATAGGTCTATCCTTGAGTATGTTTTATGTCTAGTCGAGTAGTATGAGTATTCCTTTTCTTTTGGGTTTTGTTTCCTCCATATGTCCACAAGTTTCATTTCTTGCATTGATTTAATTATAAATTTGGTTACTTTGTTCTTCCTGTTAATTTTTTTCCCCGTTTTATCCATATTTGGATCCAAATTCAGATTGAAATCCCCTCCTATTAGTATGTTCCCTTGCGTATTAGCTACCTTCAAAAAGATATCTTGCATAAACTTTTGATCTTCTTCGTTAGGTGAATATATATTAAGTAGATTCCAAAGCTCTGAATATATCTGACATTTTATCATAACATATCTCCCTGCTGGATCTATTATTTCCTCTTCTATTTTAAATGGCACATTTTTGCTAATTAATATAGCCACTCCTCTTGCTTTTGAATTATACGATGCTGCTGTTACATGTCCTACCCAATCTCTCTTTAATTTCTTGTGCTCCAATTCAGTTAAATGTGTTTCTTGGACAAATGCTATATCTATTTTTTCCTTTTTCAGTAAATTTAGTAGTTTCTTCCTTTTAATTTGGTTATGTATTCCATTAATATTTAGAGTCATATAGTTCAGCGTAGCCATTTTATATTTTGTTTATCTTCTCTTTCCGTTTTTCCATCATTACCTTTCCTCCTTTTCCATTTCTGTTTTCTTATTTTCAACTCTTTACCAGACAACATTCCTACAACATCCAACATTTTCCTTATTCTCCTATTTCTATCTTCTTTATCCCCAATCTCCCCTTCCCCTCCTGAGTTGCCCTTTATCCCTTGTCGGACAACCACATCTCCCCTCTCCATTTGGATTTGCGAATCCACTCGCAAGCGTCAACTGATTTTGCAGTGACCGCTCTTTTCCCCCCACCCAGCCCCCCCCAGAAAAGATTTCGTTTTTTATATGTCACAAAGGTCACTCTTTTAGTTCCCTCCTTATTCTCTCTATTCCATTACCTTCCCTTATTAATTCTTGTCTATACTCTCTATGTTTTCCTCTAATTACAGATACTTTCACATATGCCCATTGTCTCTATTCACTCTTATACCTCTTTACCCGCATACATATCAATCGTGGTCATTTTTACCCTCCTTACCCGTCTTCATCCCTCAGTCTATTTTTGTCTTTACCCACATACATATCAATCGTGATAATCTTTGCTCTCATTACCCGTCTTCATCCCTCAGTCTATTTTTGTAATTGTTCTGCAAATTTTCGTGCTTCTTCTGGATCCGAGAATAGTCTGTTTTGTTGTCCTGGAATAAATATTTTCAATACCGCAGGATGCTTCAGTGTAAATTTATATCCTTTCTTCCATAAAATCGCTTTTGCTGCATTGAACTCTTTTCTCTTCTTTAGGAGTTCAAAGCTTATATCTGGATAAATGAAGATTTTTTGCCCTTTATACTCCAGTGGTTTGTTGCCCTCTCTTACTTTTTCCATTGTCTTCTCCAGTACCTTTTCTCTTGTAGTATATCTTAGGAATTTTACTACAATAGATCTTGGTTTTTGTTGTGGTTGTGGTTTAGGGGCCAATGCTCTATGTGCCCTTTCTATTTCCATTTCTTGCTGTAGTTCTGGACATCCTAGGGCCTTAGGGATCCATTCTTTTATAAACTCCCTCATATTCTTGCCTTCTACATCTTCCTTAAGGCCCACTATCTTTATGTTATTTCTTCTGTTATAATTTTCCATTATATCTATTTTTTGGGCTAGTAATTCTTGTGTCTCTTTAGTTTTTTTATTAGATTCCTCCAATTTCTTTTTTAAGTCTTCTACCTCCATTTCTGCTGCTATTGCCCGTTCTTCCATCTTGTCCATTTTTTTCCCCATTTCTGTTAAGGTCATATCCATTTTATTTATTTTCTTTTCTGTGTTGTTTATTCTTCTTCTTAAATCATTGAATTCCTGTGTTTGCCATTCTTTAAATGACTCCATGTATCCTTTAACAAGAGCAAGTACCTCCTTTACCTTGCCTATCTTTTCTTCTTCTATTTCCCTGTACTCTTCCTCTTCCTCTTCTTCTTCCTCTAGGTTGACCATCTGTTGTTTCTTTGCTGCCCTTTCCTCCTCTTCTTTCTTGTTTCTATTGTCTTCTGTGGTCTCTTCTTGCTGCAGGTGTTCTGCAGCTGTCGTTGCCGGCTGTGGAGATCGACTCCCCAGCTGGTCCCCCCTCCCGTCGGTGTGTTTTTTTTCATGCGCGGTTGCGCACTTTTACTCGGCTCTGTGAGCCATTGTTGTAGTTCTCTTTCTTCCGACCTGAGGTAGTGGGGTCTTCTCTCCACAGCGGGCCTCTTCGGACAGGTAAGGCCTTCACCTTTTTCCTCCGTTGTCTTCTCTTCCTCTCTTCTTTCCGTTGATTTTGATTTTTCTCCTTTTGTCTCCATCTTCTTTCCACCTTTATATTCACTTTTCTTTAACTTGTATTTCTGTGCCTTTGTATTTTCTCTTGTTTTTCCCGACTTTTCTGGAGAGGGCTGGAGTTCACCGTCCGGCCACTACTCCATCACGTGACTCCCCTTATAAAATAATTTTCATGTGTTATAGACAATAGCATAAGCACTCTGTGCAATCATGAGAATAAAACTTTTGGTTACTCCAATTCTATAATCCTTACAGGGATACGATTCCACAAGATCAAGCTATTCTGCATTTTCAAAGTTGTTTTCATTAGCACGATGGTACAGTGTGGTCCATGCTGGCCCACTGTTTTCATCTCTATCCTAGGTACTGGTGACTTTCATTGTAAACCCAAGAGCAATCAGCTTACATCAAGAAATAACATCTGGGTCCATTCTCAATTGCTCAGATGCTTTCCAGATAAATTTGCATGATGATACTTACCTGATCAGCAATTATTGAAAAATAAAAGATTTGATAATAGTTTCAACCATTCAAATATACAAATGGGATTAATTTAATTGTACATGACCTTTCGTAGCAAATTATTGCACTTGCACTAGCTGTAGTTTCTCACTTCTTCATGATCAGCGTTGAATCCAGAGTAGAGACTAGCCCCTTTCGCACTAGCAAGTGATCCCAGGAATTAACTGCCAATCAGCCTTTAAAGTATCTAGCAAAATCAGATCAACGCAGGCATCAGATGATGTCATCTAACACCGGGGATTGACGGCCTCGACCCCTAGTACAATCCCCAGCATCTGCAGATGCCAGCGTTGCAATCAGGCAAGTATGAAAAGACTCATTGCATTGTGGGATTGAAATGACCCAAGTTTTTGCATGAATGCAGGCAGGAATGTAAAGGAAGAAAAGATTAAAATGAAGTATGCCACGGGAAAGTTGCTGTGGGAGAGAGGAAATAAATAGCAATAGTGGACAATTTTTAAACAGCATTGTAAAATTAGTAGCGCTATAGCGCACCATGTATAAAGATCACAAGAAAAAGCAATGACAGACCTCACTTCCCAGAAAGCCATGCAGCAGAAGAACCCCTCCACGAATGCTCTGTGCATGCAGCTGGGCATACAGCCCTTTCTCTGCTGCATGGCATTCTGGGAGGGCTGGTCCACCATTGCTTTTTCCTCAAAGGTTCTTATAAATTGTACACAATAGTACTACCAACTTTCCCACATTCTATAAATTGTGCACTATAGGGCTACCAACTTTCCCATCCTGTTTAAAGATTGTCCGATATTGCTATTTATTCCTAGCACTTTCCCTTATAAAAGTTTATATAGGTTGGCACAACAACAAGAGGCTGAAGGGCTCACACTGTGCTGTAAATAAAGCTTAATTATGTTATAATTAGGCATGATTAATTATGTCAAAAAATATAAGATCATAATCAGGATTTAGGGCAGGTCCACCATCACTCGATGTGACATGACATCACCGGTAGAAGGTAGAACAGTCCTAACCCCGGGGATGGCTCCTTGCAAGTGTGAAAGCGTTCAGTGTCCAAGTTAGGAGTGATCAATGTGAAAAGCCAAATTCCCATTCCTATCCCAGGACAGTGAACAGTCAATTTAGTGGAATACAAATGTGAAAATGGATTTTATCTTTACTGAGGCAGAGGGCTGATGAATGAAAGACAGATACACAGCACCACTTCACAATAATCTCAACTGCATCTAAATATCAAGGTCAGAATGAAGTTAACAATGGAATCATGGTGGGGTGGGGGGGACAGAGGGGTAAAGAAGGCTAGAATTATTTACGGATTGAGAGTCTGGATGAAGGAAGAACTAATGCAGATTTCCTGCATACCAGTCTGTTAAACTACAGCAGTGGGGGGGTTTGTTATTAAGCCATAGCAATCACAAGAACACCGCTGTTAGAGAATGCAGTACTCTATCACCAAAGGTCAGGATAAGCACTTAAATATAAATAATATGGAAGTAAGAATTAAGTAGGTATCTGCTTAAGATGGCATGAGCATACGTCTGATGAGGGACACACTTATCATTTTTCAGGATTTCACAAATGTCATGTGGTAATTTTGTGCAATGCATGTAAAGAACTGTTCTGTTGACCTGAAACTCTACTTTACCAGGATCAACTTGACAGGGTCAATAAGTACAAAACAATTCTCAGATGATGCATTTAGATCAGTACCCTGGAGACAATGGAAGATGGTTTGACAGTTGTGATTATATTCTGGTGATTCAACAAAATTGAACTCCTCACAGATTCTTGTCTAATTAAGGTGAAGGAATAATATTTTGCCTGAAAACTGACACTGGAGACCTGTTCTGAAAAACAGACCTTCACTAATAGCTGAGAAGCTGTCATGAGAGTGCTGTCAGGTAGGTGTAACATATTACATGCGGATAAATGGCTTTGTTGGAGATAAACCACACTAATTTCATCTGTTGATCTAACTTCATCCAGAAATGCAAATACACATTGCATCCTCCACCTCCAAAAACCAACACCCTCATCCTTTCCCTTGCCTCAACATTTCCCCTCCAAATCTTGATCAAAAGGCAGCAAGCCCAACAAAGGACCTCACTCTTTATTATTAATGTTGGTAGCATCAATATGGGTCATGATGTCAAGGAGTTCACTTACAGAATGCTCTCACTCCCTCAAGCAAATTCTTTAACCCTGGCCTCAGTAAGGCAATATACTATCTTAAAAGTACGGCTGCAGAAGCAGAACACCTGTCTGTTCACTAAAATGAAAAAAAAATGACAGCGCTGCCAGAACTACTGTACCAACAGCTGGTACAGACCCACGGGGAATGAGGGAGCAGGGATGCAGCACTCCCACAGGGTCCAGCCCACCAGTCGACTGCCATCAGCTCTGCATGGGCTTTGAACGGCCCGTTGAGGGAGCCGATGGTGGTTTTAGTTGAAATCCCGTGACTGCTGGGTCTACGCCCAAGATGGCGATGCCTATTACTCAGTAGGGGGAAGATCACGCCCTGTTTGAGAAGAAGAAGCAGAGGAGATGATCTGCGGGGAGGGTGACCATGGTGGTGGACTGGTGAGGGTCTCTGCGGCTGAGGGACCAGTGCAAGCAGTGGGATGCTGGCAACTTGAGGCGAGCAACCCACAGAAGCTGTGGGCCGCTGGAGACTGACTCGAACTAGCTGAAGGGGTACAGAGTAGGATGCAAGGAGGTGCCAAGGGCACTGAAGGGTTCCCAACTCTATCGGCAGTTCGGATCTGGAGCTTGGGTTACTAATGGTTTAGACTAGGCTCTGTGTAGCTGCGGAAGCGCTGGAGGTGAATCTATGGATATGCGGTGACTTTGGGCGGGGGGGGGGGGGGTGATGACTCTCTTTTGCTTCTCTCTCTGCAAGTCTGACTATAAGCTTATACAATTCCTGCCGGTGGCGAATCTGCCGCCTTGCAGCAGGCAAAACAAAATTTCATGTCATATGAAGCTGTTTTATTTCAATGATAATAAATTGAATCTTGATTTTGAAATTATAGCATCCCTTATTTTGAGTTTCCGCCCCCCACCCCACCAACTCTCTCAACCACTGAGCCATCCATGGTGATATGTTCTTGGCTATGCTGTCTGCTCTACAAGAAGCCTCCTCTTGCATCAACATTCATAACTAAAATTAGATTAAGGACAATGTGATTTCAGATTCTCCTGAACTACCTGCCTGTTATTATTGTCCTTCTGACAGATACCCAGATCCTATCTATAAACACTCGCTACCAAAACTTGATATCAATATATCATTCACAAATGTGCAATCAACTGCTGCCCACATACAGAGCACCTACATCTAATAACACTTTCTGAGCTATCAACATCACATTGACCACATCTAACAATGACATCACACTAGTTCTACAATCGGAGTGAAAGGGGAAAAAACGACACAACGAGTGAATTTGGCCATAATCAAGCAACAAACTATGCAAGGAGGTTATAATTTTGTCATGGATGGGATATATTATCTGCCAAATTTTAGCACCTCCTCTCAGAATAGCACGTATTTTTATAATCTAGTGATAAATGCACAGCTTTCCTGCTACCAAACAGATCATTCCAAGTGTTAATCACTCTGAATAAGTTCCACTAAATTTAGATACTGAATAATAAGCTACTTTATTTTCCTGTATCTATTTTCAACTTCATTTGCCACTAATTTACCTACCTAACACAGTGAATAAGATCATGGAACTGAGTCACAGGGTTAAAAAAAAACCACAGTTCACCTGTGCTGGACTACAAAATGGTAACCCAGAGCAGCCTCACACATTGCCTGAACATTAAAAACTTGTGGACTATGCTGACCATGACAGACTCTTAGGCTTCACTGTCTTCAATACCCTCAATATGGGCCAAATCTCTTCAACAAGAGAACTAAAATACTTCAGTAAAATTTAACTGTATTACTTGAGGTTTAAGTACAAGGCTCAAACTTTAAAGGGTCAATCGAACAGTTATGCAAATAAAGCCAACAAGATGCTTGCAAATTAATTGAATAGCTTGGCCCCTCCTTTAAATACCAGGGAAACAGTGTCTATACTCTGTGGCTATTGTAAATGTGAGTGAGGGTGGAGTTTAAAGGATGAACAATGAATGGTCTATTCCATGAACAATGGTAATTGTAACAGGATTACTTGTACCACAATTTCTCCCAAGAGTCAACTATACCCACAGTTATTCTTCAGCATTTTATTTTCCACCCATAGCATTTTGATCATTTCATTTTTAGTTTTAACTGGGATCTGGGACTGAGACACATACTGCCTCATTGTATTGGGCCAGTATGGGAAAGCAATGTTTTCCACATGAAAGACTATTTTCTGTTTTTTGGTATTCCTCATTAAGAATCTTATCGGTCCAGCGCACACCACTCGAGTCCAGAATTGCCAGCACCCAAACATGTCAATGTTCACTCTGATACTTAAAAATCTTGCCGACACAAGTTTTACCATTTCCTTACAACTCTCAAAATACTGGACTAAAATTAATTTAAAAAGTTTCATTTCTGAAATCCATCATGCTGTTAACATTATTAGTGATCGACCCACTTATTTAAAACTCAGAGATATTGCTTGAGGGGCCTATATTCTTTGGTTGGCATTTCAGCATAAAAAATTGTGATATTGCATAAAAATAATTTATACCAAAGAATAACCAATGACCATACTACTTTAGTTTTGAACAATAAATGTTAAAGTAAAAAAACCAATCAATCTTTGGGAAGAAAAACCTAAAAAGTGAGCAAAAGCAGTAAAATTGCCATGTTAAACGAGACACGATTCCACATTTATTGTTATAAACCCACCCTTATTCATTGTGCGCATAAAAGCGGCACAACTAACAATTTTCTCTTGTTTAAAGAAAACCTAATACATATAATAAACTTCTAAGAAAAACAGCTGCTCTTTTAAAAAAGCACCCAGGAATGCACAAGGTATTGATGCTTTGTAATCTATCTGGCCAGATCTAGCTAACTTCCTCAAAATTACTGGCATCATAGTGTCCACTTCCTCACTCGCCTCTTTGTGCATGAAATAATTTGACCCATAGGAGCTAAGCCTCCTCCTATGTCACTCATTGCACTGTGAACAGGGATTCACTGGCCTATATACTCAAAGGAGCTAGAATATCTCAATAGAATCTTCAGTCTTTTGCAATGTAAACAAATTGTGGCTGTAACCTTTCCCAGCATTTAAAAGCTACATGGGCTATGTGGGTGGTCTACTGAACACCTTTTGTGATGGTGAGATATCCTTCTTGTAAAGGTGGTGCTGCACACAGGTCTTCCAACAATCTCTGCCCACACAGATTTAATACCATATTCTGTAATTTGCCATAAACTACTTGAGATCCATTGGCCTTTTTTACAACAATGCAGTCGATTTTAAAACAACACTACAAACTAATTATTTGCCTTTGTGGCTTTTAATTTAATAGCTCCAGGTTTCTTCTTCTCTGCTCTCATCACTTTGCATCCACAACAAATGCTGTTTTGCCATTTCCCAACCCAATTCTGCAGTCTATTTGGGACCGTGTTACTTACAGCAACAATTAAAAGTAAACAAGTTTCCTGCACTGCTATTTAGCATCTGCCACCACGTACAGCCATTGCCCTAAAAAATTCTACCCTTTTCCATCATAAGATCCAAACCTCCCACCTCCAGCCGTACTTGGCTGAAATCTTCATAAACATCCTCTTTACTTGACTTTCTCAAGATTATGATTTGTCAAGTGTAATTTTTCTCCCCCCCATCACAAAAAGGCTCAATTTACATTTCTCGAGGAGTTCATTCATAATTCTTCAGGATCATCCATGATATCTTATTCAGTTATTAGACTCGTCAACAACATTCTGATTTTAAAAAAACACAGGAAATCTACAACTTTGTGAGCTCAATCCAGCTCGATTGTGGAAATTTCAGCAGGAAAAAAGGCACCTTATTTGCAGATTAAACAAGGACTAATGCACCTTCATCAAAATCAACGTATTTCCCTGCATTTCGAAAGTATGCCATTGGCTGATAAGTTGCCTTCGCTATCTTTCATGTCCTGACGTTGTTTATGGTTGCTTATGGTGCGATATAAATTCCTGTTCTTTGACTCCTTTGTTCTCTTTGCAGGTTTCTAGTTATTCCTGTTATTGTACAAACGGATCCCTCGTGTTATGATTTGCATACATTGCATTTGAAAGGCACTTCTCCACAATTTGTCTCTCTAGTGTTATTTTTCCATCCAGTTCCATTAAAAATATTAGCCAGGCACTTAAAATAGAAAAGCATTTCAAAAGAGGAAGGTAGCAAAAGAAGATTCAAACCACTGTTGATGATGTTGAGATCACCAAATGCCCTATTTCCTCAAAGACTGACTTTCTAATCTTAAGAACCTTGGTCTCCAATAAAGGTGGTGAAATTCGTGGCATCGATTATTTTAGAAAAGGAACATAACTGACGTGAGGCTCAGATTCCTGATCAGACTGAAGTATCATTATTTACCCGAAAAGGCCCAGAAAAGGGGGGGGGGGGGGGGGGGTAACACAAAATAGAAACTCATGACGTTTTCCCACAAAAGGTAAACCTATTAAAGCGTCACTGTAATTTTAATGCAATACTTACGAACCAACACAAACAAAATGTTTAAATAATATAATCAACTTTTTTAAAAAAGTGCTTAAGCCTTCGAACAGCATATGGGAGAGAGAAGTGTCCCTTGTGGATATCTATCTAGGACAAGTTTGGGTTCTGCCAAATTTAGAGTGTTTCAGGGCTGCAGAACCAATAAATTTAAACAAAAGCCTGTGTCTCAACCGCAGTGCGGAGCATAAACTTGTAATTCATTACCTTCCTGCATCCCCCTCCCATCACTTTTCAATCCGCTTCGGAAACGTTACAAAAATTAAACAAGCGCCGTTGTTTCTATTTGAAACGCCGAGACCCTTGACTAATTCCCTCGATTGCACTTTAAACGGGATCCAAAGATCAAAGAGCGCGCATCGTGCAGTCTGGAGGGCGGGCAGCTCTCATTCGTTCACTGCAACTTGGGCTGGTGGAAGCTTCGGCTATTGCCTGCTTCTTTTTAGCGACCGTGAATGAGAAATCCGATCTCCAGAGAGAGAGAGAGAGAAATAGCAAGCGACGCCGGACTCCTTAGCAGCCGTATCTATGCTGAGTCTGGCTGCACCCCATTCCCTCTGCTGCCTCTGTTTGACAGAGGGTGATCTCAGTCCCAAACAGCAGCCTTTTGTCCCCACTGAGAGATGAAAAAGAAAGTGACACACAGACAGGAATCGTGTCTCTCTCCCCCACCCCGTCGCCCTACTACCTGCGAGCTCGCCTCATTCCGAGCGAGAAGTCTCCCCGGGTAGACAGGCAGCCTTTCTTTCCAAGGAAGGACGAGCGAGGCAGCAAGTCCCCGACAGCCGCCCAGGATCAATACATCACTGCGGGAGCTGGGTGGTGGTGAATGCATGCAGTGTGCCGCATTCAACGGAAAGCACCGGCGTGGCGAAGCCCCCCCCCCCCCCCACCTACCTTCACCCCCCAAGCTAGCACACACTCCTCGCGTTATTGGTACCTTGATGCTCCTTCCCAAGAATTCACAACTCAAAAGCATGCCCCAGAAGTGGGGGGGGGGGGGGAGGTCACTTCATCGCCGGGTTTTCCTCTCTCTCTCTCTCGCTGCTGATCCTGCGGCCATAGTGCCTCGTTTGCTTTGAGGTGAATGAAGGGAGGTGGGGGTTGCGATCGGCGGCAAACCTGCTGCTCCTGGAGACCAAGACCCGCATCTCCCGGGGGCACAGGGTCCGGAGAAATCCACACACACGCAACCCCCCTCCCCCTCAGTACCTAGATCATCTTTGCTAAAAAAAACCCCCACCCACACCAAGCATGGACGTGCACGCGTGATTGAACCGGAGAGACCATTGCACAAGTGCGGTGAAAAGAGCCCCTGAACTAATTTAATTATCTCTGAAACAACCGGTTGCACGGCAGATCTGCACAAAGTCTTTCGGTGATGTCGGGCTGCATCAGATTTCTCCTCTCGCGCACTTGCCTACCTTTTGCATTCGCCCGGCTCCGACCGGGGTGCCAGGCGAGGACGGACGGAGGGGCTGCGTCTCCCCGCCTCCCCTCCACTCCACTCCACCCAACGCCGCCCGGTGCAACTGCCGAACTCCGGCTCCGGCCTCCGGGGACTGCGCGTGCGCGCCAGCCCTCCGCCAGGTGACCGCCGCCCGCGGCCAGCGTTTCTGCTCTCATCCGGCGGCGAGGGTTTGTCATCAAAGAAAATCTCAGTCTCTCTCTCACATCCTCTGTAAAAGTATCACCTGACTGCTCTAAAGAAATGGAGAGGTATGCAAATTGCTGACAAAATATTATATCTCACAAATGACATGATATTTTGACGATCAATTAAAACTTGTACCATCTAACTGCTAATCCGTGGCGCAGATACTCTGTTTGCCCAGTGTTTACAATATTTGCCCTTGGTGCATGTTCATTGAACTTGGTTCGCAAACCGACCTCAAAGAATTGACTTCCTTATTGGAATTAATCTGTGGAATAATGTATCTGGGTAATTCACTTGACGCAAATGCAAATGCATTGGACTAATGTAGTCCCAAAGCTCTTGTGTCAAGAGCCACATCCACCAGATTACCAGGAAGCAAATAATGCTGCTTTAAATGTTTTCCATCTAATTTGTGTATAAATAATATCAAGGTCACTATTTTAAATATGAATTCGGCAGAATGCATTCAAGGGAACGACAATCTTCGGGAAGTGCAGCATATGTTTGGTGGGCGGGGGAGGGGGGGGGTCTCTGAATAATACGCAAGTGTCTCTTGTGTAACATCACATTGATATCAATCTCATCTTAATTACTGGACACAATTGTTACAGAAACTTGCAGTGTCCGCCATAGTTATTTCTGGCTTCAGTTAGATTCGTTAATAAATGCTAGATCTTTTGTTAAACCCATCAGAGAATTTCTGGTCTAAAATGTGTTCAAGTATTTGGATGAACACAATGTATAAAGCGGCGCGCTTAAAGATAAAACAAAGTTATCAACAACCTGCAAATCATAAATCTAAATATTGCAATCTTTTGCAAATTAGTATGAAAGATTCAGAATGGCATTATGTGAAGAAATCATTTTCCCCTGTGAAATATGGAGCCCATATTTAGAAATTGTTGGTATTAAAATTTAAAAGAATCTTGAGCATACCCTTTCTCTTATAGGTCTATATATATATATATACACACACACACATATATATATATATACTATATATAAATATTTAAAAGTATTGAAAAGTGAAGTACTCCAGTGGTTGTCCCTCTTTCTTTTATTTCGTTTGGGGGGGGGGGGTGGGGTAATTTATAGGTTTTTTCTTTCTTTTGTATTTTTTAACTTTTTTCTTTTTTGTAAAACACCACTTGTATTTGGATTAAGTTTGAAATATTGTGATATGTTTGTTAGTGATTATATATTAAATAAAATATAAAAAAGAAATTGTTTCCTTGTGCCTTTATTTTTTTATAAATCAGGAAAAGTAGAACAAAATGTGACACCCTATTCAGGACAAAAACTAATTAAAAACAGAACATACTGGAAAAATTTAGTCGGTCAAGCAGCATCTGTGGAAGGAGGAACAGTTAATGTTTTGGTTCAAAGACCAATCATCACAACTGAGTTTAAGTTGCAGAGGAGAGTAAAGAAAGGGAATATTGGTGATAGGGTAAGAAGCGAGCATTGCCATGCAGATAGGTTGTCAAGGTCATTTGACAGCAGTTGGAGAGTGACAATATGGAAAAAAAAGTGTAAAAAGATCCACAGCACTTCACTCCCAGCCTGAAGTTCATGTAAACTATGTTGACTTACATAAGATCTTTGACAAGGTCCCACCTGGAAGACTTCCGTAAAGTTAAGAGCTCAAGGGATCCAAGCCAAGTTGGTAAATTTGATTCAAAGTTGGCTTGTGAAGAGATTATACAGGAAGGATGGCAGAAATTATGCTTATGGTTGGAAGTTCGCAACCAGTGGTGTTCACGGGGATTTGTGCTGGACCCCTGCTTTCACTATACATAATAATGCTTTAGGCATGAATGTGAGGTATACTGAGCAGATTTGCAGATGACATTAAATTTATGGTGTCACAGTTAGAACATTATTGATCTGCTGCTAAATTTAGCAAAGCAATAGCAAATGGAATTTAATCCCACTAAGTGCATTATGATGGATTTTTGGAGATCCAATAAGGAGAAGACATAGGCCATAAATGATAGTGCCCTAGGAGCACTGAAAAATAAAGGGACCTTGGTGTGCAAGTCTACATACGCCGAAAGGTGCCAGCACATGTCATTACATTGGTAAAGAATGGATGCTAGCCTGCATTAGAATAAAAGAGCATGGAGCTCTGGTACAACCTTATAAAACTTTAGTTCAGCCACATTTAGAGTAATGTGTACAGTTCTGAATGCCACACTTTCAGAGGTATGTGAATGTACTGGAGAGGGTGCACCAGGATATAACCTGGGATAGAAATGTTCAGATATGTGGTTTACTCTCCTTGCAGAGAAGGGATCTGAGGAAATCTTTTTCTCCTTGATGGCGGTTAGAATTTAAAAAGCACTGCCTTTACGAGAAGGTACAATCACAACATTTAAAAAGTATTTGAATAAGCGCTTGAATCACCATGACATAGAAAGCCAAGGACCAAATGCAGGTAATCAGCATGATTGGATACTTGATGGGTAGGATGGGGAGACGAGCCTGTTTTTATGTTGTCTGATTCTAAATCCCATCAACATTTGACTGGTATAAAGTAGTCCTGGTAAAACCAAACTTAACAGGCATGAAAGAAAAACATGGTTATGATAGATGAAGGTCAATTATCTCAGCCCCAGGATCCCAGGATAGGTGTATCCATGGCAAATAAAATTTGCACTACAGAAGTGCCAGGCAATGTCCATCCTGAACCAGAAAGAGTCTAAGCATATACCCTTGACATTTAATACCATGACCTCCACTATCATGTGATAGCTACATGCACAAGTTAAGTTCTGGATATGCCATGGCAAATTACTCACCTCCTTACTCTCTAAAGCAGTTTCACCATCTACATTACTCTCCAATTGCCTGGAATCCTGCCACACTGAAGAAGCTTGACATTATTCAGGATGAAGCAGCTGGGTTGATTGGCACCCCACTCACCACTTTAAATATTCATTCTTTGCACCAGCATCACATTGTGACTGCAGTGTGTACTAACAACCACATTCACTGCAATTAATCCAACAGCACCTTCCAAACTTGTAAAGTATGACCTCCAATACCAAAAAGGACAAGGAAGTGGTTGTGCAGGAACACTGCTACCTGTAGGCTCCTGATGGCACACAATATCTTGGCTTTGCAAATACATTGCTATTTTTTTTCATCATTGCTGGATTGAAGTCCTGAAACTCCCTTCCCAGCAGCATTGTGTGAGGGCAGTGAGGGATGGGCAGTATTAATAAATTAAAACAAAAATATTTCCTGGCTCATACAGGATGACATTTAGATGGATCATCAGTTCTCACATTTCTAAAACAGTCTGTGTGGGAAGTAAGGCCCAGAAGCTGATGAGTCAAGCCTCACAATGTTTGCTTTGAGTTCAAGAGTGTGCTTTAACTCTTTCCAAAAAAGAGTTGGAATAAATCATGGTGTCATTTGAATTTTATAATAAAAATGACGCATTAATCTGAATTTGTTTGCCCACCGATAACCAGAGTAGATGGCAGGCAAACTTGTAAACTAAAACTGCAATGATTTCCACCACTGCAAAACACAATGTGAAAATGTCATTACAGATGATCTGAGAAAGAGAACAGGATGGTTGCAGGTGATTGTCAGAAGTCCCACAACTCCATCCTTCCAGAGGCTCACTTTATAAATGTATTATTTTTGTGAATAGCTATAAAAGTTAGGAATTTTCATGGATTGTAAACAAGAAAATCTGCAAATGCTGAGGTTCAGTGCAGTACACAAATGTACTGGAGATACTCAAAAGGGCACACAGCATCCATAGTAAGGAAAAGGCAGTTGACGTTGGGGGCTGAACCCTTCTTCAGGTGTGCCAAAAAATCAGGCAGACACCTGAATAAAAAGTTAGGGAAGGGGAAAGGGCAGGAGCACAGGCTAATAAGAGATCATAGGTGACAGTAGCTGGGCGGGTAGGGTTACGGTAGAGAAGTGAAAGAGGCTTTAATATTGATTTTTCCAATTTCTGTTGAATCCTCCCACAGTCTGTCTTTCTCTACCCCTCTCTACCTTTCTCCAGCTCCCCATCCATCCTTCCTTCTATCAGAGAGCTCTCAGCCCTCTCCCCATCACGTGTCAGCTTTCTCTTTTACCCTACCACTTGAAAAAAATCAACCTGCATTCTGTTTCTTCCTTTAAGCCAATTTCCTGTCTAAGCTTATAGAGACCCTTTAGTTTCATGATCCTCAATTTTGCTAACCCATCATAGTGTGGTATTTTATCAAATACATTGTGGAAAAATCCATGTAGATGACATTTTCTATATCTCTTCTTGTCTTCTTGTTCACTCGTTAACAATTTAATGTTCCATATTCAACATAATTTGCCTTTAAGATATTACTGCTGGCTTTCCTTTATTGACTCTTAACTTGTACAACTTCTCATAATTATTGTTCTAAACGCTTCTTTACTGACCGCCTGAAAATTATTCCCATTTTTGAACAAAGGCATACAACAAAGAAATTTTCATTTTCCAGTCCTCTTACACTTTCCCTGTATCTCGGGAGGGTTATGGATTTATGTCAAGCTTTTTGAAACTTTGTCTGCACCTCTCTCACCAACCACAAATTAAAACACAAACTGAACCTGACCTAATTGCAGCCAATCTGAATCTGACCTGAGCCTGAGTTTTCTTTTCCATATCTGGTTCAACAATTATGGTAAATACAGTATAACAATTTCAAATATCTTATTCCCTTTTTCAAGAACAAAATGCCAAGTGGATATGAATGCAGATATTCTATAAGAGAAAGTACCCAACATAGACACAATGCATATGGTCAAGTCCCATCAGACATCGATCAAGCAGCTAAGGTCTAATCCCATTTTTGCTTTCATGTAGCCAACCTTTCCAGTGCTATTTTCCAATATTGCTTTTAATTTCATCTATCATTTCTATGTCAAATGATTTACTGAGACTTTTTTTTTTACAGTATCCTGTTCTTTCTATAGATCAATATAAAGTACATAGAACACTACAGCACAGAAAACAGGTCATCCAAACCTTCTAGTCTGTGCCGAAACATCAATCTACTAGTTCCACTGACCTGCACCCATTCCATAACCCTCCAGACCTCTCCCATCCATGTATCTATCCAATTTATTCTTAAAACTTAAGAGTGATCTGCATTTACCATGTCAGATGACAGCTCGTTCCACACTCCCACCACTCTCTGATCATCTCTCCTAAACTAAGTGGAAAGAACCTACTCGCATTTATTCTGTCTATACCCCTCATAATTTTGTAAACCTCATCAAATCTTCCTTCATTCTAAAATGCTCCAAGGAATAAAGCCCTAACCTGTTTATCTTTCCCTGTAACTCAACTCCTGAAGACCAGGCAACGTCCTAGTAAATCTTCTCTGCACTCTTTCAATCTTCCTGTAGTTAGGTGACCAGAACTGCACACAATACTCCAAATTTGGCCTCACCAATATCTTATACAACATCACCATAATATCTATACTCAATAGTACCTATACTCAATACCTATACTCAATAGTTTGATTTATAAAGACAAAGATGCCAAAAGCTTTCTTTACAACCATGTCTATCTGTGACGCCATTTTCAGGGAATTATTTATCTGTATTCCCAGATTGCTTTGTTCCTCTGCACTATGCAGTGCCCTACCATTTACTGTGCATGTCCTACCTTGGTTTGTCCTTCCAAAATGCAACACCACATACTTATCTGCATTAAATTCCACCTGCCATTCTCTGGCCCTTTTTTCCAATTGGTCCAGATCCCTCTGCAAGCTTTGAAAGCCTTCTTCATTGTCCACAACGCCTCCTATCTTAGTGTCATCAGCAAACTTTATGATCTAATATACCACATTATCATCCAGATCATTGATATAGACAACGAACAACATTGATCCCAGCACCAATCCCTGAGGCACACCACTAATGACAGGCCTCCAGTCTAAGAAGTAATTATCCACCATCACTCTCTGACTTCTCCCATTCAGCCAATTTTGAATCCAGTTTTCAACTTCTCCATGGATACCTAGTGTCTGAACCTTCTGAACTAATCTCCCATGTGGGACCTTGTCAAAGGCCTTACTAAAGTCCATGTAGACAACATCCACAGCCTTCCCTTCATCTCTTCTTCTTTGGCTTGGCTTCGCAGACGAAGATTTATGGAGGGGGTAAATGTCCACGTCAGCTGCAGGCTCGTTTGTGGCTGACAAGTTCGATGCGGGACAGGCAGACACGGTTGCAGCGGTTGCAGGGGAAAATTGGTTGGTTGGGGTTGGGTGTTGGGTTTTTCCTCCTTTGTCTTTTGTCAGTGAGGTGGGCTCTGCGGTCTTCTTCAAAGGAGGTTGCTGCCCACCGAACTGTGAGGCGCCAAGATGTATGGTTTGAGGTGATATCAGCCCACTGGTGGTGGTCAATATGGCAGGCACCAAGAGATTTCTTTAGGCAGTCCTTGTACCTCTTCTTTGGTGCACCTCTGTCACGGTGGCCAGTGGTGAGCTCGCCATATAACACGATCTTGGGAAGGCGATGGTCCTCCATTCTGGAGACGTGACCCACCCAGTGCAGTTGGATCTTCAGCAGCGTGGATTCGATGCTGTTGGCCTCTGCCATCTCGAGTACTTGTACAGAGCCGTTGTCATACCCACACTCCTGTTCGGCTCCGAATCATGGGTCCTCTACCGGCATCACCTACGGCTCATAGAACGCTTCCACCAGCGTTGTCTCCGCTCCATCCTCAACATTCATTGGAGCGCCTTCATCCCTTCATCTATTTTCTTGGTAACCTCCTTGAAAAACTCTATAAGAGATTTGTTAAACATGACCTACCATGCCAGGCTATGTTTTTACACTGTATCAAGAAAGAAAATTTGAAATCCTGAAGGAGCTGTTACCTGACAGTTGATGAATTGGAGAATGCTGAATTTGAGATTATTCACTTTTATCAATGAAAAATTAAAGCTATTTACAGCTGCAAATATGAAGTTTGATTTATTTGGATGAATAAGATACAATTCAGAATATTAAGGCTTCTCTTGGGAGGTGATATGCTTTGAGATTGGGAAATATTAGAAGCTGGGAAATGTCACCAACAATTATTATTCAAATAAAAGTTTCTCGGGAGCTCACGTCTCTTCTCTCTTTAATAATCTTTTTTTGTTTTTCTTGCTGAACCTTCATTTCGGCTTCTTGAATTAGTTGCTGATTCTTCATTTCAGTTTCTTGATTTCTCTCATTACTTCTGTATTTCACAACACATTCTGATAACCCAAAGAATGTAGAACAATCTCACTGGGGTTAGTGTAAACACCATGAATGTGTAAAACACTTATCTTTTGTTTCTCCAGCACCCATTCTAGTATCTTCTTTTCATCTGTGAGGTCTAAAGACTCGAGTTTGGTTCCTTGGTGAGACCCGTAAATTTCCACAAGATTGTCAAAGTTGGTGGTTAAAACCAGAGACCCATATTCCATCAGCCTCAAAACCAATTGCAAGAGGTGCTTTCCGACATTATTCATCTTGGATTCAAGGGCATCAAATACCTCAAGCAAACAGTCCTTGAAGAAACTCAAATGAACATTACTGATGCGTGGTGTAATTTAGTAATGTAGTAATGTAGATTTTAGTAATAGGTTGATTTAAATAACCAGTCTTTATTTTAATCTGCACTTAGCGAATGAAACCTTTTTTGTCCAGGACTGTTTCCACGATTCTTCTCAATAACCAAGAATTTCATGCTGCAGAATCATCCGTGATAATTACGATGTCTCCACATACAAAATAGTATTTAGCTTTAGACCATTTCTGTCTTTCTTGTAATAGTGAAAGATATTCTTAATCAGCCTTTGGCTGTCTAAATACTTGTAAATCTGATCTCTCAGAATACCCTCCAATAATTTACCTACTACTGACATCAGGCTTAGTGGCCTGTAATTTCCTGGTTTTCTCTTGGAGCCTTTTTTAAACAACAGAACAACATGAGCTACCCTCCAATCCTCCAGCCCCTCACCTGTGGCTAAGGACATTTTGACTATTTCTGCCAGGGCCCCTGCAATTTCTACACTAGTCTCCCTCAAGATCTGAGGGAATATCATGTCAGGCCCAGGGATTTATCTACCTTTATTCGCTGTAAGGCAGCAAGCACCTCCTCCACTTTAATCTCTGTATGTTCCATGACATTACTACTTGTTTCCTTTCCTTCCTTATACACTATGCCAGTTTCCTGAGTAAATACTGATGCAAAAAATTGTTTTAAGATCTCCTCCATCTGGTGAGGGTCCACGACCTATCAGCTCCCCACCATGATTACCAGCCCCCCCCACATCTCCATCGGGCACACAAAACTCAAAACGGTCAACCAGTTTACCTATCTCGGCTGCACCATTTCATCAGATGCAAGGATCGACAATGAGATAGACAACAGACTCGCCAAGGCAAATAGCGCCTTTGGAAGACTACACAAAAGAGTCTGGAAAAACAACCAACTGAAAAACCTCACAAAGATAAGCGTATACAGAGCCGTTGTCATACCCACACTCCTGTTCGGCTCCGAATCATGGGTCCTCTACCGGCACCACCTACGGCTCCTAGAACGCTTCCACCAGCGTTGTCTCCGCTCCATCCTCAACATCCATTGGAGCGCTTTCATCCCTAACGTCGAAGTACTCGAGATGGCAGAGGTCGACAGCATCGAGTCCACGCTGCTGAAGATCCAGCTGCGCTGGATGGGTCACGTCTCCAGAATGGAGGACCATCGCCTTCCCAAGATCGTGTTATATGGCGAGCTCTCCACTGGCCACGGTGACAGAGGTGCACCAAAGAAAAGGTACAAGGACTGCCTAAAGAAATCTCTTGGTGCCTGCCACATTGACCACCGCCAGTGGGCTGATAACGCCTCAAACCGTGCATCTTGGCGCCTCACAGTTTGGCGGGCAGCAACCTCCTTTGAAGAAGACCGCAGAGCCCACCTCACTGACAAAAGGCAAAGGAGGAAAAACCCAACACCCAACCCCAACCAACCAATTTTCCCCTGCAACCGCTGCAATCGTGTCTGCCTGTCCCGCATCGGACTTGTCAGCCACAAATGAGCCTGCAGCTGACGTGGACATTACCCCTCCATAAATCTTTGTCCGCGAAGCCAAGCCAAAGAGAGAAAGAGATCCTTTTAACATACTTGTAGAAACCCTTCGGGTTTACCTTCACATTATTTGCCAAAGCAACCGCATGTCTTCTTTTTGCCTTTCTGATTTCCTTCTTAAGTATTTTCTTATATTTTCTATGCTCTTCTAGTATCTCATATCCTCCTTGTTGCTTTTACCTGCTATACACCTCTCTCTTCTTCTTAACCAAATTATCAATATCCCTTGAAAACCAAGGTTCCTTATGCCTGTTAACTTTGCCTTTAATCCTGACAGGAACATGCAAACTCTGCACTCTCCAAATTTTGCTCTTGAAGGCTTTCCACTTACTGAACACATCCTTGCCAGAAAGCAACTTATCCCAATCTACTCTTCCTAAATCCTTTCTCATTTCCACAAAATTGGCCTTTCTCCAATTTAGAATTTTAACTTGATGATCAGATCTATCCTTATCCTTAATTAACTTGAAACTAATGACTTTATTTAACCCAAAATGTTTGCCTGACCTGAATGGTTCCTAATAGGAGATCCTCTCTCATTGGTACCTCTATATATTGATTTAGAAAACTTTCTTGAACACATTTGACAAACCATCCAGCCGTTTTACAGTATGGGAGTCCCAGTCAAATATGTGGAAAGTTAAAATCTACTATCACAACTTTCTGTTTATTACATCGGTCTGCTATATCTACAGATTTGTACTTCCAATTCTCTCTGACTATTGGGCAGTCTATAATAGAATCCTATCAATGTGGGCGTTATTTCCCATTCCTCAGGTCCACCCACATGGCCTCTATAAATAAGCCCTCTGGACTGTCCTGTTTAAGCACAGCTGTGATATTTTCCCTGACTAGCAATGCCACTCCTTACCCTTTCATCCCTCCCCCTCTATTGCAACAGAACTCCAGAACATTGAGCTGCCAGTCCTGCCCCTCCTGCAACCAAGTCTCACTAATAGCAATAATGTCGTAATCACACATGCCAATCCATGCCCTAAGCTCACCTGCCTTTCCAACAACATTCATTGTATTAAAATAAATGCACCCAAGAACATTTCTATCATGTACAAACCTTTGATTTCTGTCTATACACGCAGACCTCTCATGATTTTATTCATATTTGCTTTACTATCTGCTCTAACACTCTGGTTCCCATTCCCCTACAAATCTAGTTTAAACCCCCTGGAGCAGCATTAGCAAATCTACCCACAAGGATGTTAGTCTCCTTCCAGTTCAGATGGAAACTATCCCTTCGGAAAAGGTCCCACCTTCCCTGGAATGGAGCCCAATTGTCCAGAAACATGAAGCCCTCCCTCCTGCACCGTCTCTTTAACCACATATTTACCTGCATTAACTTCCTATTTCTAGCCTCACTAGCACATGGCATGGGTAGCACTCCTGAAATTGTAACCCTGGAGGTCCTGTCCCTCAACTTTGCACCAAACTCCCTAAAGCCTCTTTGCAGGACCTCCTCACCCTTCCTATCCATGTCATTGGTCCCTCTATGGACCACGACATCTGGCTGTTCACCCTCCCTCCTGTTAATATTGAGAACTCGGTCCGAGATATTGTCGATGCACATTTAATATCACTGCTATTCCTTCTGCCTCTGCACATATTTAACCTTCTTTATTCCTAATTAGCCCCACCAGTTTTCTTGTTGCATATAATTTGCATTGATTTTTAAATTCCCCTTTATGTTAACTGCTATTCTTTCATCACACTGTCTCCTTGCTTGAATTGTTACCTCTCCTCATAATTTTCTATATTCTAGTTGATTCTCACTGTAGTTAATCATTTGACATGTGTTCATTTTATGGCTATATTTGCCTTTTTTGTTATATGAGTGAAATCTGGCATTGGTCTTCTTACCATTGCCCTATTTGGAAATGAATTTAGCCTGAACTTATAACAGTTTTCTGACTGATATTTGAGTCCACTTTCTCTGGTTGGAGCCCTCCCACAATTTAGAAGTTCTTCTTTAGTTTTCTCTTTGGTTCTCTCCACTATTTTTCTAATTCCAATGATCGGATGATTACTGCTCTGTGAGTGTTCTCCCACTCACATGGTCATGTTCCATGATATTAAAATCTCCTTCTTTGTTGAGCTTGAAACTCAGAGATCCAGATTAAGTCTGAATGCACTTTAAAAAAAAATTATAAATTTAAAACCACAAAAATTCAGATGCATTATTATAAATCAACTTCTAATACTAATACATTACATAGTATATAAGAAATAGAAAAAGATAGAGAATTAAGAAACCTCCCCCTCCCCCACTAACTCCTACTAAAAAGAAAAAGTATAGGTCAAAAGATTCACAACAGGAGTACTCCATATTATAAAACTTCTAATAATAAAGAGACTTTTAGGAGAAAAGGAATGTCTGAGTTTCATTTAAATATTCATATTTGTAAATATGGGCATCATATTTTCCAAAATATATAGTATTTCTCTCTTAAGATGTAATTTTTTCAAGTGTTAAAAAACTTAATACTTCTGCATGCCATCTTTGCATTCTCAAATCTGTATCTGATTTAGCAGTACATTTCATAGCTATTGCTAAGCAATTTGTACAAATTTCACTTGAGACATATTCAATTTTAATTTAGGTTCAATTTCTTTAATGTCCCCGAATAAAAATAACATTGAATCCAGTGAGAATTTAACCCTTGTTATTCTTTCTAAAAATTACTTATTTCCATCTTAAAAGGTTTAACCTTTGGACATTGCCAAGTAGAATGTAAAAATTACCACATCTAAAACATAAATCCGAAAAGGTATGGTTCAATTTATTTAATTTTTGAGGTGTCAAATATAACTGTTGTATAAAATTATATTGTACCAATCTCACATTTATTTCACTTTTCACACTTTCTCTGCACAACTCAATCCAACTATGCTCATCTTTTTTCCTGTTCAAATCTATCTCCCAACTTTGTCTTGATTTATAAACACCTACTTTCCAGGCTTTCCTTTGTAACAAATTATACTTTACCGAAATAAATTTATTTAAATCTCCACTA
This sequence comes from Narcine bancroftii, assembly GCF_036971445.1. Lineage (NCBI taxonomy): Eukaryota > Metazoa > Chordata > Chondrichthyes > Torpediniformes > Narcinidae > Narcine > Narcine bancroftii. Next base: position 209,655,302 of record NC_091471.1, on the reverse strand, counting down.
ACACGCTATTGTTATGCAGGTGGTGACGTCGGTTGATGGGGCGAATGGCGGGAACGCCAACAGTATAAAAGCTGGGCCTCAGCCCCAATAAGAGAGCTATTCCTCGCTATATCCATATGCATCTTTCTTTGAATAGCACGCGGCTACAATTGAACATAACCAAAAAAATTCAAAACCCTTTCCTCTAAAAAAGGCTAAAAATTAACGTTTATAAATTCAAGTGGCATAGTCTTAGAGTGGGACAACACAATACCAGAATTCCATATTAACACTAAACCTTAAGGTTATAGTAGTAGTCCATGAATGATCCCCAATTCATTTGGAATTTAATATTTGAATCATTGATTGTATATCTAATTTTTTCCAAATTTAAACAAGACATAATGTCCTTTAGTCATTGTGCATGTGTAGTATTATCTTTCCATTTAATCAAAATTATTAATCAAAATTTCTCGTCTGGCCATCAACAGAGTATTGAATTGAAGTTAGTAAAAAATAATTTTCTTGAGATGTTCCAAAAAGAGCAATTAAAGAGCTAGGTTCCAATTTTAAATTGAGGATTATACAATCCTTTACTTGATATTGGTGAAACCAAACGCAGGCGGTGTCCCAAAACTGGCTTGGAAACCAAGGAATGATGTGCTCTGTCAAGCTTAGGCTTAGTGGAAAGTCTCTTCTTTGGCTTGGCTTCGCGGACGAAGATTTATGGAGGGGGTAAAAAGTCCACGTCAGCTGCAGGCTCGTTTGTGGCTGACAAGTCCGATGCGGGACAGGCAGACACGATTGCAGCGGTTGCAAAGGAAAATTGGTTGGTTGGGGTTGGGTGTTGGGTTTTTCCTCCTTTGCCTTTTGTCAGTGAGGTGGGCTCTGCGGTTTTCTTCAAAGGAGGTTGCTGCCCGCCAAACTGTGAGGCGCCAAGATGCACGGTTTGAGGCGTTATCAGCCCACTGGCGGTGGTCAATGTGGCAGGCACCAAGAGATTTCTTTAGGCAGTCCTTGTACCTTTTCTTTGGTGCACCTATGTCACGGTGGCCAGTGGAGAGCTCGCCATATAACACGATCTTGGGAAGGCGATGGTCCTCCATTCTGGAGACATGACCCATCCAGCGCAGCTGGATCTTCAGCAGCGTGGACTCGATGCTGTCGACCTCTGCCATCTCGAGTACTTCGACGTTAGGGGTGTAAGCGCTCCAATGGATGTTGAGGATGGAGCGGAGACAACGCTGGTGGAAGCATTCTAGGAGCCGTAGGTGGTGCCGGTAGAGGACCCATGATTCGGAGCCGAACAGGAGTGTGGGTATGACAACGGCTCTGTATACGCTTATCTTTGTGAGGTTTTTCAGTTGGTTGTTTTTCCAGACTCTTTTGTGTAGTCTTCCAAAGGCGCTATTTGCCTTGGCGAGTCTGTTGTCTATCTCATTGTCGATCCTTGCATCTGATGAAATGGTGCAGCCGAGATAGGTAAACTTGTTGACCGTTTTGAGTTTTGTGTGCCCGATGGAGATGTGGGGGGGCTGGTAGTCATGGTGGGGAGCTGGCTGATGGAGGACCTCAGTTTTCTTCAGGCTGACTTCCAGGCCAAACATTTTGGCAGTTTCTGCAAAGCAGGACGTCAAGCGCTGAAGAGCTGGCTCTGAATGGGCAACTAAAGCGGCATCATCTGCAAAGAGTAGTTCACGGACAAGTTTCTCTTGTGTCTTGGTGTGAGCTTGCAGGCGCCTCGGATTGAAGAGACTGCCATCCGTGCGGTACCGGATGTAAACAGCGTCTTCATTGTTGGGGTCTTTCATGGTTTGGTTCAGCATCATGCTGAAGAAGATTGAAAAGAAGGTTGGTGCGAGAACACAGCCTTGCTTCACGCCATTGTTAATGGAGAAGGGTTCAGAGAGCTCATTGCTGTATCTGACCCGACCTTGTTGGTTTTCGTGCAGTTGGATAATCATGTTGAGGAACTTTGGGGGGCATCCGATGCGCTCTAGTATTTGCCAAAGCCCTTTCCTGCTCACGGTGTCGAAGGCTTTGGTGAGGTCAACAAAGGTGATGTAGAGTCCTTTGTTTTGTTCTCTGCACTTTTCTTGGAGCTGTCTGAGGGCAAAGACCATGTCAGTGGTTCCTCTGTTTGCGCGAAAGCCGCACTGTGATTCTGGGAGAATATTCTCGGCGACACTAGGTATTATTCTATTTAGTAGAATCCTAGCGAAGATTTTGCGTGCAATGGAGAGCAGCGTGATTCCCCTGTAGTTTGAGCAGTCTGATTTCTCGCCTTTGTTTTTGTACAGGGTGATGATGGTGGCATCACGAAGATCCTGAGGCAGTTTACCTTGGTCCCAACAAAGCTTGAAAAACTCATGCAGTTTGGCATGCAGAGTTTTGCCGCCAGCCTTCCAGACTTCTGGGGGGATTCCATCCATACCTGCTGCTTTGCCACTTTTCAGTTGTTCAATTGCCTTATATGTCTCATCCAGGGTGGGAACCTCATCCAGCTCTAGCCTTAGGGGCTGTTGAGGGAGCTGGAGCAGGGCGGAATCTTGGACTGAACGGTTGGCACTGAAAAGAGATTGGAAGTGTTCTGACCATCGGTTGAGGATGGAGATCTTGTCGCTGAGGAGGACTTTGCCGTCTGAGCTGCGCAGCGGGCTTTGGACTTGGGGTGAGGGGCCGTACACAGCCTTTAGAGCCTCGTAGAAACCCCTGAAGTCGCCAATGTCCGCGCTGAGCTGGGTTCGTTTGGCGAGGCTAGTCCACCACTCATTTTGGATCTCCCGGAGTTTGCGCTGAAGATGGCTGCATGCGCGACGGAAGGCTTGTTTCTTCTCTGGACAGGACGGCTTTGTAAGGTGAGCCTGGTGGGCAGCTCGCTTCTTTGCCAGCAGCTCCTGGATTTCCTGGCTGTTTTCGTCAAACCAGTCCTTGTTTTTCCTGGAGGAGAAGCCCAGTACCTCTTCAGTGGATTGCAGTATGGTAGTCTTCAACTGATCCCAGAGGGTTTCAGGGGACGGGTCCGTGAGGCGGGTTGCAACGTCGAGCTTTGCTTTGAGGTTTGCCTGGAAGTTTCCTCTCGCTTCGTCTGACTGCAGGTTTCCAACATTGAACCTCTTTCTGGGGGCTTTATTGTTCCTGGGCTTTGGCTTGAAGTGAAGGTTGAGCTTGCAGCGAACCAGCCGGTGGTCAGTGTGGCATTCCGCGCTAGGAACTCCTTTCCAAAAGTAGATCTGAAAAGAAGTTAGTTATCTGGCTTGTTCCTACACCTTCTGCTAAGCCCAAGATTTGTATATTTTGATGTCTGCTTCTGGTCTCCAAAACAACCACTTTTGAAGCTAATTTGAAATTAATTGTTGGCAAAAAGTTCAGAACAAAAAACCTCTAATTTGTTGACAAGATCATTAATTGTATCTAAGCCTTCCTCCACAGATCCCAGGCACTCATCAAATGCTGATCTTGACTGTAAAACCTTTACAAGTGCAGATTTAATTTCCCATTGACTCTCTTTTACCATATTTCCCCCCGTGTGTCTGTTCAGAAGGTCAGAAATGGAGTCTGCATGGTTATCTCTTCCTCCTTTTTGCTGTTCTTTTGCAATAATATGTTAATAAAAGGGCAAAGTATTTTTGGTTGAAAAGTTCAAGGTGAATGAATGGAAAAAGTTTAAAAAAGTATAAGAGTACCTAACTACTGCTGTTTTTCCAGACAGTAGGCAGCCGGAAATCCACCAGTTTACTCATTACAGTTTCTATATATACATACAGTCATTGTAATTGCCCTGTAATTCTTGTAGGCTCCCTTACTCTGCTGCTTCTTTCTCTATTACTACCCAATTTGTCCACTCCTTTGGCTATTTTATTCTCCACTTCATATTGTTCCATTTTGCTGCTCCCCATTCCCTGCAGATTGAGATTAAACCATTCCTGAACGTGTGATCCTCCCTGCTGTAACAGTAGTTCCAGCCCTATTGAATTCTGTTGAAAACATAAGACTAAAATGTGCAGTAGTGTGTTCTAAGGGCATTTAAACAAAGTTCGAGATAGAAGAACATAAAAAAGTTTTGCAAAACACAATAACTTCAATTCTGAGGATTACAGAACAGAATTGCAACACTGCCCAGAAATCAGTTGTGGATTCTTATAATTGTCAGCTTGTGGCCCAGCAAGTGTGATCTTTGCAGCCAGCTCTTAACAGAGCGTGCTTAACAAAGCAAGCAACATTACACAATTGATGAAGGAATGAATGGTGTTGCAATGATGGCGGGGTGCTGTGACGTAGATGGGAGAGTGCTCCCGAGAAGTCAAAGTGACCTTGATAAGCTAGTGAAGATAAATGCCTGCAGGAGCAAATTCTTTGTGCATTTGTGGTGTGGTGGTGGAGGTTGGTGTGGGGAGAGTGGTAGTGATGGTGAACCTCGAGGTTGAGGATTAGAACTTGGAGCTCCTAGAACACTTCTCTAAAAGGAGATGAGTGCAGTTGAGGAATGCATACACGTATTTCATTAGAACATAGTAAGAAAACATTTGGCCCATGAATCTATGCTAGCTGCCAAAGTCATCCCATGGTTTCTATTCCCAAACTCATTTCCCTGTATCTGATTTTCCCTCACATGCCCATATACTCCCATTGATTCTCCAAGAACTCTCCAACACCAGGGATAATTTTCAGCAATCAATTATTCTACCAACCAGCTCATCTTTGAGCTGTGGGAGGAGCAGTAGCACTGGGGGAAATCCACCGGAGAATGTGCAATCTCCAGGCAGACAATGCAGGAGGTCAAGATCAAACCTTAGCTGCTGGAGCTCTGAGTCTGTGCCAGGTATATAGATTCTCCAGCTCCCTCATTAGGATTAGAACTCACATTTTCGGATTGCCTCTGCATTATTAGTTCAGTAACATAAGCCATTATATTCCGGCTTGCTGCCTTTCGAAAGCTGCATTTTTGGTGGACTCCTGCTTCGTGCACAAGTCTGGATTTCAATCATATATTATCACCGAACTCAGTGAGAAGGACAGATTGAATTTCACCCCCTTCAAATCAATGACAGTATATCTGAAATATTCAGAGAGCCACTAAAACCTTTTGCTTCTCAAAGCAGTGAGGTACTTTGCACATTGTGCGGGTGTTGGTGTCATGTGGAGGAGTTCGATGCTGGAAACGCATGCTAATGCAAATGAAAATCCTCTGAAAGTCAGGAAATTTCTTACAGCTTTAAAGCTTCCCACGTCCTTTTTTGGTATTTTGGTTATCCAGTTGAGGTTTATACCCTATTTGTTCTTAAAAATCCTGGGAGCTCTAGGATTCCACCTCCTCCTACTCTCCCCACATCACGTGACCCCAGTGACCCCCTCCTTCCAAAAAAGTGGCTTCCCCTTGTCCTTACCTACCACCCAACCAGTCTTCACATCCAACACATTACCCTCTGTAATTTCTGCCACCTGCAACATGATCCCACCACCAGACACATCTTCCCCTTTCCTCCCATCTCTGCCTTTTTCTGTGACCCCCCCTCGACTACTCATCCCTTCCCATTAATCGCCCCCCTTGGCACTTCCCCTGCGGCCGCAGGAAGTACCACACTTGCGCCCACACCTCCTCTTCACCACCATTTGGTGGCCCAAACAGATCTTTCAAGTGAAGAAATACTTCATTTGACCTGCTGAATTTCTCCAACATTGCATTTTTACTTCAACTACGGAGTCTGCAGACTTTCGTGTTTAACTACCTGAAATGTTAACTTGGTTTCTCGCATCACACATTTCGTGTGCCCTTTACTTCTAGTAATTTCTGTTCACGTTTCATTTCGGAGTAGTTTTCATATATTTGATGAAAAATTTTTTTTAAATTACATGGCAACTCGGTGCTGAATTTTATATACACAGAATATTTTGAAAAATATTAAGACTTAGAATTTATCTTCACTTGTTTTGTAAATATATTTATAAAATATATTTTTAAAATATCTAATTGAATGATACAATGTTGGATTTTTTTTACTTCCTATTATTTCATCTAATAGCAAGTTGTGAGTTTCAATTTGATGCGCCAAGGTGATGTCCTGGTGATGCACGTTGCAAGAATGATCACAACAGCTATATTTTGCTTCTAGTATTTTCATATATATAATGGTGATGTATTTTCTTTCACAAAGAGGGTTTTTAAACTGCCATGGGCAGGGGATTATAGATTGCATTGCAAGTATAGTAGAATGGGGCAGGAGATTAGTTGAATGTTGATTCATGTATCATTTCCTCATGCAATCAACTCCTGTTTCAAACAGGAAATCAGGGAAGACTTAGAAATGTCTTAGCAACTTATTAAATATTATTTTAAAATTAGAGATACAGTATGATAACCAACACTTCTTGCACCACCCAAATATGCCCATGTAACCATCTAATCTGCTAATGTTTCTCTTTGGAACATGGGAAGGAAACTGGAGCAGCCAGAAGAAACCCACGTAGACACAGGGAGAATGTAGAAACCCCTAGAGACAGTGGCAGATTCAAACCCAGGTCGCTGGTGCTGGAATAGAATAGTCCTAACCACTACACTAAGTGTGCTGCCCTAAATATACTGGCTTCAATTTTTTTTGTTAATGGCAAGATACGGTGACCCCCACAAGTCTGAGCTAGAGTGGAAGTCATTGGGGTAATTCTCCTTCCCATTACTCCTGGGAGAACTGTAAATGACCTCACACAGATTTGTGCATTCTCTACATCGCAGAGACCATTCGCAGGCTGGGAGATTGCTTTGTTCTGCACCTCCTCTCCATCCGCACCACAGTGACCTCTCAGTGGCCAACCACTTCAATTCTGGGTCACACCCCCATGCTCACATGTCTGTCAATGGCCTTATGTACTGTCCCATCCTGATTACCCACAGATTGGAGAAACAACACTTTATTTTCCATCTGGGCAGCCTCCAGACTTCACTGCTTTCCATTAAATCTATTGGCCTTCTCTTCCCCCTCCCCATTTCTTGACTTTCCAGTTCTTTCACCTACAGTCCTGCCTTTCCACTCCCTCCCCTTCAGGGCAGTCCACTCCCTCCCCTTCAGGGCAGTCCCCTCCCTCCCTTCTCTACCTATCATCCCCTGCCCTGCCACCCCTTCCCCCTCCTACTGTTTTATTCTGACGCTCACCAGCATTTTCTCAGACTTTGATGAAGGGCTCAAGCCTGAAATGTTGGTTATCTACCTCTGTCTTTGCTAAGTCTCTTCAGCATTGTGTGTTTTTAATTCATCCACGGTGTCCACAGAATTCTGTGTTTTACCTCACAGAGATAATATGTGTTACATAACTATCCACCACTCACACCACATTACTGGAAAAGTAATCACTGTGGCTTCAATGATGAGTAGTGTTCTTCTTCATGCACAGATATTGTTTACTGACTATTTGCTGCACTTCCTGTCTATCCCTTAAACTCATTGGTTGAGACATATTTGCTTATTTCAGTTAAATGAATGCCTTTACAAATGGGTGTAAGGCATTTCTTCATTGAAGTGAGAAAATTCCCTCTCATCCACAATAAAATTGAAAAGGAAACTTCTGGCCCTCCACAGGCACAGAACAAATCTGAATGCAGAAGTAAAGGAGTGGTAAAGATAGAGGAGTGGGGAACGTGTAAAATGAGTTAGTGGCCTTGAAATATTATAATATTGACCAATTGTTTCAAATGTTGATAATAAATTGTTTCAATGCAGATGTTGCCAGATAATTTGGTTTCCCAGCAGCTTCCAGCAGCAGTTTGTCTCTCAATTTAAAGCCATTCTAAATAAATGTTGATTTATGCAATATAAGATCTTACACAAATTCAGCACCTTTACTTTGACAGTTTAAATTCCAGTATTGTAGACAAAGGTACTTGATCACAGGATCAGAATATCATTGATGAGCTATGAAATTTAAATGCTGTGCCTGAATTTGAACATCAAATGCTGGCTATCGTCTCTCCCAGATGAGTTAACACATGGAAATGCACAAATCAGCAGTGAATCAAAGCCAAGATAACGTACCCTGGACAAATAGAGACCCCCGAGCCACTGGACTTCTAGCATGTCACCTGAATGGAGATGGTGGAGAGGAAATAGTAGATTAGATATTGAGCTGATGATGGAAAAGACAAAGAAGATCAAAACAAAGGTACTGTTGTCCCTCCAAGGTCATCAGAGAGGAGACCATACCATAAGGCTTGTGAATGAGACCCCAGGGAAATCAGATTCATTACAAGCAAATCGGAATTGTCACAGAAATAAAACAGTTCTTTAGGAGCAGGGCAGCCCTTTTATACATCCTTAACAGAAGTAGATTCATCTTTAACTGCAGATTTGGAGGGCCTGCTCATCAGAAGCCCCTTTTAACACTTGCGTCCCACTAAATTGGCCGTTCAGTGTCCCAGGCTAGGAATGGGGGTTTGGCTTTTCACACTTGTCCACTCCAAACTGGGACACTGAATGCTTTCACACTTGCAAGGAGTCATCCCCGGGGTTAGGACTGTTCTACCTTCTACTGATGACGTCATGACGCATCGAGTGAAGGTGGACCTGCCCTAAATCCTGATCAATATATTATGATCTTATATTTGAATAAAATTAATCATGCCTAATTGTAACATAATTGTTGGGCACTATAAGTTGCCCTAATAATTACAATGGCAAAGACTGAGGGGAACGATGGGCTTTATTGCACAGAAGACTTGAGCTGGTCCAGATCCAAACTAAGGAAGTGCAGGGAAGGGAAAGGTGGCCCGACCTTTATGGCCTGGGTTCCAGGAGAGGAGTCCAGGTAAGAGTGACATCAGGGGGCAGGCCAGCCCAAGCCAATTAGCATATACAATCCATACCATTTCATTCACCTCCTCTTTTTTTAAACAGAATCCCCCTTTTTTTTTACACAACGAGAGGGGAGAGGGAAGGAAGAGAGAGGAAAAAAATTGCTAGAGGTTTAGCCGCACCAGCCACTTCCTCCTTCTACGGGACCGTTGGGGGGCAGGCGTGTCCGAGCTCTGCTGTTTGGCGGGGGGGAGAGCGGTCCTGGGGGGGCAGGGAAGGGAACAGTCTGGATCAGGGTAATGATTGCAGGCTCCCGGGTGGAAGGGGGGTTCGATGTCTCCCAGAGGACCAACTCCTGGAGAGGAGAGCCGTGTGGCTTAGTCTCCAATTTTGCACTCCCTTGTGGGGTGGTCTGCACCGTGGGATAGACAGTTGCAGCCAGGGCAGTTTCGGGATCCCTGGCCCTCGCCAGGTCTCAGATAGGCACAGGGTACCTCACAAATGTGTATTGCGGGTTGACATGTAGGAGGTGTACCGCTTCCACCAGTGGATCCGTCTTATGGCCCCTCACATGTCTCTGTAGCAGGACCAGCCAACCAAGGAGGAATGGAGGTACCATTCGCCAATCTCCTAGGGAAAGCAAACAAACGTTCATGCGGGGTAATGTTAGTCACGGTGCATGGGAGCAATTAGATGGTGTGAAGCACTTTAGGCAAAACGTCCTGCCAGCAGGACACTGGCATGTTTTCGGATCTAAGGGCCAGGAGCACCGCCTTCCAGACGGTGGCGTTCTCCCTTTCCACCTGTCCATTACCTCTGGTGGTCCTGCTGGTGGCTATGCCTCTGGCCAGGAAGTACTGTTGCAGTTTCTCACTCATGAATGTGGACCCTCGATCACTGTGGATGTACTCGGGGTACCCGAACAGGGTGAAGATACTGCGCAGTGCCTTGATTACCATCGTCAAGGTCATATCCGGGCAGGGAATAGCAAAGGGGAACCTGGAGAACTCGTCCACCACCGTCAAGAAGTATTCATTCCTATTTGTAGTGGGTAGGGGGCCCTTGAAATTGACACTGAACCATTCAAAAGGACGAGTGGCCTTGATGAGATGTGCCTTCTTGGGCCGGTAGAACTGCAGCTTACATTCAGCGCAGATCTGGCAGCGTCTGGTCGTGGATCGGACGTCCTCAACGGAGTACGGAAGGTCCTGAGTCTTGATGAAGTGGTATAAACTTGTAACTCTGGGGTGGCACAGACTGTCATGGAGTGTCTGGAGACGGTCAAGATGCGCGCTGGCGCACGTCCCCCGGAATAGGGCATCTGGGGGATCATTGAGTTTACCTGGTCAATACAAGATGTCATAATTATAGGTGAAGAGTTCGATCCTCCACCTAAGAATCTTGTCATTCTTGATTTTATCCCGCCGCCTCAACAATCACTTGGGCCTCCTTCTCGACCGAGGAGTGATGTACTTCAGAACCATGCAGGGTGCGGGAGAAAAAAGCTGCTGGCCTGCCTGCCTGGTTAAGTATGGTGGCCAGTGCGAAATGGGATGGACTCATCCACGGGATGCATCGTGGCCTTTGCGATGTCTCCTCGGATCTGGTAGAATGCAGCTTGGGCTTCTGCTGATAACGGGAAAATTGTGGACTTAATGAGGGGGTGGGCTTTATCGGCGTAATTGGACACCCATTGTGCATAATAGGAAAACAGCCCCAGGCATCTTTTCAGCGTCTTTAGGGTGTTTGGGACTGGGAGCTCCATAAGGGGTCGGATGCGGTTGGGGTCCAGGGCAATGATACCATGCACTATGACACAACTGAAAAGGGCCAGATGGTCTGTGTTGAACACACACTTGCTTTATTGTATGTCAAGTTGAGAGACTTGGCTGTACATAAGAACTTGGCGAAATTAGCGTCGTGGTCCCGTTGGTCGTGGCCGCAGGTGGTGACATTGTGAGGGTATGGGAACGCCGCCATCAGTTTATGCTCCTCCACCATCCGATCCATGACCCTCTGAAAAGCAGAGACACCATTAGTAACACCAAAGGGCACCCGCAGGAAGTGAAAAAGTCTGCCATCGGTCTCAAAACCCATGTAGAGTGGGTTGCTCAGGCGAAGGGGGAGTTGATGGTAGGCCGACTTGAGGTCAGTGGTCGAGAAAATTCTGTATTGTGCGATCTTATTCACCAAGTCGGCTATCCGGGATATGGGATACGCATCCAACTGGGTGAAGCAGTTGATGGTTCGGCTATAGTCAAGCGCCATCCGGGGCTTGCCTGCCCCTCTGACCATGAGGACCTGCACCATCCAGGGTTTGGAGCTAGGGTCTATAATCCCCTCTGCCAAGAGTTGCTGAACCTCGGCCTGGATGAACACCATATCTTCAATGCTATAGTGTCTACTTTTTGGGGTGATTGGTTTACAGTCCGGGGTGAGGTTTGCAAATAGTGATGGAGGGGCCACTTGCAGGGTGGTGAGGCTACAGGATGGTGCTGCTACAGGATGGTGCTGAAGGCTGGGTGCTCAGTTGGGGGGTGGGTCCGTGAGCTGCGGGTTGTAAATGGTGAACGGAGGTTGGGGGCCTCCCAGAATGCCATCGTCACACTCCTAAACTGACTCTGGAAGTCGAGGTCCAGGAGGATCGGCGCACAGAACTGGGGCATGACCAACAACAAGAAGTCATTATAACAATCCTCCCTACCGTCAGAGATGCCACACAGTGCCCCTGGATACAAGTCCGCTGGTCTTTTGTCGCCATCGACACGGACTTGGTCATCGGCCAAATGGGGATCGAGAGTCTACGGGCAACTGCGGGTGGGGGGGGGGGGGAGGTGATAAAACTTTCGGTACTGCCACTATCGAAGAGGCAGTTTGATTTGTGCCCATTCTCCTCGATCTGCATCATAGAGTTCGTGATCGGATGAGGGCTGGCTTGGACCAAGGTGATCGATGCCAGGATGGGTGCGTTGTCTTCGTCCAATGCCCAAGATCGCGGCTGCCATGTTGACCACACTGCCAAAGCTGGTGGAGAAGGCGGAAGTGACATCGTCAGGGGCGGACGTTATGTCGCCGGTGAGAGTTGCTGCTGCACAGACGATGGCGGCGAGAGGGGGTAAAACGGCGTTGCACGCAGCCGGCACCAGAAGCTCCTCAGCCATACACATTGTGTTGCTCTGAGATGGGGCTCTGGACCTACAAGTACGTTGGTAGTAGCCCTTTTTCCCACAGCCCGAGCAAGTAGCTCCTTTCGCGGGGAAGAGACGTTGCGGATGTCTTACCTGCCCGCAGAAGTTGCACCCTGACAATCCCGGTGTTACTGCAGCTGCAGTCGGGTCGGCCGTCCATGACGCCGACTCCCAGGATAGCAGACCTCATGGTGGCACGTACTGGGTAGGCCCACTTCTGCCCGCAATCAACTCCGCGTGGCACTGGATCAAGTCTAAGGTTCTGGCCAGTTGGATTGCCTGTTTCAGAGGGAGTTGATCCTCTTCGAGGAGACATCGTCGGATATAATCTGACCTCAACGCCGACATGCAAGTGTCCCGGACCAGGTCTTCTATGCACTGGGCCCCCAGCACAGGGACCATGGGGTTCCCCAAACAGTCTTTTTCCAGTGTGATCAGGGCTCGAACGAATGCTTCAACCAACTCACCAGGCTGCTGTTTTCTGGACGCCAGATGGTAACGGGAGCACATCTCATTGATCTTGGACTTGTATAGCGCCCGTAGCTCAGCCATTGCCTCTGTGTAGGTCATGCAGCTTCTGATGGTCTGGAAAGCTCTCTGGCCGACTCTTGCCTAAAGGATTTCCAGCCTCTTGTCGTCTGAATCGACCACTCCAGCAGCAGCCTCCAGGAAGTTGTTGAAGCAGTTGACCCACTGCTCGAATAGTTCCGATGCACCCGGAACTTGGGGATCCACCTCTAGCCAATCGGGGCACAGCAACTTCTCCATTACCGGAGATGTTAAAATTTCTGTGCAATAAATTATTGGGCTCTACCAGTTGCCCCAATAATCACAAGGACAAAGGCTAAGGGGAACGATAGGCTTTATTGCACAGAAGACTTGAGCTGGCCCAGATCCAAACTAGGGAAGTGCAGGGAAGGGAAAGGTGGCCCGAACTTTATGACCTGGGGCCCAGGGGTGGTCCAGGTAAGAGTGACATCAGGGGGCGGGCCAGCCTGAGCCAATTAGCATATACAATCCATACCATTACAATAATTAAGCTTTATGTACAGCACAGTATGAGCCCTTCAGCCCCTGTTGTTGTTGTTGAGCTGACCTATATAAACTTTTATAAGGGACTGTGGGAAAGTGCTTGCAATAAATAGCAATATAGACAATTTTTAAACAGGCTGAGAAAGTTGGTAGTGCATTTATGCTCAATTTATATAGTTTGGGAAAGTTGGTAGCACTATCGTGTACGATTTATAAAGACCACGGGTAAAAGCCAGAATTCTCTGTGGCAGAGAAAGAGCTGTATGGAAGGGTTTCTCAGCCACACGGCATTCTGGGAAGTCAAGTCCGCCACCCCATGATCTTTATAAAGTGCGCTATAGTACTACCAACTTTCCCACACTGTTTAAAAATTGTCCACTATTGCAATTGTAATGGATTATATATTTGGGAGATAATTGGTAAAATTAGTGTAGCTTATGTACATACACACATTTTAAAACAGATCTTATTTGAAATACTGAAGAAAGCATATTCAGTGGACTTTACAGAAACTATGGAGAATGCTATGCACATTTCACAAGTAGGTGCTAATTGAAATGATGTCATAAACTGAATAGACCATTGTTTTAGACTGGAGACACTCTGGCTGTTTGTAAGCATCTTTAGTGCTCACAGAAAGGTCACTCCTGGGTTTTGTTTACCTAAAGCAACAGATGGGAGCAGAAGGATAACTCCTGTTGTTTCCTGAAGAAGATGGGGTTTTTGTGGCAAGTGAGAGAGTCACATAGGTTTTCTAGCAGTCTCAGTTGGGGGGGGGGGGAGAGAGAGAGAGAGAGAGAGAGAGAGAGAGAGATTCTCAGCTAGTGTGTGTGACATTGAAAGCAGCTGAACAGTGCAAGCCAGGAAGCTTGTTGGAACTGAAGAAAACCTCCAGAGTGGCGGATGTCTGGAAGTGCTATCTGTCTGATGTTTCTCTTGGAATAAGGGGAACAGAAAGGAACTCTGTGATAGCCTGAAAGAAAGAGGTTATCATCTGGAGAACCCTGATGGGGCAAGTTTAATCAGCAAGACATTGAGGTGACTAATGGTACCTCAGTTGTGGAAATCCTAGAACAACAAATCACTCTCTGCTGAACCCTACGAGAACCTTCCTGAGCATTAAACATTTACCTTTTGAGCACCAAAGCCTGGTGAACTTTATACATGTTAAATTCTGTGCACAGTATAAGAATTGCCTACAACCAGAGAACTTGGAAGAAGGAGAAGTGAGATTGAACTGTGAACCAAAGAACTTTTCTTAAATTTACACACACATCATACACATGTGCCTAGAATTAGAATAAGAACTAGAATTAGTTAAGTAAATAGAGATAAGTTAAAGTTTGATTCTGTTTTCATGTTTAAAGATAATTAAAAACAACCTTTGTTTAAGTAACTACTTGTCTTGGTGAATGTCAATTGCTGCTGGGTTTTGGGGTCCTTTGGGCTCGTAACACTATTTATTGCTATTTATTTCCTCTCTCTCTCCCCCGCTATGACTTTCCCACAGCAAAGTTTATACTTCATTTTAATCTTTTCTTCCTTTACATTCTTACACTCATGCAAAAACTTAGGTAATTTCAATCCCACAATGCAATTTTATGTTTTACACTTCCCTGATTGCAATGCTGGCATCTACATTTGCTGGGGATTGTACTAGGGGGTCAAGGCTGTCAATTCCCGCCACACTCAGCAACAGTTATGTTGGATTCTGTTGAGGGAGATGACCACAGGCACCAGGTCAATGGCAATGAGCCTGGCAGAGTGGTGCAAAAGAAAAGGAAAAGGAGAAATGCCGTAGTTATTGGGGACTCCATTGTCAGGGGTACGGACAGGAGGTTCTGTGAACCAGATAAGTATACCCGCATGGTGTGCTGCCTCCCTGGTGCAAGGGTACGAGATTTCACAAATCGGATCCAAAATATTCTGAGAGGAGAGGGAGAGCAGCCTGATGTCTTGGTACATGTGGGTACAAACAACATTGACAAGAAAAGGGAGGAGGTAATGAAAAGGGATTACAGTGAGCTGGGACGAAAGCTGAAAGACAGGAATGCCAGGGTGGTGATCTCGGGATTACTACCTGTTCCAAATGCAAATGATGAAAAGAATGTAAGGATAAGGAAAATGAACGTGTGGCTGAGGTGCTGGTTTACAAGGCAAGGATTTGGCTTCTTGGATCATTGGGATCTCTTTTGGGGAAGGCATGATCTTTACAAGAGGGACAGGTTGCACCTAAATCCAAAAGGTGTCAACATTTTGGCAAGTATGTTTGGTACAGCAGTGGGGCAAGGTTTAAACTAATTTGGCAGGGGTATGGGAACCAGAGTGATAGGAAAAAGGGTAGGGAAGATAAAGTAATGGCCAGGAAAAGTAATGTTGGGAGGAGAAAGTAAAAAATCAGATGGTGCAGTGAGTTTTCGGGTCAATGATAGTGCTGAGAATATTACAAAGAAAAATAGTGGACAGAAAAATCAAAAGAAAAGGTTACAGAAGTCACTAGATATTAAAAGGACAAAGAGCATAAGGGCACTTTATCTGAATGCCCACAGTATTAGAAATAAGGTTAGTGAACTTGAGGCGCAAATTGGTGCCTATGATTGGGTAGCCATCACGGAAATATGGCTACAAGGTGACCCTAAATGGGAATTAAACTTTCAAGGGTATCAGGTGGTGCAAAGAGATAGACAGGATGGTAAGGGAGGTGGAGTTGCACTCTTAATCAAAGATGAGCTCCAGGCAGTAGTGAGGAATGATACAAGATCTAAAGAGCATAATGTTGAGTCCATTTGGGTAGAGATAAAGAATAACAAAGGGAAAAAATTATTGGTGGGTGTAATCTATCGCCCACCAAATAACAATAGTTTAGTGGCACAGGAAATAAATAGAGAGATAATGATACAGCAGTAGTCATGGGGGACTTTAACTTCCACATAGATTGGGAAAACCAAGTTGGTCGTGGGAGTCTGGAAGAGGACTTCATAGAATGCATCCGCGATAGCTTTCTTGAGCAGCATGTTAAGGAACCCACAAGAGAAAATGCTCTCCTGGATCTAGTGTTGTGCAATGAGATAGGTAGAGTAAATGATGTAATAGTCAGAGACCATCTGGGAAATAACGATCATGGTATGATTGAATTTCTCATTCAGATGGAAGGGGAAATAGTTAGATCTAAAACTAATATATTATGCTTAAACAGGGGTGACTACCATAGGATGAGGGAGGAATTGGACAGAGTGGACTGGGAGCACAGGCTCATTGATGAAACAGTTGAGGAACAGTGGAAGATTTTCAAAGAAATATTTTGTAATGCTCAACAAAAATATATTCCGGTCAGGAAAAAGGGCAGCAAGGGAGGGAAAAATCAACTGTGGTTAACAAAGGAAATGAAGGAGAGTATAAAATTGAAGGCGCAGGTGTACAAAGCTGCAAAGAGCAGTGGGAAACTGGAAGATTGGGAAAACTTTAAGAGACGACGAGGGGTTACAAAGCGGGTAATAAGAGATGGGAAAAAGGATTATGAAAGTAAATTGGGAAAAAATATAAAAACAGAAAGCAAAAAAATTTATAAATATATAAAACGGAAGAGGGTGGCCAGAGTTAACATAAGACCCTTGGAGGATGAGAAAAGAAAATTGGTAGCAAAAAATGAGGAAATGGCCAAGGCATTAAACAAATATTTTGTGTCAGTCTTCACAGAGGAAGACACGTCCAGCATGCCCAAGTGCGGAGTTAAGGATGCGAATGTTGGGGAGGGCCTTGATAAAATAGTTGTTACAAAGGAAGTAGTGATGGAGAAACTAATGGGACTAAAGCCAGACAAATCACCTGGTCCTCATGATATGCATCCAAGGGTTCTGAAGGAAATGGCAGAAGTTATAGTTGATGCATTGGTGGTCATATACCAAAATTCCTTGGATTCTGGGCAGGTCCCGGCAGACTGGAAGACAGCAAATGTCATGCCACTTTTTAAAAAGGGATGTAGGCAGAAGACTGGAAATTATCGGCCAATTAGCTTGACGTCTGTAGTTGGAAAAATGCTTGAAGCCGTCATTAAAGATGAAATAGTGAAACTTTTGGAACGTAAGGTTTCAATCAGGCAGACGCAGCATGGTTTTAGAAAGGGAAGAGCTTGTTTGACAAACTTGTTAGAATTCTTTGAGGATATAATGGGTGCGGTGGATAGAGGGGAACAGGTTGATGTTGTATATTTGGATTTCCAGAAAGCGTTTGATAAGGTGCCGCACAAGAGACTTCTCAGTAAGTTACAGGAAAGTGGAGTCCGGGGAAGTATATTGGCCTTGATTGAAAATTGGTTGTCTGACAGGAGGCAGAGAGTTGGGATAAATGGGAGTTTTTCAGGTTGGCAGAGAGTGGTAAGTGGGGTGCCACAGGGGTCAGTGTTAGGCCCACAACTGTTCATCATTTACATTGATGACTTGGAGGAGGGGACAAAATGTGGTGTAGCCAAGTTTGCGGATGACACCAAATTGAGTGGAAGAGCAAATTGTGATGAGGATGTGGAGAGTCTGCAGAGGGATATAGTTAAGCTGGATGAGTGGGCAAAGCTCTGGCAGATGGAGTACAATGTTAGTAAGTGTGAGGTTATCCACTTTGGCAAGAAAAATAAATGAGCTGAATATTATTTAAAGGGTGAAAAACTACAGCATGCTGTTGTGCAGAGGGACTTGGGAGTGCTTGTGCATGAATCGCAAAAAGTTAGGTTGCAGGTGCAGCAGGTTATTAAGAAGGCAAATGGAATGTTGGACTTCATCGCTCGAGGAATTGAATTCAGGAGTAGGGCGGTAATGTTGCAACTGTATAAGGTACTGGTGAGACTGCACCTGGACTACTGTGTCCAGTTCTGGTCTCCATATTTGAGGAAGGATATACTGGCTTTGGAGACGGTCCAGAGGAGGTTTACTAGGTTGATCCCTGGGATGAAGGGGTTGACTTATGATGAAAGATTAAATCGTCTAGGATTGTATTTGCTCGAGTTCAGAAGAATGAGAGGAGATCTTATAGAAACATATAGGATTATGAAGGGTATGGATAGGATAGATGTAGGAAGGTTTTTTGAGCTGGCCGGGGAAATTAAAACGAGAGGACACAGTCTCAAGATTCAGGGAAGTAGATTTAGCTCAGAGATGAGGAAAAATAGTTTTTCCCAGAGAGTAGTGAATGTTTGGAATTCTCTAACCAGGGAAGTGGTTGAGGCTGCCTCATTAAACATATTTAAAATTCGGTTAGATCAATTTTTACATGATAGAGGAATTTGGGGATATGGGGAGTTAGGTCATAAATTAGATCAGCCATGATCGTATTGAATGGCAGAGCAGGGTCGATGGGCCATTTTTGACCTACTCCTGCTCCTACTTCCTATGATCCTATGTTCCTATGTGAGATGATATCATCTGACGCCAGCGATGAGCTGATTTTAAGGCACTTTAAAGGCTGATTGGCAGTTAATTCCTGGGATAACTTGCAAGTGTGAAAGGGGCGAGAGATAGGAGTACTTATAGAATCCAGGAATTCACCTGAGGGAACAGTTCCTAAATGAGGAAGGGCAACACTACAAAATGCTCACAGATGGGAAGAGCTGCTGAGCTCTCCAGAGGCAGACTGGAAACAGTGGAGGCCAACAGAAAATCACAATACAAAAGAGGAAAAAAAGTCAAATTTAATTGTCATCTGATTGCACAAATACAACCTGACAAAATAGCATTCTCTGGTTCTTGATGCAAAACATGCAGACACACAACCAAACATAGCACAGATGCAGCCAAACAATGCATATGCAGGATAAGTATTCATCTATACAAATAAATAAATAAATGTTGCTTTGTAAATATGAGAGTCTCAGATGGTTAATGTGAGCCGTTCCTTTGGTTGTTCAGCATTAACACTGCCCATGGGAAGAAGCTGTTCTCAACATGGTGGTGCTGGTTCTGATACTCCTGGATCCCTTCCCCAATGGGAGCAATTAAAAGATGCTGTGTACGGGTGAAAGGTGTCCTCATTGATTTTGTGCACCCTCTTCAGATCCTGGAAAATCACATAGATGGGGGGAGGGAGACTCCAGTGATCCTCCCTGCCACTCTTGTGCATCTGTGGATTGACCTCCAATCCATTTCTCTGCAACAGCCATAGCACACTGTGATGCAGCTGGCCAGGATGTTCTCACAGAAACATAGAAGATAGGAGCAGGAGTAGGTCATTCGACCCTTTGAGCCTGCTCCGCCATTCAACGAGATCATGGCATATATGTTGGCTGGCTGCCTTGCCCACTTCAGTCTTCTCAGGAAATGCAGTCGTTGTTGTACCTTCCAGACAAGTGAGGAGATGTTGTATGTCCATGATAGGTCAGTAGTTAAGTGAACACCAAGGAACTTCTGCACTCTTTCATCTGGAGTTGTTGATGTGTAGTGGAGGGTGGATTTCCTGCTGAAGTCCACGATCATCTCCTTCATTTAGTCCATGTTGAGACTCAGGTTGTTACTCTTGCACAATATCACAAGATTTTTCACCTCTTCTCTGTCATGTGACTTGTTGTTGCTGATAAGGCCGACTACTGTTGAGTCACCTGCAAACTTAATGACTCTGTTGGAGCTGGATTTGGTGATGCAGTCATGGGTCAGAAATGTGAATAAGAGCAGGCTGAGCACATGGACCTGAGCTACACCAGTCCTCAGTGTGGCAGTTCTTGATGTTCTGCTCAGATAGTCTGTGGTCTTTCTGTTAGGAAGTCCAGAATCCAACTGCAGAGAGGGTTGTTGTGTCCTAGTGAGGATGGCTTCTCCACCACCCTATTAAATATCAAGCTGAAGGTGATGAACACATGGCGGTTGTCATTGAGGCCTGTTATTGTCACCCTCTTGGGTACCAGGATAATGGTGGCTGTCTTGAACCCTGTGGGAACAATGGACTGCTGCAGTGAGGTGTTGAAGATGTCCGTGAAGACTTCCGTCAATTGATTTGTGTAGTCATTCAGTACCCAACCAGATATGTTGTCTGGTCCCACCGCTTTGTGTGGGTTCACTTTGGATAGGATTCTCCTCACCTCGGTTGCAGAATTACAGGGGGCCTGTTCATCAGGGAAACACAGAGCTTTCTTCAGTGTCACCCTGTCCTTTTCATCCAACCGTGCATAGATGATGTTCAGTCTGTCCAGAAGGGAGGCACCATTGCCTTTAACTCGCAAGATTGATGTGATCTATTATAATCTTGATCTCTTGCCATATGCGCCTCATGTCGCTGATGTCCCACAGTTGTGGATCTTCTGTGCATACCCCCGCTTTGCCTTCTGGATAGCATGGGAGAGTTTAACCCTGGATGATCTTAGTGCAGTCCTTTACCCTGCATTGAAGACAGCATCACGAGCTCTGAGAAGGACCCAGACTCTGCATCCAACCATGGTTTCTGGTTAGTTCTGATTGTGAAGCATTTGATCTCAGTGGCATCCTCAATGCACTTGTTAATATAGCCAATCACTAAGCTCGTAAATTCCTCGATGTTTACATGACCGTTGTAAGTGGCCGCCTCCCTGAAACAGCTCCAATCCATGGTCTCAAAGCAGATTTGCAGCGCTGTTATGCCCTCCCACACCCCCCCCCCCCCACCCCAATCTCCCTGCAAACTGACCTAGTTTACTTTGCCAGTGGTCTGTATGCTGGGATTAGCAGGAGAGATAACCCAGGTGAGGGCGAAATGCAGCATTGAAAGCACACCAGGGACGTTGGTGTACATCCGATCTTGGGTTTTCTCTCCTCTGGGGTGAAGTTGACGTGCTGTTGAAACCATGATAAGACCATTTTCAGGATGGTGTGATTGAAGTCGCCAGCATCAATCAAAGCCCTGTCAGGGTGGGCCATCTGTGCTTTGCAGATGGCACTGTAAAGCTCCTTCATGACTTCACCTTCCTTAGCCGAAGATGGAGCATAGACTGCATCAATCAGCATGGCTGAGAATTCCCTGGGCAGTTAGAAGGCTCTACATTTCACCAGAAGGTACTATATCTCCTGGAAAATGTAATTAAGGTGGCATCATATTAAGTTAAGGTGGACTATGTGAGTTATACATGATCAGATTCAGTGTACCATCTGAGTACAATTCCCTAGAAATTGTGCCGTTCTTCTGCATAAATCATGAGAAAGAAAATGCTTTGCACTCCTCTTAAAGCATTTGCATTCATTAATTTCTCATTGAAGCCCCACCCTTTGTAAAATTGGCATTTCATAATGCTGATTCATCCTGGGTGCCATTTAGTATTGTATTTTGCCCATCTAATGATATTACCATGGACACAGCAGCCATTAATTATTTACTGACTGAAAGTGGATTGCAAACTATGACCTTTAGTTTTAGCTCTCAATAAAACATGATGATGAAGTAATGAATCATGAGTGATTTCAAGCACCTTAGGAATTTCAGCAAAGATTATGCACTTGAGGATTTCACTGAGCTGAAGACATATTGGTCTTTGGAGAAACAGCAGAGGAGCTGAGTTAGACCATAAGCAGAAGGTGGGAGCCTAGGTGAACATGAGCCAGGAGAAACAAATGTATTGAAGGAGCAAAAGTTGAAGTTCAGGATGGAGAAAGTAATCTTCATGGGTCATTGATTGCAGAGAGAGTCTGAAGCTTGATTCAGCCAAAGTTAAACAGAGGAGGAGATGTCCAAAACTTTCTGCAGTTCGTCAGCTATATTTTTTTTTTTAAATTTTTATTTTTCACACTATAAACCACATTGATCAAGATACATACATTTTCCTTTTCAAATATATACAGTGTCGTTTTCTCCCCCCCCCCTCTCCTCCCATCCCACCCTCCCTACCTCCCCTCCCATTCATTTAAAGTTCAGAATCTAAGATACATTAAACCCGTCAAACAATGTTGTCACTCAATAAAAATAAACAAGAAATTCCACTGAGTCAATTCTTTTCATTCCCTTCTCCTTCTGACATTTTAGGTGGTGATGTCCCCGGTAGGTTTTCTCTATTGTGTTTCATGTTTGGCTCCCATATTTGTTCAAATATTGTAATATTATTTCTTAAGTTATATGTTATTTTTTTCTAATGGAATACATTTATTCATTTCTATATACCATTGTTGTATTCTCAAGTTATCTTCTAATTTCCAGGCTGACATAATACATTTTTTTGCTACAGCTAGGGCTATCCTAACAAATCTTTTTTGTGCACCATTCAAATCAAGTCCAAATTCTTTGTTTTTTATGTTACTTAGGAGGAAGATCTCTGGGTTTTTTGGTATATTGCTTTTTGTGATTTTATTTAATATCTGGTTTAGATCTTCCCAAAATTTTTTCACTTTCTCGCATGTCCAGATTGCATGAATTGTTATTCCCATTTCCTTTTTACAGCGAAAACATCTGTCAGATACTGTTGGGTCCCATTTATTTAACTTTTGAGGTGTAATATATAGCCTGCGTATCCAGTTATATTGTATAATACGTAACCTCGTATTTATTGTATTTCTCATAGTTCCAGTTCGTCAGCTATCTGAGCAAGTTCCTGTCCCATCTGAATAAGATAGCTGACCCATGCACACTGTTTGCAAATAAGCAAGGCATCAAAGTAGCTACTCATGAGCACAAATTAAGAAGGTTCTCACAGATGAACTTGTGTTGAGATACTTCAATAGAAGCAACAGCAAATGTTAGAGTTCCCCCTGTGTCTGCCCCTCAGATACATCCAACTGTCTTACTCATTGTTACTTGTTTATGAAAGGTCAATGTAACCAGGTCTGAAGGACATATAGAGATTGCACAAATTTAAAAGCAGGTACATGCTGTGGTTTAGAGGGAGAATGTTCACAAATACATGTGTGGGAGATGATCATAGAACTTTGCAGCACGATACAGGCACTTTGGCGCACAACGTGCTGACCTATATAAACCTACTCAACAAATTAACCTTCCCAACATCACACCCATAATCCTCTATTTGTCTTCCATCCATGCGTCTAAGAGTTTTTTCAAATGTTCTTATTGTACTAGCCTCCACTACCAGCCCTGGCAATGCATTCCAGGCACTCACTACTCTATGTGTAAAATTCTTACTCCTGTCTTGACATCTCCCCTAAACTTTCCTCCCCTCTCCTTGCACAGATGTCCTCTACTATTTGCTATTCTTGTCTGTTCACTCTATCAATGCTCCTTATAATCTATTAAGTCAACTCTCCTCCTTCTCCACTCCAATGAGAAAACTCCTAGTTTTGTCAACCTTGCCTCATAAGACATGTTCTCCAATCCAACCATCATTGTGGTAAATCTCCTCTGCACCCTTTTGATAGCTTCTCCATCGTTCCTGTAATGAGGTGACCAGAACTGAACACAATATTCCAAGTATGGTCTCATCAGAGTTTTATAGAGCTGCAACATTACCTCAAGACTGTTGAACTAAATCCCCCACATCAGTCTTCTTAACTACCTTATCAACCTGCACAGCAACCTTGAGGGATCTACGGATTTGGATTCCATGGACCTTCTGTTCTTCCAGACTGTTAAGTATCCTACCATTAGCCATGTACTCAGCCTTCAAGTTTGACCCTCCAAAATGTATCACTTCACATTTCTCCAGATTGAACTCTATTTGCCATTTTTTCTGCCCAACTCTGCAACCTGTTTATATCCAGTTGTAACTTATGACAACCTTCAACAAAGTCCACAACAAGTCTAACCTTTGTGCCATCTGCAAATTTACTGACCCATCCCTCTACTTCTTTTTCCAGATCATTTATAGAAATCAAAAAGAGTAGGGGGTCCTAGGACAGATCCCTGGACAACTCCTCTAGTCACTGACCTCTAGCCAGAATATGTTCCATCTACTACTATACTCTGCTTTCTGCATTTCTTCAATTCTGAATCCACACAGCCAAGGTTCCATGGATCCCATGCCTCATGACTTTCTGACTGAATCAGCCATGGGAGACCTTGTCATATGCTTTACTAAAATCCATATACCTATCTACTGCCCGACCTTCATCAATTTCTTTTGCTACTTACTCAAAATAACTCAGTTAGGCTCATGAAGTATGACCCTATCCCTCATAAAGCTATGGTGACTATCTCCGAGAAGATTATTACTTCTCTAAATGCTCAGGATTTCTGTCCCGAAGAATCATCTCCAATAGTTTTCCCACCACTGATGTAAGACTCACTGGTCTATAATTCACAGGATTCTCCCTATTAATTCTTTTTAAACAAGGGGACTGCATTTGCCATTCTCCAATCCTCCAGGACCTCCTGTGGTCAGTAAGGATGCAGATATCATTGCCAATGCCCTAGCAAACTCTTTCCTCGCTTCCTGCAGTAACCTGGGGTACATCTCATCCAGTCCTGGGGACGTAACATTCCTAATGTTTTTAAGAAGGTCCAGCACTTTTTCTTTCTTAACCTCAACATGCTCCAGCACATAGGCTTGTTCTATTCTGTCCTCACATTGACGAAAATCCCTCTCACTGGTGAACATTGAAGCCAAGGATTCATTTAGGACCTCCCCAAACTCGTCTGCCTCCAGGTATGTGTAGCCTCCTTTATCCTTAAGTGGCCTTACCTATCCTCCTGTTCTTCATGTATGCATAGAACACCTTGGGGATTTCCTTAATCCAACTTGCCAAGGTCTTCTCATGTCCCTTCCGGCTCTCCAGATTCCTTTTTCAAATTTGTTTCTGGCTTCCTTATGATCCTCGTGAGTCCTTCCTGACTTTTGCTTTCTAAACCTTCTGTGGGCTTCCTTATTCCTCTAAACTAGTTGCTTCACCTCTTTTGTCAACTATGGTTCCCTTATCCTACCATCTTTTTTCTGTCTCAGTGGGATAAGCCTATCCTGAACCCCTTGCATGTGGTCCCTAAACATCTTTCACATTACTTCTGTGCTCTTCCCCAATCTATCCTCAGTTTACTCTTCCTAGTTCCTGCCTCATCCCATTATTATTAGCCCTCCCCAATTAAATACTTTCCTATTCTGTCTGCTTTTATCCTTGTTCATAGCAATGCTAAAGGTCAGGGAGTGTGGTGACTTTCACCGAAATGTTCCCCCACTGAGTGATCTGTCACCTGACCAAGCTCATTACCCAGTGCTAGATCCAGTATGGTCTCTCTTCTAGCTGGATTTTCCACATACTGTATCAGGAATCCTTCTTAGACACAAATGACAAATTTTTCCTCCATCTTTCCCTCTTGCAGTAAGGAGGTGTTAGTCAATATTAAGGAAGTTGAAATCTTACATAACAACAACCTTGTAATTTCTGCACCATTCTAAAATCTGCATACTTATCTACCTCTCAGTGTTGAGTGCTCTTTAGGGGCCTATCGACTACTCTCAATACAGTGATGTTCCCTTCCGGTTTCTGACTTCCACCCACACTGACTCAGTAGACAATCCCTTCACAACCTTTCCTTTTGCAGCTGTGATACTATCCTTGACCAGTAATACTACTCCCCCTCCCTTCTTTTACTTCCTGTCCTATTCCATTTAAAACCATCTAAACCCCACTACCTGCATCAGCCATTGCTGTCCTTACGTCAGCCAAGTTTCTGTAGCAGCCAAAAAATTGTAATTCCACGTATTGATCCATGCTCCAAGTTCATCTCCCTTATTCCTAATATTTCTTGCATTGAAATAGACACATTTCAAACCCTCCAACTGACTACATTTATGTCCCCTCCCCGCCTCTCCTTCTTCTCAAACTCACAACACATTGTATCAACATTTACACCATCAGCTCTATTCTCAAGCCTCTCATTTTGGTTCTCATCCCCCTCCCTAATAGCTCTAGCAAACCGGCCCACCAGAAGATCCACAAATCTGAACCTCTGACCCCTGCACCAACTCCTCAGTTTTTCAGCTTCCTTCCCAACTTCCATATTTGCTCCTCAAGACCTCATCTATTTTCCTGTCCTGCCATCATGGACGACACCTGAGCTGCTCACCCTCCTTCAGCATGGCGTCGACTTGATCTGAGATATCCCTGATCCTGGCACATGGGAGGCAACATACAATCCAGGAGTCTTGATCTTGTGAACAGAAGCTCCTATCTGTTACCCTAACTATCAAATCCCCAATCACTACATCTCTCCTCTTCTACCCCCTTCCCTTCTGAAATCGAAGGGACACCGTCTGTGCTGGAGACCTGATCACTATGACTTGTAAAATCACAGAAATGCTGGAGGAACTCAGCAGGTCTCACAGTGCATGTTAGAGGTAAAGACATATAACCCACATTTCAGGCCTGATCCTTTCTTCAAGGTATTGACGCTGTTGAGATCTCCTGTTCCTCCAGTGTTTCTGTTTCTACTATAATCACAACATCTGCAGACTTTCATGTTTCACTACGACTTGTCCCTGGTAGACTGTCCCTCTCAACAGTATCTTGTTGAGGGGAATGATCACATAGGTGCTCTGCACTGCCTGCCCATTCTCCTTCCCACTCCTAAGTGACCCAGCTACCTACCTCTTGCCTCTTGGGCATGACTCTCTGCTTATAGCTTCTGTCTGTCACCCCCTCTGCCTCATGAATGATCTGGAGTTCATCCAGCTCTTTCCTTAACACGATCCATAAGGATCTGCAGCTGGATGCACCTCTTGCAGGTGCAGTCGTCAGGGACAGTTGTGCTGTCCCAGATTTCCCACATCTTTCAATTGAAGCATACCACTGCCCTGCCTGCCATCTCCACTACCCACTCTAGGTTACTATGAAAAAGTTTTGCCTGACCTTACCTGTAATACATCCTCAGCCTTTGCTCACCGAAACCTTTTGAGCCAAAGCCTTTTACTTTCCACACCTATGCTGGAATCGGACATTACGGCACTTGCATTTTGGCACCAGATGTTTTGGCAAAAAAAAGCAAGACTCTTGTAGCCCTTTGGACATTTTGACATCCACAGTTCTGTTCCGGATATTTTGGTGCTTGCATTTAGTGACGGACATGACATTTAATTTATTATAGTTTTAATTAAATATAGTGAATATAAAATGAATAATTTATTATAATTTTAATTAGGGTTAGGGTTAACTCTAACTACCATCTCTCCACTATAACATCTCCATACTCCTCTCTCTGTGGTAACATCTCCACATTCCTCTCACCATCGTAACATCACTGCACTCCTCTCACTCCACAGTTACATCTACGGACTCCTCTCACCCCACAGTTACATCTACGCACTCCTCTCACCCCACAGTTACATCTACGCACTCCTCTCACCGTGGCAACATCACCACACTCCCCTCTCCCCACGGTAATATCTCTGCACTCTCTCCGCGGTAACATCTCCACACTCCACGCTCCCCGCGGTAACATCTCCACACTCTATTCACCCTGCAGTAACATCCACCTCCGTTAGTGCCAAAATGTCATGTGCCAAACTGTCCTATCCTGTCTGCTCCACTCCTTTTACTTGCTGCTGGCTCTATCTATTTGCATCACAGACTCCAACCAATCACTGAGGTTCTTGCTCCACTTCTATTTAAACACCCCTGAAGCAAAGCACAGCTTCCAACACTCACCATTCGCTGTGTTCTTGCTTCTATTTAAACGCATGGTGATCACTCACCATTCAAGAGCATTGATGTTATGTCACTCCTATAAACTCCAAATAATTTGAAAATAATTCTTGTCAGGATAAAAGAGAAATCTGAAGGGGACCATCTCTTTAGTCTGTTTTGAACAAGAACATAATGGTTTATCATCATACTCATTAGTACAGTGCACATATAAATGAACCAAAATTCTTACTATCTGCAGCCATACACAAATGTAACAGTAAAAATGACTGTAAATTACCACAATGTGCCGACTGAAAATAAATAATAAATCAGAATCAGTAGCAGAATTTGTTGTCATGAACATCACAAAATGTGTCATTTTGCGGCAGCATTACTGGGCAAATAAATGACATTTCAAAATCTCATCTTAAACTGGTACCGGTACTAGACATCCTTGCTCTGTAAACAATCTCTCGATCCAATTGATGTTCCACATGATTTTAAAAAAACTCACCGAGGCCACTTTCAGTCTCTTACATTCCAATGAGAATGAACCCATCTTAACCAATCTCCCTTCATAGCCACAGCCCTCTAATCCAGGCAATTCCCCAAAGAATCTCCTCCTCACCCTCTGTATTGATACTGCATCCTTCCTGCAGAGCTGCCACCAGAACTTTACACAGTACAAGTGTAGCCCATGTTATGGGTTGGGGGGGGGGGTGTAGTTTTATTTTAGGAAGGCCATCCATATTGTGAGCTTCCATAACATTATCTGCATGTGTATCAAGAAATGCAAGTTGTATGATTTGGCACAGACTAGAAGGGCTGAAGGGCCTGTTCTAAGCTAGTGTTCTATAATTCTATTTCGGCAGTGGCTTATAAGCTGAATTTTCATTTCCTGAATTGGGGTTTGCCTGTACTCCAGGTTGGATCTAACTAATGCTGTGTACAACTGTAATGTGGATCTTGAAACCATGCCACTTAGCCCACTCATGAAGCCAAAGATGTAGCAATGTGATTATTTCAACACCCCATCTCAGATTCTTCAGGTGCTAACCTTGGTACTTTCTAAATGTAAGGAGTGCTTCTTTTTGCCTCTATCATTTTTTTTTTTAAAGAGAATGAGTTCCTGTTCTCCACTTCTCTTGGGCAAATAACATTTTCTTAAATCTCATCTGGTCCTGTTAACCCAAACTGATATGTTGCTTCTGGATCCTGGGAGAAAGGTGAGCCACCAGCTTCCTGAACATCTCTAGATCCACCCTCAGGAAATTCTTGAAGGACCTCACATCCCCTTCTTCCAGGTGTTTCATCAGCTTCTCGTACCAGCCATGATGTTGCTGTTGTAGGAGCCACTCACGTACCCACATTGTCTTTGACTTCCTGACACCCTTTCTGGCCCTATCCGTAGTCCTGGCCTTTGCCTTGTTCACAGCCAGAGCTATCAGCACGAGGTCCAAGGCCTCCTTCTGCTCATCCTCCAGGTAGGGATCCTGCTCCAACATCATAACAGCCTCATTGCAGATGTCCATGGTGAGAGTTCTTGACTGTCTGATGTCTGAAAAGCAAATGATAGATCTAGTTGTAGATCTAAGTATATATAGACAGGGAGAAGTCACGGCGACATCTCCACAACCTTGCGGAGACCCATGGTGACCTATTGGCGACTGCCGGAGACGTTGCGGAGACATTACAGCAACTGCCGGAGACATCATGGAGACGTCGCCACAACTGAGAAGACGTCTCGGAGATGTCGCCGCGACTGCTGGAGACATCATGGTGACGTCCCCACGACTTCTGGGCAAATTGGTTGTCACCTTATCTGGAGACGTCTCAGACGTTGCCCTGGCGTCACCTTGGTGAGAGCGCAAGGCATTTTTTTGTCTCCTGAGTTGCTGCGACTGATCATTCGCGGCAGTTGTGGTGACGTCTCTGCCAATGAGATAGGCCCTTTAGTAAGAAAGAAAGTAGAACTCACCTGTATTTCTACAGGACCTTACAAATGCTTAATTATATCCTCAAATCACATCACCTATTTTTCCTTATTCCTTGATGAAGGACCCAGTCCTGAAACATTAGTTACCCTTTACTTCCTATGGGTACTGAATGACTGCTGTGTTTCTCCAGAACATTTGTGCATTGCACAATGCCTGTGATAGAAGTGAGACCTCTGTCTAATTTGGATCATATCCCAGCATAATCCACAGATTTATTCCTTATTTTCTTCATGTGATTTTATTTGACACTTGCTATTCCAATTGATTGCTATTTATAAATCAGAGTTGTTTTCACTTGCTTCCATTAAGAGTACAGATGGCATATGAATAATCTTTCTTGATCAGCCTCTGTTTACACTTGCAATGCTGTTTAACAGGCAGCAAGTAAAGAATTATGACCCATGTGTTGAACCTCTGTGCGAGCATGGAGAGTTGAAGCAAATGGTGTCAGGCCTACTCCTGTGCTCACTAAACTTCTCAAATGAAGTCATTAAGTGATAACAAGGAGTGATTAATCCTGGTCAATATTGTCTGTTCTACCTCAGTGGTCTGAGATCAAACTACCTATTAAAATGCTGTTCTGGCTGAACCTTGACCTAGCCAAATTTTTAATTTTTTTTAAATTAAATCCCTTCCACCCTTAGACAACCTGATCCATTCCTTCAGCAGCTGCATGAACTGTTCAAAAAGTAACTTTAGTATTTTGTGCACTGAATCCACAGCCGGTGATCTTATTGGAAATAATGTTTGTTTTAATTTCAACCAACATTTTTAACCCGTTAAGTGGAATAATGATGACAGACCACATGGAAACATGCCTGCTTGACTCTGTTCTTTTGGTGGTGAATTTTGCTCCTGCCTATTGACAAGCCAGACCCAAGGCAAGGTTTAAACTGTTGGTAATATTAATGAGGATTATGTTGTAATCCACAGGACTACATGAGTGGCAGATAGGATCACTGGAGTCCTTTCACCCTCCCCCAAATCAATATGATATATCAGATCTATTGTCTGAAGAGGGTGTGCAAAATCATTGAGGACCCCTTCCACCCAACTTCTTCCTACAGGCAGTGAGAATGCTGAATGACCAAAGGAACGGCTCACACTAACCAACCAAGTCTCTTATTTGTAGAAAAAAAAATTATTTATTTTTATAGATGTATTACTTGTCCTGCATATGTATTGTTTGTCTGCATGTGTGTTGTGTCTGGTTGTGTGTCTGCATTTTTTGCACTAAGGACCAGAGAACACTGTTTCATTGGGTTGTACTTGTACAATCAGATGACAATAAACTTGGCATCCACTTCAACCGATGATGCATTGCTCCTTTTTTTATGAATGTCACTTAGATCTCAGGGGACTTCAGTTCCTAACAGATTGATGGATCAAGATCATGATACATCAAGCCACACATTTGACCTAATCACATAATGAATGCAAACCTTTGCCAATAAGCTCGTCCCTTTAGCTCAGTGTTACTTCAGCCAGGACCATTCACTGTTAATTCTGACCTCAGCCATGAATGGAAGGGAGGAGGTGAACAGTTAGAAGATGAGGAGATTTACAGACTGCAGTTGATATGGATGTGACATTTTGGGAAGTAGGGGATGGCTGGAAGAGGTGTGGGGCCAGAGGAATCTGCTAAATGGGAGATGTTCTGTGAGCCAGAAACTGATCTGATATTAAAGAACATGGCAGTAGTTGTTGGAATCCGAGTTCCAGGATTTTCCTCAGTAAACTGTCTTCAACTAAGTGTCATTTATGTCTTTATAAAGGCAGGGGCTTTGTTTTACTGATGATTCAGCTCCATCTCAAATAATGACACAGGTCAGGGAACCCAAAACAGTCACTGGAGAGCAGGAGGCAAGAACATAGTAGACATTGGATCTGTGAACTTTTACAGGAAATGCTGAAAAGACTAGTCAGAACATCTGTTGGGAGAGAAACATAATTAGCTTCCAGTTTGTCCATCAGAAACATTATACAACTCATCTTTTTTAGGCAGCTCTATGAGATCAAGGATGTCTTGGTTCCACTCAGCTCTAGGTGTTCTGTGATGGTGGATGTCACCAAAGTAGTACTTACAGTATCTGGTACAGATGGAGCACATTGTGTGTGCAGCAAACAGCATCTGTACATTGTAGCACAATGGTTGCAATTGTAACTGTCCTTGCTTCTGAAGTGGAAGTGACATTGACTGAATGGTTTCCATTGAACCTGTAGAGGGGCTCCACACCAGCAAGAAGCTGGTAAAACATGGCAAGAAACACTGTGGCAAACATTGGGGTGACACTGCAGCCTTGCTTGACACCAGTGTACTGACGTTGGATCTGCTCTGGATCCATTGGTTAAGATCATTAGCTTGTGTGTCCTCAATAATCTCTGCAAGTAGCTGAATGTTTGATAAATACTCTGCAGAACCTCTGATTGATGGAGTCAAAGGCTTTAGAGAGGACAATGAAGACTTAACTTACAAATGCTGACGGTCTCTCTGTCTCTTTTGGAGCTAACATGCATTTCACTCAGCCTCAACGGATGGAATCCACCCTGTGATTCAGAGAGCTGCTCCTCAGTCACTGAGAGGAATGGCTGAAGGTGATTCTGCATGGTGGACACCATAGTTTGCAAAAAGATGGTCAAGACAACATTATCTGGGGTTCATTATCTGACCCTTCTTCCTAGATGTGTGAGATAAGGTTGTGCATATGTAACTGAGGTTTCTCTCCACTGAGCTTTAGGTCTTCAGCAGGTGCACAAACTGTTCCAAAGGCCTTTTTGTTTATAGTTGGTAAATGGTCTTTTTCATTTCTCATCAATTAAAGCTAGTTACGCGGCTGGATGGACAGTTTGATTGAAGTGGACGAGGTCAGAATCACAGCCGAGGAGAAATTTTCCACTTTTTTCATTTGTGGGCGCTGACTGCCTCTCTGTACTCGGTAAGTTCACCTCCACTCTTGGCCATCAGTTGGGTGGATCATTGGGTGTTTGATTAGTGACTCATGACATGTATGGCCTCCTCAGCTCTGTCAAGACCAACAACTCAACACAGTGAATGCATTAGCACCTTTCTCCTGGCAAAGTCAGCAGGCAGGGATTGTGTGGTAAGTCATCACATCCAATTTCCCCTCTATTCACATACTCTCCTGACTTACCCCACTGTTGGCATTTCTCTACTCCGACTGGATTATCAGATGGGTATTCCTTACCAACCATCAACATAAGAACAAAGCAGGACCATTGTAAACAGACAAGCAAAGTAATTTTGCTAGAACTGCCAGCATTGCGGAAGAAAAATAAAATAAATTGCTGTTCCCAGTACAGGTATTTCAAACACAAGTAGGAGATGTGTGGAAATAGCACTGGATGGATTTAATAAGCAGATAGGTCGTAGTGGTGGGTGGGATGCTGTCCAGAGTTTGGAAACCCCTCTCTCTGTGTGAACAGAATAATGAAGATTATACTTACGCTGAATAAACATTTATGCAGTCTGAAATGTCCTCCATCAGCCAGCCCCCCCACACATCTCCATCGGGCACACAAAACTCAAAACGGTCAACCAGTTTACCTATCTCGGCTGCACCATTTCATCGGATGCAAGGATCGACAACGAGATAGACAACAGACTCGCCAAGGCAAATAGCGCCTTTGGAAGACTACACAAAAGAGTCTGGAAAAACAACCAACTGAAAAACCTCACAAAGAATAGCGTATACAGAGCCGTTGTCATACCCACACTCCTGTTTGGCTCCGAATCATGGGTCCTCTACCGGCATCACCTACGGCTCCTAGAACGCTTCCACCAGCGTTGTCTCCGTTTCATCCTCAACATTCATTGGAATGACTTCATCACCAACATTGAAGTACTCGAGATGGCAGAGGCCGACAGCATCGAATCCATGCTGCTGAAGTGCTGAAGATCCAACTGCGCTGGGTAGGTCACGTCTCCAGAATGGAGGACCATCGCCTTCCCAAGATCGTGTTATATGGTGAGCTCTCCACTGGCCACCGAGACAGAGGTGCACCAAAGAAGAGGTACAAGGACTGCCTAAAGAAATTTCTTGGTGCCTGCCACATTGACCACCACCAGTGGGTTGATATCGCCTCAAACCGTGCATCTTGGCGCCTCACAGTTCGGCGGGCAGCAACCTCCTTTGAAGAAGACCGCAGAGCCCACCTCACTGACAAAAGACAAAGGAGGAAAAACCCAACACCCAACCTCAACCCACCAATTTTCCCCTGCAACCGCTGCAACCGTGTCTGCCTGTCCCGCATCGGATTTGTCAGCCACAAACGAGCCTGCAGCTGACGTGGACATTACCCCTCCATAAATCTTCATCCGCGAAGCCAAGCCAAAGGAATAAACATTCATGCAGTCTGAAATGTTTTAGTTCAAAACATTAGTCTGTATAATTAAAAAGCAATTTGTTTCTGCTTTTACAAGAATTGCTGGCATCTAACTGATAATCTCCTCAAAGTACATTGACAAATACCCAGAAGCTCGAGGAACAAGCAGTCAGGAGAGGAGGTCTGATATCTCTCTTTTCTTCTATTCAGATGTTCATCAGGAAGAAAGTACATATGACCTAAGAATGAGGTAAAACAACAAATCTTATATCTTGCTGGGTTCCTAAATGTGCCTCATGTTTCCTAGTAAGCTGGCTATGATCTTTTGGTCTTGGAAAGAAGGTATTTAACATTGGCTCAGCTGATGGTTTATCTTATCCATTTAAACAATTGAGAGATATCCTAGTGTTCTTTACAAAACTGATTGTACCACTCATGGGTTGGTCAATCAATTGTTTTGGATGAATGAAGTGAACTTAGTATTTGCTTAAGTATGTTCATATTTTGTCTTTTATTAATTAGCTTCCAGTTATTTATTATTGAAGTTCTGCAAAATATAGGATATATAGAGAGACCGAATATACTATCACATATTCTAAAACCACAAAAAAGTCTTCTCTTCTATTGTTTGTCAAGTGCAAGGGAAATTAAACGCTTTTAATTCAAGCACACAGAGTAGATACTAAATGGATCCAGGTCAGCTACAGCATAGAAAAATGAAGAGTGCATCATAGGAGAGGCAATCTTACCTGGTTACCTGTTAAGGAGTCCTAACATCTTCGCTAACTCCTCCTAGAGTCATACCACATGGAAACAGACCCTTTTGACCAACTTGCCCGTGATGCAAAACTTCTTCAGCCAGAGGGAGATGTATCTGTGGAATGTGTTGCCACGGACAGTTGCCAGTGGATACATTTAAAGCAGAGGTTGATAGGTTCTTGATTAGTAAGGGTGTCAAAGGTTATGGGGAGCAGGCAGGAGAATAGGGCTAAAAAAATTTAGCTGTGATCCGAATAGCAGAGCAGACTCGATAGGCCAAATGGCCTATTTCTGCTCCTCTACCTTATGGTCTTATGGGCTGGCCCTTCCTGCTTCTTGCATTTAGTCCAGGGTTAATACTAGGTAAGAGGCCCAATTGGCAGCCCTGGTGATAAATCAGTAGTCTGCCGGAAGAGATTTGTCCATCCTCCTACTGCTGGTAAGGGATAATGTGCAAGAGTGGACTTCTGCATATATTGGTAAACATGCTGCTCCAAGTTAGAACATGCACACGCAAGATGCCATGTTGAAACAGAACACCACCCGGGGTAGATAAAGAACCAACACCTGCACTTATATGTTTCTGTCCCACTGTTTTTGGCTCCACATAATCCTCATTAATATTACCAACAGTTGAAACCAACACACAACTGATGAGGAGATTCAGGTCTCCCATCGCCACTGAACGTCAATCTCAAAATCTCAGCTGAAGTTGATAGGGGAGATTATGAAATACAGTACATTGCTTTACCTAAGTGAATTTGGCTTAGATATATTTAGTAATTAAGAACATTTAGGCCCCCGCAATTCTGCAAGGATAAATGTCTCGAGATTATAGGAACAAGATTTTGATGTGGCATTTTTGCTAAACCATTAAGAAAGTGTTTTATAAAATGTTCAAATTTGTCAAAATGTGGAAGCCTCAAGATTCAGGGATAGTAGTGATCTCATTTATGATGAGATTTATGATAAACAGAATAGGCAAGTAATGCTAGTGTGTATAGTCACTCGGTTCAGTACAAAGATCATCTGCTGCATCTCAACAGCTGCATAACCAGACACTATTTCCAAAACGTTTGGTATGTTTATTTTTAATCAAATCAATGAAATGTCCCATATGGCCCTGACAGTAACAGTGTGGAAAACATTGCATTACTTGATGCAATTACATTCATTTTCTTTTTTTTACCCACTTTGGCAAAAATATTACAATATGAAAATTAATTATAGTAAGGCTTAATTTTTTAGCTAAGGACATCCTTGGGGTCTTGAGAGTCCTTTACCTTGAGTTGACTGTATCCTAAAAGTTAACCTATAGCAAGAAGTTTTGAAATAGTGAGGGAAAAAAGATGTTAAAAAAACTATTCATTGGAAGAAAGTGACTTCCTCACTTATTATTTCAAGCACAACAGGGGTAGATCACACCAGTCCAATTTCTGAAAGCTACTTAAAAGAAAAATAGCAATAATCTTGGAGTTGTTGGAGCAACAATTTAGTAAATGCATTGCCTTTAATCCAGATGCTGCAATTGATCTATGAGAGATGGTACAGATTAGCAGAGATGTCCAGGAAAGAGAGTAACAAAGATACATTTTAGTTTTGAAGTTAGGAGGGCAGCAAGAAGAAGCAAGTTTATCAGCTTGGGAATAGAGAAGGATTGATGTAGCTGAGGGCGAGGTTCAGTGGGAGAACCATGATGCGCAGCATCTGCTGATAGAGAGGCATGATGGAAATAGATTTCAGATTTATTGCCAGAGAACATACATGACATCACATGCAACCCTATGATTCCTTTTTCCTGCGAACATGGCAGAATTAGCTCTAATAGATTTGGGTAGACCTTGAAGAATGGAAGGGAAAGCCAAGTAGGATGTAGTGGGGAGCTGCTCTAATGTTTGTGTGAATAGAGATTTATGTAGGCAGGAAGCAGGGATTGTAAAACTTAGATCCAGAGGTAACATGATAGCGTTGATAAGCCAGGATATGGACTTTAAAATGTAACAATGGTAGTGCGCAATTCTACTTCTCCATTACCACCAGGAGCATTAATAATATTTTTTTCTTTGACCTCCGTCAGTTGTGGTCGACCATGAGTCGACCTCTGGTCGTCACTGTGGACTGGCCTCTCCAGTCGATAGTTTGATGCCAGCAGCATCACAGTAGTTGCCATGCTGGTGCTGGGTACAGCAGTCAGCTGCCTTCGGGACTCCGACTGGATTTTTCCTCAGGGTTTACTCTCAAAGCCTTTCCCGTGAGTGGGTATAGTCACAAGGCAGCGGAGGTTTGAAATCAGAGTTTTCCCTCTTCTAGATGAGTTACCATCTGTGGTTAATTAGCCCCATCTACTCGGAGCAACTGGTTTCAAGGCGCCAGTGGCCCTTCTCCTGTGAGTGAGAACAGCTCCACCAGATATAAGAACTATGCTACACATGAAGGCCAGGAGTTGGACTTGGTTGTCAGAGACTGTTTGAATTGCATGCCATGAACAGCATTTGTGCAGCTCTCCCCCACTACCACTCTTCTGGTATGTCAACCTTTAGAGCTAACAATATAAAATTGACAACATTTGATGGTTCTTCCACATCAAAAGATTTCTTTCATTACTTTTTAAATTTGTAAATTTAGACATACAGCATGGTGACAAGCCATTTTGGCCTATGAGTCTGTGCCACCCAATTACAGATAATTAATCTACAACCCCTGGTACATGTCAAATGGTGGGAGAAAACCAGAGCTCCCAGAGGAAACCCACGCAGTCACGGGGAGAATGTACAAACTCTTTATAGACAGCGTGGGATTCAAACCCCAGTCCCAATCACTGGTGCTGTAACAGCGTTGCACTAACTGCTTCGGTAACCATTTCACACTATAATCTTCCCGAAAGTGGAAAAGGGTCCCACCTCATACCTTCCAAAACATCTACTGCTATTTATGACTATTTTATAAAGAAAAATAAACCAAGCCATAACCACTTCTCTTCTCCCTCCCCCTCTCTCATCAGCCAGGCACATCTGTGGAGCAAAATACAACCTGTCATGAAATTGATACATCCAACTAGTAATGGCATGTAATATTTTCCTGGGGGGGGGGGGTTTCAAAGGTAGACATGGCTAATTTTAATTTGAACATTGTAATGATAACATTAAGTGCACTGACCCATCTACCTGAATATAAGCCAATCTGTTTTTCATGCCATTTTGATTTGGCATAGCCTAACTGCACTACATTTTCTGCAGAGACATTGCTAGGTGGGCAGTCCGCTCCGACTGATATGTAAGGGCTTATCCACATATGCTAAACATTCACCCAGCCAAAGATAGATCTTGGTTCATGTAGAGATTTCATCACATCCAAATGTGGAGTTTTAAAGGGTGGTTTGCAATGGTTAATGCAGCCAATTCATAATCATGGCCACATGAAATTTCCACACATCTACTGATTGTGTTAATTTCAGCACCCGTGGGTCCAGAAATACCCAGAGAAAATAGCCATTTTCTGTGGTGTGGTGGGGGTTGGAGAGGGGCAGGTAGGACACTTTCATGGCTTCTTCATTGAAGTTCCTTTAAACATTTCAGAGGTACCATGCAAATGTTGATTTGCTATATCATCTATCTCATTTGTTTGCTTCAGAATTTGATCTGGTTACATTCAATCTGGAGTTAAACTACTTTCCACCTCTACATTTTATATAATTTAACTGGATTATAAATAATAGCTTCTTCCAATGTGCTCTTAGAAGAGCAGACAAAAAAATAGAGGTCATTTACAATACCCATGTGTGTGAACCTTTTAGATGGACCCTTTCAGTGGCAACTCTTTGCGTGCATCTCCAAAAGGAACTATTAAATAGTCCCATTTAGAATACAATAGGTGGAATCCATAGTCATACCAGATTATACCAGAAAGCAACATTTTGATAAGATGGTTTAAAAAAAAAATCTATTGATCTTTAGAAAAGGCAAAATCCGGACCACAGACGATCCAAGCAACCGATGCAAGGATCCTTTCAGATGGATTATGCAAAAGTGGGGGATGTGGGGAAGGGGTGGGATTTCAAGTAAAACAAACTCTGGGCCCAGAGGCCTCCACTCCCTACCATCTTCCTTTTTAATGTACAGTCTTTGGACCAACCCCGAGCTAGATTACAGCAGCAGAGGGACATCAGGGATTGCTGTGTAATATGTTTCAAGGGACACAGGGCTGCAGCTTCCACTACAAGGACCGAACACTGGCATCAGGTAAAGGCAGAGGTGATGGCATTTGCTTCATCATCAACTCATCATAGGGCCCAAACATAATGGTTATGTCTCAGTCCTACTTCCCCGATCTGGAATATCTGGTGATCAAGTGTCGTCCATTCTACCTGTCGTGGGAGTTTTTCATCATCATCCTGGTGGCAGTGTACATTCCACCCCAGGCTAACATCAGGGTGGCACTGGAGGGGCTGACCATTGTAATCAGTAGCTACAACAGCACACCCTGATGCCTTCCCAATCATTGTAGGGAATTTAAACTGGACCAGCTTAAAAAAGTCTCTGACAAACTACCATCTACAGATGACCTGTGCATTAGATGAGCCAACGTACTTGACCACTGTTACATCACCATCAAGAATGCCTACTGAACCATCCAACATCCAGACTTTGGCAAGTCTGGTCACCTGGCTGTACTTCTACTCCTGGCGTACAAGCAGAGACTGAGATTCACAGCATCAGTGGTGAAGACAGTGAAGGTACAGTCGAAGAGGAGGGAGGAGTGCCTGCAAGACTGCTTTGAATCGGTGGATTGAAACATATTCAAGCAGTCATCTTCAGATTTAAATTAATATGTCACAGTTGATACTGACTTCATCAGGACATGCTGACACATATTGAGAGTACCCTAATAAAAAGCCATAGATGAACCAAATGATTTGCAGCCTATTGAGGGCTAGATCTGTGATCCAGATCTCTATACGACTGATAAAAGGCTGTCTTAACAACAAAAAAAGCAATTCTGAGTGAAGTTAGAAACAGAATCAGATGCTCGCAAACTATGGCAGGGCTTGCAGGGCATTACATCCTACAAGATGAAACCTAACATCATAAATGGCTGTAATGCTTCACTTCCCAATGAAGTGAACACCCTTTATACTCTCTTTGAAATGAATTCAACACACATTGTGCGTATTGGTGACAATGTCTCCTCCTCACTGACAATCAACACAGGCACACCTTAAGGATGTGTGCTTAGCCCACTGCTCTACTCTCTCTACGCCCATATCTGTGTGGCCAGGCACTATTCAAATGCTATCTGCAAATTTGCCAATGACATCTCTGGCACAATCACTGATAGCAATGAGGAAGTGTGTAGGAGTGAGATAGGTCAACTAGTTGAGTAGTGTCACTAAAACAAAGGAATTGATTGTGAACTTCAGGAAGGGGAAGTCAGGAGAACACAAACCAGTCCTCAACAAAAGGTCAACAGTGGAGAGGGTGAGAAACTTTTGATTCCTGAGTGTCAACATCTCTGAAGATCTATCCTGGGACTATCACGTTGATGCAATTGTGAAGAAGTCTCGCCAGCACCTCTATTTCATTAGGAGTTTGAGAAGATTCAGTATGTCACCAAAGACTCTTGCATTATTTCTATAGGCGTACTGTGGAGAGCATTCTTACTAGTTGCACCACTGTTTGGTATGGATGTGCCATTGCACAGGACAGGAAAAGGCTCCAGATGGTTGTGAACCTGGCCAGTGATATCATGAGCATGAGTCTTACCTCCATTAATGACATATTTCAGAGATGGTGTGTCAAGAAAGCAACATCTATCATCAAGGTCCCTCACCACCCAGGCGATGCCCTTTTCTCACTGCTACCA
Organism: Narcine bancroftii; assembly: GCF_036971445.1. Classification (NCBI taxonomy): domain Eukaryota; kingdom Metazoa; phylum Chordata; class Chondrichthyes; order Torpediniformes; family Narcinidae; genus Narcine; species Narcine bancroftii. The sequence goes on along the minus strand of NC_091471.1, from coordinate 209,614,860 downwards.
TCAGGAAGGAGATACAGGAACCTGAAGACGCACACCAAACATTACAAAAACAACTTCCCCTCTGCCATGAGATTTCTGAATGGACTTTTTCTCTTTTTTGCACTTTGTTCTGCATCATACTGCTGCCACCAGACAACAATTTTCATGACATGTTCATGACAATAAACCTGATTCTGATTACTGCATGTATAGCCAGCCCACTACATCAGGCAAGTAAAGACAAGTAAAAAAAGAAATAACAGGAGCAAATATGCAAGAGCTTCTCCACAGTTCCCAGAAATGTGGAGAACTCAGAGGAATTGTTAAAAGACACACAAGAGTTTGTTGAAGTCAGAAACTTCTGATTGCACTCTTTTACAATAAATCCTGTGCTGCATTTGACACCCCATTTTATCAGGTTCATCCAAATAAGAATTGACCTTCCATCATGTGAGTACTGAAATTTTGTTCAAAATATTTCTTGATTTTCTGATGGCAGCACCTGAAGTCCATCAAACTCACAGTAGGGAGGGTACTTTGACAAAAAGTGTGTAGTGTTTAGAATTTATGCCTCAAGAATAAATTAAGGACAAAACACCTGATATTTTTCAGAAGACAAATTATAAACTACCATGTATTGGAACTTAATGTACAATCACTAATATATTCACACTTCCAAAATCATGGCCCATTTTTACCAGCAGAATATTTCTTCTCCAAAGTCATATAAACAAAGTTCCAGGTTGATGCGCAGGACTCCATTCAAGGATTATGGCCAAAATTGCTATAGTTCAATTTCTCACTACCTTTGAAGAGGGCAACCACCCCACTGGCCAGACTCCCTGCATCGTCTGCTGCCTCTGCTATGCCTCATTACCGTTTGCCCACCTGTCTCACATTGGAGATGTGGATCTGGAGCTCGTGCGGCTGATGAATCGAACAGGAGTCTGTGCAGCTTGGACACTGAAGGCTTCCTGATGATGTTGGAGATATGGATGTGGAGCTCGGGCGGCTGTTGAATCGAACAGGTATCTGTGGATCTGGAGCTCGGGCGGAGAATACACCAAACAGGATTCTGTGCAGCTTGGGCACTGAAGGCTTCCTGATCACATTGGAGATGTGGATCTGGAGCTCGTGCGGCTGATGAATCGAACAGGAGTCTGTGGAGCTTGGGCACTAAAGGCTACTTTCCTTCCTTTACCTCCTCCAAGGTCTATTGCTGCCTCCTTACCCTCTATACTAACTCATTTCCTGCCTCCATCTCCATCACCCCCAATCTAACCTTTCTGTTCATCGCCTGTAATCTCTTGAAAATAACTGGTCAGGGCTTGTGTCTGAATAATCCAATAAAAACAACCTGAGGGATTGCCTAGCTTACAGTTAAGTCCACCAAGAGGGTTAGGCTCCTGAATAAAAAAGTAGGAAAGGGGAGGGGGGCAAAGAGGTGGGAAGAGAAGAGTCTAACAGGTAGGTCACAGGTGGGAGGGTAGAATATAAAAAAATCTCAGAAGTGATAGAGGAGAGGATAGGCCATTGGCCACAGTAGGAGACTAGCAAGGAGCTCAGCAGTTGGTGTGTGGTCAGGGGACTCGCACAGGCTGCTGGTTGCAGGATACCGGCTCATAGGATCTAGGTATCGGACCCGGGATTCGGTGGGTGCAGAGAGCAAGAAGCTGAAGGCTTCCTGATCATGTTGGAGATTTGGATCTGGAGCTCGGGTGGCGAATACACCGAACAGAATTTGTGCAGCTTGGGCAGTGAAAGCTTCCTGATCATGTTGGAGATGTGGATCTGGACCTCGGGCGGCTGATGAATCAAACAGGAGTCTGTGCAGCTTGGACACTGAAGGCTTCCTGATGATGTTGGAGATATGGATGTGGAGCTCGGGCGGCTGTTGAATCGAACAGGTATCTGTGGATCTGGAGCTCGGGCGGAGAATACACCAAACAGGATTCTGTGCAGCTTGGGCACTGAAGGCTTCCTGATCACATTGGAGATGTGGATCTGGAGCTCGTGCGGCTGATGAATCGAACAGGAGTCTGTGGAGCTTGGGCACTAAAGGCTTCCTGATCATCTTGGAGATGTGGATCTGGAGCTCGGGCGGAGAATACACCGAACAGGATTCTGTGCAGCTTGGGCACTGAAGGCTTCCTGATCACGTTGGAGATGTGGATCTGGAGCTCGGGCAGCTGATGAATCGAACAGGGGTCTGTGCAGCTTGGGCACTGAAGGCTTCCTGATCACGTTGGAGATGTGGATCTGGAGCTCAGGCAGCTGATGAATCAAACAGGAGTCTGTGCAGCTTGGGCACTGAAGGCTTCCTGATCATGTTGGAGATGTGGATCTTGAGCTCGGGCAGCTGATGAATCGAACAGGAGTCTGTGCAGCTGCAGAGGTTGTGGGAGCTGGAGCTGAACCCATGAACACTCATTCATTCTGAAGAGACTCTCTTTTGCTTAACTGGGTGACACAAATGGCTGCCTTACTGCAGGCAGAGGCAATTTTGTGTAATATTACATGTTCTGTGTGATTAAATGACAATACTGAAATCTCAAATCTGTCTCCTTTCCTCCAGTTCCCCACCCCTACCCTCTTCCCCATCAGCTCACTTTTTTTCTCTTCTATCCTCCCAAATGTATCCATCTGTGACCTCTTACCTGTTAACCTGTGGTCCCCCTACTCTGCTCTTTCCTGTTCCCCACCATTTTATTCAGGAGCGGGCCTGTTTTTACTCCTATCTCAATGAAGCTTGATTACTCTCTTCTTGCTAAGGATGCTACATCGCCTGCTGAGTTTCTACCTTTCCCTGTTCTATTGAAACATTATTTACCTAAAACATAACATTGTTCCTTTTTCCACAGATGCTGCCTGACCTGGCATTGAAAGTTAATTCTACAGTAAACCTTGGTCTTCTATCCCATAGAACAGAAATCTTGACAGTCCAGCACCTGCCTCATGGGTGCTAATTTCCATGCTTCCTCAGATTCAGCAGGACCCTGGTCACATACTTAATTCAACTCTCTGGGGCACTCATATTCTTTAAATTCACCAAAATGCTGGAGGAACTCAGCTGGTCTTTTAATTTTCTATAAGAGACAAAGATACATTGCTGACGTTTCAGGCCTGAGCCGTTCTTCAAAGGCTAAGCCAGAAGCAGGAAATCTCAGAAGTCTCAGAATTCAAACAAATGGGCGGTGGGGGGCGGGGGGGGGGGGGGGGGGTGGGGGTGGGGGAGAGGAATCCAGACCAACAAAAGGTGTTAATTGGATATCATATGAGGAAGTAAAAATTTTTCATGTTTGTGTGAAAGGAGGCAGAATGGAGAGAGAGAGAGAGATGGGGAAAGGCGATGCAGGATTAAAGTTGGGGGGGGGGGGTAGTTCAACCTAAGCCAGAGAAGTCAATATTAATGCCATCCAGTTGGAGGGGACCCAGTCGAAGATGAGGCTTTCCTCCAATTTAAACTCACCAGGCCCCAGTTTTCATATTCTCCTGGATCAGTTTTCCACACTCTCTTTTTGCACAGGTTTCGGCACTACCTTTAAATTTACTGGATTGAAAATGTTATTATACCATTGTGAAACAAAACAACCAATTAAAGCCGCATTAACAGAAATAACTTCCTGTAGCCTGGCACCATTAATACCTGGATCAGTAGGGTTTAACCATATTTTTAAAAAAATATCCAGTTTCCCCATTCATGCCTGGTCTGGTGGTAAAAGAGTTAAAGGAAAGAAAAATGAATGCCAGAATCTTGAGAAATGTGGAAGTATAGAGAAATCTTGGAATTTATGCCATCTACTTAACAGTAGTTGGTTAGGTCAGCATGTGATTATTGCAGTTTGTTTACATTTCTTTACATGTGTAGTTTCTTCGCACTACCAATAAGTGGTAATTCTGCCTGTCCTGTAAGGAAAAAGAATCTCAGGGTTGTATGTGATATCATGTATGAATTCTGACAATAAATTTGAAATCTGAATCTGTCCTGAGTTAAAACTCAAAAGCTAGATGCTTCTTTTATTAGTCAAGGCTGAGAACTGCAGGGAGGTTACATTCTACTGGACCATAGAATGAACTAGAAGACAAAATTAAGACTCAATGGACCGAATAGTCCGTGTCAGAGACTTTCTGAAATTCCATAATTTTATCCAAGAAAGCATTTAAAATTCAAATTGTTGTGCCTCAGTTTTCAGTTGCAATGCACAAAACCAGAACAAAGCAAAAATATCAGCTGTTGATGGAACATTCCAGTGTAATTCCAAACCCCACACTTCTGCTACTCTTGTGAAATTTGTGATACATTGGACAGTGCTGAAGGTCATCTACAATTACAAGATCCAGATGAACTGGGGAAGTGGAACAAGGTATGGCAGATGGAATTCCACTTGGATTTGCATTTTGCTAGGTTACATTTTTTCAGGATTTACATAGTGAATTTCAAGTCTTTGGCGAGTGTTGTAGAACAGAAATGAGGGAGTACAGGTACATAGTTTGAGGAGAGTAGTAATACAGGTAGAGAAGGTGGTGAAGAAGGCATTTTGGCACACTTGGCTTCATCGGTACAGGAGCATGGGCTTCATGTTATAACTGTACAAGGCAATGATGGGACTAAATGTAGAGTATTGTGCCCGTTTTGGTCACTCAGCTGTAGGAAAGTTATCATTAAGCTGAAAAAGCTGCAGTGAACATCAACAAGAGCATTACAGGGACGAGTGGGCTTGAATAACAAGGAGAGGCTGGGACTTTTTACCCTGGAGCGTTGCAGGCTAAAGGAGGACCTTATATAAAATTATGAAGGGGATAGGTAAGGTAAATAGTCAGTCTTTTTCCCACGGTTGAAGAATCAAAAACTAGAGGTGAAAGGCAAAAGATTTTAAGGGTCCTGTGGGGTGCCTTGTTCACACAAGATGGTGGTGGGTATATGGAATGAGTTGTCTGAAGAAATGGGGACAATTGTAAAATTCATGACATTTGGTCAGGAACATTAATAGGAAATGTTTTGAGGTATATGTGCTGAATGCAGGGACGTGGACAAGTTGGGCCAAAGGGCTTGTTTGTATGCTGTAGAACTGCATAACTCTGCAGTACACAACACATTCTGCCTCAGTGCTCTGCAGCAAAACCTTCCATCTTCTAACACTCCATATCCCTCAAAAGATCTTCAGATTGGTGACCAGAAGTTTAATTTCCCTAACTGCTGCATCTAAACTCAGCCTAATTTTAAAATACATCTTCATTTGCCTTCGCTGCTTTTCTGCTAGCTTCTCAGATTTCCCTTGTTAATCCTGGTTTCTCATCCCTGTGATTTTGGCACTTGCTGCAATTCTTTGGCTTGTTTGAATTAAATTTCACCTACCATATTAAAACATAGAACATTACAGCACAGGACAGGCCCTTCGGCCCTTGATGTTGTGCCAACCCATATCTTTGGCTTGGCTTCGCGGACGAAGATTTATGGAGGGGGTAAAAGTCTACGTCAGCTGCAGGCTCGTTTGTGGCTGACAAGTCCGATGCGGGACAGGCAGACACGATTGCAGCGGCTGCAGGGGAAAATTGGTGGGTTGGGGTTGGGTTTTTCCTCCTTTGCCTTTTGTCAGTGAGGTGGGCAATAGCCACACAAAATTACACATATTTGTGAATTAATGAACAAAAAAATGGAAATGTTTCCTAATCCTGGTTGGACTTCATGTTCAGCACAAGTTTGTGGGCTGAAGGACCTGTTTCTGCATTGCACTGTTCTATGTTCTTATTTATACAACTAAGAACGTAATTGGTATTTTTATGGTTTTATGAACCTACCCACATAATTATGTATTTGTGATTGTTCCACCCCCCACCAACCACCTCTCCACCACCCCCCCCCCACCCCACCCGGACACTCGCATTCTCCAGTTGCATTTGCCAGCAAACCTGCCTTTATCACTACTTTATTTTGCAGCCCTTCATCCCATTTACCCAAACTTTTAGCTTGTTTTTTAAATATACGTTTCAGTGCTGCACTAGTTAATTAGAAATCAACATGACCCTACAATGGTACCTGGGGAATAATTTTCTCTCATCCAAGCAATGCACATTAGGAATGATCAACGAGCTTTGCAGAGAAAATCAAAAGTTGCAGCCGTTGAACTATTTATCAGAACACCCACGCTGTGGATGGATGTAAACTTGAGCTTTCTGTCGCCAACTATTTTAACTGCCTCAACCATTCCTGCAGCAACGTGCATGTCCTTGGCCTCAGCCACTGACAAGGCAAGGCCAAAATTAAACTTCAGGAACAACACACCATATTCCTCCACAGACTGGGAGATCATTTCGTGGAGCACCTTCGCTTTGACTCGTGCGATAACAGGGACATCCCCATAGCCAGACGTTTCAATTCTGTACACCGGTTCCACATCAACGTTTGTCCATGGCCCATGCACTGCCAAAACGAGGCTATCTGCAAATTGGAGGAACAACAACCTATATTCAATCTCGGCACTCTCCAACCAGATGGCATTAACATCGACCTTTCTGGTTTCTGTTAGACCTCTCCCCGCCTCTTTCCCTATCCATGTCTCCTTTCCTCCATCTCCCCACCCACTTCCCTCTCAGGTGAACCCCCCCCCTCTATCACTTCTCCGATTTTTCTCTTCTGCCCTCCCACCCATAAACATAATGATGGAGCTGCTGCAATGGCAGCACTGCCACTGTGTGTACCCAGGAGAGTGAAGACAGCACTGCTCCGAAGAGTTCAACCTCCTGGTCTCAGTACTGGTTTTCAAAAGTACTTTAAATGCCGATGGCATTTTTAAGAAAAATCCTGAAATTGCGGAGGTCTTTGTCTAAGACGGTGGCGCCTGTGCTGCCAGCAGCCACAAAAGGTTGTAGTCTCTGGACGAGCAGTGGACTGGCATAAGGCACCAGAAGCGGGGAGAATACCCCCCTCCCCACATTGAGAAGAAGCAAAGGAGACAACCTACAGGATGGTATCCATAGCAGTGGACCAGCAAGAGGCTCAGCAGCAGAAAGACCCACACAGGCTTCAGGCGTCTTGGAGTCAGGTGTCCTACTTGGGGTGCAGGAGACTGGCTGATGGGAATGAGGTATTGGTGCCTGAAATTTAATAGGGTGCTGAGGGCCAAAAGGGCTCCTTTTTTATTAAACTTTATTTATTTGAAGAATCATTAATAGTAATACAGACTACATTTCATAAAGAGAATTTTTTATGAATATAAGAAAAAAAAGAGAAAAAAAAATATTGAATCAAATCCCCACCCCCCCTCCCACCCCATCAGCCAGCTCTCCTAAGAAGAGCTAAAAATATATAAACAGAAACTAGAAGTATATAATAAATCAAAATATATCTAAATGCATATATTCCAAATATGGTAATCACTTATTAACAAAAAAATAGTTATCATGCAGATTATATGTAATTTTTCCCATAACAATACAAGCTTTCAATTCATTATGCTATCGCATTATATTAATCACTATTATCTTTCCATGTACTTGCTACACATTTTCGAGCTACAGATATTGCTAAATATATAAATGCAATTTGAAATTTATCCAAACCTAATCCCTTTAAAGGAATCATATAACCCATTAAAAAAATAGATGGATCTAATGGTAACTCAAAATTATATAATTTTTCCAAACTTAACTTAATTTCATCCCAACATGGTTGTACATGCACACGAGACCAAACAGCATGTAAAAAAGTTCCAGTACATTTCTTTCTTTGGCTTGGCTTCGCGGACAAAGATTTATGGAGGGGTAAATGTCCACATCAGCTGCAGGCTCGTTTGTGGCTGACAAGTCCGATGCGGGACAGGCAGACACGGTTGCAGTGGTTGCAAGGGAAAATTGGTTGGTTGGGGTTGGGTGTTGGGTTTTTCCTCCTTTGTCTTTTGTCAGTGAGGTGGGCTCTGCGGTCTTCTTCAAAGGAGGTTGCTGCCCGCCGAACTGTGAGGCGCCAAGATGCACTGTTTGAGGCGATATCAGCCCACTGGCGGTGGTCAATGTGGCAGGCACCAAGAGATTTCTTTAGGCAGTCCTTGTACCTCTTCTTTGGTGCACCTCTGTCACGGTAGGCAGTGGAGAGCTCGCCATATAACACGATCTTGGGATGGTGATGGTCCTCCATTCTGGAGACATGACCTACCCAGCGCAGTTGGATCTTCAGCAGCGTGGATTCGATGCTGTCGGCCTCTGCCATCTCGAGTACTTCGATGTTGGAGATGAAGTTGCTCCAATGAATGTTGAGGATGGAGCGGAGACAACGCTGGTGGAAGCGTTCTAGGAGCCGTAGGTGATGCCGGTAGAGGACCCATGATTCGGAGCCGAACAGGAGTGTGGGTATGACAACGGCTCTGTATACACTAATCTTTGTGAGGTTTGTCAGTTGGTTGTTTTTCCAGACTCTTTTGTGTAGTCTTCCAAAGGCGCTATTTGCCTTGGTGAGTCTGTTGTCTATCTCGTTGTCGATCCTTGCATCCGATGAAATGGTGCAGCTGAGATAGGTAAACTGGTTGACCGTTTTGTGTTTTGTGTGCCCGATGGAGATGTGGGGGGGCTGGTAGTCATGGTGGGGAGCTGGCTGATGGAGGACCTCAGTTTTCTTCAGGCTGACTTCCAGGCCAAACATTTTGGCAGTTTCCGCAAAATAGGACATCAAGCGCTGAAGAGTTGGCTCTGAATGGGCAACTAAAGCGGCATCATTTGCAAAGAGTAGTTCACGGACAAGTTGCTCTTGTGTCTTGGTGTGAGCTTGCAGGCGCCTCAGATTGAAGAGACTGCCATCTGTGCGATACCGGATGTAAACAACGTCTTCATTGTTGAGGTCTTTCATGGCTTGTTTCAGCATCATGCTGAAGATTGAAAAGAGGGTTGGTGCGAGAACCCAGCCTTGCTTCACGCCATTGTTAATGGAGAAGGGTTCAGAGAGCTCATTGCTGTTTCTGACCCGACCTTGTTGGTTTTCATGCAGTTGGATAACCATGTTGATGAACTTAGGGAAAAGCTTTGGTGAGGTCAACAAAGGTGATGTAGAGTCCTTTGTTTTGTTCTCTGCACTTTTCTTGGAGCTGTCTGAGGGCAAAGACCATGTCAGTAGTTCCTCTGTTTGCGCAAAAGCCGCACTGTGATTCTGGGAGAAAATTTTCTGTGACACTAGGTATTATTCTATTTAGGAGAATCCTAGCGAAGATTTTGCGTGATTCCCCTGTAGTTTGAGCAGTCTGATTTCTCGCCTTTGTTTTTATACAGGGTGATGATGATGGCATCACGAAGGTCCTGAGGCAGCTTTCCTTGGTCCCAGCAGAGCTTGAAAAACTCATGCAGTTTGGCATGCAGAGTTTTGCCACCAGCCTTCCAGACCTCTGTGGGGGGGGGGGGGGTGGGGGGGGGAGATTCCATCCATACTTGCTGCTTTGCCACTTTTCAGTTGTTCAATTGCCTTATATGTCTCTTCCCTGGTGAGCACATACACCACATCTAAAACAAGAATCCGAATGACTAAAACCATATTTTTTCAATTTCTCTGGGGTTAAATACAACTGATGTAGAAAATTATAATTAACCATTCCAAGCCACACATTCGTCAATTTAGTAACACTATCATGACACGTATCTGCCCAATAATCTTCAGGAAAAACAAAAGCTAAATCATATTCCCATTTCAGTGAAGGAAATATGTGACACCAGCCCAACCTTCGTAGTTGATCCTGAACTGGGGAACAAGCCACTCAATTAGTTGTACATACCATTATTGTTGTGTTCAATCAAGCACAAGATTATACTGTGGAGATTTGAGGCAGCAGCTTGCTCCAACCTTTTGGACCATTGGCAACCAACTTTAATTTAAATTGTGGGTCACAGAACCTGAGAGTTCACCAACAATCAGAGCTTACCTGCATAAATCTTCTTTATTAAACAGAAGTACATTGTTGATCACATTTCTGTTCCCCGCACAATTTGCACCCAAGGATTATGCAACGGTGGTCATATTTCTTGCCTCCTCTTTCCTGATGTTTTCAGATAATCATAGGCACACACTTAATCTGCTTTAAGTTGGCCACCATTTCTGAACAAATCTTTTTCTGCAGTTATATCTACATTGTGCTGGATATTAAAATATCATTTCATTTTACAACTGAAATTTCTCTTCTTTGCCCTCAATTAGCAGGCTCCCATGTGGTATCCCCAGCTGCCTCTCCATGCATATGTTGTTACGTCTCTTTAATATACATTGTCCTTGGTGATTCCACTTTGATGCAATACTGCATTCACCAATTACACGGACATAATAGTGTTTTAAACATCACACAAGAATGTAAAGACTGCGAACCAACTTTTGGACTGTGATATTCACATGAAGGAACATTTCAGCACTCATTACACAGGGTTTTCAATGCAAGACAAACTAATAAATGGGGGAGTAGGTAGCAAGTTTGCGGATGATACAAAGATTGGTGGTGTTGTGGACAGTGAGGAAGATTACCGTAGATTAAAAGGTGATTTAGGAAGGTTGGAGGCGTGGGCTGAGAAATGGCTGATGGAATTTAATACAGGTAAGTGTGAGGTGTTCCATTTTGGAAGGGCAATAGGTCATATGCATTAAATGGTAGGCTATTGCGATGTGGAGAGCAACAAAGGGATTTAGGAGTGATGGTAAATAGTACCCTCAAATCCTAATTCAGGATTTTTTTTCCCAAATGTAGTTTTGGGACATTAAAGGGATTTTCACCCACTGTCAGGGAGTGTCTTGGATATACTGCATTAACAGGTAAGTAGATAACTACAGAGGAATGCTGCGTACAGAAACTTTAAAAAAACCTGTCTGAAACAATCCACAAAGTCAGACAGCATCCACAAAATGAGAGTAAAAACACAATGCTGGAGAAACTCAGCAGGTCAAATAATATACTTTATACAGCAAAGATAAAAGATACAGAACCAACATTTTGGGTTTGAACCCTTCAAAAAGGTATGGAAAAATGTCAGCAGGCATCCAAACAAAATGTGGAGGGAGGAGCACTGTCCCAAAGGCAGGAGATAAAAGGTAGATAGGGGAGGGAGGGATGGCTCAATGAATAGAGATGGATGGGGGTGGAGAGTTGAGGGAAAGAAAACAGAGGGAAGGGAAGGAGAATGGAGAGAAGGTTAGTAGAAACCAGAGAAGTTGACATTAATGCCATCCACCTGGAGAGTGGACAGACAGAAATCAGGTGTTGTTCTTCCAATTTACGGTGGTCTTGGTGGGATAGTACAAGGCCATGGACAAACATGTGAGTGTGAGAATGGAAATGGTGGGTCACTGGGAGATCCCGGTCAGTGATGTGGACAGAGTGAAGGTGCTCTGCGAACTGATCTCCCAGTCTGCACCCAGTCTCTCATGTAGAGAAAGCCGCAAAGGGAGCACTGGATGCAGAGGACCACTTCCATGGATACACAAGTAAGGTGTTGCTTCACTTGAAAGGCTCCACCAAGGGAAAGACAGATTTAACATTTCAGATCAATGATCTTTCATCAAAACCAATGCAAAGGACAGGAGTGATTGAAAAGGAAAAGCCTGCAACAGGATGGAAGGTAAGCAAGAAAAAAAAATTACAAAATTATGTTGAACAATGAAAGCAGGCAGTAATGGATCAAATTAAGGCACAATGTGGTCAGTTCAGAGAAGTGTAAACTGAAGCAGCAACACCAAAAAACCAGAAAAGGAAAAAAAATGTTTTATATTTTGGAATGTAATGTCCAACCACAGAAAGCTGTCAAGGGCAGTTCTTTAGATATATTCGGACCTGTACAAAAGGGACGGACTCCACTTGAACTGGAAAGGGACCAATGTGCTGGCAAGCAGATTTGCTAGAGCAGTGGGGGAAGGTTTAAACTAGTTTGGCAGGGGAGTGGGGAACAGAGTGTGAGAGCAGCGTCAAGGGAGCATGGCCACCTGATAATAACGATAACAAAGGTAGGATGGAGATTAGGGTAAAAGGTAGAAAAGAGAATATAGGTGAGGGTCATTCTCTGAAATGCATATATTTTAATGCAAGAAGCATAGTGAACAAGGTAGATGAGCTTAGAGCATGGACAGATACTTGGGGTCATGATATTGTGGCAATTAGTGAGACCTGGCTACAGGAGGGGCAGGACTGGCAACTTAATATTCCAGGATACATTTGTTTAAGATGTGATAGATGAGGGGGTAAAAAAGGGGGAGGAGTTGCTCTGCTTGTTAAGGAGGACATTACTGCCGAGAGGTGGCAGGATGGTCTGGAGGGATCGTCCAGTGAGGCTGTTTGGGTGGAATTGAGGGGTGAAGGAGGCATGAGGGTGCTAATAGGGGCGTATTACAGACCACCAAATGGGCCAAGAAAATTAGAGGAACAAATTTGTAGGGAGATAATGTATATGTGTGAGAATCATAAGGTAGTGATCATGGGAGATTTTAACTTCCCTCACATGGATTGGGATACCCATATAGTTAGAGGGCTGGATGGGCTAGAGTTCATTAAATGTGTTCAAGATTGTTTTCTAAATCAATTAGTAGAAGAACCGACTCGGGACGGTGTAATACTGGATCTCCTGTTAGGGAACGAGCTAGGTCAGGTATTGGATATTAATGTTGGAGAACAAATTGGGTCTAGTGATCATAACTCTGTTAGTTTTAGGGTAGTTTTAGGGAAGAGCAAGGAGGGGCCTAAAGTTGAGGCTCTGGATTGGAGAAGAGAAAATTTCGAAGGAATAAGAAGGGATTTGGGGAGTATTGAGTGGGACAGGTTATTTTCAGGTAAGGATGTAAATGAAAAATGGAGGATATTCAAAAAAGAAATTTTGAGGGTACAGAGTAGATATGTCCCAGTGAGGATCAAAGGAAAGGCTGGAAGTCATAGGGAGGCTTGGTTTTCGAGGAATATTGGAAATTTGGTTAGGAGAAAAAGGAAGGTGTACAAAAGGTATAAAGAGCAGGGAGCTGAGAAGTTGAAGGAGGACTACAAGGAGTGTAGAAGGAATCTTAAGAAAGAAATTAGAAAGGCCAAAAAAAGGCAAGAAGAGGCTTTGGCAGACAGAGTAAAAATAAATCCAAAGGGTTTCGAAAAGTACATTAAAAGTAAAAGATTAGTGAGAGATAAAATTGGACCCCTTGTAGATAGCGAGGGTAGGCTGAGTGAGAAGTCAGAGGAAATGGGGGAAATTTTGAATGATTTCTTTTGCCTCGGTATTCACTAGGGAAAAAATATTGAACCAGTTGAAGTAAAGAAAAATAGTGGGGAGGTCATGAAGCATATAAGGATAACAGAGGAGGTAGTGATGGCTGTGTTGAAAAAGATAAAGGTGGATAAATCTTCGGGACCGGACAAAATATTCCCAAGGACACTCAGGGAGGCTTGTGGACAGGTAGTGGGGCGATTAACAGAGATATTTAGGATGTCACTGGCCAAATTTGATGGAAAGTGTTCTGAGGGATGGTATTTACAAATATTTGGAGGTACAGGGATTGATAGGGAGTAATCAGCTTGGTTTTGTCAGGGGTAGATCATGCTTGACAAACCTGATTGAGTTTTTCGAGGGGGTTACAAAAAGGTTGATGAAGGGAAAGCTGTGGATGTTGTCTATTTTGACTTTAGTAAAGCTTTTGACAAAGTTCCCCACAGGAGGTTAGGAAAAAAGGTGGAGGCATTACGTATAAATAAGGAGGTAGTGAAATGGATTCAGCAATGGTTGGATGGGAGGTGTCAGAGAGTAATCGTGGAAAATTGTTTGTCCAATTGGAGGCCGGTGACTAGTGGAGTTCCTCAAGGATCGGTCCTGCGTCCACTATTGTTTGTTATATATATTAATGATCTGGAAGTAGGGGTGGAGAATTGGATAAGCAAGTTTGCAGATGATACAAAGATTGGTGGTGTTGTGGACAGTGAGGAAGATTACCGTAGATTAAAAGGTGATTTAGGAAGGGTGGAGGTGTGGGCTGAGAAATGGTTGATGGAATTTAATACAGTTAGGTGTGAGGTGTTACATTTTGGAAAGGCAAATCTAAATGGGTCATATGCATTAAATGGTAGGCTATTGAGATGTGCAGAGCAACAAAGGGATTTAGGAGTGATGGTAAATAGTACCCTCAAGGCTGACACTCAGGTAGATGGTGTGGTGAAGAAGGCATTTGGAATGTTGGCCTTCATAAATCGGAGTATTGAATTCAAGAGTAGGGAGGTTGTATAAGGCATTGGTGAGGCCAAATTTGGAGTACTGTGTACAGTTTTGGTCACCAAATTATAGGAAAGATATAAACAAAATAGAGAGTGCAGAAAAGGTTCGCGAGAATGTTGACAGGATTTCAAGGTTTGAGTTACAGGGAAAGGTTGTGCAGACTAGGGCTTTTTTTCTCTGGAGCGTCGAAGATTGAGGGGGGTTTTGATAGAGGTGTTTAAGATTTTAAAAGGGACAGACAGAGTAAATGTGGATAGGCTTTTTCAATTAAGAGTGAGGGAGATTCAAACTAGAGGGCATGGTTTAAGATTGAAGGGGGAAAATTATAAGGGGAACATGAGGGGAAATTTCTTTACGCAAAGGGTGGTAGGGATGTGGAATGAGCTTCCGGCAGACGTGGTTGAGGCAGGATCATTGGTTACATTTAAGGATAGACTGGATAGTTACATGGAGAGGAGAGGACTGGAGGGGTATGGACCGGGTGCTGGTCAGTGGAACTAGGAGGGTGGGGATTTGTTATGGCATGGACTAACATAACATAACATAACAATTTACAGCACGGAAACAGGCCATTAGGCTCTTCTAGTCCGCACCGAACCAAACACCCCTCTCTAGTCCCACCTCCCTGCACAATGCCCATAACCCTCCATCTTCTTCTCATCCATATACCTGTCCAACCTTTTCTTAAATAATACAATTGACTCCGCCGCCACTATTTCTCCCGGAAGCTCATTCCACACGTCTACCACTCTCTGAGTAAAGAAGTTCCCCCTCATGTTACCTCTAATCCTCTGCCCCTTAATTCTTAACTCATGTCCTCTTGTTTTAATCTTTCCTCCTCTTAACGGAAATAGTCTATCCACATCCACTCTGTCTATCCCTTTCATAATCTTAAATACTTCTATCAAATCCCCTCTCAACCTTCCACGCTCCAAAGAATAAAGACCTAATCTGTCCAATCTCTCCCTATACTCTAGATGCTTAAACCCAGGTAACATTCTGGTAAACCTTCTCTGCACTCTCTCCACTCTGTTTATATCCTTCCTAGAATTAGGCGACCAGCACTGCACACAGAACTCCAAATTAGGCCGCACCAACGTCTTATACAATCTCAACATCACCTCCCAACTCCTATATTCCATGCAATGATTGATAAAGGCCAGCATACTAAAAGCCTTCTTCACCACCCTATTCACGTGAGTTTCTACCTTCAGGGAACGATGTACCGTTACTCCTAAATCTTTCTGCTCTTCTGTATTCATCAATGCTCTCCCATTTACCACGTATGTCCTGTTCTGATTCTTCTTACCAAAATGAAGCACCTCACACTTATCAGCATTAAATTCCATCTGCCATTTTTCAGCCCACTTTTCTAAGCAGCCCAAATCCCTCTGCAATCCTTGAAAACCTTCTTCATTATCCACTATTCCACCTATCTTAGTATCGTCTGCATATTTACTAATCCAATTTACCACCCCATCATCTAGATCATTAATGTATATAACGAACAACAATGGGCCCAATACAGATCCTTGAGGCACACCACTGGTCACCGGCCTCCAACCTGACAGACAATTATCCACTACCACTCTCTGGCCTCTCCCTTTCAGCCAATGTTCAATCCATTTGACTATCTCAAAATTTATACCTAAAGACTGCACCTTCTTAACTAACCTTCCATGTGGTACCTTATCGAAGGCCTTACTGAAGTCCATATAGACAACATCCACTGCGCTACCCTCATCCACATTCCTAGTCACCTCTTCAAAAAATTCAATCAGATTGGTCAAACATGACCTTCCTCCCACAAATCCATGTTGAGTGCTCCTGATCAGACCCTGTCTATCCAGATGTTTATAAGTACTATCTCTAAGAATTTTCTCCATTAATTTACCTACCACAGACGTCAAACTTACAGGCCGATAGTTGCCAGGCTTCCTCGTTGAACCCTTTTTAAATAACGGAACCACATGCGCAATACGCCAATCCTCCGGCACTATCCCCATATCTAATGACATTTGGAAAATTACCGCCAGAGCCTCTGCTATTTCCTCCTTCACTTCTCTCAATGTCCTGGGGAAGATCCCGTCTGGTCCCGGAGACTTATCCACCTTTATATTCTTCAAAAGCCCTAAAACTACATCTTTTGTAATCTCTATATTCCCCATATTTACCCAATTTGCTTTTTTTATCTCACATCTCCCAATATCCTTCTCCTTAGTGAATACCGAAGAAAAGAAACTGTTCAATATCTCCCCCATTTCTCTAGGCTCCACACACAGTTTTCCGCTCTGATTCTCTAAGGGACCAATTTTGTCTCTAGCTTTCCTTTTACCATTAACATATTTGTAGAACTCTTTTGATTAGTTTTCACCCTGCTTGCCATAGTTTCCTCATACCTTCTTTTAGCTTTCCTAATTCCTCTCTTAAGATTCCTCTTACATTCAATGTATCTTTCAAACATCTCCTTAACTCCATGCTTCTTATATCTAATGTATGCCTCCCTTTTTCTTCGAACCAAGTTTCCAATATTCCTTGAAAACCACGGCTCTCTCAAACCTTTTGCCCCTCCTTTTAACCTAACAGGAACATAAAGCTTTTGCACTCTCAAAATCTGATCTTTAAAAGACTTCCATCTCTCTACTACATCCTGCCCATAAAACAAACTGTCCCAATCCACACCCTGCAAGTCCTTTCGCATCTCCTCAAATCTAGCTTTTCCCCAATCAAAAACCTCAACCCTTGGCCCTGACTTCTCTCTTTCCATAATGACATTGAAGCTGATGGCATTATGATCACTGGACCCGAAGTGCTTGCCAACACTAACCTCTGTCACTTGACCCATCCCATTTGCCAACAGTAGATCTAACACTGCTCCTTCTCTGGTCGAACTGGCCTGTTCTGTGCTGTAAGTGGTTATATGGTTATATATGGAGTGAATGTGACCATTGTGGCTAAAGGAAGTCAAGGGGGATGGAGAGAAATCAGGAATAAAGTACTCCAGTCACATGATCAGACCTGGTTGTGTGGAATGGTGGAGCAGGTCGAACCCTGCATCTATTTTCTAATATTCAAGATAAACAAAAAAATGCTGCAAGAGCTTAGCTTCTGAAATTATTGGTCACAATAGTGAGTCAGGGACATTGTGCTGTGCCATTCAGATGATGAGGGTCCTTGAGTTTCACTGATCTCATGTAGGATGGCGGAGGGAAAAAAAATAGAGTGGGATGGAGATTATGTGACTGGCAACTTCTGACCATGCATAATACCACATTTTAATAACTCAGTCTGTATTTGGTTGGCACAATGTAGAGGGGAACGTTATGAGCATATATACGGTTTACTAAATTACAAGCAGACTAATAAAGAACTAGTTTAATTCAATAATTATTCTAAGTATTGGGGCGCAATAACTCTCCTGGAAAGGGAGGGAGCACAAATGATCCAAGTCAGAGTTTCACACTTTAATGTGAACTGTTGCGAAGTAGAAAAGACAGAGACTGGGATAGTTTAAGGAGGTTAGAGAGATGGGACAGGGCATAAAATTCAAACACATAATTAGTTTTTTTTAAAGAAAGCAATCCTCTGCAGAGAGCCTGAAATGTTGCTTATACCTTTATCTTTGCTATATAAAAGGAAAAGTTTGACAAGTTTCTCCAGCATTGTGCTTTTACTTCAACCACGGTGTCTGCAGACTTTTGCGTTTTACTTGTTGTTTTTGATGTTACTGTCAAGAAAACAGATTGCGATAAATGTCAAAAGTAAAGGATGCAGAATACAATATTTTTCCAAGACGTTTTTCCTTCTACAAACTGTTAACAGCAGACTCGCTACAGAAATTCTGCTGGTGACTATATGCTCTTTCACCAATTTATCATCTTCCACAGAATATCCACAATAATAGCATGAATACTGTTCAAGGCCCTGAATAACTAGGTTACAATGATCAGTACTGTAACTATCCTTTAGTGGAAAATTAGATACCTATTAGACGATAAGCTGAGATAATTTTACAAATGATCCCCATGAACTCAGCCCTTTATTGCAGTAGCATTTTGGAAAAAGTCATGAACATGCTGCAATATTTCTGAAAAATGCTGATTTTAATCCCATTTAGGTACATGATCCAGATTTTGTAATTTTGAAGTATAGCATTCAGACACCTGCACTGCAGCAAGAACCTTTTAATTTGTACATAGAGTTGTATAATAATCTACAATCTGGAATTAACTTCAACAGTAAAATTGTGACCAACAAAAATATTAAATAATGTGATTATGTTTTACATCAAAATATGAGGTTAATTTAATGTTAAATATTCAGTATACAGAATGTAGACAGCATTGCCACAAAGCTTAAACAGAATGGCAATTGAGATAGTATACGTTGGAGCATTCATTTCAAAGACTGTTTATATAGCATAGGAAAAAAATGAATTAACATATTTATTCGCAAAAAAATGAGCACAAGCAAAACCAAAATCAAACGCGGCCGGTAGAATCATAAGGGAATAATAATGATGTAAGTTTCTTTTTCTCTCTTCTCCCAAGCCCCTTGCTCAGTTCCCTTGGAAGTAGTAAAATAATAGGAATAGAAAAGATCCACAAACTTTAGGAATACAACTGATGTGGGAAAATGTGTTGTTCAAGGCACACAATAGTAGACATAAGGCTGGTCTGTGGCTTAATTAGAGTTATGCCCTTTGCAAAATAACAATGGCATCAACTTAAAAACAAACAAGTTAATGGGATCAAGATTACAATTTTGCAAATGTTCCCAAAAATTTGCAAATACTAATATGTCACTATTTGATGAGTTTGTAATAAAGTTAAATTATCCCCTCCCTGACCCTATTTCAAGGATTCTCATTCAACACAATTAACAACTGAATGGAGACTATCGGAAGTACAGTACTGGTTAAAATTTGGAGTGCTAAACCAGATATTTCATTCAGCATGTGCTTCATTTTAGTGACATTTATCTCACTGATCTGAAAAGTCAATACATTTTGCATAACAGTTTCCCTGCTTTGTGAATCCAGGTGCTTTTTTTGCAAAAGACTGTATACAAAATGACAATCTTATTCTCAATTACAATGTAGTGAGCAGAAAGTACCAAACAGATCAACCATTACTGTGCAGAGCAAACATGCACGTAGATATAGACTTGCTATTCCCCGCTAACCCCTGTAACAAAAAGGAATGTTTTTCTTAGGTCTTGGCTTTATAAAGTTTATTTAGTTACATAAAATTACCTTATACAATCTAAATATTTCAGATTAATGCATAGCAAAAAGTGAGAAACAGCTATATCATTGACCACAATCTCAGATACTGCCTCACCTCGCACAAAATGAAAAAAAGAATCCCAACATATTTTATGCAACTGCATCAATTATTACTGAGTCGAAACTTTACTGCTCCTCTAGCCAGGAAGGTCCATCTGAACCAGGAGCCTTCAACTTGATGTGGAATTGTTTGAGCACCTGTTCAAGTTGATGCTGGTTGCCAGCAAAGTATCCAGACACAGCATTGTGAAATAGTAGAAGCTGGTTGTGCATAACTTTAATCTGTGAAGAGAAAGAAGAATACTTTATAAATATCCTTCAATCAAAAAGCATCTCTTCTGTCTTTCTGTCAGTAAAAAATGCAACATAAATACGGTGAATGTATATTTTGCCTCATCTACTTCCTGCACATAAAAATTACAAGGCACTTTCAGACTTTGCCAAATGAGAATGATAAAACAAGTTAAAATCTTATTTATGTTGGGAAGAGAATATTTATATTTTTCAAATCCTTAAATTCAAATCCTTATTGCGTTTGTGAGGGAAACACCGACACTCATTTCATCTAATTGCATAAGAGATTCTTTAATGAGGATGTATTTATAGTTAAAAGAAAATTAATTGTATATTGAGAAAATTAAGTTGGAAAGAAGAACGATGCACCATAACAAGTGTATTTCACAACCTGAGAGCATCTGAAGTGCTTGCATTTTGAAACTTCACACTTGTAATGCAAAACCTCATCAGCCAATATCTTCACAGTGAGATCCCACAAATATTTGGCTGTGGCGGCTCTTCACAGCTCCTCCACAGGGCCTCACAAAATGAAGGACGAACGCGACGATCCAGAAGGCTGCACGAGGCCTGCAGCGCTGCCCTCCAATTGGCCACAATCAAGAGCTTAACTGGCCTATCAGGTAAAGCGGATCACAAACACACCAATCAGTGCTGAGAGGGTTTTGACCACACCCCTCAGCTTGAGAATAAAAGCAGGGCTGTAAGTTTGTGTCATTCTTTCTGGGAACAGCGTGTTCTTTCTGAGTTAACCTGCACGCAGCTATAACTTCTCCTGTGCTATCGGCTCCGTAGAGCTATAGCTTCTAGCAGTTAGCTACATGGTAACATTTAAAAAAAATCAGTAATAACGATGTATCTGATTGATGCCTAATTGTAACTGAAACTGCAGCACATGCTCAGTTCTGTACTCAGGCAACAGCCTAGATTTTTTACGCCTGTCTTCACTTTAAGGTCAAAATCAACAGCATCTTTTGGTCATTTTTCTACAACACAGACAACGTTGGCAGAGCCAGAGCTGGTTGCAGGGCTCCTCCAAGCTGTCTACCAGGCAGATCTGAGCATGGCACGCTTTTTACACATTCACCATTTCAAGGCATTTAGCAGTGGCTCAAATGAAGCATTCATGTTTTGGAATTAGAAATACTTCAGATTTAGACAGAGTGAGTGCTGCACAGTTGGAAATGCTGTTTTTTGTGAGATCAATCTTTATCTTTCATGCCATTAGAAAAGAGCTCACAAAACCATTTCAAAGCTGGATCTTTTACATGACTGTATTTGATAATGAAATCAGCCATTGTAGATAATCACAAAGTAACATTTTCCCATGAAGTTTTAATTAAGAGAAAACAAGGAGAAAATACCTTACTGAGAAGCTAACGTAATATAATATTGAAAGATATTAATCACACAGTTTCACTGAATGACAATCCAATCACTAATCTGTCAGAAAATCACTGAACAAAACAAGTCTCAACAAAAATGGAAACAATGAAAGGTTATTGTTTGAAAAATAAGATACAATTTTTTTTTAAAACAGAGTAGGAATTAGAGCAGCTTTAAGGAAAACTTTTCTGATCAAGTCTGATGAGATAGTGTTACGAGCCCAAAGTACCCCAAAACCCAGCAGCAATAGACATTTACCAAGACAAGTCGTTACTTAAACAAAGTTTTTAATTATCTTTAAACATGAAAACAGAATCAAACTTATCTCTATTTACTTAACTAACCCAACTTAACCCACTTCTAATTCTAAGCGCAAGTGTATGATGTCTGTGTAAATTTAAGAAAAGTTCTTTGGTGTGGAGTGCTGACTTGCGAAGACTGAAATAAGAAATGAAGTAGGTAACATTATCTACAAATTCTTCACTCATACAACGGGTGACTTTGTGCCACAGTAAATGCAACTTCATGAGATCAGAAAGTTTGGGAGAATAGGATTCAGACTTATCCAACATGCTAGACATGGTGAACTGATCTGTCACCTCACCAATTTTGGTCATATTGTAACAGATAAATATTGTATTTAGATAACATTCATTGATAAACTGGTACAGTTTAACATTCTGTAATTAAGTTCTGATACAAATTATTTAATGAAAGTCAACACGATTCAGCACTGTCTGCAACTAACAGTATTAGTTCAGTTAAATCCAAATTCCCCCATTTCACAGAGAATTATTTTTTTCAAAAGTGTGGCTTCCTGAAAAAAAAATTGGGGATATTGATTGACATCTACAAGCTGAATACAAAGATAATTTCAGATTTTCTTTATCATGTAGGAAGTTGGGGAAACATAAAATTAACTTTTATTGAATTTAACATGTTTAGTCGCATAATGATGCAGACACATTATTCTCAGGTTGACTGCACATGTTACAACAAATGTGGGGAGCCCAGGGCTTGTCTTGGAAATAATTCTGTGGGGTGGCATGGTTAGCGCAGCAGTTAGCTCAATGCCTTTACACCACCATAGGAACATAGGAAGTAGGAACAGGAGTAGGCCAAAAATGGCCCATCGAGCCTGCTCCGCCATTCAATACGATCATGGCTGATCTAATTTATGTCCTAACTCCACCTATCTGCCTTCTCCCCATATTCCCTAATTCCTCTATCACAGGGGTGTCAAACTCAAATTCACAGAGGGCCAAAATTAAAAACTTGGACTAAGTTGAGGGCCGAACTAAATAGTTATTGAAAATTTTCAACAACATCTGCATGTTTTCTCTTCTTTCAACATATGTAATGTTAAACTTTAGGATATAACTTTAGGAGGATAATGTTACAGGTCAGGAGTAGGTAGCTCAAGTTCACCCTTTGCTTGACCTGAGGGAAACCTATTTGGTCCCTGTGGAGATGTAGTCAGCATTCACAGGCTGTGTCCATTTTGGCCTGCATCAGGACTCAGCATTTCCCGCTCACTCCTCAGGCTCTAGGCCTCTATTCACCCTCGACCCACCATCCCTCTACCTGACCAGTCCTTTACCCAACCTCTACTCACCCCTCACTCCACTCGCTCTGCCTCTACCCACCCCATCCTACACACGCCCCTCTACTGCCTCTCCCCTCAACCTGTTCCTCCCTCTACCCGTCTCTCACCCTCTAATCACCCCTCCCCTACTCGCCCTGCCCCTCCCCTTTTACCTCTTCCCTATCCACCCCTCCTTCTACTCATCCCTCCCTCTAACTGCCCCTCGCACCACCATAACTTCCCCTGCCCATTACTCCTCACCTACACCCTCTGCCCACCCCTGCTTACCCACCCACTCAGGCCCAGTGCGCTGTAGATCAGCCTTTGCGGACAGCCACCATCTCTCTCTTCACATGCAAGGCCGAACCAGCCGTCCCTGGGGTCCGCGCGGGTGCAAGCGCTGAAGGCCGTGGAGACCGGGAGAAGTGCGCTCGCGCTGTGGAAGGACCGTCCGGTGCCAGTCGCGCGGGGCTCGCGTTGCCCGGGGGCCGTGCGCAGCCTGCCATGTCCGTCGCGCCGACAGGAAATCACAGGTGCTCGCCAATCCACGGCACCGCTCGACAGGTGGGAGAAGTGACTGGTTGTGCGGGGAGCCTTCCAACTGGCTTGCCGGCTGATGACATCAATAGACTTCTCGTGTTACAATTTCTCATGTTACAATGGGGAAGGATGTGCAATGAAGGGGGAGGATGGTGGGGGTGACATTACCAAAAAACTGCATCGGCTCTCGCTGCAGTGCGGGCCACCTCTAATACATTTTTGAAATTATCTTGCGGGCCAAATATAATTATATCCCGCGGGCCAGAGTTTGACATGTGTGCTCTATCATGTAAAAATTTATCTAACCGAATTTTAAATATGTTTAATGAAGCAGCCTCAACAACTTCCCTGGTTAGAGAATTCCAAACATTCACTACTCTCTGGGAAAAACTATTTTTCCTCATCTCTGTCCTAAATCTACTCCCCCGAATCTTGAGACTGTGTCTTCTTGTTTTAGTTTCCCCGGCCAGCTCAAAAAACCTTCCTACATCTATCCTATCCATACCCTTCATAATCCTATATGTTTCTATAAGATCTCCTCTCATTCTTCTGAACTCGAGTGAATACAATCCTAGATGATTTAATCTTTCATCATAAGTCAACCCCTTCATCCCAGGGATCAACCTAGTAAACCTCCTCTGGATCGTCTCCAAAGTCAGTATATCCTTCCTCAAATATGGAGACCACAACTGGACACAGTAGTCCAGGTGCGGTCTCACCAGTACCTTATACAGTTGCAACATTACCTCCCTACTCTTGAATTCAATTCCTCTAGCGATGAAGGCCAACATTCCATTTGCCTTCTTAATAACCAGCTGCACCTGCAAACTAACTTTTTGCGATTCATGCACAAGCACTCCCAAGTCCCTCTGCACAACAGCATGCTGTAGTTTTTCACTCTTTAAATATTCAGCTCTTTTATTTTTCTTGCCAAAGTGGATAACCTCACACTTACTAACATTGTACTCCATCTGCCAGACCTTTGCCCAATCATCCAGCTTAACTATATCCCTCTGCAGACTCTTCACATGCTCATTACAATTTGCTCTTCCACTCAATTTGGTGTCATCTGTAAAATTGGCTACATCACATTTTGTCTCCTCCTCCAAGTCATCAATGTAAATGATGAACAGTTGTGGGCCTAACACTGACCCCTGCGACACCCCACTTACCACTCTCTGCAACCTGAAAAACTCCCATTTATCCTGACTCTCTGCCTCCTGTCAGACAACCAATTTTCAATCCAGGCCAATATACTTCCCCGGACTCCACTTTCCTGTAACTTACTGAGAAGTCTCTTGTGCGGCACCTTATCAAACGCTTTCTGGAAATCCAAATATACAACATCAACCTGTTCCCCTCTATCCACCACACCCATTATATCCTCAAAGAATCATAACAAGTTTGTCAAACAAGATATTCCCTTTCTAAAACCATGCTGCATCTGCCTGATTGAACTCTTACGTTCCAAAAGTTTCACTATTTCATCTTTAACGATGGCTTCAAGCATTTTTCCAACTACAGACGTCAAGCTAATTGGCCGATAATTTCCAGTCTTCTGCCTACATCCTTTCTTAAAAAGTGGCGTGACATTTGCTGTCTTCGAGTCTGCTAGGACCTGCCCAGAATCCAAGGAATTTTGGTATATGACCACCAATGCATCAACTATAACTTCTGCCATTTCCTTCAGAACCCTTGGATGCATATCATCAGGACCAGGTGATTTTTCTGGCTTTAGTCCCATTAGTTTCTCCATCACTACTTCCCTCCCCAACATTTACATGCTTAACTCCGCACTTGGGCATGCTGGACGTGTCTTCCACTGTGAAGACTGACACAAAATATTTGTTTAATGCCTTGGCCATTTCCTCATTTTTTGCTACCAGTTTTCTTTTCTCATCCTCCAAGGTCTTATGTTAACTCTGGCCACCCTCTTCCATTTTATATATTTATAAAATTTTTTGCTTTCTGTTTTTATATTTTTTCCCAATTTACTTTCATAATCCTTTTTCCCATTTCTTATTACCCGCTTTGTAACCCCTTGTTGTCTCTTAAAGTTTTCCCAATCTTCCAGTTTCCCACTGCTCTTTGCAGCTTTGTACACCTGCGCCTTCAATTTTATACTCTCCTTTATTTCCTTTGTTAATCATGGTTGATTTTTCCCTCCCTTGCTGCCCTTTTTCCTGACCGGAATATGTTTTTGCTGAGCATTACAAAATATTTCTTTGAAAATCTTCCACTGTTCCTCAACTGTTTCATCAATGAGCCTGTGCTCCCAGTCCACTCTGCCCAATTCCTCCCTCATCCTATGGTAGTCACCCCTGTTAAAGCATAATATATTAGTTTTAGATCTAACTATTTCCCCTTCCATCTGAATGAGAAATTCAATCATACCATGATCGCTATTTCCCAGATGCTCTCTGACTATTACATCATTTACTCTATCTGTCTCATTGCACAACACTAGATCCAGGAGAGCATTTTCTCTTGTGGGTTCCTTAACATGCTGCTCAAGAAAGCTATCGCGGATGCATTCTATGAAGTCCTCTTCCAGACTCCCACGACCAACTTGGTTTTCCCAATCTATGTGGAAGTTAAAGTCCCCCATGACTACTGCTGTATCATTATTACATGCCTCACTTATCTCTCTATTTATTTCCTGTGCCACTAAACTATTGTTATTTGGTGGGCGATAGATTACACCCACCAATAATTTTTTCCCTTTGTTATTCTTTATCTCTACCCAAATGGACTCAACATTATGCTCTTTAGATCTTATATCATCCCTCACTACTGCCTGGAGCTCATCTTTGATTAAGAGTGCAACTCCACCTCCCTTACCATCCTGTCTATCTCTTTGCACCACCTGATACCCTTGAAAGTTTAATTCCCATTTAGAGTCACCTTGTAGCCATGTTTCCGTGATGGCTACCAAATCATAGGCATGGGTACCGATTTGTGCCTCAAGTTCACTAACCTTATTTCTAATACTGCATGCATTCAGATAAAGTGCCTTTATGCTCTTTGTCCTTTTAATATCTAGTGACTTCTGTAACCTTTTCTTTTGATTTTTCTGTCCACTATTTTTCTTTGTAATATTCTCAGCACTATCATTGACCCGAAAACTCACTGCACCATCTGATTTTTTACTTTCTCCTCCCAACATTACTTTTCCTGGCCATTACTTTATCTTCCCTACCCTTTTTCCTATCACTCTGGTTCCCATACCCCTGCCAAATTAGTTTAAACCTTGCCCCACTGCTGTACCAAACATACTTGCCAAAATGTTGACACCTTTTGGATTTAGGTGCAACCTGTCCCTCTTGTAAAGATCATGCCTTCCCCAAAAGAGATCCCAATGATCCAAGAAGCCAAATCCTTGCCTTGTAAACCAGCACCTCAGCCACACGTTCATTTTCCTTATCCTTACATTCTTTTCATCATTTGCATTTGGAACAGGTAGTAATCCCAAGATCACCACCCTCACGTTCCTGTCTTTCAGCTTTCATCCCCGCTCACTGTAATCCCTTTTCATTACCTCCTCACTTTTCTTGTCAATGTCATTTGTACCCACATGTACCAAGACATCAGGCTGCTCTCCCTCTCCTCTCAGAATATTTTGGACCCGATTTGTGATATCTCGTACCCTTGCACCAGGGAGGCAGCACACCATGCGGGTATACTTATCTGGCCCACAGAACCTCCTGTCTCTACCCCTGACAATGGAGTCCCCAATAACTACTGCATTTCTCCTTTTCCTTTTCTTTTGCACCACTCTGCCAGGCTCATTGCCATTGACCTGGTGCCCGTGGCCATCTTCTGTCCGGTCCCTCAACAGAATCCATCACAACATAACTGTTGCTGAGTGGGATAGTCACTGGTGTGCTCTCCGTTTTTCTCGCTTTTTTCTTCCCCCCCTGACAGTTTCCCACTTACCTGACACAGGTTCTGGAGTATTTATCGCCCTGAAAGTTGAGTCGATTAACTCCTCACTCTCCTTTACAAGCCGCAGGTCATCAATCTGCAACTCCATATCCCTAATTAGCTCCCTTAGTAACTGCATCTCGGTACACCTGGTGCAGATGTGGCCATTTGGGAGGGTGGAGGTCACCCATTGTTCCCACATCTGACACCCAGTACACAGCACTAACCTTATTGGAATGACCAGCAATCAGGATGTTAGTATAAACTCCTTACAGACAGTGTGGGACTCGAACCTCGGTCCCAATTGCTGGCGCTATAAAGGTTGAATCTGCCACCTTTAGTACAAACTCCTTACCAACAGTGTTGGGCTTGAACCCCGGACGCAATTGCTGGTAATGTTAAGGTTGAATCTGCCGCTGTTAGTACAAACTCCTTCCAGACAGCACGGGACTCGAACCCCAGTTCCGAATCCTGCTGATTCAATATTTACAGCATTAGCGATCGGGACCAGGGTTCAAGTCCCACACTGTTTGTAAGGAGTTTGTACTAACAGCAGCAAATCCAAAACATACCGGACCATGGGAATTGCTGGACCACAGAGCACCGGATAATAGAGGTTCAATCTGTAGCAGACTGGAAATCACAAAAATAGGTTATATCTGAAAAAACAGTATGGAAAAGGAAAATTTTAAGGCTATTTTCATGATCAACAGCCCAAAATCCATAAAATACACACAGCAAAATCTTCATTGTCCAGTATAATGATACAAAATAGTTTATCAAGTATAGTGAACAATCCGATTCAATTATAATAACACCTTACTTGCAACTCTTTGCTTAAAATGTAAGAATTAATAGACCTAGGATCATCATCAATTTTCCACAACATTTTGATGAATTCTGCGGAAGAAATGTGATTTGATCAATGTGAGTCCTTACTCTTTGAGTTAACTATAATAGATCTCAGTTCAGGTAATCCAATTTTATAATTCATATCAAGGTTTGAAAATACAAGTATTATCAGGAGATAACCTTGCAAACTTGATTCAAGTACAAGGTCACCTCTTCCCTTTTAAATGTCCTTGTTTAATTTAAGACTTTCAGTGCAGTGTTAACATTTACAATGATAACTGAGCGTTCTCAATCTCTCTTTTATAGCTATTTATACATGCAATGTTATATGGAGTCCACAGTTCAGAAAACACGCTAGTTGTCCAACTGGCATATGCCAGTCCTCTTCATGTGATGTGCAGCATGTCTTGCTATTCAGTTTTCCTTCTTTACCTTGCTTCCTGTTAAATAACTTATTCACCTTAATTATTCCCTGTTATTTAAGTCCATATTCTTCAGCAAAGAGATTTCGCCCAAATTCCCTAACAGTTTTGGTCTTCTTACTTGAGGAAGGATTTACTTGTGCAGAGGATATTCACCAGGTTGATTCCAGAGATGAGGGATTGAGCTTGAGAAGATTGAGTTGTCTGGCACTGTACTCATTGAAATTTAGAAGAATGAAAGGGGATCTTATAGAAACAGAGGTAGGCAAGTTGCTTCCATTGGTGGGGGAGAGTAGAACTAGGGGACATAGCCTCAAAATTCAGGGTAGTAGATTTAAGCAGAGATGAGAAGGAACTACTTTCCCCAAGGTTGATGAATGCGTGGAATTCGCTGCCCATTGAAGCCGTGGAGGCTGTCAAAGTAAAGATATTTAAGACAAGATTTTTACATAGTTGGGCACCATTGCCTCAGAGGCACTCGATATGTTAATCTCCTCCCTCATGAGATGGGTCTGGGCAATTGACATTGATAGGAGTAGTGCCCTTGCCAGAATATCTTGTTTCTCAGAATACCATGGCACTCAGGCCAAGGCCAAAGAGATATTCCCAAGATTGACAAGATCAAAATTTTGAATTTTTCCATTTTGTACACCCCAATTCCCACGTTCATCTGTAAAATGTGTGTGTTGTTTCATTGCCACTACTACTTTCCCATGTTCACTATAAATTGTGCGCATTGTTTTATTGCCACTATTTTCCCATGTTTGCAATAAATTGTGCACGTTATTTATTGCCACTACTACTTTCCACGCTTGTTAAAAATTGTGCGCATTGTTTATTGCCACTACTACTTACCCACACTCGCTATAAATTGTGCGAATTGTTTATTGCCACTACTACTTTTCCACGCTCGCTATAAATTGTGCGCATTGTTTATTGCTGCTATTACTTTCCTACACTCGCTATAAATTGTGCGTGTTGTTTATTGCTGCTATTACTTTCCTACACTCGCTATAAATTGTGCGCGTTGTTTATTGCTGCTATTACTTTCCCATGCCCGCTATAAATTGCGGCATTGTTTATTGCTGCTATTACTTTCCTACACTCGCTATAAATTATGCATGTTGTTTATTGCTGCTATTCCTTTCCCATGCCCACTATAAATTCTGTGCATTGTTTATTGCCGCTATTCTTTTCCCATGCCTACTATAAATTGTGCGTGTTGTTTATTGCTGCTATTACTTTCCCACATCCGCTATAAATTGTATACATTGTTTATTGCCGCTATTACTTTCCCACACACGCTATAAATTATGTGTGTTGTTTATTCCTGCTGTTACTTTCCCACACCTGCTATGAATTATGCTCGTTCTTTCAACATGTAAAAAAAAATATTGTATAACGTGCACACGCATATAATGTGCGGTGGGTTACCTGGTTTATAAAAAACTTGTATAACATGCGCATTATTTGCATAAGAATTCAGTACATATTCATTCCACAATAATGTATTTTGTTCTTTCCTTCACCAGCATAACTTATCCCAAGTGCACTGTCATAAAATTTTGAAGCCTTTCTCTTGATTCTGAAGTCAGTGTATATTACAAACAAAAATGATTACAGCACCCATTTCTACAGAGCTGCACTTTCACCAATTTAAGAAGCAGTTCTTTTACAAAGAAAGGGAAACTGAATAGCAAGACATACTGTACATCACATGAAGAGGACTGGCATAAGCCAGTTGGACAACTAGCGTGTTTTCTGAACTGTGGACTCCATATAACATTGGTTCTATGTTACAGTCAAATTCCTATCTTGTACCCAGTTACATGACACATCTACATCATGGTCACATGCCTCTTGAAAGTGTAAACACATCACATCTTCCATATCACCCTGCAATCTCTTTTATTACATAAAACTTAAACGGCTGATATATAGCACAAGACTTCCATTTTAAACCCATGTTCTATTATGGAAATATTCTTGATGTTTTTCTATTAAACCTCTGGCAAATCTTTGTGGCGGCACAGTTAGTGTTGTAATGCTCTGCAATGCCCATGAGCTAGGTTCGAATCTAGTGCTGTCTGTGAGAAGTTTGTATGTTCTGCCCCTGAACACATGGGTTCTTCCAGGTGGTCCAACTTCCTCCAAAGACACGGGTGACGGATGAGCCTGTTACTGTGCTGTATCTCTAAATTCCATTTTTTTTTTCTATTAATTAATCCTGAGCTAAGTACTGTACTCTACAAATTGCTGAACTCATTTCACTTCACTTTCAGGCCCTTTCTTTCCAGATCAATATATAGAGACACAAACGGAACTAAGGACTTCAAGACAGCAAATGTTAAAATTATAACAAACAAGCCTGGTCATGCACAAATTGGCAGCTGTGTTTCCTCCACTGCAATGGTAACTTTTTTTCTATTGTGGGATTTCATGAAGTTGTGAAAGATGACATTTAAATAAAAGATTTAAATAAAGATTCTATAAAGATTGAATTAGTTCCTAATGACAATTGAAAACTGCATATGCTGGAAATATGAAATATGCTAGAAACACTCAGCAGGTTGGGCAATGTCTGTGGAAAGAGAAGCAATGAATGTGTCAGGTCCTCATTCTTCTCCTTAACCTAAAGAGTGCTTCCAGGATTTTCTGTTTTCATTCATTCTTATTGTTTTTAGCTGGTGATATCTGCATTATGTGGGATTTTCAATAGAATCAAAATGAGTAGCTCCTAAACTAGGAGTGGTTGAGTTGCCAATGCTCTCGAGATATATTTTTACAATTTAAATTTGTCATATTAATTCTATCTTTTCATGAACATGTCCTTATTTTAAGAAATTGACTTTTGCATTCATCTCCCCTTATAATCAAAATATCATTCAGGGGAATGAGGTGAGTTATATATGAACTTGTGTGGTCATGGCACTGCCCAGCCATTTTAAATTAACACACAGCTGTGAAAGTCTAAAGAAAAAAAATGCTAAAATGCCTCACATACAATAATTGCAATACCATTCTTGTTATCTCCTTGCATTTTAGGGCAAGAAAAATAAACTGGAGGGTATACTTCTTTAATGGGTACAGCAGCATAGAGACCTGTGGTTATTTGTGCATAACATTGCAAGTGGCTTTCCAGGTTGAGAAAGAAATTAAAAAACCATACAGAATCCTGGCTTAAAAGTAGAACAACAAGGTACAAGAGCAAGACACAATAGCATTTTAAGAAGTTTTGGGTAGCATTGTGCCTAATTCTGGATGTCATACTTCAGGAAAGCTGTGAAAGCAGGAAGATATTTATCATAATTAATTTAAAGATGAGGGAACGTGATTGGCATAGCTGGGGCTGATTTCCCAGAAAAAGAGGAGGTTGATATGAAAAATGACAAAGATGAATGCATCAATAAAGTGAAATTGCCACAGTTGGAAGTGGAGTTAAAAACTAAAAAGGATAAAATGCAGATGATGAAGAATCAAAAGCTTTATGAGTGAAATTTTTTTGCACAGCAGATGGTGGTCTGTGGATGATTTGTGGAGGGAGTGGTGGGTTAGGAATGTTATTTAAAAATTGGATGACATTTCTCACAGTGAAGAGGTTTTAGCAGCCACATTTTTCCTGATGCCATGCAACAAAAAAACTCAGTGGGTCATCTGACAGAGATCCAGAATTAACATGTTAGGTCAATGAACTTTTAAAGAAACAAATGAAATGTCATTGACCTGTAACATCAATTGCTTCTCTGTGCCAGTGGTGACTAACCTGTTAAGGTCCTGTTTAAAAGACCAACACTTGACTTCCATTCTTGATCCTTACTGAGATTTAACAAAACAACCTCATCTATTACTGTGTTTTACCCATGGAGGTCAAAAGATAGGTTGCCCTCAGCTTCTAAGCCTCAGTGTCATTTTTTGGTATCTGCCAATCTTTGCTGCATCTCAGTTTTCTGTATTAGCAAAGTCACCGAAATGTTACCCTCAAGGAGGTAAGACATTCTCCAATGCAGGAGCAGAGAATTTGCCTGCATAGTGGGTTCCCCAAAATGTATGCATTCAGACTTGGCACTCATGTAGTGTTACACTTACAAAGACTTGCCTGACAACTTCTGTGAAGAGTGCCTGTCTATTGTCTTGAAGGGTTTTCATAGACCCTTTCATTCGAACACACGACTTGCAGGCTTGTTCATCGGCCTGCCTAGGTCCTTTAACCTCTGGGAATATTCTTCCATCTCTTTGCCATCATTCCAGCATCCATTCATCATGGAAACTGAAGAAGTGGGCACAATTATGTAATTCAAGACATTTGGACTGACTTACAGATAGGAATGGCTGAGAAGGATACGGACCAAATGAAAGCAAATGGGACTAGCCCAGAATGCCAATTTGGTTGACAAGGGCCAAAGTGGGCCGAAGAGCCTCTTCCATGCTGTATGACTCAGGGACTCCAGAATCACTCCCCTGTGGCTGGAAGACCATCATTTTTATAGCTTAATAGCTGGATACCAAAATTGTATTAGTGAGACAATAGCCAATAAATCAACAGATTATTGTACACTGAAAATGATAGAGTCTTGCATTACATAGGGAAACCAGGCAAAGCTGCTATGTGAACCTCATCATTGAAGATCTCAGTGGGACTTTTGCAAACAGTTTAAGTATGATCAATAATGCTTTTTAAAGCCATTGAGGGGTAATAAAGAAATATATAGGCTGACGTACTTCTAGAACTGAATACATTAATTCTGCACTGACTGTACACAATGCACTGTGTAGGAGCTCCCTGTAAGTGGAATTGTTTGTAATGGCTTATACTTGTGAATGCTAATGCAATGTCAACAACACGGAGAAAAAGTATTTCTGTAATCCTACTTAATCGAGGGGAATCCTTTGAACAAAGACATTATACTCAAATATATTGAAGAAACTCATCTTCAGCAGTCTATCACAGTATCACAGTCCAATACACATACTTAGGCTCAAAGATGGAAAATTGATAAAGTTTTACCCAATATCACCATCACTAAAAACTTAAATAACATAATTACTTTAATTTCTTAGACTCCTCCTTTTGCCCTACACCCTATCCAATAGCTGGAGCAGAAAGAATCAGTACAATTAAGTTGGTCACATTTTTGGAACATTGATCTACATGGAATCAGTCCTTAGATACATACAATTTGGATTCTACTTTAGTTCTTTCAGTGTTTGTTGTTCATATTTTAAGAAAATACAGACATATACATTTGCATAATAATTATAAAAATAAATTTGTCAAGCTACAACCATGTCTCCTCACCACAGTGATAGTAATATATTAATTTTGCACCTCATTGTTCCAATAAAACTCTTCAGATCAGACAATGCAGCTTCTCTACTTCCTACATTTCTATTGGCTCTGATGTGAAATGAGACATTCTAATACTGAGATTGAAATTACACCTGCTATCTTGATCTAACTTGGCCATGTCCTTCAGGTTTATCTGAAAATTTGATAAGTCACATTCAAGATCATCATTTTCCTAAAATACCTTGTTTTCGTCCAGGAATTTCAGTTTGATTGACACACTTGTTCTGAGTTTGTCAAACTTCTCTTTGTGAATCTGGAATTGTTGCTGAGAGTACTCAATTTTTGGAATCGTAACTGCATCACGAGGTCCAAGGTTCAATTCCTCCAAGTCAATTCGATAAGCATCATACTCTATCCTGCAATGCAAAGCATGGAACAACATGGGACAAATACAATGACCATTTCAAAGCAGTAAAAAACAATGAAAATGACAAATAAGACAAGTCCTTTCCCTTAAGACAGCCAAAACAAAACATATAAATGGACTAAATGCAATACACTCAGTACCCCGACAATAGTTCAAGATAAAATAAGTCCTACATCTAAAATAAGTTTCCCTAGAGGAAGCAGCAATGGTACTTGTTCCTTATTTGTGTTTTCAATCACTGTATTTTCTACATTTTCGCATTAAATCATCTCAGGTATCTATCTGATACTTTACTGATAATTACATGAATGATGAAAGATAATGCAACAGCATCCAATCATGCTGTTAAGAATGGAGATACATACAGATAAAGGCGGCAGGTCATGAAATGTTTCATTCATGAAGAACATATACTATTTTAACTGACAAACACAGGGTCCAACTCACGCCAACCACAGCGGACCGTCACAACACTGCACTGTGTTAGGACCTATCTCACATCAAACATAGGTGACTGCCCCAACACCGGGACTAACCTCACATCATCCACAGTGGACCACCACAACACTGCCATGTGACAGGACCCACTTCACACCAACCACAGGGGACTGCCCTGACATTGCCCCATGGCCGGGACCCACCAAGCACAGCAGACCATCCTGTTGTTGCCCCATGGTCGGGACCCACAAAAATACTCTGAACTTGCCACCTCCTCCTGCGGACAGGTTCCATTACACTGCATGAGCCTCGACAGTCTGTCCTCAGCAAAGGACTCACCTTTGTACTGGTTATGTCCAGACCTCTACGAATTCCGTATTCGAAACAAATGACTTCTTCCATTCCCTTGTCCTCCATGTCTCTTTTTTTTTTAAACAAGGAATCCCAACCTCCCTCTCACTCATCTCCAGCAATCTTCCTCCTTGCTGTTCCCCTCCAGCAAGTTTCCTGCTCTTGAATTTTTCATCTCCAATGGGACGTTAACTGTCTGGACTTTTCCACCACACTCACCCACTTTAACCTTAGACCTCCATACCAACTTCACCATCAAACCCAGACATGGGAGGCATGTTTGTAGTCTAGAGTACGACCTCTACTTCAGCTCTCAAGCACCTCAATTCTACCCTTTGACCAGAACCCCATTAAATATCATCAGGATATCACCTTGCAGACCACCATGGACCTTATTACTTCAGGTGATCTCCCCATCACTGCCTCCAACTTCTATCCTCTTCTCAAAATTCACAAACAGAACTGCCTTAGGAAAACCATTGCTTCTGTGCGCTCCTGCCCCTTACAATCTCATCCCTTCGTATCAATGCCATCTTGTCCCCATCATCCTGTCTCTTCACCTTCATCTAGTACAATACTCAAGCTCTTTGAAGGATTCTGATTCTCTCGCACACAATGCTTCATATTCAGCATGAGCATGCAATCCCTTTACATGCCTATTCTTTGTCAAGGTGGTCTCTGGCCTCTGATTCTTTCTTGATTGCAATTCCATCTAACACTCTCTCTACTTGGTGGAATTTATCCTTGCTCTCAATAATGTCCCCTTTGGCTCCCCTCATTTCCTCCAGATTCAGGGTGTAGCTATTGTCACGTGCATGGGTCTGGCTCTGCCTGCCTCTTTGTCAACTGTATGGAACATTCCCCATTCCAATCCTGCTTGGGTACCTCTCCCTAACTCTTCCTTCACCTGTACTGGTGCTATCTCTTATACCTGTGCAGAACTCGATCATTTCAATAACTTCACTGCCAACTTTCACGCCCATAAATTTACCCCAACTATTTCTGACACCTCTCTTGCCTTCCTGGACCCCTCTGTATCCATCTCAGGAGACAAGTTATCCACAGGTATCTATTACAAACCCACTGACTCTCACATCTACCTGGATTACCTCTTCTCATTCTGCTTCTTGTAAGAAAACTATCTGTTTTTCCCAATTGTCTGCTTCTGTTCCCAGAATGGATGTCATCCAATATATCCTTTTTAATAAATGTCATTTTAAGGCCCTTTACTGAAACAGCATAACCAACTCAGAGCACCACAAATCACTGAATATTTTTCTTAAAGAAACCCACAATCAAATAATAACTCAAGTCAACTCAAATATTACTTTTCACAAAACACTGACACATCATCCTTTCCACAGCTTAAAGTGCACACCTTGTATTACATAGACAGTGCAATTATGTTGAAATTGCATAGAGCTGTTTCAGAATTTGAAATAATTTCATCAGTCTCAACGTGGGTGAGCAAATTTAAATTCCTGGGAGTAATTATCTCAGAGGACCTTTTATGTTCAAGTTTATTTATCCTCCAATTGTAACAGTACAACCCGATTCTGCATTCTCTGGTCTGTGGTGCAAACACACAAAGACATAACACATATACAGATAAATGATACATACACACAGAACCTACATACATATACAGTAAAAACCCCGGTATCCGGCAACTGTGGGGATTGGTTGATTTCAGACAAGAGTATTTTCGGTTCCTTGTGATTCCGTGTTGTGTGATTAGCGAACTAATGGCAAGGCCTGCCAATTTTAAACTTCTGTATTTTTTTAACCTATTTATTTTCCACAATTTTTTTGCTGGTTGCTTGAATTCCGGATAACAGGGGTTTTATTTTATTAAAAATAAATACTATTAGTAAATAATAGAGTCACAGGGAGTTTTTTTCACAGTTCAGCAATCATTCAGTAGTCTCACTGCCCATGGCAAGAAGCTGTTCCTCAGCCTGGTGATTCTAGCTCTATTACTTCTGTATCTCTTTCCTGAGATGAGTGTGCAGGGTGGTAGGGGTCCTTACAGATTTTGTGAGCTCTCTTTAAAGAACTATTGATAATGTTGCATGGCCCAGAGAAAAATGAATCTCAGGGTTGTATGTGATGTCATGCATGATGTTCGTACTTTGAAAGGAGATGATTGTAGACTTCAGGATGATGAAGGTCGACCACTCTCCACTGTATGTCAATGGTTCCATCATGGAGAGCAGAAAGTTTCTTTATGTGCATATAAAGGACAACTTATGCTGAACCCACAGTACCTCATTAGTCAGGAAGGCCCAGCAGCACTGACACTTCCTTGGGGGCTGAGGAGGGCAAGGCTACTAGCCCCCATTTTGTCAACTGTTTACATGAATATAATTGAAAGTGTCCTGTCTG
Source organism: Narcine bancroftii (assembly GCF_036971445.1). Lineage (NCBI taxonomy): Eukaryota > Metazoa > Chordata > Chondrichthyes > Torpediniformes > Narcinidae > Narcine > Narcine bancroftii. The sequence goes on along the minus strand of NC_091471.1, from coordinate 209,577,510 downwards.
GCTGCATCATTCATTGTGTGATATGGTAGCTGCATAGATTGGAAGTCAATACAGAGGATCATTAAAACAGCTGAGAAGATAACTAGGTCTTCTTTTGACAAATTTTCCTCTATTCACTTGGAGCATTGCTTAAATAGGGATAAAAGAATTATAGAAGACCGTTTCCATTCAGCACACAGTATCTTTAATCCACGATTACCTAGGAGGAGGCACAGAAGCATTAAAATGCCATGTAATGGTAACAGTGCCAGTGATCAGGATCAGGGTTCAAATCCTGCGTCGTCTGTAAGGAGTTTGTACCTTCTCCCTGTGTCTGCGTGGGTTTCCTCCCACATTTTGAAACATACTGGGAGTTGTAGGTCAATTGGGTGTAATTGGGCGGCATGGGCTCGTGGGCCAAAAGGGCCTGTTACTGTGCTGCTTGTCTACATTTAAAAATTAATTTTAAAAAAGATTAGGACTGCCAGGCTGCGAAATGCATTCTTCCCCCCCCCCCACCCCCCCAGGCTGCGAGATTGATGAACAGTATCCTGTAACCGAGTGAATCATTCTGAAGTATTTCTTTTAACTGATATCTTTATGTACATATTTCTGTGTATTATGTGTGTGCACCATGGTCCAGAGAAATGCTGTTTCATCTCGTTGCATATGTAGTCAGATGATAATAAATTTGAATTTGAAATCCTGAAATCTTCTGATATTATCTATATTTCAATTTTTAAAAAAATCCAATAATTAACTCTGGATTATAATTTGGAGCAACTACTTCACTGCTAACAACCACATAAATGAACAACTTCAAACATCAACAATTTATATTCTTGTATGCTGCATTCTCAGGACTTGCGAAAGCAAGATCATAACTGGCTAAAGTTCAAACTTCACTTGATCAGGTTGTAGGCATGTAATCATAGATCAGTATTCTGAGTACCAAATAGAAATAAAAGCATTGACCAGCAAATGCATTCACACAGTGCAACATTTTGGTGCATTACCAGATGGAATGCTACAAATTAAATATGATTGGGTGTTTATTACATTGTGCTATATTTGTAGCTTTTTGTTCCAAGTCCTTCATCTGTATAACGTGTTTATGGAATTGAGACCAAATGTACTCAGTCCACTGCCAGGGTGTCCAATACATGCATTATATTCACCTTTGTTGACCTCACCAAAGCCTTCGACACCGTGAGCAGGAAAGGGCTTTGGCAAATACTAGAGCGCATCGGATGTCCCCCAAAGTTCCTCAACATGATTATCCAACTGCACGAAAACCAACAAGGTCGGGTCAGATACAGCAATGAGCTCTCTGAACCCTTCTCCATTAACAATGGCGTGAAGCAAGGCTGTGTTCTCGCACCAACCCTCTTTTCAATCTTCTTCAGCATGATGCTGAACCAAGCCATGAAAGACCCCAACAATGAAGACGCTGTTTACATCCGGTACCGCACGGATGGCAGTCTCTTCAATCTGAGGCGCCTGCAAGCTCACACCAAGACACAAGAGAAACTTGTCCGTGAACTACTCTTTGCAGATGATGCCGCTTTAGTTGCCCATTCAGAGCCAGCTCTTCAGCGCTTGACGTCCTGCTTTGCGGAAACTGCCAAAATGTTTGGCCTGGAAGTCAGCCTGAAGAAAACTGAGGTCCTCCATCAGCCAGCTCCCCACCATGACTACCAGCCCCCCCACATCTCCATCGGGCACACAAAACTCAAAACGGTCAACCAGTTTACCTATCTCGGCTGCACCATTTCATCAGATGCAAGGATCGACAATGAGATAGACAACAGACTCGCCAAGGCAAATAGCGCCTTTGGAAGACTACACAAAAGAGTCTGGAAAAACAACCAACTGAAAAACCTCACAAAGATAAGCGTATACAGAGCCGTTGTCATACCCACACTCCTGTTCGGCTCCGAATCATGGGTCCTCTACCGGCACCACCTACGGCTCCTAGAACGCTTCCACCAGCGTTGTCTCCGCTCCATCCTCAACATCCATTGGAGCGCTCACACCCCTAACGTCGAGGTACTCGAGATGGCAGAGGTCGACAGCATCGAGTCCACGCTGCTGAAGATCCAGCTGCGCTGGATGGGTCACGTCTCCAGAATGGAGGACCATCGCCTTCCCAAGATCGTATTATATGGCGAGCTCTCCACTGGCCACCGTGACAGAGGTGCACCAAAGAAAAGGTACAAGGACTGCCTAAAGAAATCTCTTGGTGCCTGCCACATTGACCACCGCCAGTGGGCTGATAACGCCTCAAACCGTGCATCTTGGCGCCTCACAGTTTGGCGGGCAGCAGCCTCCTTTGAAGAAGACCGCAGAGCCCACCTCACTGACAAAAGGCAAAGGAGGAAAAACCCAACACCCAACCCCAACCAACCAATTTTCCCTTGCAACCGCTGCAATCGTGTCTGCCTGTCCCGCATCGGACTGGTCAGCCACAAACGAGCCTGCAGCTGACGTGGACTTTTTACCCCCTCCATAAATCTTCGTCCGCGAAGCCAAGCCAAAGATTCAACACAACTTGTCCTTTAGTTTTCTTAATGTCTGCTCCCATCCCAAATGCCAATGCCCTCAAGCTCCCTGATCATGCCCTATTAACCCTGATGTTTCCTTGCCAACAGACATTTGGACCCTAAACATTATTCACCTGAGCACACATCCTCAACATCTCACCAATCATTATCCGACCAATTCCTCTGAATCCAATGCCAGGTTGCGATGCAGCCAGTCACCACACTTTCCACTAACGTACTTCCCTGCACAAGCCCCCACTTTGATCTTCATCCCACCCCATTTTCAATGATTACCTCCTGCAGCAGGATCGATTTCTTCTGCAAGAAAGTTCCTCTGGAATCTCTTTTTAACTCACTTAAGCATGCAATGGCTAACTTGTTCAGTCAGGACACACTTTGGTCTTCCTGGATAACCAAGTATTGTTGTCAGAAGTGGGTGGGGTGCTTACATACAACTGTCACAATTTCTAATCCTGTCTTTCACTTCCCTTTTATTGTTAGTATCCTCTGGATTAAATTAATGTGAGCTTTGCTAATGATAATGAATGTGCATAATCAGAAATTTTTACTGATTAAGATGGATTTTTAAACCCAATTTCAGTGAAGTGATCTGTTATGGTTGTAAGTGGCAACATTTTTCAAACTTTAACACCCATAAAAATTAAGTGAATAGAAATCATAATCCTATTGTGAAAGCATAACTTTACTGTCAACAAATTAACTGCAAAACAGTAATCAATGTTCTAACCAAACTAAATCATTTAGGGTGTTAGACACATGTTGTACCTTGAATTTTCGTACTGTTTTACTGCAATTAATGTATCTTCAATTGTTTTATTTACCAACGTATTCACGCTGGAAATGAAAAAATTAATTGCTCCAAGAAGTGTTTCCCCATTTTTACACAGCAATTTTTGAGTTTCCGCATTATATCCAAACTCTTCCTGAAACAGAAAGAAAATGAAATTCAATTTAAACAAAATGAATAGCAGAAGGTTCAATGCAATCTCTACACATGCAATCTCTACACTTAAGCATGCAATGGCTAATTTATTCAGTCAGGACACACTTTGGTCTTCCTGGATAACCAAGTATTGTTGTCAGAAATGGGTGGGGTGCTTACATACAACTGTCAATATTCTCCAGCTCATTTTTCTACTTCATGCACTCCCAATACTAGTTAAACTCAAAAGACCACAAATATGTATCACAATCATTACTATTTGAAGAAGATTTCTGTGGTTAACATCATTGAACAATGATATTTAAGATCAGAGTGCAGAAAACAAGACAGCTTTTGTTTTTCCAGTTATCTGGAAAAAATTTCTGGTTGATATCTGACAAGAACATAGGAGCGACCAAGGTGCAAGGGCAGAATGGGGAGCCAGTACTAAATGTTGAAAAAATGTGGTAGCTACCTCCCATGCCTATCAATTACAGTTCTCTTGTAAAAATGGCAGCAGAGGACTTCCCAAACTCATGAAAGAAGATATAAATTTAGTTTTGTTGCTCAGAAACAGACAGCATGTAAGAAATGAAAGAACTAAGAATAAGTCTAAGAGAAGTGGTTTTCAAACAGCCCCCTACACTCACCTTAAGTAATCCCTATGCCATAGGTGCTCTGTGATTAGTAAGGGATTGTGAGTGGGAAGAAAACATTTGAAAACCACTGTTTTAATTGAACCTAATTGACTTGTTATGCGCATGGTTTCATAACTCCAAAGGAAATGGGCCAAAGACAATTTTTCTCAAGCAAAATATTTCTGTAACTATTGGTTCTCAACCTTCCCTTTCCACTTACATTCTACCTTAAGCAATCCCTTACTAATCACAGAGCACCTATGGCATAGGGATTGCTTAAGGTGGAATGTGAGTCTGGGGGGCAGTTTGATAACCACTGGTATAATACAAGAGAAATCATTAGTAGTGGTGGCTGAGTTGGTTTATCACAGTGAAGAATAAAAGCCCAAAAAGGCAGAGGAGATAGAGAAATGGGATGATGGGATCAAGCACATCTGAAGGAAAAAAATCCCTCCTGAAGGAAGTCAGCAGATATGCTCAGGGCTGGGAGGGGGGGGGGGGGGGGGGGCGGGGTTGGGAAACATTCCTTTCCTCCTCATTTTATACTGCTCAACCTGCCATCTTCCTCCAGCAATTTGTTTTTAACTTCACACTCAAGCATCTGTTATCTCTTGTGCCAATCCTATCCAAAGAAGTGAGGAAAGAGAACGCACAGGAAAAGAAAACAGTCTTAAAAATATTCACTAAGGGCAGATTCCTGCTGCTCTGAGCAGGATGAAAACTAAATTTCAGGTCTTTTAAACAGAGTGTGACGGGAAATACTACCATCATATTTCTGAGCATGTCATGAGCTTGGAGCTTTTGTAGTAATGAAAAGTGATGGCCAAGTTGAAGACGGGCTTTCTGTGTAAGGAATTACAGACGATAGCTTTTAAAACATGGCCAGGAAGAAAAAAAGTGCCTGTGGGAAGGCAGCAGCATCTGATGTCAGATAACGATAGATTGAGCAAGATACCTAAGGAACATGGAATTAATTTGGGGTGGGAGGGGTGAGTGAGTTGGGAGGTGGGTGATGTGGAAAGAAATTAAGGGAGCGGAGATGAATTTCACTTGCGGTGAGGACTGATAAAGGCTGGGTGGATGCAGAAGAATGACAATGTTGTTGGATCAAAGGCAGTAATGTAAGAGGAACAGGAAAGTCTATCTTACGTTCTGTTCTTGAAGTGAGGGCATGTACAAGCCTATCAACTCTCATGATGAATGCAAGAGTATTCAACAAAAGGCATTAGTTATCACATTTGAGCAAAACTTGGTCAAAATCCAACTTGAATATTAAGTTTAAAGTTTGGCTGAATGACAGATGTATTTAAGAAATTCTGGATAGGAATTCTGAGAGGGGAGGAGGAAGACAGCCAGTAACAAAGAGAAAGGGAGGGATGAGGCAGGGGCCAGTGGGTGATAGGTGGATTGAGGACTAGCAAAGGATGATGAGCAGATTGAGCCATTGGGAGGGGGAGCAGTGGAGTTGGTAGACACTGAAGGCAATGGTGAGAGGGTGAAAAGTGGAAATACGAAGGCCACCAGTGCTGGAATCAGATAAGTAAAGGTGATTTGGGAACCTCTAGGGGAAAGGGCAGATGAAATCAGATGGGGGAAGAGGATCCAGTGGGTGAAATGTGTGGGTTAGATGGAACCAGGAGGGAGAGGAGAACAGAAATGGGAGATGGAAAAAAAAAAGGAGGTAGATCTGTAGGAGAGAGAGGGGAATACACGAGTAAGGGTTAATTGGAAAATTCAATGTTCATACCACTGGGTTGTAGACCACCCATGTAGAATATGCTATTTTTTTTTAGTTTGTTTTTGGCTTCCCACTGACAGTGGAGAAGGCCAAGGATGGACAAGTTAGCAAGAAGATAGGAAGGGGAGTTTGAATAGGATGCAACTGGAAACTTGGGATGGCCATAACAAACAAGGTGCAGGTGCTCTGCAAACCAGTTATCTAGTCTGTGCACAGTCTCACCAATATATGGGAAGCCACACTGGGAGCAACAAATGCAGTCAATGAAATTGAGGAGATGTACATTAATCTTTGCCCCACCTTAAAGACTGTTTAGGTCCCTTCGTGATGGTGAGGGAGGAAGTGCAAGAATAAGTGTTGCATCATTTACAGGGGAAAGTGCTAGGAGTCATGGAGGAGAGGATGGTAAGGGATAAGCAGCTTAGGGAGTTTCAGTCCCTACAGAAGGCAGAAAGGGGTAGGTGAATATATGGTTTGTGACAGGATCCTTTTACAGTTGGTGGAAAGGATGAGTGATATAATAGGTGCACAGTCTTCAGGGAATAAAAATATTGTATGATAGCTGCAAGCTAACATTGACAAGAAGAGAGAAAATTAAGAATTCTCACAGATTATTTAGTACAAGGTAGTTTCAGCCTATGAAACAAGGTCTTTGAATTGTATTGTCCCTCAGATCATTCCAAGCAAAACATGGGGCAGCATACACCTCAGCTATGCTTTCCTCAAGAATAGTTTGACACTGGAGAAGACCAATGAAGGACAATGAATTTGAGGAAAGTTCAGGAGGAAGGACCCATATGAGACGAATAAGCTTTTCGTATCCTGATTACATACCATCTCGAACAGGTTCAAACATTCTCGAAGGGAATTCAGAAACAAATTCAGGCATCTGAACAAGTTGGGAAATCAATCTTTATTTTCAATTCAATAAAAATGAGCCCCTGCCAGAAACAGAGCTTTAAGTATAGCTGAATCTCCAGGAGAAAAGAGGTGAATAGGAAACCTCTTTATTGTCCAAGGAACCAAACTAGTCTTCTCATGTGAAATCACATCCCTCTGCACTAAATAAATTGGAATAATTGAAGTTATTTGGCAAAGGTTTGTCCAAAAGTGTAAGGTCAACAGTTAAAGTGCAAAATTGGTTGAATATTCTCCAGATATTTATCAAATTCATTAAACATCCCTTTTAGGAGTCTGACTCTAGTTAAACTATTCCTCTGAACCCTGAGATCATACAAGCACCCGATTGCTTACCCAGAGAATTAGTTACTTTTCTGACTTGTTTGTTCTTTAAGTATTTCCTCACAATTTAATAAAAAGTGGGATTTTCAATTTGGAGGTTTAAGATTACCGAATTTTCAGCATTATTATGAAGCAGCTCAATTCAAATTTCTTAGTGCATTAATGAATATGGACGACCCACCTAGTTGGGTAAAGATAGAAATGGCGGTTATTTTAGAAAAATTTCCTCATGAGTTTTTGTTTCGATAGAATAAAAATTTATTACGAACTTATGATGTACCAATATTGAAACATTTATTGAATTTATGGACAAGTAAACTTAAAAAATTGGGACTTAAAAATATATATTCTGGAAGATTGCCATTATATAATAATCAACTTGTTCCTTTTACGGTCTCCAATGCCACTTTGAAACAATGGGAAAAGAAGGGAATAAAAAATTTATCTGATTGTTTTTCTGAGGGTTGTTTTTGTTCCTTTGACGAATTACAAAGGAAATATGGTATTAGTGCAAATCCTATATTTGTATATTATCAATTAAGATCTTTTGTAAAACAGTTATGTGGTCGACATATGATTTTATTGCCTGAATCTAGTTTTGAAGAATATGTACTTTCAATACCAAAAAACGGATATATATCTGATTTGTATTGTATTTTACAAGAAATTGATAGTAAAAAAGACTGGGATAAAGATAAGTTGAAATGGGAAAAAGATTTAGGACATAAAATAGCTGAAGAAGCTTGGATGGAAATTTGTCAGAATAGTATTCGGAAATTAATTAATGCTAGACTAGCGATGATTAATTATAATTTTATTCATCAGCTATATTTAACGCCGGAGAAATTTTAAAAATTTGGTTTTAGTAAGTTGGATTCTTGTTTTCGATGTGATCAGACGGCCAATACTTTTTTGCATACTGTTTGGCTTTGTGATCGATTGCAACAGTTTTGGAAAGGTATTCAATCTGTTTTTAACAGTTTATATAATATCCATCTTGTATTAGATCCCGATATATTTTTATTAGGGAACATGCAATCATTAATCGATTTAGGTTTAGAGGATTATCAGATTTCATTTATTTATTTAGCTTTAGTTGTGGCTAAGAAATGTATAGCACTTACTTGGAAAGATAGAAATATACTAACTTTAGATAAGTGGTATTTGGAAATGAAATTTTGTTTGACTATGGAAAGGATATCTTTTTCAATTCAGGATAAGATGTATTTTTATAAGTTAAAGTGGACTCCGTTTGCTAATTATATGCATTTAAGTTTGATTTAAATATATGTTTAAGTGTGATATTTTAGTATTGACAATTTTTTTTGTTGTTGTTGTTAGAATTTTTTTAGGTTAAGTTTTATCTCTTTTTTTTGTAAGTGGGTATTTTTTTTCATATATAATATTGTCAATTTTATTAACTCTTCACTCTTTATTTGGGGGGGAGGGTTGGACTAATTTTAAATTAGACTATTAATATTGTGTTACAATTAATGGGGGGGTTATTTTGTGTAGTTTTCTGATGTAATATTGTAATCATACCTTTGTAAATTTTTTTTTTCTATTTTTCTTTAAATGTAATTCTTTATTGTATTCATGTTATAAAAATTTTAAATAAAGTCCTTAAAAAAACAATTTAATAAAAAGCAAGAAAATAATTATGTGAAATTTGCATTAAACTAACTGGAATGGGCTGGGCAGCTTCAGAATTACCAGTGATTTCTTGCTGTTCCATTGGAGAAATCAGTGAATTGTTGAATATTTCAACTTTATATTACTATTTTAATTGCAAAAACTTGACAGTGTTGTGCTCTATAACTGGCTTTGTAATGGTGCCATTATTACTTTTGATCAACTCCTCTGGCCATGAAATAGTAAATTTTCTTAAAAGGATAGTTCTCTTTAAATGTATGGCATTTTAATATTTACCCAAATAAATGCCATAAAATATTCCTTAAAAATTAAAGCTTTTTTCTTTCCTACATTGCAGCCTGCAAGAAATCTTTGATATGATAAGCTATTAAGGACTGAAGGATGTCTGCTTGGAACAGAGAAATTTCTTCAGCCAGTGTGTGTGGTGAATTTGTTGCCACAGGCAGTGTGGAGGTCAGGTCATTGGGTGTTTTTAAGGCAGAGATTGATGAGTTCTTGATCAGCCAGGGCATCAAAAGTTATGGAGAAAAGGCCGGGCAGTGGGGCTGAATGGGGAAAATGGATCAGCTCCTGATTAAATGGTGAGACAGTCAATGGGCTGAATACCCTATTTCTGCTCCTATGTCTTATGGTCTCTGTTGATGTACGTGCTACTGGACACCAAATATTCTTTATAGACTGACAACAATCGACTTTGGAAATTGGTGTTATCCATGTGGCTGGATTTCTTTATTTATGTGAGCCATACAAACATATGCAGTACCATAACTTCTAAGGATTGATTTGAACATAAATTTAGCTTCAGAGAAAATCATCCTTTTTTCCCTTCATTTTCGGGCAATGGAGAGGCGGTGCTCAGCTGAGATTGATGCCAGCCAATGCATGCCCATGAATTGAACTGACTCAGGAAAAGGGAGTTATGGTGAAGCAGCATGACCATCTAGATTCCAAATTAAAGCAACAGAACCACAAAATGAATAACTTCTCAATTAAGATCAGAGCAATGTGCAAATTAAAATAGGGCCATATTGAATACTGAAGATATGGTTCAAAGATTGGTGTAGAAGAAATGGATTTCAATTCCTGTGTCACTGACATCAGCACTGAAAAAAGGAGTTTGGACAGACTTCATTTTATATGTAATCACCTGTCCCCAGAGGATCATAAATTACCAGTATCTTGAGAAATTGAATAACCAGAGTGTTTACAGGACTAAAATAAATAGCTGGGGGAGGGTTCAGATGAGAAGCCATCTAGAAAATTAAAGAAAACAAGATAAGGCAATGGTGCAGGGTGATGGTATGAGTCACGAACCAGTGTGGACAAGAAGGTACACTTAACATTCTATGCTTCAGAGTAGAGAGAAAAAAATAAAAAGGCTAAATTGAAGGTTTGGTATCAGGAGGAATGCTGTATTCATAACAAACAGGTGAATTGGTGCCACAGATAGAAAGAAGTGAGTGTGATATGATGTATTGCCAAAACATTGCTGCAGGGGAATTGAATATTCCAGCATAAGGTACTTTTCAGGAAGATAGGCAGAAAGGAAAAGTCGTTGGGGTAGCCCCATTAATGAAAGATGAGATTAATGTAGTAAAGAGAAATGATCTTGGCTTGGAAGACCAAATCTATAATTAATTTGGGTGGAGATAAGAAATAAGAAGATAAAGAAGTCCTTGGAGGAGTGGTGGATCCATCATATCTACTCCTAACAGGAATGACATTGGAGAGACTAAATTATGAAATGGGGGCTTCTACAAAAGCTACTTCAGTGGTTAACAACATCTTTAATCTTCATCTAGATTGGACAAATCAAATGGGTAAGATGAGGAAAAGGTCATAAGGTGGTTTCAGGATGGTACAAAGCACATTGTGGAACCATTCAAGAGAAAGACTAGTCTAAATTTTGTCACATGTAATGAGACAATTAATTTATGATCCTCTGGGGACAGGTGATTATAACAGTATAATTTCATAAATTGAGAAACGAGTCTGAAGCATGCATCTTAAATATAAAAAAACACAAAGCAAATATAAACAATGATGTGAATACAGAATTGGACTGGAGAATATAGACTAAAAGCAGAAAAGCAGTGGTAAATATTTAATATCACAATTCTTAATAAGGGTACACAGTATCTCATTGAGAAATAAAGAATAACCATCCATGAATACTGAAGTTAAGGATGGTATCAAACCAAAAGAAAGGGAGTAAGTACAATGTTGTGAAGATTTGTGAAAGTCCAGTATATTGGGTACATTTTTTAAAGCAGCAAAGGATGTCTGAAAGAATATTAAAAACATAAAAATAGTATTATGCAACCAGATAGAAACAGGAAGAATATATAAAAGGGAGAAAGGAGCGAAAATAAACAGTGGTTCCATTAAAGGACTGTGGAATTAATAACTGGGGAAAAAAGGAAATAGCAGAGATGGTGAATTATTTTTTCTCCAATTTTATAGAAGACACTAAAAGATCTGAATGACAATGGAAAAAAGGGAATATATATATATATATATATATATATATAAATACACACACACATGAGAAAGATTACTGGGCAAACTAATGGAATTAAATGCTGAGAAGTACATATGGTCTATATTCTAGTCTTAGAATAACGAGCTACAGAGATGGACCACATATTGTATTGGCTGTCATCCTCCAAATGTCATTCAAATCTAGAAAGATTGAAACTGATGAGGAAACCACAAATGTAATGCCCTTGTTGAAGAAAGGAAGAAAACACCAAGGCACCAAACATCTATCATTAAACTATACAAGATTTAAAAAAAAGTGTCAACAAGTTTAACAAAAGGACAATTGTTCTGAAAATGTATTGAAGCCGAGGATCCATCAAACATGTTGGATAAGGGGATGTAATATACTGAAATTTACAAAAGATAATTTGTGGAAATAAAATGGGGATTTTTTTCTCCTGTGTGTTATTCTCACAGGAGCAAGTCAACAATTAGGTTGAACTCAGTTTGCAAATTGTTAACTTTTTCACTGAAATATTCAAAAGAAGGAGCTTTATAAAGCAAAGTACAACCACTGATCCACCCATGTTGTACAACAGTAGTCTCAGGTCATAGAAGTCCACAATTAAGGTTCACAATCTCTTTCTGCATCATGAGAACCATCTCTTAGTGAAGAAAGTCTTTGTTGATGAAATTCACCTCTGCTTTTAGTATACTAGCATAGCCTTTAGCTTTAAAATATTTTAAAGATCAAGATCTCAAACCTAACAATGATCGTGGTTGATTGGGAAGTTGTGATCCTGCCCTCTCATATGCTTAATACATGAGCTAGTAATAGTAAATACCCAAAGCTCTGGAAAACTACCCACAATTATCAGGGCAGATGTGCGGGAAATAGAGAAGATGCGAGTAAAGGCTAAGTTTATGGCAGTAGAAGGAAAGCAATGTTTTTTGGAGAAGGAAGTCATCCTGGCTGTTCTGGAATGGAAGACCACATCTTGCGAGCAGATGTGACAGAGAAATAGGTATGCAGAGAAAGGAATAGAATCCTTACAGGGGACAAGGTGTGAAGAGGTGTAGTTGAGGTAACTGTGGAAGTTGATGGGTTTGTAGAAAATGTCTGTAGAGAGCTCGTCTCCCGAGATGGAGACATAGAAAGATCAAGAAAAGTGAGAGTGTTGCCCCAGTTAGACCATGTGAATTTGAGGTCGGGTTAAAAGTTAGCAGTAAAGTGGATAAAATTGAAATCCTTCCTGTCTGCCTGGCCCCCTCTGCCCCAAAACCCAACCCACTCATCCCTTTCTACTAAACGCCCCTTTCGTACCTACCCCTTTGACCACAGGTAACAGCCCCTTCCACACTTGCCAGTGATTCCAGGAATCAAATGCCAATCGGCTTTTAAAGTGGAAAGTGTGAAAGCAAAATCTGCTCAACGCTGGCGTCAGATGACATCATTTCACGCCGGGGATTGCCAGCCTCCACCCCTAGTACAATCCCCGGCATCTGCAGACGCCGGCGTTGAGATGGGCAAGTGTGAAATGGGCAGCAACATTGCAGGCACATCCAATTAAAGGATGAATAGACCAAACTCTGAAGATAAACCCTTGCAAGTGTGAAAGCGTTCAGTATCCTGGTTAGGAGTGGTCTAGTGTGAAAGGCCAAACCCCCATTCCTATCCTTGGCACTGAATGGCTGATTTACTGGGATGCAAGCGTGAATAGTTTGATTGGCATCAACAGGGTAAAAGCTGAGAAAATGTCTTAACTTTTATTTTAACCAATCGAAAACATGGAGGCATAGTTTCAGAATAAAGGGCTGTCAGTTGAGGCAGATGTAATGAGGAAAATCTTATGGTGTAGTAACTCTTTAGAACAACCTTGCAGAATAGCTGAGTTGGCAAATACTGTATATCCAAGGCTGATTATTGTCGCACATGGATGTAAAGTGTCGTGGAGTTCAGATCAATGAATGGCAGAGCCTACACTTGCTCCAATTTCATATGTTTCTTAAATCTAAAAGCAACTATTCTTACGATATTGTCGATCAGTGCTTGAGAGGAAATAACAATCACAGTGTCAGTTTATGGATTATTTTTAAATGGGCAAGTTTGTCAAACTATTTAAGAAGACTTACATGGAGTTCTGGTGATTTCACACTAAGTTCTCCAAAAACATCTCCGAGCTGTCGCTGAGTCTGGACCACTAGGTAAAATTGTGCTGCCATCTGCCGAGCTAGTCGCAGGAGATTTTCATACTTCTTTTTCGTGTCTCTCAGTACTTCTATCTGTGATTCGAGTTCAAGGTCCACAGTCTTTGAGCCACGTCCCAACTTTTCAGATAGAACTTGTCTTGTGCACTGCACCAGAAATTTTTTTTTTAAACCCGAAAATACAAACTTTTGAAAGTAGTAGCATTGTAAAAACAAGTAAATGAGAGAAAAATGACAAATAGGAATTATTCAAAGTAATTGCTCATAATGAGCATATACATTTAATTTATTTTTATTACTTATACAAAACTTCTATCAATAAAGACACTTGTGTGGAATCAAACCTTCCAGAACCAAAGTTCATAGCCCAGGTGTGTAGCATTCATGACTGCAGTTACCCAAATCTCAAGCATCCACTTTTACATTAACCCTGTCCTAACCCATTTTACTTTCCCCACATTCCCACAAACTGCTTCCTTGCTCTCCTCCTACCCACAACCACAGATTGGACCATTCATCTCCATTTATAGTGACCAACCCACAGGAATTTTGGATATAGGAGTAAACTGGACTATACAGAGGATTCCTGCACAGTCACAAGGGAGGACGTGCAAACTCCACACAGATGGTCCTAGAGGACAGGATTAAATCCATGACTCTGGGACTATGAAGCAGTGGTTCTACTGGTGCAGTGGTCTCTGTGCAGCTCATTTAAAAACTGCCTGAAAGTTAAAAGATACTGTATACTTGGATGAGGCAGAAGAAACAGAAAAGGGGGAAAAAAATGATCAGGAATCAAATATTTTAAAAAGAATGGGAATAAAAAAGATTTTTAAGAACAAATGAACATAAGAAATAGAATCAGAGGTTGGCCATTCATCCCTTTGTGCCTACTCTGCCATTCAACAAGGTAATACATGATCTTTTGCCTCAACTCCACTGTCCCACCACAACTTCATAGCCCTTCTTCCCTTAACAGGCAAAATTGTAAACATTCCTAGTGAGGGGAAACATTAGCATTTCTGTCTTTCACTTTTTCTATACCAGATTTCCAAAAAATTTGTTTTCATCTGCCATAAGGCAAATAGATTCGCCTTTGGCAGAAATTGCCTGAGGCACTTATTACATTCAGAGAAAGAGAAGCAAGGGAGTCCCCTCAGAGTCAACATATGTCCATGGATTCGCTTCTGGTGCTCCTGCAACCACAGAGTCCAGACCAAACTATCAGCAGCCCGAGCTCCAAATCCACACCCCCAACACGATCAGGACCCTTCAGCACCCTCTCACATCCAGGTTCCAATACCTGGTACCCTTTCAGCCAGTTCTGATCCAGTATCCAGCAATCCACAGCCTGGAGTGAATCCCTTGACAGCAGTTGCCAGCAGTCCACAGCCTGCATGGGTTCCTCACCTCAAGTCACCAACAGCCCGCTGCCTTTGTGTTCTTCAGCCTCAGACCCCCTGACTGGTCCATTGTCGTGGTCACCATCCCAGGGGTCATCTCAGCTTCTCCTTCTCAAACATGGGGTAGTCTCCTCATTTCGTTGCGCCAGTCCTCTGCTTCCCCAGAGTCTGTAATCCCTCAAGATCATAGGTGCTGCCATTTTGGGTGCAGACCCTGTGGTTGTAGTATTTTTAAATAAAACCACATTGGCTTCATTTAAAGGCTGCTTAAAGCCTGTATGGAGTTGATGGCAGTTGGACTGGCAGATGGACCCGACGGGATGCTGTGACTCTGCTTCCCGCTCCCAAAGGGTCAGCACCAGCGGCAGTGCTGGCGATACAGCAGCGCCACCATGTTTGTCTCATTATACTGCATACGACTCCTGGCAATTTATTACAATCTTGCTGACACAGCAGCAATGGCAAGGAATCCTATCCTGTTTGTTTTCACAGTCTGCCTCTGACATGACAGGTGTATGTGACAGGAACACAGACTGTAACTGTCTCATGTTTTCAATCCATTCTCCCACCTCAGCTTTGCTGACATTTTGAATCCTTCAGAACAATAGACCCTAACCCTAATGTGTGACTCAGAAATTTGCTGCTTAGTTTTTATTTTGCAATTTAATTTTTTTTCTGTAGAAATAATTATAAAAACTTCACAATCTACAACTTGTTGGTTAATATGATTTGTGCATCTGTTGATTTTTAATTCCTTAGAACATTCTGCCACTTGAATACAGGCTTTATTGAAGTCAGAAGAAAGGTGTGACACAAATTTCAGTGATTTAATTAAAGTCAACATTAGGATAAGTGGTATCTGAATTGCCAAAATCTTTATCTCTGCAGGCTGTCAAATCATACTCACATTGCATCACTCCATAATGATGGGTACATATGAGATTTCTGATTAGATAGACCTTGCTCCCTGACATTTACCTTAATGAAGAGTTGAGGGTCATTTTGAAGGAAAACAGCAAAGCATTAATGAATACCAAAATGCTGTTGTCAGGACTTTTATCAGAACATAATTGCTACTGAGTCTCCTTGATTTTACGATCTGATCTCCAAGCCACATGAAGGCTTCAAGGAGACTTCAAACAGACTGGGCGGAGCCATTGTGTTCATACTTGTTACAACAACAGACATATTTTCTTCTAAAATTTGCAGAATGACAATGAAGCATAATTCTTGAAAGTGCAAAAGTTCACAATTGAAGACATCAGCAATGGAAAGAAAACCAAATCAGAAATACTAATTCTAAGCTGGAATAGAACTAGAGTTTACAGTCCAACTTGTCCTTGCTGATCAAGTTGTTTACCTTAGCTTGTCTCATCTGCCTGCATTCAGTCCATATCCCACTCAACTTTTTCTAAGTACCTATTTAAATGTCTTTTACATGCTTCTCCATTAACAATGGCGTGAAGCAAGGCTGTGTTCTCGCACCAACCCTCTTTTCAATCTTCTTCAGCATGATGCTGAACCAAGCCATGAAAGACCCCAACAATGAAGACGCTGTTTACATCCGGTACCGCACGGATGGCAGTCTCTTCAATCTAAGGCGCCTGCAAGCTCACACCAAGACACAAGAGAAACTTGTCCGTGAACTACTCTTTGCAGATGATGCCGCTTTAGTTGCCCATTCAGAGCCAGCTCTTCAGCGCTTGACGTCCTGCTTTGCGGAAACTGCCAAAATGTTTGGCCTGGAAGTCAGCCTGAAGAAAACTGAGGTCCTCCATCAGCCAGCTCCCCACCATGACTACCAGCCCCCCCACATCTCCATCGGGCACACAAAGCTCAAAACGGTCAACCAGTTTACCTATCTCGGCTGCACCATTTCATCAGATGCAAGGATCGACAATGAGATAGACAACAGACTCGCCAAGGCAAATAGCGCCTTTGGAAGACTACACAAAAGAGTCTGGAAAAACAACCAACTGAAAAACCTCACAAAGATAAGCGTATACAGAGCCGTTGTCATACCCACACTCCTGTTCGGCTCCGAATCATGGGTCCTCTACCGGCACCACCTACGGCTCCTAGAACGCTTCCACCAGCGTTGTCTCCGCTCCATCCTCAACATCCATTGGAGCGCTCACACCCCTAACGTCGAGGTACTCGAGATGGCAGAGGTCGACAGCATCGAGTCCACGCTGCTGAAGATCCAGCTGCGCTGGATGGGTCACGTCTCCAGAATGGAGGACCATCGCCTTCCCAAGATCGTATTATATGGCGAGCTCTCCACTGGCCACCGTGACAGAGGTGCACCAAAGAAAAGGTACAAGGACTGCCTAAAGAAATCTCTTGGTGCCTGCCACATTGACCACCGCCAGTGGGCTGATAACGCCTCAAACCGTGCATCTTGGCGCCTCACAGTTTGGCGGGCAGCAGCCTCCTTTGAAGAAGACCGCAGAGCCCACCTCACTGAAAAAAGGCAAAGGAGGAAAAACCCAACACCCAACCCCAACCAACCAATTTTCCCTTGCAACCGCTGCAATCGTGTCTGCCTGTCCCGCATCGGACTGGTCAGCCACAAACGAGCCTGCAGCTGACGTGGACTTTTTTACCCCCTCCATAAATCTTCGTCCGCGAAGCCAAGCCAAAGAAGACATGCTACAATGATACCTGCCTCTGCCACTTCCTATGACAGCTTGTTCCATATATACCCTGTGTGGAAAAAGGTGGGTCTCGCTCCTCTTTGAAATCTTTCACCTCTACTTAAATCTATGCCCTCTGAAAAAAACCATGTCCATTTACTTTATCTATGCTCCTCTTGATTTAATAAATCTCTACAAGTTTATCATCTGACAGTATATGTACAATCAGACAAAACAGTGTTTCTCCAGACCACAGTGCACACAGAAAACACAGCACTTAATAACGTATCCTCTCAGTCTGCTAATAATCCAGGAAGTCTCAGCCTTTCAAGCCTCTTCTTATAATTCAACCCACCAATTTAAAACTTTGCAGAATTTTGAAGAACGAGAAAGAATCATATTGATGTGTCAAAATCTTTTAGCGCTAGACCAGGCTAGAGGCAGGGATGAAGTTTCCCTCAACTGCAGTGTGTACAACAGGATTTTTAGAAGCAAAATAATCAAAATCTAGCCAATCAGATGGGAGGAACTGCTTTCACCCATAATGCTGGTGATTCTTTGATGTTATCTATCCAAGAGGGCAGTGGAGGTTAAATGTACAGGCAGTCCCTGGTTTAAAAATGAGTTCCGTTACCTAGATCTGAATTTGTATCAGAACAGTTACTTTCAGTCCTTATTTAGTGTCAGTTAGTCAAATGTTTATTTCATGTTACGATCCCAAAGGACCCCAAAACCCAGCAGCAATAGATATTCACCACGACAAATGGTTACTTAAACAAAAGTTGTTTTTAATTCTTTAAACATGAAAAGAGAATCAAACTTTAACTTATTTCTATTAACTTAACTAACCCCCAACTTAACCCTCTTCTAATTCTAAGCGCACGAGTATGTAATATGTGTGTAAATTTAAGAAAAGTTCTTTGGTTCACAGTTCAATCTCACTTCTCATTCTTCCAAGTTCTGTGCACAGAATTTAACATCTATGAAGTTCACCAGGCTTTGGTGTTTGAAAGGTAAATGTTTACCGCTCAGGAAGGTTCTTATAGGTTTGCAGAGAGATGTGTTGTTCCAGGATTTCCACAACTGAGGTACCACCTTTAGTTACCTCATTTTCTTGCTGATGAAACTTGCCCCATCAGGGTTCTCCAGATGCTAACCTCTTTCTTTCAGGCTACCATAGAGTTCCTTTCTGTTCCCCTTATTCCAAGAGAAATATCAAACAGATAGCACTTCCAGCCATCCGCCATTCTGGAGCTTCTGTTTCAGTTCCAACAAGCTTCTCCTGGCTTGTTTCAGCAGTGTCTCTCTCTATCTCAGACTCCAAACTGCCCACAGCATGCCCTTCTCTCTCTCACTTGCAAAACTCCCTCCTTCTCCAGCAAACAATTGGAGCCAGTCTTCTAGTCCATCTGTTGTTTTAGGTAAACAAACCTCTCAATGACCTCTGAGTGAGCACTTTGCAGAGAGTTCAAAAACCTTGCAAAAAGGTCCAACACAGACAACCTGGCTCTTCCAAGACAAAAGTCTCTTCATTCCATGACATCATTTCAATTAGCACCTATTTGCAAAATGTGCATAGCATTCTCCATAGTTTCTGTAAAGTCACTGAATATGAATTCTTCAATATTTCAAAGAAGATCTGTTTTTAAAGTGTGTGTATGTAACCTACACTAATTTTACCAATTTATCACCCAAAAACATTCCCAATTATTTATTCCATCACATTTAGTATATATTTTACCTTTCTATGCATGTAAATCACTTAAGAAACACTTCTAAATACAGTACAACTTCTTAAAACAAGTTGGGCTCCTGGCAGGAGTGGGGACATTGGACTCCCAGCAGGCAATGCTGTCTCAACCACACTAGAACTGGAAGTTGAAGCATTCTACTTCTGGCTGGTTTGTTTGTTCGTAAATACGAGTTGTTCGTAAATCTGACATTTTTAACCTGGGGACTGCCTGTATTCACCATAGAGATTGGTAGGTTTTTGGATAGCAAGGGAACCAAGGGGTATGGGGATTATTGTAGAAAAATTGTAAAACAAAATACAGTCATCATCTTAATCAATGGTGGTGTTGACATGAGTGACTGAAGGGCCCACTCTTGCTTGTGTTCTAACAAGAAGGGAAATTGATTGGAGCTTAACCAAGAATTCAGTTGATCAAATTTTCCACAGCAAGTGCTAGCAATGGTTTTCCAATTGCCAATGACCAAACACTTTTGGCAATGAACATTTTATCATTTGATGATTTATACTCTTGCTCTATTGCATTGTCCATTTTCTTCTTTTCTGGAAATGTCCACAAATGAGAAATGATAAATTCAAGGAAACAGGTGGATCAACAATCAGATAGCTATTTGTGAATACAAGAGAGGTGATAGAACTCGCTTTCTAGATGCAGCAGTATCTGACAGGTGTGGCTTAATTTTACAGAGAAAATGATTTTTTTGGTCAAAATATAATAACAGCAATTAGGAATAGATCACTGACATGCTTTCATTGGCAGGTAAACCAAGAATGCATAAAACAAAAAATGAATGAAATGCGGAGGGGGTGTAGGTGATGAGAGTTTGTAGGCAGCTGTAGTTTCAATTAAAGGAACCAAAAAAGTCAAGATTTTCAGATTTATTGTCAGAGTACATAAATGACATCACATACAACCCTAAAATTCTTTTTCCTGTGGGCCAGGCAGAATTACCACTTATTGATATTGCAAAAGAAAAAATGTAAACAAATCAAGTATAAACAAACTACAATGCAGAGAGAAAAAAAAAATCAATAAAGTGCAAAAAAAAGAGTCCTTAAACGAGTCTCTGATTGAGTTTGTTGTTGAGTAATCTGCTGGTGGAAGGATAGCAGCTGTTCCTGAACCTGGTGGTGTGAGTCTTGTGGCGCAAGCAGGAGCAGAGCATGTGCTTAGATGGTATAGATCCTTGATGATTGCTGTGTTCCCTGTAGATGTTCTTGATGGTGGAATGGGTTTTGCCTGTGATGATCTGTGCTGTGTCCACTACCTTTTGCAGGGCTTTATGCTCAGGGGTATTAGTGTCCCCGCACCAGACCGTGATGCAGTTGGTCAGCACACTTTCCACAAGGTTCTGGGTGTCTAAACAGTAAAATGTTTCTAATTGGCCATGTCAACCACATAGCCAACACCTTGTATTGTTAAAACCCTGGAGTCATTTTCTAACTTTAATTAAACAATTGCACAATGTATTCCAGCTGATAAAATATGGAAAACAATTCAATGGCACATACCTTGTATGTACTTATGCTCCATTTTTTCATCTGTTCAAGCTTTTCCAAAGCAATGTTTTTGGATATTTCGTCTGTGATGACAACTGGACCACTTTGAGTGTTTTTCAAACCACCTGTTTTTTTTTCAAATAAGCACATGCAGTTAAAATGTTAATAAATTAAACAAAAGCTTGAGGCAGAATTAACATTAAAGGACATGTCCAAATAAAACATGATTAAATAAGAGAACCTAAGACTGTCAAATGACAAAGCAAAAACAGGCAGAAAATATTGATACATGGCAACAATGCACCTGCATCATATTTTGCAACCAACTGGAGTTTAATTTAGAAACTTAAATATGATTTAATTCATCATCCCAATTGCCTATTTTAGATTTACAATATACTGCAATCAAAGCTGTTGCTGGACTCCTGTCCATAATACACAACATTCGTCTCAAGCCTTAAAGGTGGAAAATTTGCCTGAAACTACGAACAAGTCAGTACATTTTTAAACCACACATCCTTTTACTCCATTGGGACAAAGGCCTGAATAAATTAATACTTAGTAAGATCAATGTCAAATTTAATCTTGAGACCTTTTAAGCATTACTCAAGAAATCAAGATTCAGTGATCGTTGAAATATACACATGGAGAATGAAGGGCTGATGACATGGTTATTTGTAAACTGTGGTGACTGAGTACAAACTATAGCAGAACACAATCTTAAGACATTATAATGACCCAATTTTCAGGAAACTCAAGTTCAAGAACATTAAGAAAAGCATCATACTTGGCATAATTCTACCTACATGATTGAACAATGAGTTAAGCAGACTGAAGTGAAACAGTTGAAAATTCCACTCAAAAATGGAGCAGCTGTTGACAGCCAAGCAAGATGGAAGATTGCACATGAGCACCTGGCCCCCCAAGAGACATTAAAAGTAATGAGGTTTTATCCCAAAGGCATCATGCTCTTAAAGAATTGTTCATGTTGATAGTATTTGAGGAGCGACTCAGCAATAGTTCATGATCAATCATTGCATTTGTAACTGGATGACTACATCACCTTAAATAGAAGTGAAAGTTTCAGCACCAAGATATCGGAAGCCTCCTGTCACCATAGAACAGTGGTTCCCAACCTTTTACTTTCCACTCACATACCACTTTAAGTATTCCCTATGCCATAAGTGTTCTGTGATTAATAAGGGATTGCTTAAGGTGGTATGTGGGTAGAAAGAAAGTTTGAAAACCTCTGTTTTAATCATTCCAAATTGATTCGTTATGTACACGGTTTCATAACTCCAAAGGAAATGGGCCAATGACAATTTTTCTCAAGCAAAATATTTCAGCAGTGATTCTCAACCTTCCCTTCCCACTCACATACCACCTTAAGAAATCCCTTACTAATCACAGAACCCTTATGGCATAGGGAATACTTAAAGTGGTATGTGAGTGGAAAGTAAAAGATTGGGAACCACTGCCATAGAAGATGGCCCAGCATGAACTTGGAGAGAGACTGGTGTGGTGGTGAGAAGTGAGGGCAGTCAGTGAATATCATAGGAACGTACAAGAGTTGTAACATGTAAGGAAATATAAATAGATGGAAGGTGGGGAAAAATAAAAATAAGAATTTAATGCAGCACACAAAATTGCTGGAGAAACTCAGCAGGTCACACAGCATCGATAGGAATAAAGGGTAACCAAAGTTTTAGGCCTGGGTCCTTCATCAGATATTTAATCTCTACACGTATGGAGTAGTGGACTTGGGGAAAGCAAACAAAGCAAGGGAAATACAAAGTAGAGTGTATATTGATAAGCAGTACAGGAGGAACAGGAGGGATGCATGTCCAAAGTCTCACAGGGGAGGTAGACATGGTGATTAATAAGGCATACAGAATGCTTGGTTTATTACAAGCAGAATATAATTTTAAGGGCTGGGAGATTATGCTGAAATTGTATAAGAGACTAACTAGGACATAGGTAGAATTTGTTGACAACATTAAAGGAAGAATATACAAGCAGTTGTGGGTACACATGATATTCATAAGGATGGTGCATATTACTCATCTCATGGAACAATTTAGCTGCTTTCTTTGTGGAGGGGGGAGGGAAAGAGGTGGAGAAGTGATTTAATTGAATTGCATCAACTTTTTTCAGCTTAAACAGAATAAACAGGGAAAGACCTACCTCTTTCCAAGGAGGTCACTAATGGCAGCATGCATTTGAAAAAAGAGGGAAATTGAACATTTTTTTCCTCCTCCATGCAGAGTGGAAGGGCTCTGGGACTCAGCATTCAAAAAGGGCAAGAGAGGTCAAAGCTTTCTCTTTCCAGAATCCAGATGAACAAAGTATTATTTCTGACAGGCCTACAAGTTTGGAGGTGGAACATGGAGTTAACCTAAATAGTTCTTTTGTTTTTAGAGAATATGGACACTCAGGGAATAGATAGACACCTTTTTTTGATTAATGTGGCTACTGAGAGCAGAAATTTAGAAAGGCAATAAAGTATATAAAAGTACATTCAGTTACATCTACATCACAGAATTACAATACATCTCCTGGAAACCACCCCATGATTTTAGCATAAAGAGAT
This sequence comes from Narcine bancroftii, assembly GCF_036971445.1. Taxonomy (NCBI): domain Eukaryota; kingdom Metazoa; phylum Chordata; class Chondrichthyes; order Torpediniformes; family Narcinidae; genus Narcine; species Narcine bancroftii. Next base: position 209,554,206 of record NC_091471.1, on the reverse strand, counting down.
TTCACTGAGAAGAGTTGGTTTAAACAAGAAGATCAGCACATACTGGGGCCGACTGCAATACACAATGTGCTGGAGAAACTTTGGAGGTCACACAGCATCCATAAGAAGTAAAAGGTAACTAGCATTTCAAGACTGAGCCCTGAAACAGGTAAATATCTGAATAAAAAGCTGGGGGGAGGGAGAAAAGAGGACAGGAGGGAAGGAGGAATGGGGAGGGTAAAAGGTAATTGGTGGACACAGAGTAGGAGGATAGCAGAAAGGGGAAGAGGGCAGAGGACAAAGATGGATAGTTATCTGATAGGAGGAAAGGAAGGGGTCAGGAAGCTGGAGGAAAGGAGACAAAGAGAGATGTATGCAAAGAGAGAGGTGGGGGGGGTTAATGGAAATTGGAGTCATATTAATGATGTATTAATGATGTCTGGTTGGATGGTGCTGAGACTGAATCCAATTTGTAGACAGCCTTGGTATGGCAGTGTAGGAGGCCATGGACATAAATGTAATGTGGCAATGATGAGTGCAATTAAAATGGTAGCCAATGGTTGGTCCTTGTTATTGCACCAGACAGAGTGAAGGTGCACAACAAAACAATTTCCTGGCGTTGCTTTACTTTGAAAGACTAATTGGCTTAAGCAAGTTTGTATGGCAGCACAGGAAAAGACTTGGGGAGGGGGGGGGGAAACAAAATCCAATCTTTCCTCTACCCTGTAGTTAAAAATATTGGTGCTCCTCAATTTACAATTGGGTTACATTCCAGTAAACCCATCGTAAGTCAAAAAAAATTGAAAATTGAAAAATAATTCATAATTACATTTTTAATACCTTTATTCTATACTGAAAAAAACCCATTAATGTTTCCAGCTGAGAGAACAAAAGAATGTTTGAAGCAGAGTCACGTAATGCAGAGTAGGGGGCAGGTGCGAATCTTGGAGCTCCAAAAATAGCAAGTAAAAATAGTCAGAAAACAACCAGAAGATAGAAAAATGGCAGAAAAAGTGATTGGAAGAAGATTAAATCTTATTGAAATGGGGAAGAAAGAAAATAAGGGAGCACAGAAAGAAATAACGACTACAGTGCACCACAAAGACCAGGCAAGGCGGCCTTGTGGAAAAGAAAATAGCGGGGCCTATCCGAGGCACCCGCGAGAACTTACCTGAAAGAGCTGCTGAGATGGAAGACAATGGGACCCACTCGTCGTCAGGCCCAGGGCAGAGTGCAGGCTTTGCTGAGAGAGACCAAATGCCTGCACGTTGAGGTGAGACTCACAAGTGGCAGCAAGAACGGGTTGAGGGAGGCAGCAGCAGTGAGAGTGCCACAAAGGAGGCCTTACCTGCGGCCCTGGTGCAGCCCCATAGGCTGTGAAGATCTTGAGGTGATGAGGGCAGTGGAGGAAGTAGCTGTGGCAGCAGCAACAGCTGTGATGATGAAGGCTGGGGTAGTGACGGCGGTTGTGGTGCCCGTGGCGGCAGCAGTAAGGAGTCCCGCGGGCATCGGCAAGAGCATGTTGAAAGTGGCAGCATGGGAGAGGTTGGTGAGGAGGCGAGCAATTCCAACCTCATACCAAGAGGCAAGGCTGGAGGAAGAGGTACCATAGGAGCAGCGGCCTTACCTGTGAACCGGGTACAGTAGAGGTGACGAGAAGGCAGCGATAGTGGAGAGAGCAGCGACAACAGCGGTAGCACCAGAGTGTCAGGAGATAGTGTCAGGAGCGACAAGGATGGAGAGGGGGAGAGAGATTGGCCTGGAGGCCCATCGTCATAGGCAGGAGAAAGGAAGAGTACAGGGAAGAGAAAGGTGGGGGGGTCTTAGAGGCCTCCATGAAGAGGCTGGAGGGCATTAAAAGAACTGACATCAGAGATAGGGGAACTCATGAGGGCCATGGGGGAAGTATCTGGAAGGGTGAATATAGTGGAGGAGAGGGTTGATAGGATGAAGGACAGTGTAGAAAAGTTAGAGAAGGTTGGGGAGGGCTGAAGGAGGGGAAAGACCCCATTGCATTTTTTAAAGGGTGGACCCCGGAGGTATTGAAAATTGAAAGGGTGGGGGAAGAGGAACGTCAGGTGGAAGGGGCCCATCGGTCCCCCTTCCCTAAGCCAGGGCCGGGAGAGGCCCCGTTCGGTTCTCATAAGGCACAAAAGATATCAGGGCAAAGAGTAGACCCTGTGCATGGTAAACAAAGAGGGGCCCATTAGAAGATTAGGGGGAGAAAGTTCTTTTTTTCCCTCAGATATAAGCGTGGAACTGGTAAAAAGATGAATTTTAAAGAGGAAAGGTATATGGGGAGCCTTGAGGTGGTGGAGGAGGGTTCGATGGGTACCACAGGCACACTCCAGATTAGAGGGGGAGTTGGCGCCAATGTTTGGGACAGGAGTGCCGGGAAGGGTAGGAGTGGATCAGGAGAAAGAAGGGAAGGAGAGGGGATCATTTTTTTTAATGCATTCTTTTGAATGATTGATTCTAGTTTTGTCAGTTTGTTTAGGCTTTACATGCAGGTGTCCGCGCCAGGAATCAATGTAAGACAAAAGGGATGGAAAAAAAATTGGAATACAAAAGGGGAGGAGGAGAGGAAGATGGAGAGCCACTGGGGTACTGGATAAAACAATTAGGTTTATAGGTTTCAACGTAATTGGGAAGATTAAGAGAAAAAGAGTCTTGGCACTCTTTAAGAAGCTGCAAGCAGATGTAGTGTTTTGGCAGGAAACCCACCTTACAAATCAGGAACATTCAAAATTAAAGAGGAGGTAGGTGGGTCAGGTGGCAGCATCCTCCTTTAATTCAAGAGCCAGGGGAGTGGTGATCTTGATAGGAAAATATGTCCCCGTGGCGCTGACCCAGCAGGGAGGTTCATGATGTTGCATTGTCAAATATATTCAGCTTCCTGGGCACTTATGAATTTGTATGCCCCAAATTTCAACGATGAAAAATTCATACAAGATACATTTTTGAAGGTGTCTGAGGGGTGTGAGAATATATTGATAGGATAAGAGGGGATTTCAATTTTTGTCTGGATCCAGTAATGGATAAATCAGCTAAGGTGATGAGGGCCAGCGAAATGAAATTCACCCTGCCCTGCATGCAAGAGCTGAATCTCATAGATGCATGAAGGCTGAATCCAAGAGAAAGGGATTATTCCTTTTACTCAACATGATTCCTACACCAGAATTGGTTTTTTTTTTGGTGTCAGCTCAGTTGGAAAGTAGGATAGTGGAGACCGAGTATATGGCTTGGCTGTTGTTGGACCATTCATCCTTGACTTTGTCCATTGTAATGCCAGGTAAACATGCTATGGTGTATAGATGGTGCCTAAAATCAATGCTTTTGAGAAAACTAGAATTTTGTAGCTTTATCATAACTCAGATAGAACTATTCTGTGAGACGAAATGCTCTTCAACTGACAATAATTTTATAATTTGGGATATGATGAAGGTTTATTTAAGAGGCCAAATTATTGATATACTAAAGGGATAAAAAAGGGGCACATGAAGGAAATTAATAATTTGGAACAGGACATAGCTCAATTGGAAAAAGGCAACCAAGGATCAGGATCTGAGGAAAAATATAGGGATTTAGTGAATAAAAAGCTCAAATACAATATGTTGCAAACATCCAAAACAGAGAAGTTGATCTTAAGATCAAGGCAATAGTATTATGAACTGGGGGACAGGCCCATAAAGCCTTGTCCTGGCAGGTGAGGACAGAAGAGGTCTCGAGGACAATCAATGTGATTCAAATGGGGGAAGGCAAGATTTTACACAAACCAGAAGAAATAAACAAAACATTTGGAAAATTCAGTAAGGAGCTGTATAAATCAGAATTCGGTGGTTGTGGGGAGGGGGGGGGGGGGGTGGGGAAACCCTGCTAAAATATATGATTTCTCACTTTCATTAGATCAGGAGGATTGAGAGAAGCTATAAATCCCCTTCTCTAGAGAAGAGATCAAACATGCTCTGAACACTTTGCAAGCTGGTAAATCGCCATGAGTGATGGTTTCTCTGTTGAATTCTATTAAAATTTAAAGACCTTTTAATGCCCTTTCTTATTAAGGTGGTGGATCAGCCAGGGGAGACACATACCCAACCGGAGTCTTTTTCAACAGCAATCATTATAGTGATCCTGAAAAAGGACAGGGACCCATTGAAGCCCTCATCCTATAGGCCTATATCTCTATTGAATGCAGATTATAAAATTATAGCAAAATAATTGGCCAGTATGTTGGTGAAACATTTGCCAAAATTAACAAATCTGGATCAAGCAGACAACGTAGTTAGATTGCTTAACATAATACATCTGGCACAGTTGGGGTGGCCATATCCCTGGATGTGGAGAAGGCCTTAGATAGATTGGAGTGGGATTTTCTGTTCAAGGTACTGGAGAAATTTGGACTGGGTCAAATATTTATTAATTTGGAAAGGACACTGTAATAAACCCCAGGCTAAAATCATTACAAACGGGCAGATGCCTCCAGTATTCCTGCTCAGTAAATCTAGTAGGCAGGGCTGCCCGCTGTCCCCAGCTCTGTTTATATGAGCTACTGAGCTGCTGGCGGAAACCATTCTGCAGGATCCAGACATCAATGGGGTTCAAGTTGGGCCAGGTGGAAGATAAAATCAACTTATTTGTTGGCGATAAGTTATTGTATTTGATGGAACCTGGGGAAGGGAGGGGGGTCGTTGGCCAGACTGAGGACCAAAATGGAGAATTATGGGAAGGTCATGGGATACAATGTTAATCTGGACAAAAGTGAGATATTGCCTTTGACAAAAAGGAATTATAGACCCTATCAATTTAAGTGGCCATAGGAGGGCATTAAGTACCTGGGGATAAAAGTGGATAAAGACTTACTAAATTATCTCCCTTTGCATTGAGGAGGACCTGGCCTGATGGAAAAATGGGCAGAGTTAATGGTGTAAAAATAAAGGTGATGTCGAGACTATAATATCTTTTTCAAACGCTGCTCATTTCATTGTCCCAGTGCTTTTTTAAGATGCTCAATGGATGTATCAGAAACTTTTTGTGGAATGGTAAGGTGTCTAGAATCTCCATGGAAAAGTTGACATGGGAATATAAATTGGAGGGAGGATTAAAAAATAACAGATTTTAAAAATTACTGGGCATTCCAGGCGAGGTTTTTCACCTCATTTTTTGAGGGAGGCGCCCCCCCCCCCCCATTTTGGGCACAAATTGGGCTATGTGCGATAGGGAAGAAGATGGCAGGAAAATTTATATACAAATGGGATATCAAATTGATCTAAAAAACCCAGGAATAAAACATATGTGCCAGATGTGGCAAAGAATATATTGATGTATTAGATTGAAGGTGGGGATATCTCCTAAAATGTCCTTGACCCAAAACAATACCCATGACTTGGGACAATAAGATCCTGGTCACCTGGTGCCAGAAAGGGTCCAGGTATATTGAGGATTGTTATCATCAAGAGCAGCTCATGTCATTCAAGCAGTTGAGGACCAAATATGAGTTATCGAACAGAATATTCTTCTATTTTCCGCAATTAAGATCTTTTCTAAGGAATAAATTGGGACTGGCAATGACCCTGCCTGACTGTAGTGACCAGGAGAATGTGTGTAAATTTACCTCTAGGATGTGTTCCATATTCCAAAATGAGGGCCCGAAACCAGGCTTACTTTGGTCAAGGGAAAGATGGGAGTCGGACTTGGGCATAGCAATTAATGAACAATGGTGGAAAGATTTGTGTTGGAATCCCCCAATCAATTTTTGTCCCAATTATCCACATCCTCATTCCTCATTCTGCTAATGTAGACTATTTATGGCAGAAAAATTCTAATCTAGAAACTAGAAGGAAAAATTTCCATTCTTGACAATTGTAGTCAGAAGACTGCAGACTGTTATTCTGAATTAAGTAGTTAGAAAAGCAGGATAAGACCATAAAACACCTCTGGTTATCGCTTCATCCCCAGAGAATTAATCTCATCGCCCATTCATCAATTCCAATAACTATGGGGTCAAAGATCTGATCTAAATGTGAAAACCAAATCAAATTAGTGTTCTGTATTTGGTGTTCACAAAGCAATCTGCTTTACATGGAGAACCCAACACAGATTGAGTGATTGCTTTGCAGAACACCAGTGTGTATTCTGCAGGGGTGACCCCTAACTTCTTGTTGTTTAACACTAATTCCTCATCCCACTCCCACCTATTGTTCTGTGGCCTCCTGTGAGGCTTAAACATAAACTCTGTCTGGGCATATTGCAGCCTTTTGGATTCAATACTGCATTTTACAACTTGGTTTCCTGGTCTATATGAGTAATCCCCCCCCCCAAGCCCTTCCTTTTCTTTCCTCCCTGGGTGCAGAGGCCATGCCCTGCCACAACTCCCACCTTCTTTTGTCCCATGTTCTTTTGTCCATCTTTTCACTCCCTAACTGCTCCCATTCATTGACCAGATAACCATGTTTACACCACATGGCTATGATCATCCTGGTATTACTCCATTAGAGACATTCACCTCCCCATCTTCCCTACAGCTTAATAAGCGTCTTGTGTTTCCTTTTCAGTTCCAAAAGATCTGCAACCTGAAATGTTGACCCAATCTCTTCCCATAGATGCAGCCTGACCCACTGAGTATTTCCAGCAGTTTCTGTTTTTATTTCATCCTCTGAAAAGTACCAAAGAGCATTGAAGAAAGTCCAACAAACTTTTCAAGAATGTTAACAGAACTGGTGTTATCTACCATTTGGAAATCTCATGGATTCCAGCCATTAGAAAGATGTGAATAGAATAGTATTTTTGTTTTGTTTTTAGGAAGTATAAATTATTAGGTCTCAATTATGTGTTAACAAGATTGAGCTGATGTGGAAAGAATCTTTTCACTTGTTGAGAATCCAAATTTGGATCACATAATACAGTGCTTTACTCAGGTCATTTAAAGTGTGGAACCTGTAAGCACAGCTATTGGTAGTCGGCTTTAAAGTCGCGGCGCACAGGAAGCACCCACAGATTACGTCTATCTTACCACCTGATATTTTGGCTCACGCCAGTTTAAGGATGGATTATGAATTGATCAGGAGCTTTGGAGATGCAGAGATAAAGGCCTGAAAAGAGAAAACGAACCTGAGAGATGTCAAGGCCTAAAGGATTTTTTTAAAATGCAGGAGAGGGTAATATAGAAAGCAAAAACTTGATAATGTACTGAAATTTCAAAAAAGTTTGCAAAGAAAATTAAAATAATGCTTTAGTTCACATGAACAGCCAACCCTCAAGTGTTTCAGAAGGGCAAAAAGTGAAAATCAGAGAGTACAGTGGGAATGGATTAGTATCCTGAAAAGTTGAAACGAAGAACATAGAAAGCAAGGAGAGGTGCATACACACTGGTATGTCATACCTGTATTTTCTGTTAATTATATCTCGTGAATCTATGTAACCACTCGGTGCACGTGATTATACACAATGTAATAAACTGGATAGATGTCACCCAAAACTAAATGATTTCAATATTTCTTTTTGGAAGGAAATGAAGTCCATTTGAGCAACAGATCCTATTGTGGAAGATAAGGTGACACACACGATATTACAACAAAAATAAGCTTGTACACTTCTTTAAAAATCAAGAATGAACTACTGATAAGGCCATAAATGAGTACACGCAGAGTGAAGTTCACAGCCTCTCCAGCAAGCAGGTAGATGGAAACAGTGTTTCGATTCTACAAGATAAAGGTAAGAGATGAGAAGAGTGCTGGAGAAACTCAGCAGGCCACACAACATCCATAGACAATAAAAGACAGTAGACATTTCAGGCCTGGTGGGATCCTGTTCACCGTCATCATTTTATAGCATTCCACCACCAGACATGACTTTCTCACTCCTCTTCGTAGGGATTGCTCCCTCCACTCATCCCTGCCCACCAATCCCCCCTTAGTACCTACTCCTGTGATCACAAGTGCTGTATATGTACTTACATCAACTCCCTCATCAGTATTCAAGGCCCCAAATAGTCCTTCAATGTGAAGCAACACCTCACCTATGAATCTGTAGGGATCACTTATTGCATCTGGTGCTCCACTCATTGAGAAGACTGGATGCAGAATGGTAGATGACTTCATTGAGCAGTTTTGCTCTATCTACTGTAAAAGTAAGAACCTCCCTGTGGCCAACCACTTCCAGCTCCACACACCATTCCAACACTGATATGTCTGTCCATGGTCTCTAATATTGCCAGATTGGAGGAAGAGCATCTTGCACTCTGCCTCAGCAGTCTCCAACCTGATAGCATCAACATTAACTTTCCTATTTTCTGTTAACACCTCCCCCCATGCTTAAACCATGTAAAAATGCATAGTCTCTACCCAAACCAAAAAACAAAGAGAAATAAAACCTTTTTTTTCCAAAAAAGAATACATTTGTAAACAAGGTAAACATTCAAAATGCATTAACTGACTGACAACATTTCAACAGTTGCTTTGCATAAATACAAAGAATCATTAGAACCTAGTGAGGAAAGTATTTAAAATGCAAAGCTGATTAAAAGAAAAGATATTTATCAAAAATTATTGCTGCAAGTTAGCAAAAGGAAATCCCCAAAATCTGAAAAGGAAAGTCAGACAAAACGGCAAATAATTTTTTGTAAGCAGAAGGGAATCAATATGCATTTAACATCATGAATAATCCTCAGAGGAATACAGTTATTGAATTCACTCAGAAAGAATTAGGTTCAAAGATCTATTCAAAATAATCCCAAATGGGTGGGGCAAATTTAAGTTCCAATGGTAAACTTTCCAACTTGGGGCCTAAAAAACCAAGATCATTCTTAAATTTACAGAATGTGATGTTACAAAATATGTGCCTAAAGAAGGCAACTACTTATTGCTTCAATATTGTTTCAATATATTGCCTGTTGATTCAAGACAGCAATTGTTGGCAGACAGTATAATCACCACGAGGATGGCAATCAAGCTACTTTCTGCCTTCAGTGTAATGCACAGCCAAATAAGGGGTTTCTACCAGACAAGGTGACTGGTGACTTTGAAATTGGACTCCTGACATTTGTCCTCCCACATCTTAATTTGCTGAAAATAAATGAAGTCCAAAAAAAAGCTTAATTTGGTGTCTGAATCTGGATGTTTTCCAATTTGTTGCCCAACTGATGTAAATTATTGATAATGCATTTACACTCACATTAAAAATATTGAGCAGTTGTATACAAATTATACAATGTGGTCAAACTGCACTGCTCCACTGTTCTTACTGAGGCCAAATCTTAACAATCACCTTCAATTCATGTTTTCATGAGACTTAGACGAGACATTAAATGCTCCCCACAGGAAAAAAGTGATTAGCATTAATTTAAGCAAAGCATCTCAAATGTTAACTGTTAAACTTTTAAAGAGTCCATGCGTGGCAAGAAAAAAGCCTGAATGAAGAATCGGATGAAACTTAACTTCATTTGACTTTCAACAGCAAAAGAGATATCTGTAAGTATCATGAAAATATTAGTTCAATTACTTGTTAAGATGTTATTAGAATACTTTAGTGCATTGCCAGGCGAGCAAAGGAATAATTTCTCCAGGGAGTGCTGTGAATACCTGTGGGACCAGAAACATCCTGTGCATGTTCAGCCAATCTGCTGGCAGCTGCATTACTGGGAAACAACACTGGACTCTTTGGAAAGAAAGAAGAACCTGAAAACAGTAAAAATTTACAGTAAGAAATACCAAAAGTATCTGAAGAATGGAGCATTTTCAAACTAATAAAAGGTGCCCATTTCCACAAGAGCTGCATAGAATTAAAACATCACTGACAAAATTTTGTTAAAGAAGGCCTTTTAGCATCCTTTCACAGACTGAACAATTGTCTTCGGGTTTAAGGAGGGTGCAGCAGGTATGGAGAAAGAAACATATATAAATTACATAGAAAAAAAACTAAATCTGAAAGGCAAAATTAAACTAATCTCTGAATATTAAACGTAATCCAGAAAAAGAGTTGCAGTAAATCTGCACATCACAATTTATGGGAACATACTTTGCTAGTCAAAACATGTATTGATTATCAATGACATTTCATGATGTCCCAAAGAGTTTCTAAGATTTGTAATATGCTTTTCTTATACTAACAAAGGATGTTGGCTAAATGTAGTTCACAAAAAAAAAATGACAAGAAATGCTGTCAGTTCATGTTCCATTCTATCCGACAAGTCATTATTTTAGGTTTAGGTGGATCCATAAGACGCATAAAAGGGTAAGCCAGAAACCACAACATTTCATACAATGTAGTTTCAGTAAATTTTTAATATGTAATTAGTGACTACACCTAAGAGTGATTCTGAGAAATATGATAGTTACAATTCTGGTGCCAAGTTACTATTTCTGAAAAAATTATGAAATTTGAGTCAATCATATCCAATTTCTCATCAGTATAAGAAACAAACCCTTGAAATATGTAGAACCGTAACAGTCAACACCATCAAAACATAATCATTGCACAAAGAAATAAAACTTAAAAGTATCAAAACTAATGAAAGATTTACATTGAAGCCTGGATATAGTGAAGAGTATCATGAAATGAAGAACAAATGCAAAATAAACCGAATCTCAACTGTTTGATGATACAAAATTTGGGTTTTAAATTTGTTTTATATCCAAATTTATTACTACAAAATGTGCATGTTAAAATGTAAAGTCAGGAAAATGGGGAAGGAGTAAAAATTTAAATGAATTCCATGAGAAAGAAAGCACTGATAAGTCATACATTAGGAATGTAAAATGTATAAAATTTTCTTCTGACTAGTACAGCATTTTTCATTTATGATGTTATTTCTTGGGTTCTTGCTAATTACAGGATAAATTATTCTTGAAACATACCTCAGCAGGAAAATTAAGTGGAGGGGTATATTATCTACCAACTTATTATCATGGCTCTATTTGGTATTCACATCAAATTTAAAAAACTAAATGTTTTAACTTAGACATACAGCACGGTAAAAAGGCAATCTCGGCCCACAAGACCGTGACGCCCAATTGACATAACTCCGGCACGTTTCAAACAATGGAAGGAAACCGGAGCCCCCAGGGAAAACCCACACAGACACGGGGAGAACGTACAAACTCCTTACAGACAGCATGGTGTGAGGTAATATTTGTACATGTATTTGGGAGATAAATTGGTAAAATTTGAGTAGGTTACATACATACAGTTAAAAACAGATCTTATTTGAAATACTGAAGAATTCATATTCAGTGACTTTACAGAAACTATGCTCATTTCACAAGTAGCTGTTAATTGAAATGATGTAATTAAATGAATCGACTGGAGAAAGGTCGTCTTTGTCGAACATTTTTACAAGACTTTTGATCTTTCTGCAAAGTGATCACTCAAAGGTCACTCCTGGGTTCTTGTTTACCTAAAAACAACAGATGGGAGCAGAAGACTAACTCTTATTGTTTGCTGGAGAAGGAGGGGGTTTTGGCAAGTGAGAGAGAGAAGGACATGTGGCTGGCAGTTGGAATCTGAGATAGAGAGAGGAGGTCACAGCTGAAACAAGCAGGAGAAGCTTGTTGGAACTGAAACATAAACTCTAGAGTAGCGGATAGCTGGAAGTGCTATCTGTCTGATGTTTCTTTTAGAATAAGTGCAACAGAAAGGAACTCTGTACTAGCCTGAAAGAAAGAGGTTATCATCTGGAGAACCCTGATGGGGCAAGTTTCATGAGCAAGACATTGAGGTGACTAAAGGTGGTACCTCAGTTGTGGAAATCCTGGAACAACAAATCTCTCTCTGCAAACCTACAAAGAAGCTTCCTTAGTGGTAAACATTTACCTTTCGAGCACCAAAGCCTGGTGAACTTTATACATGTTAAATTCTGTGCACAGTATAAGAATTGGCTGCAATCGGAGAACTTGGAAGAATGAGAAGTGAGATTGAACTGTGTACCAAAGAACTTTTCTTAAATTTACACACATATTACATACACGTGCACTTAGAATTAGAAGAGGGTTAAGTTGGGTTAGTTAAGTTAATAGAGATAAGTTAAAGTTTGATTCTGTTTTCATGTTTAAAGATAATTAAAAACAACTTTTATTTAAGTAACCACTTGTCTTGGTGAATGTCTATTGCTGCTGGGTTTTGGGGTCCTTTGGGCTTGAAACAGTGGGATTTGACCACCAGTCCTGATCGCTGGCACTGTAACAGCATTGCTACACTAACTGTGCCACCCAATTAGAAAATATGTGCTAATTATTTAAGGTCCTTGGCAGAGTGAATAGGGAAAGAAATGTTGTGGATTAAAATGAGATTGATGTCGTGATTCCCGTTTGTGCAGTGTTCTACATTTGGGACTAAGAAACTGTTTCAAAACATCCCTAAAGAATTGGAGTCTGATTCCTTGACAAAGAACAAATGGTGTCATTAGCAATTTCCAGTCACCTATAAAAATGCACTGCATTGCAATATTGTGTTTAAAATTATTTTTGAAGATAAATAAAAATTCTTTGGTCAATAATTTCCTATCAGTGTCATTTTGAGATCTGCAACTTTGCCGCTGCTATCCCCAACTGATCCTCAATAGCTGAAATAGAATTCCCATTTTTCAGTAACTAGCCTGAATGATTGACCTCAACTTGGACCAAACAGGTATCAGTATCTGTCAATGTTTCCTTTGGTTTAGCAAAGGCAATGCTTTTCATAATCTGCACCATATCAATCTTCTTCTAAAGGAGAAGAGTAATGTTATGCCACATTGTTTCTTTTTTCAAATCAGCATTTCTTTACATCATAGAATGATGGATTTCTCATCTTATGTTACAGTGTTTTGCTTGTATACCTTATCTTTATTTTGAGCTTTTAGTCTTAATTTGACCGTGTCCAGAAATTTCAACAAAGGGGATTCAACTTTCTTTAGACACATCACACATTGTTTCTGTGCATTTCCAGCATATTCTGTTCTTGTTTCCCTGGGAATGGAATTACTTTTTTTTTCTTTTTGGAAAGGGGGTAGGGGTGATATGGAAGAATCTAATAACTGTTTTGAATAAAAAGGAACTTTGTGGTAAATTTACTTCTGGACTGCTTACACAGGATGGCATCATTAAAAGTGCAAGACCAGCTTTTCTCTGAGAATTACTTTGTTCCTTAAATCTGATTCATATTAGATTTGTTTAGGTGTTTTTTTGGCAAGTCAATTTAGAAACAAAAGCCATTTGCTTCTGCAGCAATTGTGATAAGAGCTGGGAATAGCGGTAAGGCATAAATTAAAAGTGACACGATTAGCATAGCAATTAGTGCAACACTGTTACAGCACCATCGACCCGGGTTCAAATTCAGTGCTGGCTGTAAGGAGTTTGTACATTCTCCCCATGTCTGCGTGGGTTTCCTCTGGGTTCTCCGGTTTCCTCCCACCTTTCAAAATGTATGGGGGTTGTATTGGGTGGCATGGGCTCATGGGCCAGAAGGACCTGCTACTGTGCTACATGTCTAAAATTTAAATTAAGTGGGGAAATGATCTGGGGGTCCAATGCTTTCACAATATTTTGTTGAAAATAGCTGCTGGATAGAATGTTCACACAAATAAAAGTGGAAGTGATGAATTAAGACATGAATAACCAAAATTTCAAGAGTTATTTGACCTGATATGTTTATTCTTTTTTTCCCACTCCACACAGACTATTTGATCTGCTGAGTGTTTGCAGAATTTATTTAAATTTCAGATTTTCTATACAGTATCTTGTTTTTTGAATTGAAAATTTCTCTTCTGCCACAGCTACTGGAATTATTTCCTTCCATCTGGTGAAGGAGGAAAAATTGGAAAAAATTCAATAAAGAGAAGGATCAAATGATTTTTTTGGAAAAAATATCCATTGAACGGAGAACATAACAGATGTCAGCTTGGCAGAATACTAACATTCATAATTTGGAACTGGAAGATTTTAGATTCAACTCTTAATTGAGAGCATGATCTAAGTTACAATGTGCATAAAATAGTAAACATGCTATTGATGAAAATAATGTGAATTAGTTGGTAACCTGAGGTTTTATCTAGTTCTGCAGGTGAAGAGGTTCCACATTGCAACTGAACAACAAAGGGTGGTTTTTCACATATCCTGGAAGCCATTTATCACTAAATTAATGTCACTGAACCAAATAACTCATCATTTGCCACTTGTCTTTGATGTACATAAATTTATCGCCACTTCTAAGATACATATTCCCCTCCCTTTGTGATTACAGGTACTTGGATATGAAAATCTCAGACACTGCAAGGTACCAACATCCCTAGATTTGTTTGCTCTCTTCATACAGATTTATAAAGGACCGGAAATGGTTACTACACAATGCTTGCCTGCTTTTGCTAATTAATTCCTCCAGAGTTAACATATAACAACTCTGAAGGTCATTAAAAACATTAAGTATATTCAAGAAATAAAATAATCCAAAACACCCAAACAGTAATTTCAAGAACATGAGCTAACATATTTGCTATTTCAATTAAGCAAACCAGACCTCCAAAATCCAGCTGCTGGATTTCTGCAAAGAAAATTGAAATACTGCATTGAATATTCTGTTAAATTAAATTTAGATTTCTTGTCCAAAGAAAGGCACAATTTGGCCAGATGCCAGCTTCCAAAGGACTGTTTGGCTTTGTTTTATTTTCAGCAGCATGACCTCCTGTCTCATACATCTCAATACCCTTCAATTCCACCTGCAAGACTTCTGCCAACTTTCCACCTCTGTGATTTCCATTTTATGTCATCTCATCATGCAGTTGTCAATTTGGTAAACGTAAAAAAAAATTTGCTGTTTTCAAATAACAGGTAATATGGTCTTAAATCCAAGAAAATTGAAAATCTGACAAAGTTCTGGTGCTGAGAGTGGGACCTGGGAAATGAACTTGGTTCATTTAGAAAGCAGAGTATATTTCCAGAACTCTGTTATGTCCACAGTTTGAAATGATAACATTGCCCCAGAACCATTGGAAATATCGTTAAGTACAATGCAACAGTTTCATGAGAAGTGATCTAAATAGGAAAACAATTTTCTGAAAATCTTTCAGGGAACATACAAAATTTCTGTCCCATGTGCTTTCATTAGCCTAACCAAGAATAGCTATGAAATGTACATGGAGTACAGCGGGGTACAGGATAGGGATTCATGCAGAAAGAGGGTGCTATTTTCAGTATCCAATACATTTCTGATCTATGAAGGTGGAGGCAGTAAGTACTTAACATTTTGTTTTGTACTTAAGAATAACATAAACAAGTTAAACAATGGCAAAGTAGTTATGTGCCCTTATTGTGGTTTGGGAATAACAAGATTATCACATTGCTGGTATCTCAGGCTTCATTTTTTCTCTCTCTCTGGTTCAGTGCTGGTTGGAGAGTCTCTAGGCTCTTTCATGTCAAGTCTCCACCTGGAGGCCAGTTATAAGTGTAGAGGTAAAAAATAAAAAAACACCTTTCATGGAGCTGTCCAAAAAGACTACTCTTGAGTCACATTCATGTTGAGCAACACTTCAACCTCCTTCTAGAGCTGATGGAAGCGGGATAACTGGTGCCATAGCATCACCTGCCAAGAAGACCTCATTCATATGCACTGAGCCGTCGGCGTTTTAAAAATCCCGCTCCTGCGTCGCAGGCTGATGACGCCACTGCAACGTCATCAGCCTGCCCCTAGCCAGCCATTTGCAGCGGCATTATATTCATGCTAGGAGGTGGAGCACAGCACTTCACCACTGACCCTTCCACCCAGAGGGATTTCAGTCAGCACCTTGGAGCCGACGCAAGGGCAGAGAATCTCCAACTTTGCACTTGGGGTTTTTGCCTGTATGAAAGGGCCTTCTGACACACCAGGAAGGGAGTGGACCAATTTTAGGTGTTTTTCACCTCGTAGAAATATGCAGAATCAGCATGGGGTTATTGCAACTGATTAAGCAGGGGAAGGGAAAAATGGGAGGTAAATTGTTAATTTTAAATCTAAAACTATCCAATCTTTGTTCAGTATGTTAAAGAGAAAAACATGACAAAAGGAATTCTATGTTTATCACAGCCTTGCTGCTTACATGGATTTCAAGTGAAAATTCATCAAATTTTTATTGCACATGTCAATCACTTTGCATGATTCTGTAACTAAATCTAAGCACCCAAATGCGACTACCGGAAAGACAGGTTTCAAAATAAACCACCATCCATGACATAATTTAAGTCTTTAAATCTCCAACCCACACTGCAGCTTAGCATCATTGAATTGAAGAAATTCAAGCCTGAGATACTTACTGCTGGCATGTTCACTTTGAATAGTCAAACTGCCCCCAAACTCCAATAAACCTTTGCTCTACGTTTGCAGTGTTGGTATGAATTAATTTTCCTCAGTAAATATCTGAACATTTCCAAACCTACTTTCTCTCAGGCTGATTCATTAAAATCTAAGCAACCTGTCCAGAAGTGACTTTAAGTTCCTTGATTAAAAATCAGTATTTTCCCTGGATTAATAAAAAAACTGCACCTCCCATGTTAATTCACATCCAACTGAAACGTGGAACTCTGCAAAAATACAATTTTGTTGAGCAAATTGTATTTTTGTTTTACTGGACCAATGTTCAGCTTAACATTATACCCATACCTTGTATTGTTTTATTATTAGCACTATGTTTTTATTCTTGCACTTGGATGTCGACTTGCCGAGAAAGCATTCCAAATAAAAGATTTTCACTGTACCTTTGTGGACGTGACAATAAACCACATAATTCATGGACTGGACCAAGAAAGCCAATTTTAATTTTATTTTTAGACATCCAGGCAATTGTCTAAATATTTAATGCAAGTCTTAATTTGCTTACAAATGGTGCAAATATTATCTGCATGTTACACATGCTGGCTAACTTTATGATCAGTAAACTTGACTGGTCTGTTGAAAATGGTTTGCAAGGAGGCCTTGAAATATTTTTGGAAAGAAGGTTTCAGTATAAATATGAATTCAAAAACTGAAAACTCAGGGGTAAAAACAGTGACAAGAAAAATCTTCATCGAGGCACAAAAGATATTCAGGCTTGCTTACTGTATTCATCCTTCAGTCTATAAATCTCATTATGAAGCCAAGCACAAATTGTGCTTAAAATGTACAGCTACTTATGAAAGAATAGAAATTAAAAATGCTCCATGACTGCTAATTATAAAAATTCATGCTTTTCAAATTTAAATTTACATACAGTGACTTGAAAAGGTTAAGCCTTTTCAATAAGGAGGCTTAATGACCATTTGATAATGCATACTATGAATTTCATACAAAACGGATGATCTTTGCTTCCCTATTTGTCTAGTTTAATTTCCATTCAGCCAAAGTATATTACATATATTTTGATGATACACCATCATCATTGTTTGGATAGGATTTAGAATATATATCACTAAAATTAGTACTTGTTCATTTCAGTCAACAGAATGAGGAACAAATGCACAATTTAGAAAGGCATTGATGATAGCAAAACAGCCATCAAACTTAGTTACTGAATAAGAACTAAATAATACTCAGTTAATCAATTCTACTTGCAAAGAATAGTAAATTTTTTACATTATCTGTTATAATAATTCAGTCACTTCTTTGAGAGGAAATTACAGCAACCAAAATTACAATAAAGTCTAAACAGAATACAAGACTGCTATTTCCCAATATCCTTTGTACCATCAAGGTAAAGAAAGTTGCTGGCAAAGGAAAATATAATGTGCCACCCATATCAATCCATCTTTACAAGAGTACCCAGCAAAGTTTTCTGCTCGCTCATCCTTAAGGAGAATTTCGGGGAACTAGTGAAATAAATGAAGTAAAATAAAAAAGCTTTTTAATTGCTTTAACAATGTGTGTTTTTAACTTTAAAAGGTAACCATGCAAAGTTAAAAATTTCACCAGCTAAATCTCAAATTCTGATAGATCTTCCTTAAGATGTTAATTTATTATTTAGATTTTGAAATTTTAGGTTCTTAAAATTGATTTTATTAAGAAACCTGTGGTGCTACACTTTACTGTAAACCCCAAGCACAAATGGGCAGATGTCTCCAGTGTTTCCTTTGAGCTGTCTACTGGCTACAACGCTGTTCATACTGGCAATTGAACCGCTGGCGGAAGCCATTCAGTGGGATCCAGACATAAAGGAGTTCAGGATGAGCCAAGTGGAACACAAAAGTCAACCTTTTCACTGATGTTGTGTTAGTATATTTAACAGGCCCCTTGGGGGTGGGGGGGAAAAAGAGAGGGGAGGTCATTAGCCAGGCTGAGGACTGCACTGGAGGATTATGGGAAGGTCTCGGGGTATAAAGTAAATCTGGACAAAAGTGAATTTAAGCCTTTGATGAATGGGGATTATAGACAATATCAACAGAGAAAACAGAGAAGTCATTTCAAATGGCCACAAGAAGGCATTAAATATTTGGGGACAAAAGTGGACAAATATTTGTGCAATTTATACAAACTTAATTATCTCCCTTTGCTCCGGAAGATTGAGGAGGACCTTGCTAGATGGAGAACTCTGCCCATAACATTGGTGGACAGAGTTAACTGTGTCCGAATGAAGATGATGCCAAGGCTCCTGAATCTTTTTCAATCGTTACCCATTTCGTTCCCACAGGGTGCTCAATAAATGTGTCAGAAGGTTCCTGTGGAATGCTAAAGTGGCTAGAATCTCCATGGAAAAGTTGACGTGCGACTACAATTTGGGAGGGGAAGGGGTTGAAAAATGACCTGATTTCAAAAAAATATTACTGGACAGCCCAGGCAAGGTTTATCACCTCACTTTTTGAGGGAGACTCCCTCCTCCCAAATCCTGGGCATAAACTGGATTACATGGATTAGGTGAAAAGATAGCAGGAGAGTATATATACAAATGGGACACTAAATTAATTTCAAAGAAAGCAGATAACTCCATACTAAAGCAAATAGCTCAGACATGGCAAAGAAAGGATCAACATATTGGATTGAAGGTGGGGGTTATCTCCCAAAATGCCTTTCTCCCAGAACAAATTAATACCCTTGACACTGGATAATAAAATACTGAAGAAGGGGATCAGGTGTATCGAGGACTGTTACAAACAAAGGCAGCTCATATCATTAAAGCAGTTGAGAAACAAATACACTTAGTCTAATAGATATCTTTTGATATCTGCAAATAAGATCTTTCTTAAAAGAAAGATTGGTTCCATCTATGACCCTACCTAGATGTAGTAATGTGGAGATTCTAATTTGACAAGGGGAATGTGTGTTAATTTATTTTTAATATGTATTACATATTCCAAAGTGAAGGCCCAAAGCCAGGCTTACACAGATCGAGAGAGAGATGAGAGTTAGACTTGGGCACAACAATCAGTGAAGAGTGGTGACAAGACTAGTGTCTGGACAGTTTGACTGGAGTCATTCAATGCCAGATACAGGATGATACAATACAACTTCTTGCACCATTTGTACCTCACATCACAAAAATTACATAAATCAAAGCCAGAAATTTCAGAAATGTGCTTTAGGTTTGATGTGGTGGTTTTGTTTTTACTCTTTCTCAGGGCATGTTTTTTTTTACTTAAGTCATCTGATACCCTATATTAGGCAGAAGCTTCTTTCAGTGTACAGAATCTGGCCTGGGTGAATCTCCCTCCATATTCATTCTGAAAGGATCACCAAGGTCAAGTTTGCATGGTTTTGTTTAATTTCAGAAGTCAGAAAAGGGTTGACATTGCTCAAAGCTGATTGCAAAATGGGCCTCATTAACTTTTCTCTCTCACTGAATGTTCCCTGTCCCTCCTGAATCCTTTTAGCTTGATATTTAAATGCAGATTTTAAATTCTACTTAAGGCTTGCACAGTTAAAAAGAAATAAAAGGGTTAGACATACTTCTACTATGTTTAGGAACCAAGTGGGAGAGGTGCTAATAATAGGTTATGCATCTTTTGTATTGTTCTTTTTGCTCTAGACTTGTGGAACATTTCTGCAGTTAACAAGGCATGTGTAGACATAATAAACAATGAGCAGAATAGTTATATTTCTGGAGAACAAAAGCAAGGTACAGACATGCTGCAGATGAAATCTGATGCAGGCAAATGTGAAGTGAAGTATTTGAATTGGTTGCATGAAAGACAGTAGAAAGTATGGAGTTATGTCTACTGCCCGAGAGCAAATCTCGATTAAATGTAGACCTTTCAATCCACCCTAAGAGTTCTCATCTGTGATTCTCACCGGAGGTCACATCAAGAAAACCCTGCCTAACTACCACCAGTATTTACTCTGCGGTACCAGAGGTCCCAGCACACTTGATCACTGCTATATCAAGATAAGGAAGGCCTACTGTTCTTTCCCGAGACCTCACTTTGGCAAGTCAGATCACCTGACTGTGCTCCTTCTGCCTTCATACAGAGCCTAAAAAGAGAGGCACTGGATGTTAGAACAGCTAGAAAGTGGTCGCAGGAGACTGAAGAATGGTTATAGGACTTCCTCGAGTCAGTGGATTGGGTGATGTCAAGAACTCTGCTGAGAACATGAATGGGTATACCGAGGCTGTCACATACTTTATTGAAACAGCTGTGGATGAGTGTGACCCACCAAATCATTCAGGGTTTACCCCAACCAGAAGCCCCGGATGAACAATGAAATCCGGAACCTGCTAAGAGCCAGATTGCAGGCATTTAAGTCCGGAGATCCAGATCAGTAAGCAGGAGCAAGTATGATCTGTGGAAAGCTACCTCCTAGGTGAAGTGGAGATTCCGGATGAAAATGGAAACAACAATGGACATCAATGGCTGTGCAGGACTTAAATGTCATAACCTGTTACAAATCCAAATCTGGTAGAGTAGCAGACAACAAAGCTTCTCTCCCAGAGGAACTCAAAGACTTCTACGCCTGATTTGACAACAGTAACAGCGAAGAACTACCCCTCCATACCCCCATGTCCTCTGACAATCTCATCCTGTCTGTATTGGAGGATGACGTGCATGCTGCCTTCAGGAGAGTGAATCCAAGAAAAGCATCCGGTCCGGATGGAGTGCCTGGCCAAGTATTAAAAGATCGATGCTAACCAATTTACCAAGGTATTCACGGATATCTTCAGGAACTCCATCCAGCAAGGCATGGTATCTACCTATTTCAAACAGACATCAATCATACTGGTGCCCAAGAAGAGGACAATAACCTGCCTCAACGACTATCGACCAGTAGCACTGACATCAAGATTGATGAAATGTTTTAAAAGGCTGGTGATGAATCATATCAGCTCCATTCTAGTTTGTCTATTGTAGAAACAGCGGATGCCACCTCAGGGGCTTTGCACAAAACCCTGGAACATCTAGAGAGCAAAGACACTCTTTATCAACTATAGTTTGGCATTTAACACCATCATCCCCTCAAAACTGATCAGCAAACTCCTGGGAGTTAACACTCCACTGTATAATTGAATCATGGATTTCCTCATCTCCAGTCCGTAATCAGTAAAGATTGGTAAGAACTTCTCATCCACAATCTCCATCAGTACTGGAGCACCACAGGGCTGTTTTCCTAAACCCCTGCTCTTCTCACTTTATACCTATGACTGTGTAACTCGGTATGATAATAGCAGCATCTACAGATTTGTTACTGATATCACAGTAGTGGGTTGTATAAAGGAAGGGAATGAGTCAGCGTACAGGATGGAGATTGAAAACTTGGCTGAATGGTGCACCAACAATAACTTTGCACTCAATGTCACCAATACCAAGGAGCTGATTGTTGACTTCAGGAAAGGAAAGCTAGAGGTATACAATCCAGTGATCATTGGGGGGATCAGAGGAGGAGAGGGTGAGCAAATTTAGGGTTTTGGGAGTTACTATCTCAGAAGATCTTTCCTGAACCAAACACACCAAATGCATTGTGCAGAAACCATGTCAGTGGCTCTACTTCCTCAGGAGTTTGCTGAGGTTTGGTATGAAATCAGAAACCCTGGCAAATTTCTACAGAAGTGTGGTGGAAAGTGTGCTGACCGGCTGCATCATGGTCTGGTATGGTGACACCAATACCCCTGAGTATGAAGCCCTCTTAAAGGTAAAGGACACAGCCCAGGACATCACTGGGAAAACTCTCCCCACTACTGAATATATCTGCAGGGAACCCTGCTCTCTGAGGACAGCAGCAATTATCAAAGACCCACACCACCCAGCACATGCTCTGTTCTTGCAGCTGCCATTCAGAAAAGAGGTATAGGTGCCACGATTCGCACCACCAGGTTCAGGAACAACTGCTACGCCACCACCATCAGAATTTTCAATGACAAACTCAATCAGAGACTCATTTAAGGACTTGTGCACTTCATTGATTTTCATTTGTTCTCTCTGGATTGCACAGTTTATTTATATTTGTTATATGTTTACAGTTCTTCTATTTGCTTACATGTTAACGCTGTGTACAGTTTATTTTTTGCACTACAAATTAGTGGTAATTCTGCCGCACTTGCAGGAAAAAGGAATCTCAGGGTTTTATGTGATCTCATATATATATACTTTTGCAATAAATTTGAAATCTGGAGTAAATGAAGCAATTTTAATGGAGTTCAGGAATATAGTGAGTGAATGTATACAAACATCTTTGAAAAGTTTGAAAATATAGGCAAGTTGAGAAGGTTGATAAAAAAGATAACTGCCGTTAAAAATAGATACCTAGCAATAAAGCTGTGTTTGATATTTTAAATCAAAAATTAAATCCAGACCATAGCATTATGGTCAATTTGAGATTGATCTAAGAAATCTGTAAAGCATCAGAAAGATTTTTTAAGATATGTTGTAAAGATTCTCCACATAACCCATTGTCACCTGGATTGTGGGGTGTGAGATTTGAGTAATGTGGACAGAAGAGAGAAATAATAACTGCAATACTTTGAACAGAAAAGACCAGGAAGAAAATTAATTTAAGGGCGTTCAAAATCAAATTGTTTTGAGATGCGAGGAGAAATTGCTTTTACAGATAGTAGGGACAGTCACAGAGAACTCAGAGATGAAATAACTGGCTAAAGGACAAGAGGGTTTTTTTTTAAAAAAAACCATATTGAGCAGGAATGCACTGCTTGACAGGCTTGTGCAACTTTCAAATAAGATTCAAATATATATTTTATAAGAAAAAATGTTCCCGGTTCACAGACACAAATGAGGTCCACTTTCATTACTCTTTCAGAAAAGTCTATTTTATTGGCCTTTTGCAAGAAATTAATCTATGATCCTAGCTGAAAGAACAGCCTGATCATAACTATTACTGACAACAGATTTATTTGCATTTTTTTGCCTCCAAATTCCTCCAGCATTTATACAAATGGAAAGTCACAGAAGGATATAACCTTGGAAAAAAATCAAATATCTGAACTCTTTCACATACTAAAAGGTTTGTCAATCATTGCAAATCATTTTTGCCATGAGGAAAATAAATATAGTCCTATAATCCACATTCAACCTTATAAAATGTTCTTCATGTGAGATACCTCACTGGAGTCAGTAGCACTGCGGGAAATTCTCAATGGAATTAGGATAATACATTAAAGTCTGTGAATAATATTTAAATATAAATGTGAATTGAGCATTTAATACAAACTTATTTTTATGACAAGAAAATTAAATAAAAAATATAAAATAAGCTTTTTTAAATGTGTAAAACTACCATTACCTCTATATGCTTCAGCTTCAATGATTCCTTCAGAAGTATTACCATAGCTGCTCGAAACAATTCTGGTTTCTTTCAGAGTAGGACCACCAGTCATTATGTGCTTCACATCCTGAGACACATGGGAAAACAAAGGATAATCCAGGTATAGTTCCCAAATGAGAGTACATTTAGTCATTTTATTGTTAATGCAAGTTTTTTAAAAAAAAGGATATTCCTTTTGACAGCGCCAGTTCATGAACACATTAAGTTCTGTTTAACTGCAATGTCATGAAAATAATTATGTCATAGAAGACAGATTTCTCTGAAAGATTAACTCCAAAAAATCTGAACAAATCTTCTTCCAAACACTGTTCATTTGAATTTGCTCAATGTATCGTTACAGAGGAAGATTTTGCATGTCACAGGTGTTACTTACACAGAAAATTATTTACATATCAGATACAAGATGTTGCTTTGGAATATTGCAGCAAAATTAAATTCTAGCTTAGTAGCAGCCCTCTCAACTCAGTTAAAAGCACATAGGCTGAATTGCTACTGCAGGTGCCTGAGCTCATGACCACCCTTAATACAGACCTGACGGGAGTGCTGCATGTTCAGAGATGGCACCATGAGATGCTGAACAGTACTATGCAGCTGGATGTCAAAATTTATGAGGCATTATTTGAAAGAACAGAAATTATGTCCTACAATGTGTCGACATCTGCCCATCAACCAATAATCCTTAAACAGGGATGGTAATTAGTCATTACTATTTATGACAACTTGCTGTACATGTAGCTACATAACAGTAAAGGCATAACAATAGCAGCACCACTGCATAAACACAAGTTTACTGATGTCTGATATTTCAGCTTGAAAATCTTGTGCATTTCCTTACCATGCAATATTTTTCAAGGATTTAAATTTACCTGGTGGACAATAGGCTTTAAAGAATAATCCTGTAATTAGCAAGAACCCAAGAAATAGCATCATAAATTCAAAATGCTGTACTAGTCAGAAGAAAATTTTATATAGTTCACATTCCTAATGTATGACTTATCAGTGCTTTCTTTCTCATGCAACTCATTTTAATTTACTCCTTCCCCATTTCCCTGACTTTACATTTTAACATGCATGTTTTGTAGTAATCATTAATTGTTGATATACCTGTTCAATTAATTAATCAATAGGTAAAGGACCAATAAAAGAAATAAATCAAAATGGAACAGAATCAGCTTTCAAATATTGATTTCATTCTAAGAACACTACAGCACAGAAACAGGCCCCTTCGGCCCTTCTAGTCTGTGCTGAACCTTTTTTTTGCCTAGTCCCACTGATTTACATCCAGCCCACAGCCCTCCATACCTCCCCCATCCATGTAACTGCCCAAATGCTTCGTAAATGTTAAAATTGAACCCTTAATCACCACTTCAGCTGGCAGCTAGTTCCACACTCCAACCTCTCTCTATGTAAAAAAGTTTCCTCATGTTCCCCCTAAACCTTTTGGGGAATACATTCAAAATAACATTTACAAAGAAAAACACATGAAAAATGACCAACTGGAACAAAAGCTACTCATTTTCTGATAGTGCCTAAATGAGGTCTGTCCTAATATATATTACTTATTTCAATAAAATTTCCCAAAAGGTATCCATTAAGACCACCCCTGTTATCCTTGTTAGTATTTCAGTAATATCCAGCCACAAAGATCTCACCTTCACACACAACCACATAACACAAAAGAACATTCCTATTTCTATCCCACACCTAAAACACATTTCTGATATTCCAGATTTTGATTTATGTAACTTCTGTGGTGTGAGATATAATTGGTGTAGGAAATTATATTGCACTAATCCGTAGTCTGCATTTATAATTGAAATTATACTATCTAAACACCAATTAGACCAACAACTTTCCATTATTGCAACTCCTTGATCCGACTCCCATCTCTATCTTGATCTCTGTAAACCTGGCTTTGCACTTTCATTTTGGAGAGCGAAGTACGTCCTTGATATAAATTTAAGTGAATTTTCCATCCAAATTGTTCGTTCCATCTCACTAACTTCAGGTGGGGCCACGTTTGGTCCCCATCTTTCTCTTAACTGGAGAAAGCAGAAGAATGTCCAGCGTGTACCCTGGGCAGTGATTATGATGTCACAATGCACCAGGTGACTGAGCTCATGCTGCCCTTAAAGGGCCGGGCTGAATTTGAATAAAAACAGTCGTTAACGACCCTCAAAGTGGTGGCTGTGATTTCCTTCAGCTCCTGCAAGTGTCACAGATTGTCCATTTTTTTTGGTTATTGACTTGACATTCCACTTATAAATAAAGTCCTTCATTGCCTCCTCTTTTATTGAATTCAGTCCCATTTGAATCCATGAAAGGGGACTATTTTCTTCAAAGAAAGGTGATAAAAATCTTGCTTGTGCTGATAGATAATATTTCTTAAAATCCTTAAGTCTAAGTCCTCCCATTTTATGGTGCCATGTTAACTTTTCCAGTGCAATTCTTGGTACTTTTTGCTATTCCATAGGAATTGTCTTATACAATTATGTAATAATTTAGCAACATTTCACACTTGCTCAGATTAAACTCTCTCTTATTTCTCCAGGTATGTCTATAACAGATCTTTAATCTTGTATCCTTTCATAGCCCTTCACGCTGTCAACAACACCACCAATTTTTTGTGTTAACTGCAATATATTTTATATGTTTTTGAAATTATCCTATTTCAATGAGGTTTAAACTATTCACTTGTGCTATTGGCTCTCTGCCCATAATCTAGTGGGATCTGGGCAGTTTCAAATAAGATCCTTTCAGCTATGACAGAGATATAGCAAATCCTATTGGGTTTTAACTTGTATCCCAAAAGTAACTCCATAACATTTCAAGTCAATGTAGCACATTTCTTTTGCACTCCCGACGAACTACACCTTCAATTTTTTTTAAAATGGCAATTTGAAACACGAAAATGATGTGAAGAAAGTTAGCCAAACCAATTTCTTCTGGCAAGATGAGAATTTCTTTCTGGGTTGCTGATTCAACATTAGAAAATAATGAGGGACAGAGGTGACAAAGTTTCCCTTTACTCAAAGAAGATTGTGAGATCACTATGAGGAACTGCAATGGAAGCAGGACTCATTTAAACCTTGAAAAGGTGAATCAATATTTGACCATATTTAAAAGGCTTCGAGAAACAAACCAAAAGCTATTTTTTATAAGCATGAGAGTTAACATTAGAATAATGGACTAAACTGCATGGTTCAAATCTGGTGATGCAAAAGCTGGTTTTACAATTAATTTGTGAATGATTTCACCAGTTTATGTCTAGTAAAAATTGTATATACAGATTATTCAATTTAGATCAGTCATGCTCAAACGTGCAGGCTAAGCGAACAGGAACCTTAACAATTCTACTTCAGATATCGGACATTGGTGTGGTTACCAGATAATATGCTGAATAGGATCCAGTAATGTGGAAAGAATGAAAAATTCTTGATATCACTAGCATATTTTACAAATAGCTAATGCATTAATATCATGTCATACTTTTCAAATTAGGCATTATTTTTGATCCTTGAATTGGTCTCTCTTCCTACAAATAGTTTCATATTCCTCGAATTCAGCATGACAAATTACACATCAGAACACTTGACATATTTTACGAATGAAAATTACCAAAATAGTTTAAACTACAACAGCAACAAAATGGAGAAACTTGTTATTTACCATTTCAAACTGACTGACCAAATGTTTGAAGAATCTAACTTCATAAAATTATACTCTGTCCAGGAGGAATTGCTCTTAGTACAGAATGCTCAATGTAATTTTCAAAGTGATTTGCTGCTCCTGTATATTTATTGTTCTTATTTGGTGGGACCAAATAATTGATAGTTACACATTTAAAACTGGTGAAAAAACATCCACTTTTTGCTGTATTGAAGATGAAGAAACTCAAGGCTGGTAAACATCTGCTGGCCATGTTCTGCCTTGGCAACCATTATATCTTTTTTCCACATTTAAACATGACTGAAAGCAGTCAGCATCAATAATTTAAAGTTGGAATGGTTTCACCACGGATCTGCTAGAAAGGTATTTCTGCATATCCCCTAATTATTCTTGCAATTTTACAGAAATCTTTTAATGTCTTGTCCTAGATGAATTCATTTCAGCTTATTACTTCAGTAAAAAATGTATCAGAGTGATTTAAACCTTTTTTTAGTGTGTCCAAAATACTTCATAGTCCTTTGGAGAGGGTGGGAATGGCCAAATTTGATCATTTATAGAAATTAGGCATCTCTCTGAGAATTGAAAAACCTGTACTTAGATAATTTTTTTCATAAATGCAGAACATCTCATGTACTTTGCAGTCAATTCAGAACTTATAAAGTGAAGTATGGTCTATCAAATTATGACTAGTGACCAGATCATCTGTTTTAGCTATGTTTAAGATGGCCGTAATACCTGAATAACGGACAGGCTGGGCCAGGGGTGAGCCCCAAGTCTGCGCCCCACCAGAGCGGCCTTGCCTGGGGAACCTCCGGGGTGCTTTGCAAGGCATAGGAAAGGTTGTGGTCCTGTGTGTTCCTGCCCATTTGACCCTGCGTGGTACTGCCAGGCGTGGAAGTAATCGAACCACCTGTCCGGGGGCTCCAGGGCCCAGCAGGAGGGGCAGAAGAATGCTCGCCCGCACCGCCAGCACTCGGCTGCGGCAGGAGTAAATGAATTCAGGCTGATTCTAGGGCGCACCACTCCATAACTGTGGATAGCGGTCGTAGATCTCCAGATATGGTTCGACCTAAAAGGAGAGGCAGGCCTCTTCAGCCCGGTTAAGCAACCTGTATAGGAGGACACTCCGATATAAAACCTACGACCCAAGGACTTCGCTGCCACATCCCAGCTTGCTTGGCCACGGCACACGAACCATGGGTGTAAAGGGTGGGGCCAGTACTGCGCACACTGCACTCCACCTAAAAGCTCCTTTGTGCAGGCCCGAGGACAAGTCCACGTCCTGCCTCTCAAAAGATGCACACAAACTCAAGCTAGCATGCTGGAACATCAGAACCATGCTAGACAAGGCTGACAGCCACCGACCTGAACGTCGGTCTGCTCTCATCGCACATGAACTCCTCAGACTCGACATCGACATAGCCGCTCTCAGCGAAGTCCGCCTTGCAGATGTAGGCAGCCTCCAAGAACACGGCGCAGGCTACACACTCTACTGGTCTGGCAAGCCTCAGGCTGAATGACGCCTATCTGGTGTTGGCTTCATGGTCAAGAACTCCATTGCCTCCAAACTCGAAAACCTGCCGACAGGCCACCCTGACCGGATCATGTCCATGCGACTCCCCCTTCAAAACAAGCATCGCATCACCCTCATCAGTGTCTATGCTCCAACCCTTCAGGCGGAACCAGCAGAAAAGGACAAGATCTACACTGATCTGCGCAACCTCATCCAACTCACCCCTACAGCCGACAAGGTTGTCATCCTTGGTGACTTCAACACTCGCGTCGGCAAAGACTCAGAAACCTGGTCAGGAATCCTTGGCAAGCATGGTGTCGGCAAGTGCAATGACAACAGGCACCTCCTGTTGGAGCTCTGCGCAGAACAGCGGCTTGTCATTACTAACACCCTTTTCCAGCAGAGAGACAGCCTGAAGACTACCTGGATGCATCCCCGATCCAAACACTGGCATCTCCTGGACTACGTTCTGATGCGGGGAAGAGACAAACGAGATGTGCTCCACACCAGGGTCATGGCTAGCGCGGAATACCCCACTGACCACCGGCTTGTTCGCTGCAAGCTCAACCTTCACTTCAAGAACAGTGGAGCCCCCAGAAAGAGGTTCAATGTTGGAAACTTGCAGTCAGACGAAGTGAGAGGAAACTTCCAGGCAAACCTCCAAGCAAAGCTTGAGGATGTAAAACTGCCTCAATGACACGTCTCCTGAAACCCTCTGCGATCAGCTGAAAACGGCCATACTGCAATCCACTGAAGAGGTACTGGGCTTCTCCTCCAGGAAAAACAAGGACTGGTTTGACGAAAACAACCAGGAAATCCAAGAGTTGCTGGCAAAGAAGCAATCTGCCCACCAGGCTCACCTTTCAAAGCCTTCCTGGCCAGAGAAAAAACGAGCCTTCCGTCTCGTATGCAGCCATCTTCAGTGCAAGCTCCGGGAGATCAAAAATGAGTGGTGGACTAACCTCGCCAAACGAACCCAGTTTAGCGCCGACATTGGCGACTTCAGGGGTTTTTATGAGACACTAAAGGCGGTGTACGGCCCCTCACCCCAAGTCCAAAGCCCTCTGCACAGCTCAGATGGTGAAGTCCTCCTCAGCGACAAGATCTCCATCCTCAATCAATGGTCAGAACACTTCCAATCTCTTTTCAGTGCCAACCGCTCAGTCCAAGAATCCACCCTGCTCCAGCTCCCTCAACAACCCTTGAGTCTAGAGCTGGATGAGGTCCTTACCTGGGAAGAGTCATATAAGGCAATTGAAAAGTGGCAAAGCAGCAGGTATGGATGGAATCCCCCCAGAGGTCTGGAAGGCTGGCGGCAAAACTCTCCATACCAAACTGCATGAGTTTTTCATGCTCTGCTGGGACCAAGAAAAGCTGCCTCAGGACCTTCGTGATGCCATCATCATCACCCTGTACAAAAACAAAGGCGAGAAATCAGACTGCTCAAACTACAGGGGAATCATGCTGCTCTCCATTGCAGGCAAAATCTTCGCAAGGATTCTCCTTAATAGACTAATGCCTAGTGTCGCCGAAAATGTCCTCCCAGAATCACAGTGTGGCTTTCGCGCAAACAGAGGAACTACTGACATCTGTCTTTGCCCTCAGACAGCTTCAAGAAAAGTGCAGAGAACAAAACATAGGACTCTACATCACCTTTGTTGACCTCACCAAAGCCTTCGACACCGTGAGCAGGAAAGGGCTTTGGCAAATACTAGAGCGCCTCGGATGCCCCCCCAAGTTCCTCAACATGGTTATCCAACTGCACGAAAATCAACAAGGTCGGATCAGATACAGCAATGAGCTCTCTGAACCCTTCTCCATTGACAACGGCGTGAAGCAGGGCTGCGTCCTCGCACCAACCCTCTTTACTATCTTCTTCAGCATGATGCTGAAACAAGCCATGAAAGACCTCAACAATGAAGACGCTGTTTACATCCGGTACCGCACGGATGGCAGTCTCTTCAATCTGAGGCGCCTGCAAGCTCACACCAAGACACAAGAGAAACTTGTGCGTGAACTACTCTTTGCAGACGATGCCGCTTTAGTTGCCCATTCAGAGCCAGCTCTCCAGCGCATGACGTCTTGTTTTGCGGAAACTGCCAAAACGTTTGGCCTGGAAGTCAGC
Organism: Narcine bancroftii; assembly: GCF_036971445.1. Taxonomy (NCBI): domain Eukaryota; kingdom Metazoa; phylum Chordata; class Chondrichthyes; order Torpediniformes; family Narcinidae; genus Narcine; species Narcine bancroftii. Next base: position 209,523,247 of record NC_091471.1, on the reverse strand, counting down.
CTGAAGAAAACTGAGGTCCTCCATCAGCCAGCTCCCCACCATGACTACCAGCCCCTCCACATCTCCATCGGGCACACAGAACTCAAAACGGTCAACCAGTTTACCTATCTCGGCTGCACCATTTCATCTGATGCAAGGATCGACAAAGAGATAGACAACAGACTCGCCAAGGCAAATAGCACCTTTGGAAGACTACACAAAAGAGTCTGGAAAAACAACCACCTGACGAAACACACAAAGATCAGCGTGTACAGAGCCATTGTCATACCCACGCTCCTGTTCAGCTCCGAATCATGGGTCCTCTTCTGGCATCACCTACGGCTCCTAGAACGCTTCCATCAGCCCTGTCTCCGCTCCATCCTCAACATTCATTGGAATGACTTCATCACCAACATCGAAGTACTCGAGCTGGCAGAGTCCACAAGCATCGAATCCACGCTGCTGAAGACCCAATTGCGCTAGGTGGGTCACGTCTACAGAATGGAGGACCATCGCCTTCCCAAGATCGTGTTATATGGCGAGCTCTCCACTGGCCACCATCTTGTGTAGTCTTTCAAAGAAGAGGTACAAGGACCGCTTAAAGAAATCTCTTGATGCCTGCCACATTGACCACCGCCAGTGGGCTGATATCACCTCCAACCGTGCATCTTGGCGCCTCACAGTTCGGCGGGCAGCAACCTCCTTTGATGAAGACCGCAGAGCCCACCTCACTGACAAAAGACAAAGGAGGAAAAACCTAACACCCAACCAACCAATTTTCCCTTGCAACCGCTGCAACCGTGGCTGCCTGTCCCGCATCGGACTTGTCAGTCACCAACGAGCCTGCAGCAGATGTGGACATACCCCTCCATAAATCTTCATCTGCGAAGCAAGCCAAAGAATATTAAATGAATTATGTGCCCAAGTGGAAGTGGTGGTGTTCAAAGTTAAATAATGGCCAAAAGGTTTCAAAAACCTCTGTTCCGCTATGATAAATAATTCTGTTTCTGCCTGCTACCTCTTAAACAAAATTCTACCTCTGATGGTGCAGTATTCTCTTGATTATTCATTAAAGGGTTATCCTATGTTATGTGCTAAAACTCAAATTTTTTTGGATTTCCAGACCTTCCAGCAAATGGACCTATTGAATGTTTTCCCACTCAATGACCGACTGCACAAACTTGGTTAGCCCTCAGCAAGTACCTAACATCTTGAGATTAGAACAAGGGGAGTTTAAATCTTAATTGTTAGGGAGACATTTGATCAAATTCTGACTGCTTATCAGTCTGTAGCCATCTTCAAATTAAAAAGATTTTAAGCAATTAACCCCACAGCATGAAAAATATATACTTACACAAATGGCAGTGCTTCTTAAGCGCCTTGACTTTACAACACCATATGACAAGGATTTCATAATAACTGCCTTCCAAATGACTTGTATTTTAACTTTCTGCCTTTCCAGCATCTCCATGATGTCTGGTAAATATTTACTAAAGCATCGAGTCCACGCTGCTGAAGATCCAGCTGTGCTGGGTGGGTCATGTCTCCAGAATGGAGGACCATCGCCTTCCCAAGATCGTGTTATATGGTGAGCTCTCCACTGGCCACCGTGACAGAGGTGCACCAAAGAAAAGGTACAAGGACTGCCTAAAGAAATCTCTTGGTGCCTGCCACATTGACCACCGCCAGTGGGCTGATATCGCCTCAAACCGTGCATCCTGGCGCCTCACAGTTTGGCGGGCAGCAACCTCCTTTGAAGAAGACCGCAGAGCCCACCTCACTGACAAAAGGCAAAGGAGGAAAAACCCAACACCCAACCCCAACCAACCAATTTTCCCCTGCAGCCGCTGCAACCGTGTCTGCCTGTCCCGCATCGGACTTGTCAGCCACAAACGAGCCTGCAGCTACGTGGACTTTTACCCCCTCCATAAATCTTCGTCCGCGAAGCCAAGCCAAAGAAGAAAGAAGAAAGAAATACAACTAAAGTAGTATTGAGGAAACGGTGGGCAAGGATTGGAGGGGTGACAGCATGATTAAATTTATTGGAGATGGGAAGCTAATTATCAATGCATTTTATGCTTGCTCCAAGCAGGAGGCCAGTGAGCCAGGATAACACATCTCTCCTAGTTCGAACACATCCGCACGCACAATCATTATCATAGATGTCAGATTGGACTTCCGGAGAGTGAATATGTGGGAAGTGATGGAGTCTCTGGATGCATCTTCTGTGTCTGCAGACCATCTGGTTGCTGTATTCACAGACATCTTCAAACTCTCTCTCCAACAGGGCTGGTACCTGTCCGATTCACGAAGGCCACTTCAATCCCAGTGCTGAAGAAAAATGTAGTGATGGGGATAAATGACTATCTGTGGATGGCTCTGACTCCACCATCATGAAGAGCTTCAAGAAGTTAGTACCAGCTAATCTGGACATATTCCATTTCACACGTCTCCAAAACAGGTCAACAGCAGGTGTCATTTCTTTGGGCCTACAATCGATACTGGAACATCTGGTCAATAAGGACATTTATGACTACATATCTGCTTTCAACTCAATAGTAAGAAACAAACTAATCACCAAGTTATTTGACTTTTGTATCAGCACCCTTCCTGTAAGTGGATTCACGACTTTTTAATCTCAAAGGTCGCAATCAATAAGGATTGGTGACAGCACCTCCTCCACAATCATCCTCAGTACAGAAGCACCACAAGGTATACTCATCTCCATTATACTCCTGTACACCCACAATTGCATGGCCTCAACTCTATCGAGAAACTTGCAGATGACTCTTCCATTGTAGGCAGAATATCAAACAACAATTTTGTGGAGTGTACAAGAGAGATAGAGGGACTCATGGCTTGGTTCAGGGAGAACAACAAGAGCAAAGAGCTGATCATAGACTTCCTGGGGTGGGGGTCGAGATCACACCACAGTCCAAATTAACCTGCTGAGGTGGAGGTAGCAGACAACTTTCAGCTCCTACGGGTAAACATCTTGTCCTTAGCCTTTGATCACTACCAACTGATCTGTCTCTATGTCTCTGTAGTTTGTACTATTTATTTGTATTATATATGAGAGCTCTCTACTGGTTTGCTTGCAAAACATCTTTAGTTGCTGCGTCGTAGTACTAAGTGACAATAAATTGGAACTGAAACAATATTTGATTTTTTTCCTTGATCTGCATTAATTTTGATTCACGATGGAGGACTTGTGAAATTTGCATAAAATATTTTTATGCATGATTCCTGCATACAAATTATTTGTAACTTGTGTTTAGTTTAATTGTTGAAGTTCAATCCAAAATGGCAACCAAATGTAGAGATGAGTAACCAGATTCAACTCTAATTTAAACTGCACTTTGGCTGAATGAATGTATATACAATTGGATTAGAAATATCCTCCCTCATTTATCATAAAGTATATACGATTGGATTAGAAATATCCTCCCTCATTTATCATGAAGTATATACGATTGGATTAGAAATATCTTCCCTCATTTATCATAAAGTATATACGATTGGATTAGAAATATCTTCCCTCATTTATCATAAAGTATATACGATTGGATTAGAAATATCCTCCCTCATTTATCATAAAGTATATACGATTGGATTAGAAATATCCTCCCTCATTTATCATAAAGTATATACGATTGGATTAGAAATATCCTCCCTCATTTATCAATAAAGTATATACGATTGGATTAGAAATATCCTCCCTCATTTATCATAAAGTATATATGATTGGATTAGAAATATCCTCCCTCATTTATCGTAAATTTAATACGATTGGATTAGAAATATCCTCCCTCATTTATCATAAAGTATATACGATTGGATTACAAATATCCTCCCTCATTTATCATAAAGTATATACCATTGGATTAGAAATATCCTCCCTCATTTATCATGAAGTATATACGATTGAATTAGAAATATCCTCCCTCATTTATCATAATGTATATACTATTGGATTACAAATATCCTCCCTCATTTGTCATAAAGAATATACGATTGGATTAGAAATATCCTCCCTCATTTATCATAATGTATATACGATTGGATTACAAATATCCTCCCTCATTTATCATAATGTATATACTATTGGATTACAAATATCCTCCCTAATTTGTCATAAAGAATATACGATTGGATTACAAATATCCTCCCTCATTTATCATAATGTATATACGATTGGATTACAAATATCCTCCCTCATTTATCATAAAGTATATACTATTGGATTACAAATATCCTCCCTCATTTGTCATAAAGAATATACAATTGGATTACAAATATCCTCCCTCATTTATCATGAAGTATATACGATTGAATTAGAAATATCCTCCCTCATTTATCATAATGTATATACTATTCGATTACAAATATCCTCCCTCATTTGTCATAAAGAATATACTATTGGATTACAAATATCCTCCCTCATTTGTCATAAAGAATATACGATTGGATTACAAATATCCTCCCTCATTTATCATAAAGTATATACTATTGGATTACAAATATCCTCCCTCATTTGTCATAAAGAATATATGATTGGATTACAAATATCCTCCCTCATTTATCATAAAGTATATACGATTGGATTAGAAATATCCTCCCTCATTTATCATAATGTATATACAATTGGATTACAAATATCCTCCCTCATTTATCATAATGTATATACGATTGGATTACAAATATCCTCCCTCATTTATCATACCTACAGTAATTGAATCAATATATTTTATTAAAACCAATTGTGCCTGATATCTAAGCTTAACATAAAATGTAAGGAAATGCAGGACAAAATGGTACAAATGCACATTTTGAACTTTATAATTCAGTGGAAATGAAAATATAACACACTAAGGTCATTCACTGCTCACATTAGATTCTCCATGCTGGATGTCTGGAGAACAATGCATACCAACTTCAATCAAAAATTAATTTAATTTTGTTTAGCCTGTTCAATTTACAAGTAATCACAATACTAATTGTAGCAATGATGTGAGGTTTTTCAAAAACCATTGTTGGGCTATCAACTAAAGGGGTGTTGAGGGCAAGGATTTGAGGGGTGACAACATGATTAGGATGATTGGAGATGGGAAGTTAATGATCAAAATCAGTTTGTAAGGGGAGTTTGTGTTGGGAAGGAATGCTGGTGAGATTTTCAAATAAGATAAAACAATATTCCAATAAAGGGAACGGTTTGCCATTCATTCTTCTCACCATCATTTTCATGATACGAGCAGGCATGTATTTTTTTTACATAATAGTAACCTGCAGTTGAGATCAAAATTGTGAACTGAGGAATCCAGGAATTGTATTCTAAAAGTGTTGTACAATTATAGCAAGATTTTTCTCAGTAACACTACCACATATCATTGATGGAAACTGAGCAGAGTTGTGAAGCGATCGATATTAGTCACTGCACTGGAGAAAATAGATTCAAACAGCTGATGATAACTAATAATTGAAGGATGGAGAATTCTTCACATTCCCAATTTCCAGTGAAATGATAAAGATGGTTGATTAGCAAATTTCAACTAATCAGAATTTCAACAGGAAATATTTTGGGCTAAATTTTGCTCAAACAGTAGAAATGGCCACATGCGTGGTAAATGTGTTTAACAAAATGCCCATACCATTGCTAAAGCATTTCTTTCTAATTTAAATGCACAGTACTGTGTACCAATTTAATCTTCTTTCCTTACCATCCACTTACCACCACCCACTCCATATCATTTGCAAAAGAGCACTCTTTTCACGAAGAAGGGATAAAACTACAGTCATGCACATCAGTGATTGGATTATTCAGGGACAATTTTAACTTTCATCTGTCTTGCATACAAGCTTGATATCAAGCTACGATTTCACAGTTGTTACAATACACAAATTTTCAATCAGTTACAAGTGGAACAAACACCAATGACTCAAGATAACAAGTGGACATAAATGATCATTGAAGTGACACAATGATCTTTGGTTATTAATATGACTAAGCCTCAAGATAATGCATCAAATTTTTTTTTGTTTGCATGCATTTATTCTGTCCTGTTGTAAAAGAGCTGTTGTATACCACTTGGACAACACACCAGAAATACAACCCTTAAACAAAAAGCAGTCTATATATTTTCTATTTTCATCCCAGTTAATTGGCTGTGCAGTGTCCCGGGTTAGGAAGCCCTTTGTGCTGTTTCACTGGGCCACAAATTACTTTTCCACTGAACACACTCATCCCCAGGGAACAGTGTTCTACCTTCAAATGGAAATGGCTGACTTTCTGCTGTCCCTTTTCCACTAGTTTTATCAGCATGTCGTGTCAGCAAACGGCAGGGATACGAATAGGGGTAGAGGTAGTTAACCCCTGGCATGAAATAACGTCATTTGACACTGGCACTCGGACAATGTTCCTTTTCCACTGGACACTGTCCCAGTAAATTCTCAGTTAATTTCTGGGACAGGGTCCCAGTGGAAAATGGGCTTTTGATTGCATGTGTATAACACTAATAACAAACCTTCTACCGAATATTCTGGTAAGAATTTTAAAAATTGCTGAGATATTACAAAGCAAATATAGCTAATTTTGTTGCAAATTAAAATAACTTAATTGGTATTGAAATTAACTTGCACAATTGAAGCCACTTAACTGACAATCTAAAATCAGATTCTGTGCAGTACGATATTTAAACTCGTGTTCAACAGTGCTCAATTCACAATAATAATAATAAGCTGAACCTTCTGATCTGCATGCATTTACTGTTGGTACTTAACTTCATTTCCAGTGGGAAGCTTGCATAATTGGTGCAAGGGTTCCCTGAATGCCGAGCCAGCCACCATGCAATTTTGGATTTACCAGTGAGACAGCTCCTGGCTGTGCTGCTGGGAGTTTGAGTGTAGAAGGCATTGAGTTCGCCTGGGAGTAAAGCTTTGCAGCAAAGCTTTGGATTTGGTTTTAAAGCAGGTTACATCATTTTAGGCCCTGCCACAGGGCAGACCGTCAACACACTTTCCACCACACATCTGTAAAAATGTGCAGGGTTTCTGGTGTCATACAAAACCTCCACAAACTCCTGAGGAAGTAGAGGCGTTGACATACTTCCTTCACGATGCCCATAGTCTGTTGGGTCATGAAAATGCCCTCTGTGATAGTGACTCCTAAGACTTGGTGTAGCAGTGATCAGTGTGCTGTGACCTCTGGTACAGAAGGTCATGCGCTGGTGATAATTAGGCAAAGTTTTCTTGAGACAGGTCTAGTTAAAGTCATCGACTTTATAGTGTGTCAGGGTGGGCTATCTCATTTACTGACCACATCATGCAGCTCCACAAGTGCCTGTCTGTGATCAGGGATATAAACTCTGGTGATTATCACTGATGAGAACTCTTGGGGTAGATGGAAGGGTCTCCATTTAATCCAGTCTTGTAGCGTGATTGATAGCACTCAGAGACTTGTATGGAGCACAAACATGCTTTTATTACAAATAATAGCCGATATCTACAATGGTCTTTAGGTAAATTGGAGGTAAGGCAGGAAAACAGACTGATGGGGGTGGAGCCAAGAGGAGGGGCCGGTCGTCTAATCTACCCATAGACAGTGAATTCACTGCATTCACCCCTTCCTTCAGAGAGAACCTGCGGGTGAAAACAGAGACCGTTCAGCAACACTAGCTTTTTACAATTATTTATGTTGAGTCTGTCTGAGGGCCTGGTTATTCTGGTCAAGGGCCTTGGAACTGGTGGACTTTGCTCTTCCAGAACTTCTTGTGCCTCCTGTGGGTCTTGGAATCTGGGACACAAAGGGAGACTTGGGGGTTCAGGATCCGATGGTTGTGTGGTTGGAACCACGTCGCCCGGAACCCTGCAAAGGGTATTTGGAGGTTCCAGGCCTATTGTGGCTGTTGGGACCTCAGTTCCTGAAGGTGCCAGGTTTCTGATCGAGACAGTGTCCTCTCTGCCATCCGGGTATGCCACATCAGTTTGCATGCAGTAGGTGTTCTCTCTCAACCAGAAGATCCATTTTGCTTCTCCTCACGTGCTTTTTCAGTAGGACTGGTCTTGCTGAAGGAGTGATCCCCAACATGGATTTCCTCGGGAATGAAAACCTTAGTTCATGAGGAGTCACAGTGCAGAGAAGCGATCTTATGGAGTGAAGCACGGTGGGCAGAACCTCTTGCCAGTGTGAGTCTGGAAGGCCTTTTGTCCAGAGAGCTAAACTTCACAGCTTTCCAAGCCATTGTATTCTCTTTTTTCAACTTCTCTTTTTTCAACTCATTCTGCTTGAGGCGAAGCCTCTTACAAGCAGGTATCAGTTTAGCTCTTCGCACATAAATGATGAGCTCCGGTCACGATGAATATAGGTGGGATACCCAAACATGGTGAAAATGGAGTGCAGAGCTCTGATGACTGGTGGTGGAGGTGTCTGGGCAATGGATAGCAAACAGAAAACATGAGTACTCATCAATAACATTAAGAAAGTAAATGTTTCTGTTGGTGGAAAGAAGGGGCCCTTTGAAATCGACGCTGAGCCGTTCAAAGGGGCGGGAAGCTTTGTCAAGATGGTAGAAGTGTGGTTTGCACAGAGTGCAGCCCTGGCATGACCTGGTCATTTCCCTGATGTCTTCAATAGAGAAGGGCAGGTTGCATGCCTTGACGAAGTGGGCCATGCAGGTGATGTCCAGGTGGCAGAGCTTGTCATGAATTGACCACAACTGGTTGGTGTGTGCAGCAGCATAGCTTCCTCAGGATAAGGCATCTGGAGGTTCATTGAGTGCACTTGGCCTATACACTATCTCATAGTTATAGGTGGAGAGTTCGATCATCCACCTCGCTATCTTGTCATTCTTTATTTTACCTCTTTTTGTGTTATTGAATATGAATGCTATAGATCACTGATCAGTGAGCAGTGTAAATTTCCTGTGGCCAGGTAGTGCATCCAGTGCCTGATGGCCTCCACAATGGCTTGACCCTCCTTCTCTACAGGCAGGTTTCAGAGCTCATGGCCTTGTAGGGTACAGGAAAAAAAAGTTACCAGCCTGCCCGCCTGGTTAAGGGCCATGGCCAGAGCTAAGTTGGATACACCACTCTCCACCTGGAATGGTGAGGTTTTTGTCCACTGCACGCACGGTGGCCTAAGTGATATAGTTTCTGACGTAGCTAAAAGCCGCCTGGGCTTCATCCGATAATGGAAAGGAGGTGGATTTTAAAAGGGGGCAGACCTTGACAGCATAATGGGGTACCCACTGGGCGTACTATGAGAAGAAGCCCAGACACCCCCTTAAAGCTTTCATCGTCCTTGGGATCGGGAGGTATAAGAGGGGGCGCATACGCTTGGGGTCTGGGCCAATGACGCCATTCTCCACCAGTTAACCCAGGATAGCTAGACATTTAATCCGGAACGCACACTTACTGACATTGTACGTTAAGTTCAGGCATTTGGCTGTGTGGAGAAACTTCTGAAGATTGGTGTCATGGTTCTCCAGATTGTGTCCGCAAATGGTGACGTTGTTGAGATAGGGGAAGGAAGCTCTTAATTCGTACTCATCTACCATTTTGTCCATCTGCCTCTGGAAGACCGAGACCCCGTTTGTAATACCAAAAGGGACCATCTGCCTCGAATGTTGTGTAGGGATGGTCCTCAGAACAGATTGGTAGCTGGTGATATTCAGCTTTCAGGTCAATGGTCAAATAGACCTGTATTGCGCAATTTCATTCACCATGTCAGAGATTCGAGGGAGGGGGTATATGTCCAGGAGTGTGAAACGATTAATAGTTTGGCTATAGTCAATCACTAGCCCGGGCTTTTCTCCCCCTCTCACAACTACCACCTGGGCTCTCCACGGGGTGTTGCTAGGTTCAATTATTATTTTTCTTTTAAACAGCCGCTGTGTTTCGGCTCTAATAAATTCTCGGTCCCCTGCACTGCATTGCCTGCTCTTTGTGGCTATCAGCTTACAGTCATGGGTTAGGTTCTGAAACAAGGGTGGGGTGGGGTTCGATATTCAGCGTGGAGAGACTGCAAGTAGCTTTTGAGACCTTCCGTTCCGCTCAGTGATTGGGAGGAGTGGGCCTGAGTAACTCCATAGTCCCGCTTTTAAGGTGACACAGGAAGTCTAGGTCCAGCAACATAGACACACACAAATCCTCCAATACATACAAAAATCCCCCCCCTTTACAGTTAAGTGTACTGTACAATACCCCTAAATGGCGCTGAGCACGATTGCGACGCTAGATAAATATGGTAGTCCATTGGGTAAACTTTTAAGTTGTACTGCCGAGCAGTCAGAGTTTATAAAGCTTTCAGTTGAGCCAGTGTCTTAAGCAATACGTCAGATGACTGTTTACCCTACCTGCATTGTCGAGTTGTTCAGCTGGTGGGGTTTTGCCTGGTTGAAGACGACTGATGCCAGCGCTCCAGAGGCTGCATTGTTCTCCCTGTCAACGTTGTCTTCAACCAAGGGCCGGGAAGATGGCATCGACCACGAAGAGCAGCAAGATGGTCACCATTCCCTCACTTCCAGATTTCCTCAATACTTCACTTCTGGTAGGAGTTCCCACCATGAGGCGCAGCAAGATATCAGCCATGAGCACATGGAGAGGTAGGGACCCAAACTTGTGGGCTTGAGCATGGGGCATACGACGGTTTGGGGTTCGCACATGTGGTTGCCTTTTTGGGGTTTCGCCCAGTGTCCCCTCTTACCGTATCCTGAACACACGGAATCTTTCACGGGGATGTTTGGCTTGTCCACAGAAGTAGCATCCCTGGTTGCATGTGGCTGCAGTAGTCGTTACTAGGGATGGCTGAGCTCTGCAGGCCTGGTCTTCCAAGAAGGTGCCACTTTCATTAGAGAGCTCGTTCGCTCCCAGTGGGCCTGTTCAAGAAATTTTGCTAGATCGAGGGTACTGGCAAGATCCTTCTTTCCCAATTCTAGCAGTTGCTGCTTCAAGTACCTCGATATCACTCCTTCCAGTACCTTGATATCACTCTTTCCATGAGTGTATCCCAGACTTGCTCTTATTCTCATCCAGGCTGAGCCCGCTTCGTAGTGGCACTTTCTCATCAGTATCCATAGTTCCAAAACATAGCTGTCCAGTGATACACCCGGTCGTTGCCGACATTGTGAGAGTTGCACGTCGTTCTGAGGCCTCATGCAGTGATGGCCATCTCGTACATTGAGCAGTCCCTGATGACTGCATATCCCTTGGGACTGACTCGGGAGAGGAGGGCTGATCTCCAGAGGCTGTCAGAGTGGAAGACTGGATGCATTCCAACCAGTAGGCAAATTCTTCCAGGACCTCTGGGGACAGAGGGTCGTCCTGGAGCTTCCATCCCATTTCCAAAAGTAAGTTAATAAAATTGTAACGTGATTGACAGTACTCGGAGACTTGTGTGGAGCACAAACATGGTGTTATTAGCTTCAATTAACAGCCAGTATCTACAATGGTCTTCAGGTAAATTGGAGTTAAAGGGGTAAAACAGGGTTTATATCGGGACCAATGGGAGAAGGAGTCAAGAGGAGGGACTGATCATCTAATCTATCCATAGACAGTGAATTTCAGTTCATTGTAAGTATATCCCATGATCTTAGTCTCAAACTGGTGTACCTGGCAGGTGGAGGGGATGGTGTTACAGAATAAGTTAATACAATTATGGAATAAATATACCTTAAGGGGTAAGGTTAGATTTTGGGGGGGGGGGGGGTTTAGGTTTAGGTATTAGTTTACATTCTACAACAGACTAACATTTCACAAAAGATATCTCATTTAAAATGTAAGAGCTATGCCCAAGTATGGACTCCAAGTCTACAGTGACTTTACAGAAACCATGAAGGGTGCCTGTGAAGACTTCACAAGTAGGTGTTAATTGGACTGATGTTGTAGAATTTAAATGGACTATTGTCTTTAAAGAAATAGCATGTTTTTTGCAAAGAGAAGAGAAAAAAAGCATCCCATTCTTTGGGGGGGGGAAGAGAGCGAGAGAGGGAGAGTTTTACTGTAGCAGTTGGTGTTAAAGACTGCAAGTTTTGCAGACCTCCTGCAAGACCCCAATTGAAGATGGGTTTTGAGTTCAGAGTTTAGCCTATTCTAAATCCTTGTAGTCAATTACAAGAAGCTCCTGAAATAGGGGAAAAAGAGGAACCCTTAGTGGTGACCTTGAAGAAGAGGTTATCTTTTGGAAAAACCCACTTTGGGGCAAGTTTCTTCGGCAAGACACTGAAGTGGCTGATTGAAGGAAATCAGTTTGTGTGTCCAACAAACAATGGATATTTCTCTGAAACCAACAAAGACCTTCTTGAGTGGTAACAATTTAATTTAAAGCACCAAAGCCTGGTGAATATCATAAATGTTAAATTCTGTGCACAGTATGAAAATTGCCTGATACCAGTGAACTTGGAGGAGTGAAACGTGAATGACTGGACAATGAAACAAAGAACTTTCCTGAACACATAAACATTACATGCATGTACTTTTAGAATCAGAAGAGGGTTAAGTTAAATTAATAGTAATAAGTTAAATATTGATATTATTATGTATGGTTTTTGGAGTCCTCTAGGCTTGTAACAATGGAGATTAGAGGGGGAGAATAGAACATTGTGTGCACCAGGTTCCTGCCACAAAATAGTAACAGTCCCTTCTGGCCCATGCCGTCCAAATATGCCAATTAACCTACAAACATGTATGTTTTTGTTGGATAGGAGGAAACCAGAGCACCCGGAGGAAACACGTACAAACTCCTTACAGGCACTGCCTGATTCGAAGCTGGTTCACTTGTGCTGTAATAGCCTTGTGCTAATCACTATGCTATCTGAGCTACAAACAAGTATTTGAAGGAAACAATTAAATACCTAATTTATTCAAATAATGGTCTCAAATATTTTCTTACAATATCTGTTTTACACTTCAAATTTGAGCTTCCTCACAGATGACTGATATTGTTTCAGTCTATACCACTGAACTTATTTCTTCTTGCCTTAACTCCAACCTTTCTTTATCCCCTAGTCCAGCCAAACTCCCACTTACATCCTTGAAATCATTGAAGACCTGTAAAAATTTGAAAGTTTCCAATTTACTGGTTTCATCTGGGTCACCTTTACCACTACACCTCCATCCCACATCGGAATGGTCTGAGAGCACTCCTGCTTGAGCAGAGGGCCAACCAGATCTCCTCCACCAACATATGCAGTTGCCTGCTCGACCTATTCTCAATGAACCAAATTCACCTTCGTACAGGTGGCAACTCACACAGACACCTGTCTTGTGAAATATGTGAGGAACCTGTAGAAGCTGTAGGCTACTGGAGACTGCAGTTGGAAAACTTGCGATGGACTGCTGGAGACTGGCTGGAGGATACCAGGTATCAGAATCGCGATACGAGGAGGTGCCGAGGGCACTGAAGGGTTCCTGATCGTGTCTGAGGTTCAGATTTGGACCTCGGGTTACCAATGATTTGGTCTGGAATCTGTGTGGCTGTGGAAGCGCTGGATGCGAATCTACAGACACTCGGTGACTCTGGGAGACTCTCTTTTCCTTCTCTCTCTCTGACTGAAAGTCTGACTAAGTCTAACTGTTAGAGGCGCTTATGCAATTCCTGCCGGTAGCAAATCTGTCTGCCTTGCAACAGGCAAAAAGAAATTTCATGTTATATAATACTGTTTTATTACTATGACAATAAATCGAATCTTGAATCTTTCCCAATCCAAACCTGCACCATTTATCTCTCCCCAAACCCCGTGGGAAGTAACTTTGCCCATTACCTGAACTTGAGCTTCTCTCAGAAGTCTATGAGTTCACTTTCTGTTCTGAGATCCATACAAGAACTCAAGACTGATACTTTAGTGTAATATTTAGCTGTCCTGTTGCAAGTTCAAAGTGAGGGAGGGTTACTTGGACATGATATTCCAGGAAGGTGTGACACCACTTCAATCGACGACTTCTAAACTGCTGTATGGTCAGTGTGATTACAAACACTGTGAGTGCAGAAAAGACAGGTAGAGGTTTCCAAAGGATAGGCCAAGAACAGCCTCAGTGCTTACTCTTATTCAATGGGTACTTGGTTCCTATTCCCCACATGAACAAGAGTGGGAACTGCAGAGAGGATCTGGAGATCATTCACAGCACCATTTAACCATTCAAATTTGTCGGTGGGGGCAGGAAGGGGGGGGGTGAAATGCAGTAGTCAAAGGGGACAGCATAGTTAGGAGAACAGACACCATTCTCTGCCACAAAGACAGAGTCCTGAAGGCTTCGTCTTCTGTCTCATGGATGGGTTAAGGACTTTTGGGCTGGAGAAGAATTTGGAATGGGAAGGGGAGGATCCAGTTGTCCTAGTTCATGTTAACTTGAACATAAACAAAGGTGTATAAAGGAAGTTTTGAAGATTTAAAGAGCAGTACTGAGAATAGAAGCAGTAGATAATAATGTAGAATTGATTTGGGTTGAAATCATGAATAGATGGGGGAACAACTAGAATGTACAGAGAATGGCAATTTCATGGAAGATTTTCCTCAACATATTCATTAGATGAACCAAAGTGGAAATTGGATTCAGAAGGATTTGTGGAATGCATCACGTTTTGCTTCTTGATATGGTATTTCATGGAACCTACCTGAGAAGAGGCTATTTTGGATTTGGTCATCAGTAATGAGTAAGGATCAACATATTTTGTGGTTAAAGATTCAATATTGGTAGTGACCACAATATGATACAAGTCAGGAAGAGTGATAGTAGTAGGGAAATTCCATAGTTTGTGGACACATTTATGTATTTCAGTGGCTGAAACGCAGACATCAGGATGATGTTACCTCCCTGGTGGCAGGCTCAAGGATGTCTTACTATTATGGCAGGTTCAGAGCATTCTGAGAGGGGAGGGTGAGTAGTCAGAGGTCATGCTCCATATTGGCAGTCAATAACATAGGTAAGAAGGGAGATGTAGTCCTGTATAAATGTTTGAGAACTAGGTAGCAAGCTAAAAAAAGCAGGACTTCTAGGGTTATAATCTCAAGATTATTAGCAATACCATGTGCTAGTGAGACATGAAATAGAAGATAGTGTTGCTCAGTACTTGGCTAACAAGCTGGTGTGCAGGAGGGAAGGTTTGAGAAATATGGATGATTGTATATCTGGATCTTTGGATTCTCTTCCAGGGTAGGTTCAACCTGTACAAGCTAAGTGAGTGTGTTGGTAAGCTTGCAGATGATACTAAGATTGGTGACATTGTTGACAGTGTAGAGGGTTATCAGAGAATACAAAAGGATATCACTCAGTTACAGATGTGGACAGAGAAATGGCTGATAGAGTTTAATCCAGAAGTGTGCATTTTGTATTTTGGGAAGTCAAATATAAGAGGAGCATT
Source organism: Narcine bancroftii (assembly GCF_036971445.1). Classification (NCBI taxonomy): domain Eukaryota; kingdom Metazoa; phylum Chordata; class Chondrichthyes; order Torpediniformes; family Narcinidae; genus Narcine; species Narcine bancroftii. The sequence continues at coordinate 209,507,916 of NC_091471.1, read as the reverse complement.
GATGTACAGAGGGATCAGGTCCATAAAAATGATCATGCAAGTAGACAGAATAATGAAGAAGGCATGTGCCATGCTTGCATTCATTGGTTGGACACTGAATATAAAAGTAAGGAAGTCACCTTGCAGCTATATAAAACTTTGGTCAGACTGCATTTGGAGTATGGTGTGCAATTCCAGTTGCCCTATTACAGGAAGGATGTGGACAATGAATGAGAGGGTATGAACTGCAAAGAGACTGAACAAACTTGGGTTGTTTCCTCTGGAGTGTTGGAGGCTGAGGGATAGTTTGAACAAGGTCATAAAATTATGAGACATAGATAAGGTCGACAGTGAGCATCTTTTTCCCAGGGTGACAATGTCACACCACAGGACATGATTTAATGTAAGGGACTAACGTTTAAAGAAGATGTGTAATGCAAGTTTTTTTTAATACACTGAGTACTTGGAATGGGCTGCCAGGAGTAGTGGTGGAAGCAGATACAACAGTAGCATTTAAGAGTCTTTGAAATAGACACATGAATAAGGAGTACAGTATGATGTGCAAGTTACAGAGTTTTAGTTTAACTTGGGCATCGTTCTGCATTGAGATGGTTCCAGTGCTATGCTGTCTTATGTTCTAGTTTCACATATAGTTTGAAAGTGAACACCACAAGACCAAAACCGCTGTCATCAACTTAATTAAGAGCAATTATATGGTACAAGGGTGAACAGGGAAAAATAAGCCAAGAGACAAGTCAGTAGATGAATAGGGACAGATATTAAGAGCTGCTTCACAATACTCAGCCACAATTTATCCCTATTAGAAAGAGGAATTCAGGTAAAAGAGGCATAATCTGTGCTTAATAAAGGTAGTCAAGAACAATGTTATATTAAAAATTAGGGTTTACAACTATCAAGGGCTGGTGGTAAGTAAGAGGATTAGGACATTTTTAGTATCCAGCAGTGTAAGGGGAAAAAGTTCCAAGAAAGAAAAATATTCATTTTGAGAGAAAACCTGTATGCGCAATCAGTTTACATCCATGCATACATTTTTACCAGTAGAAAAGTCATGAAAAAGGAGGCAAAGCAAGGAAAAAAGACATCAGACATTTAAAACTGTGGAGCGTAGAAATTTCTTCTCTCAAAGAGTACTGAATATATGGAATTTCTACCCTGAGCATGGTGGACACCAGGCCATCACATAGATTAGAAGTGGAGACAGATCGAAGAATTGAAGAGTATGGGGAACTGGCATAGAAGTTAAGGTCAGCACCAATCAGCCACGATCATATGGATTGGGTAGGATTGAAAGCCCTGGTGGCTTACTTCTGAACTTTTAAAAATGTTCTTGCGGAAGTGATATCTTTTGCACACAATGTTAAACACCCACTGCCCCCACCTTCCTTGGATGGACAAAAATGACTCTATAACAGCATTTAAACAGCCACAGGAAAAACAAATGGGAACTTGCAAGTCTAAAGAGAGCATGTAAAAACACAAAGCTGGACAAACTCAGCAGGTCAATAGTGACCTTTATATAGCAAAGGTAAAAATACATAACTAACTTTTCGGGTTTTAATTTCTGATACCAATTTTATTAAAACTCCACACATGTGATTAGTTATTAAACAAGTTTCAAATAAACTCATTGATTTATAGTCTGTTAATCTATAAGCAGGATGCTGGATTTATTTTGTATGAAGCCAATTAGCCTGAATGAATCACACACGCTAAGATAGAGATTTTATATAGTACCTTAATCCTGGAACAACATGAAACAGTTTAACTTTACTTACAACTAGGTCTACTCAAAACTTTTTTCTTTTTCTTCTTTACACAATCAATACAACTTCACTTGCGTGGTATCTCATGAATAATGTTCATGGAACATCTGCTCTGGTTTTAAGGGGTGTTCGGATGACATAACCAAATTGAAGGGACTTGGTTAATCTGCAAGGATAAAGTTCAAGTAGTTCATTGACCTTTTCTGAACTCTAAGATTATAGTGTTCAACTCTAATTTATCTCTCCTACTGAAGACATTTTTAAAAAGTTACCAACACAAAGAGATAATAAAAAATTAACATTAAACAAGATAATCTAATAGAACTTGCCCTTTTCAATTTAATGTGCAAAATAACAAGTTTAAATTAAACCATTAGATTTTGAAGATTGCTTTCATCAGCCATCACCATTATGAAAAATTATCTGAGCACAAAGGTTTTTTTTGTAGAGCATTATGTTAAGCACAAAAGCACGTGGGATGTCAATTAAATGGCTTGCTCTTGTGCTGAAGACAGCAGGGGAAGGACAACCTAGTTAAAGTACAAAATAGAAAACACTTTTATCCATTAACATCAGTTCACCAAATCTCCGCCCCTTTCTCCATCCCACTTTCTCTTAAGACTTTGACCTCACTCCTACAAATGCTCCACTCATTAGTCCAGTCTCCTTTAAATTACTAACCTACATTGCGAACAATCCACATAGTGCAATTATGACCCTGATTCTTTGACAAGCTTTAAAAAAAAACTTGCTTTTATATGCTGCAAAACAATCTGTGGCTTTTTAGAGCCAACAAATTAATTTCAAAGTGCAGCAACTAATGCAACGGAAGAAATGTAGCTGCAAGTTTGCACAGGGTAAGACATTAATAGCAATGTGGTAACAGCTAATTTATTTCAGCAATGCTTAATGAGGGTAAAATATTGGTAGGACATCAACAATACCTCTTTTGCCTTTCCTCAGAACATAGTAATTGCAATTTTTAAAGTGACTTGCCAGCAGAGTGACTTGGATTCAATAGATTATCCAAAGCACAGTTTTTGTTTCAAATTTTTACTTGATGCTATATTGGGTCAAATCTGCCTTGATTTCATTCTTAGCTCCATCTTCAAGATCAATTGAATACTGCAAGGCATAAAGTCAAGACAGAACAAGCTTCCAAAATTATTTAAAACTAAATAAAATTTCATCAGGTTTCAAGCAGAGGAGAAATTGTGAATGGGTTACTTAAGTTCAAATCAACTCCTTGAATGGAAGGGTAATTTTACCTCATTTTAAACACTTGCAATCACTGGCACAATACCTCAAATGCCTTTCCATTTACCTATTACCATGACAGCCAGCTTTGAGGAAACAAAGTGCAATGCTGCCCACCCTGGACTTCTGCTTTAATGTTTAACAGATGAAATCAAGTCGGGCTGGTTTCCCTCAATAAGTACTTTACAACCCAACGTCAATTGCTTTTACTTCTACCCTGAGACCTGTGTCCACGTAAAAAAAATCAAAGGCAGTTTGTGGGAACCAAGATGCTTCAAGGATTCCAGCAGAAACAAAGAAATGGGAAGGCTAAACAAACAGATCATGCAACCCATAATCATTCAGCAAAGTGAAGATTAATTAGCAAAAATTAGTCACAGTACCTAAAGTTATTTACCACTTTGTAATTTCAGCTGCAGAACTAGTTGTTTATAAACAACCCAATTTTAATCACCTTTTCAATTTAATTATTTGCTTGCCCCTAAATGTTAGCTCAGTACACAGATTCTTATTATCAAATGGCTGTGAATTTAAATTCTACACTATCTTTTAAATATCAATGAAGAGCATTTAGTGGTTGAGGAGCCATATTTCATGATTGCAAGAAATTAAAGCAAGTGTCAGTATTTTAAAATTTTAAAAATTTATTTTCATTTTATTAAGTGCTGTATTTTTAAAACATTTATTCAAATATGTTAGATTAATTTGTTAATTGATTCAGAATATTTTGATGCTTCCAAGCATCAGAAACATTTACTACATTTTATGCAGACATTTTGGATGGCTGCCTAACTACTGGGCGAGGATTAGCCAGTTGTCAATGTTTTTTTCAGTAGTTCTGTTGATGGGGTTCTTCTCAGTAGTTCTGTTGATGGGGTTCTTCTCATAAAGGTTAGGTTGATGGAAAAGATGCCAGCCCTGCATTGCACTGGCCATTACCATCAAGGTTTCAGCAAGCTTTGCCTAGGAAGGATTTGAGATGATGTTATTCAGAGATGATGGTGACATGTAATATTTTCTCATGCTTCTGAGGAAGTAGAGGCACTGGTGGATTTTCTTGGCCACTGCATCGCCGTGAGTGGACCAGGACAAGTCACTGGAGATATTTACGCTTAGGATTTAAAACTATCTACTATCAGAACTGATGATGTGGACTGGGAGTGAGCTCTGCCTTCTTCCCCTCCAAATGTCCATAAATAGGTCTTTGGTCCTGACACCAAGCAACAAGTTCCTCTATCTCTCTTCTATACTGTCACAGCAAAGCACCAATATAGGTTTTGTTCAATTGACCTGGATTAAAACTTGTTTACCAGTGAACTATAGTTCCCGCCTTCCTGAAAACTTCTGAGACCCAAGTCACAAGCATACAAAGCCATTGGAACAATACAAACAATGATGTCTACATTAAATCCCAACAAATTCACTGGTATGTTAGCCAAACCAACATCCCAATCCTCTCCTAGGCCAATTTCCTATGATTGAGTCACTAGTCACCCTCAGTTGAGCTGGTCACAAGCCCGACAAGCTTCCAAAATCCACATCAGATCAATCTTCAAAGGAGATTATCAAATAGAGATAAGATTCAAAGATTTACACAGCACTTCCTTTAAAACTGCAACATTCCCTCTGACTCTTGGGAACCTCTAGTTCAAGTGTTTGAAGCGAAAGCATTCCAATGGTTTTGAGATGCAGTGGAAGTTCATTGAAGTCCTGCATAAACAGGTTGGGGGCACATGGCCTCACAAATTACTCTTTTGTAACCAATCCCAACCCCACCCCGTTCCCAGAAAATCTAAGGAAGAGCCTGTGGTTCACAAGGTAGCCTCCTTCATCATCTTGAAACTAATAAAACCTCAGTTCCAGGGAACTGTCTAGGAAGACACAGCAAGAGAAATATATTTAAAAGCAGATAGTTATTTGTCTATTTTTATTTTACAGACTCAATGCTTCAGCCTGGGGATAAAAGCAGTTTTTGAGAAGTGAAGTCAAGTATATAAAATTTTAAATTCCAATCCAACTTAAAATATTGCTTTATATTAAACTATGGGGGTGGGGGCGGGGCAGAAAAAGATACAAGTTCAAATTAGTAGGTAATTTCTAATTCTTCCTTTGTCTTCAACAAAGTAATATGATTGCAGCGGGTAGACTGGAAGCAAAGCACTGGGTAAATTTTGGATAAAATAACAGAAAATACTGTAAACACTGGAAATATTCAGCAGGTCAAGCCACAATAGTGGAAAGGGAAACAAAGTTATTGTTTTAGGTTGAAGGCCCTTTTTTTTAAAGAATCAAAAGAGATAAAAGAAGCTCGGTGAGCTGCAGGTGGGGGAAGGATGTGTCAGACAGGGTACAATCAGGGTGACCATAAGGAAAAGTTGTAAATACTGATCAAATTTAGGAAGCAGTTTCATTACCACAATGGAGAATCAGCAACTCTGATATGTATGAACTAGTTATCCGTGATAACCAAAAGTTATTTAGGCCTGAACAAAAGAATTTGTTAAACAAAGATAAAACAAAAAAAAATATACTTTCAATGGTTTGATTGCATTACAAGTCAATAGTTTCTGGCTATGTTTGCGACATTTTACTACAGGCTATTTAATTATGCAGACCATATATTTTTACATTGCAAGAACTTTCTTTTAAATGAAACATCTCCAATGGTGCAATCTAACAATAACCAAATGCAATTGAACAAAACCACCCCAACCTGCAATTCACTTAGCAGAGGTACGTAACACTGAAAGTTGTACCTTATAACAGCTGAAAAGGTGGGATTTTGCTCAAGTTGCAGCTTGTATGTAGAAACAGCTTGCAATATGGTACTAAAATTAAAATCTGACAAGTCATTATAATGCATGAGAAAGAAAAAACAAATGCTCAACAATATATAACAACTTTTCCTTTAAACAAATACAAATGTAGTTCACTGCACAGTAAGAATGCCACCTACACAGGATTGTTCTTTGGCTTGGCTTCGCGGACGAAGATTTATGGAGGGGTAATGTCCACGTCAGCTGCAGGCTCGTTTGTGGCTGACAAGTCCGATGTGGGACAGGCAGACACGGTTGCAGCGGTTGCAGGGGAAAATTGGTTGGTTGGGGTTGGGTGTTGGGTTTTTCCTCCTTTGTCTTTTGTCAGTGAGGTGGGCTCTGCGGTCTTCTTCAAAGGAGGTTGCTGCCTGCCGAACTGTGAGGCGCCAAGATGCATGGTTTGAGGCGATATCAGCCCACTGGCGGTGGTCAATGTGGCAGGAACCAAGAGATTTCTTTAGGCAGTCCTTGTACCTCTTCTTTGATGCACCTCTGTCACGGTGGCCAGTGGAGAGCTCGCCATATAACACGATCTTGGGAAGACGATGGACCTCCATTCTGGAGACGTGTCCTGCCCAGCGCAGTTGGATTTTCAGCAGCGTGGATTCGATGCTGTCGGCCTCTGCCATCTCGAGTACTTCGATGTTGGTGATGAAGTCACTCCAATGAATGTTGAGGATGGAGCGGAGACAATGCTGGTGGAAGCGTTCTAGGAGCCGTTACATGTCAATTAACACACACTGCTGAGATCTTTATACTATTACTTAATCTCCTATTCCATCTTCATTATCTTCATCTTTAGGAAATCTTTCTATTCTTTTTCTCTTTAGGTTCTTGCATGGATTCCGATTGAACACTTTTCAAAAGACCACCAACATGGTATCTCCAAGTCTTCTTATAATTAAAACAGCTCCAACCTGTTCAACCTTATTATTACCAACAATTCAGTTCCATTCTTTGATATCTAGCCTTTTCTGCTCTCTGCAATGCTTCAATGTCCATTTTACAGCATCGATACCAGAACAGTTCTTGAAGTCAATCCATCTTGATACAAATATCAACACTTAGTTATCGTCTTTTTAAAATTCTTGCTTCAAAAATCACTTTTAATTATTTGTTTACCTACATCCTTTGCATCATTATCCACAACATGTGGTCCATATTTCCCACATCTTCTTGTACAATATAAATCTAAAATCTATGACATAATGCTTCCTCAGCATTGCTTCAAAGTCCCAATTTGGTATCATCTGTAAGTTCGAATACAAAATTACATGACCAAGTCAAGAATATTAATTTAGGAGAATAAATGTGGTCTGCTTTCAATACTCAATCTGAATAATAATCTTTTAACTCCTCCACTCTGCCTTTTATTTATTTGCCATCCTTACAGTTTATTCTCCCGTCAATTCTGAATGGACCTTTGTCATAGTTGCTATGTGGCACTCTCTGGCATCATGAAGATTTAAATATTGATATTTCCTACATACTCTTGTTACCTTTACATAATTCTGTTCACTGATTTAAGCGTGGCTTAGATCAGACAGTCTCAACCTTTTTATGGTTATTGTTACGAGCCCAAAGGACCCCAAAACCCAGCAGCAATAGATATTCACCACGACAAATGGTTACTTAAACAAAAGTTGTTTTTAATTATCTTTAAACATGACAACAGAATCAAACTCATCTCTATTAACTTAACTAATCCCCAACTTAACCCCCTTCTAATTCTAAGCGCATGAGTACGTAATATGTGTGTAAATTTAAGAAAAGTTCTTTGGTTCACAGTTCAATCTCACTTCTCATTCTTCCAAGTTAACTGGTTGCAGGCAATTATACCGTGTACAGAATTTAACATCTATAAAGTTCACCAGGCTTTGGTGCTCAAAAGGTAAATGTTTCCTGCTCAGGAAGTTTCTCGTAGGTTTGCAGAGAGAGATGTGTAGTTCCAGGTTTTCCACAACTGAGGTACCACCATTAGTCACCTCAATGTCTTGCTGATGAAAATTGCCCCACCAGGGTTCTCCAGATGATAACCTCTTTCTTTCAGGCTAGCACAGAGTTCCTTTCTGTTGCACTTATTCCAAGAGAAACATCAGACAGAGAGCACTTCCAGCCATCCGCCACTCTGGAGTTTCTGTTTCAGTTGCAAACAGCTTCTCCTGGCTGATACTGTTGTCTCTATCTCTCCATCTCTGAGATTCAAACTGCCAGCCACATGTCCTTCTCTCTCTCATTTGCAAAACCCCCTCCTTCTTCTCCAGCAAACAATAGGAGTTAGACACAGAATATGAATTCTTCAGTATTTCGAATAAGATTTGTTTTAAAATGTGTGTATGTATGTAACCTACTCTAATTTTACCAATTTATCTCCCAAATATTCCATCACACTACAGCCTCTTTAGGACTGCTCAAAATTTAGAACCCCATTCCCGGTGAGGCAGTCAAGTTTAGTTGGTTTCTACCACACTTCTCTCCCCTACTGACCACATAAAAAATATTTATGTAATGCAAGGTGAAAAGAAAACAGGGCTTTTACTCGGTGCACAACAACTGTGGCTTGTGACTCCAGAACAAACAAATATGAAATCATTCTTATTGAATGTGCAGGAAAGAAGAAAATATGAATATGTAGCGTTTACACTATGCGAACATGGAGAATCATGACACGCACACCAAAGCCTTGGAAAATGAAACTGGTTTATTGCTCTGCCTGTCATGCTGATATGGGCCCCAAGCACTAATGTCAGGGCCCCGCATCATCAAAGCACTGGCCTGGGATTGGCCGCCATTCCTGCCAGAGTTCCCCATCTTTCCGCCGTGCAGAGGTCACTTGGGACGACACCCGATGTCATTCCCAGGTCCACGTGGTTGCCGCATTCATTGGCCATTTTGTGGGCCGGTCCATGTCTCCACACGCTACATGACACCCCCCCCCCCGCCCCGAACCTGCGATTGGGCCATTGTCTGTAGCCTTGGGAGGACTGCCCCTGCATCACGGAGTGGGGTCCAGCTCATTACAATCCAGATATGCCAGCTTCAGGTGGTCGATGGTAAACATCTCCTTCTTACTGTCAAGGACGAGGGTGGAACTGTTGTCCCTGATGATCCTGTAGGGCCCCTTGTAGGGCCATTGTAAGGGTGGCCAGGGTGTGCCCCTTCTCACGAATAGGTACTGACAAGTCTAAGTCCCTGGGGATGTTGTGTTTTGGCTGGCCATGTGGCAGGGGTTGCTGCAGGACCAGGGACCCTAGTTTCTGCCTCAAGTTCTTGAAGGTTGCCAAGGGGTCTTCTGGGCTTTTATCGGGGGGCAAGAAGCTCCCCGAGGATGATCAAAGGCACGCCGTAGACCATTTCCGCTGCCAAAGCATTGAAGTCCTCCTTCAGCGCGGTACGAATTCCATCAGGAACCAAGGAAGTTTGTCCACCTAGTTGGAACCTTTGGGCTGGGCCATTAAGGCTGCCTTGAGGTGCCTGTGGAAGCATTCCACCACCCCATTGGTCTGAGGGTGATATTCCATGGTGTGGTGGAGCTTTATCCCCAGAAAGTTAGCCAGTGCAGCCCAGAGGTAAACTTTACCCTCCGTCCAAGGTTAGGTGCTCTAGGACCCCAAATCTGGACACCCATGTGTTGAGAGTGCCCTGGCACAGGTTTCTGTGGTGGTATCAGCCAGCGGGCCCACCTCCAGCCACTTTGTGGAGTGATCAACCATGGTCAAGAGGCATCTTGCACCACTGGAAACCTGTAACAGCCCAACTATGTCAATGTGTACATGGCTGAACGTGCGCAGTGTAGCTCAAAAGTCTGCGTGGGCACTCTCGTGTGAACCTGCATTTTGGAGGTCTGACAGTTCGTGCAGGTTTTGGCCCACTGGCTGACCTGTTTATGGAAGCCATGCCAGATGAACCTGTTAGCCACCATTTTGACCGTGGCGCGGATTGCGACAAGTTGTGGATGGCATCGAAAACCTGGCACCTCCATGCGGCCGGAACGATGGGACAAGGGTTGCCGGTAAAGATGTCACACAGCAGTGTCAGGATACCTGTGCAAACAGGAACATCCTGCACCCTGAGGCCGGAGACTGCTGTCTTATACGTGGGCATCACAGAGTCCTGCTGCTGTGCTTTGATGAGGGCCACGCAGTCAATCTCTTGGGTCAGGGCATGTACTGACTTGATCGCGGGGCATGACAGAGTTGGCAGCTACCACGTTGCTTTTCCCCACGATGTGCTGAATGTCCATGGTAAATTCTCTGTTGTCGGGCCAAGCATGGGTCCGATACCTTATGGAAGGTGAAGGTCAGCAGCTTGTGATCAGCAAAGAATTTGAATTGTCTTACCACCAGATACAGCACTAACAGCTCTTGGTCAAAAGTGGTGTTTTTGAGCACTGGGGGACAGAGGTGCCTGCTAAAAAGGGGCAGGGTTTTCCAGTACTCCTCCTACTGGTGTGTTGGAGGCGTCAACTGTCAGGGCGGTAGCACTGGTTTAGCATTCTGGAATGTCCTTGAAGACTCATCATCCCAAATAAATGTTTTTTTGACTTGCCACCATTAGCGCGAAGAGGGGGCACATGATGCGTGCAGCTGCTGGTATGAACCTGTGGTAAACGTTTATCATACTGGCGAATTTCTGTAGCCCTTTCACTGTGTGTGGCTTACTGAAGTGCCAGACTGCCTCATCCTTCTCAGGGAGGGATGTGGCCTTATACCTGTTAATCCTGTGCCCCAGAAAGTCGATGGTGTCCAGACTGAACAGACAGGGTTAATGGTCAGCCCGAACTCATTCAGACGAGTGCACAATTGTCTAAGGTGGGCGGCATGGTCTTTGCAGCTGTGACTGCTGATGCGGATATTGTCCAAATTGATGAACGTAAGTGGGAGGTCGCGGTCCACTGTGCCCATCAGCCGCTGAAAAGTTTGTGCCACGTTCTTTAGACTGAAGGGAATGCTGAGAAATTCAAACAAGCCAAAAGGGGTTATGATTACAGTCTTGAGAATGTCCTGGGGGTGAACTTGGATTTGGTGGTACCCCTGGATGAGGTCTACCTTGGAGAATACCCATGCAAGTTGGCAGCCAAGTGAGGCCTCACCAGTGCCTAATAAACCCTCAACATTACATTCACACTCTTGTATCCTATTCCTTAACTAGGAATGCCAACATTGCATTCTCCTTCTTCACCAATTCAACCTTGAGATTAACCTTTAGGATATCCTGCACGAGAACTCCCAAGTCCCTTTGCACCTCCGAATTTTGAATTTTCTCCCCATCCAAATAATAGAATTTTATTTTATTCCTTCCACCAAAGTGCATGATTGCATACTTTCTAACATTGCATTTAATTTTCCACTTCTTTGCCCATTTCCTAATCTATCCAAGTTTCTCTGCAGCCTCTCTATTTCCACGTCACTACCTGCTCCTCCACCTATCTTTGTATCATCTGCAAACTTAGCCACAAAGCCATATATTCTGTAATCCAAATCAGTAACATACAACATAAAAAGTGACCCCAACATTGATCTGTGCGGAACACCACTGGTAATTGGTAGCCAACCAAAATAGGATCCCTTTATTCCCACTCTTATGTTTTCTGCAGATCAGCCAATATTCTAAACATGCTAGTATCCTTCCTGTAATTCTATGGGCTCTCATTTTGTTAAGCAACCTCACGTGTGGCACCTTGTCCAATGCCTTTCTAAAGTCCAAGAATATATCATCTACTGCATGTCCTTTATCTAGCCTGCTTGCTGTTTCATCATAAAATTACAGTAGGCTTGTTGGACAAGATTTTCCCTAAAGGAAACCATGCTGACTTTGGCTTGTCTTGCCATGCATGTTCAGTTACTCAGTAACTTCATCCTTGACAATCGACTCCAACAACTTCCCAACCACCAATGTAAGGACAACAGGTCTCTAAGTTTCCTTTCTGCTGCCTCTCTGCTGCCTGAGCGACCTGTGCAATTTCCAGTCCCTTTTCCCCCCCAATGTTTTTTATTGGTTTTTGTATTACAATGAAAAAAAGGGAACAAAACTGAAAATACAATATCACATACGTATACATATCAAGATAAAACTTAAAACAGTATAAACTTGGGGATTGTAGGGCACTCTGACAGTTCCTGGGCCTCCCCCCTCCACATGGTGCCCAAAACAGTGGGGGGGGGGGTTTGGAGCCCATGTGGTGACAACCACTACCTCATCGAGGCCACTGTGCCCAACAGATATCCTGCGCCCCACATCCAAGTCTTCGCCACCAACTTGCACGGAGCATGGGTGTTTTCCAAGGTGGACATCATCCGAGGGTACTACCAAATCTCAGTTCACCTCAGGTCGTTCTCAAGACCACAATTATAATGCCCTTTCATTTGTTGGTGGAGCGCTTCCACAGGCACCTCAAGGCAGATTTGATGACCCGGCTCAAGGGTCCCAACTAGGTGGACGAACTGCTTTGGCTCCTGCTGGGGATTTGTACTGCGCCGAAGGAGGAGGACTTCAGTTCTTTGGCAGCAGAGATGGTCTATGGTGCGCCCTTAATCAATTATCAGGAAATTCAGATTTGTATAGATCTGAATAGAATTCTTGAAACACTTTATTAATTTCAGCATGATCAAAAGTAAAATTTTCATCCTTCTTGCGTATCTTTGCAATTTGTCTTTTAGATGCCTCTGCCTTCAGTTGACCAGCTAACAGTTTACCTGATTTCTCTCCATGTACATAAAATTGAGATTTAAGTTTAACTAGTTGATTCTCAATAGGGTAAGTTAATAATAAATCATGCTGAGTTTGAAGTTCTACTCTTTCCTTATAAAGGTCCATACTAGGCAATTTGTTGATCTGTTTAATTCTGTTAGCGAGTACTGTCAGTTCACTTTTAGTAAATTTATTAAGTCCTCCTGAACCACGCCAGAAACTATTAATTCTTGGAAGATCATTACTAATGCCTCCACACCTTAAGCATAAACTCAAAGATGTGAAAACTTAAAAGAATTTTTAAAAATAATTCCCATTAAATGAAAATTTTAGTGAAATCCTTGAGCTTGATGTTGTTTTGAAAGCTTTTTGATGTCAGGCTCCACAATGAATAGTGATAATATGAAGGTCTCCTCTTGTTGAGATATCAAGTCTCTTCCTAGATTTTGTCAAGGAAGCAACCTTGCTGAATCCACATTCAACTAAGCATATTGAGAAAAAGGTAATTAAAAATATTTTGTCCTTTTCCCAATGTTTTGGAAATCTATCCGGCAGATCACTCAGAAGATCAATCAAATTCTCTTGAATTTCTGCGTCAACATCGGTAGGATGTTCTTCAAATGGATCTAGTATCAAATACAGGATATTGAGGTTTAACAAGTTATTAAATCTTTCCTGCAGATCTGTGTGTATTTGCTTTAGTTGCTTCACATAAACAGTAATGTCATCATCCTTCAGCACCTCTGTGATCATGTCAGATTTGGAAATTGTAAAAATTCCTGAAGTCTGATGTTGCTCCAGCAGACTTCAAGCTTTTTAAGTAAAGAAACAATGGCTTCCTTTCTGTCAATGAGGCTATCGTGTTTACCCCACAAGGTCTTGTTCAATAAATTGAGTTTGTCAAAAATATCTGCCAGGTCAAATATATCCAGCTTTGCAACAACGAGATCTTCTCCATGTTTGTTATAAGAAAGAAAACAATCATGTCCCAGAGTGCAACAAAACGACGAAGACTATTTCTTTTGGATAGCTACCTCACCTCGAAATGCAGCAGCAGCATCTGGAAATGTTCACCATGTTCTTCTCTCAGCTGCCGGAATAGATGGTCTTGAAGGGATTGTGATTTTATGAAGTTTAATCTTTATGACAATCAAAAGCAAACAGCTTCCTAAGTTTGTAGCCACTAAATGTTTCCTATGAATGAAGCAATGAATACTAAAGACCGAAGGTAAAATATTTTTCAAACGTTTGAAATATTATTGTCTGTGTCATCCAACCATTGAAGCAACATCATCCAGCTGCACGGGCAACCTTGTCCTCGAAATGAATACTGCTCTCACCTACATAATTCTTAACTTCTTTGAAAATAGTCAGTTCCTTAGTATCTGTTTTAATCCTTCTGGCAAACATCTCTTCCACCAGCTCCTTTCCATTTCGGAATCTGGCATAAGGCACAAGAAGAGTGGATTCATCTGATTGTAAAGAGAATTTCTTGGATTTTAATAAAGTAACTATTTTTTTCCCCCCCCAATGTCCTTTATCATCTCACCAATTCTAGAAGCAGTGAAATTACTCAAAGTAATTGCCCGAATAGTTTCTTGGGTATTTAAGTTCATTATGTCAGATATTATAATGGATACTAAAGGCAAAAGAAGTGACTCAGTGACATTATGAGCATTTCCAATTTACTTATCTTGTATGATGCAAGAATCAGAATTTATTGTTACCACAAAATTTGTTGTTTTATGGCAGCATTAGATGCAAAATTGCTATAAATTACATTAAAAAAATAAATTAGTACAAGAGAAAAGTGAGGTAATGCCTATGTTCATTATCCATTCAGAAATCTGATAGCAGAGGGAAGAAGCTGTTTTTGTACCAATGGGTGTTCTTCAGGCTCCTGTACCTCCTTCTTGATGGTAACAGTGAGAAGAGGCCATGGCCTGGGTGGTAAGGTTCCTTTAGGTTAGAGGCTGCTTTCTTCAAACACTGCCTCTTGTAGATGGTCCTTGATGGAGTGAACACTCATGCTTGTGATGGTGCTGGCTGAGTTCACAACTCTATAATTTTTTCATGCCCTGTGTATTGGCACCTCCATACCAGACAGTGACGCAACCAGTCAGAATAATCTCCACAGTGCATATGTAGAAATTTGCAAGAACCTTTGGTGACATAGCAAATCTCCACAAACTCCTTAAGAAGTATAGCTACATGAACATGGAGGCCCTAGGATAGATCTTCAGAAATGTTGTCACCCAGGAATTTGAAGTTCTTGACTCTCTCCACTGCTGACCCCTCAATAAGAACAGGCTTGTGTTCTCCTGATTTCCACAATCAGTTTCTTAGTTTTGCTAACTTGAGTGGAAGGTTGTTGTTGTGACACCACTCAATAAACAAGACCCTTTTCTAACTCTAACATTTCAGTAATCATTTGTTTTGAGCATCGGCATTCTCAAGAAATTATCCAATGGCTTTTAAGTAATCCAAGGATTTTTTTTCTTCTTCTCTTAAGCACAGTCCCTAAACATTGTTTCAGCTTGCTTGGCCTCATGCTTTCTTTTAAAAATGTATTCAAACAAATGGGCAAACAAGCATTTTGCAGGGTATACAATTAAAAAGGCTGCTGTTCATCAACTTCAGCTCAGCTTTTAATATGATAATTTCCCAGAGGCTGGCGGAGAAGCTGTCCTCGCTGTGATTCAACACCCCTCTGTGTAACTGGAATTTCCTAACAGAAAGACCAGTCTGCCCGGGTTGGTAGCAGAAGGTTGAGCACTGTCACGCTGAGCACTAGGGCACCTCAGGGCTGTGTACTCAGCCCGCACCTGTTCATGCTACTGACCCATGGCTGCATTGCCAGATCCAGCGCCATCAAGTTGGCGATGACACAAGTGTAGTTGACCTCATCAACAACAACAATAATGAGCCATACTACAGAGAAGAGGTGGAAAATCTCATGAAATGGTGTGAAAGTAACAATCTGAGACTCAATATGGACAAGATGAAGATGATCGTGGAATTCAGGTGGACCAGGTATTAACATCCTCCATCAACAACTCTGTAGTAGAGAGTGGAGAACACCAAGTCCCTTGGAGTTCACTTAACTAGTGACCTATCGTGGATACTCAACACGTCACTTGTTAGGAAAGCACAACAGCGACTGCACTTCTTGAGAAGACTGAAGCGGGCAAGCCTACTGACCTCCATTATGCTAAACTTCTGAAGGAGCTCTATCAAGAGCGTCTTTGCCGGCTGCATCACAGTGTTGTAGGATTGCTGCAGAGAAATGTATGGGAAGTCGATCCACAGGACCATAAGAGTGGCAGAGAAGATCATTAGAGTCTCCCTCCCTTCCCCCATCAACATGATTTACTAGGATCGTTGTCTGAAGAGAGTGTGCAAAATCTTTGAGGCCCCTTCTACTCTGCACACAGCATCTATCAACTGCTCGGGAAGAGATACAGGAGTATCAGAGCCAGCATCACCAGGCTGAGAAACCGGTTCTTCCCACGGGCAGCGAGAATGCTGAACGACCAAAGGAACTGCTCACACTATCCATCCGGGACTCTCGTATGTACAAAACAACATTTATTTATTTAAAAGTAAAACACGAAAGTCTGCAGACACCCAAAGGTAAAATAAAAACACAATGCTGGAGAAACTCAGCAGGTCAAACAGTGTCCTTTATATAGAAAAGATCAAAGTACATAACCAACGTTTCAGGCTTGAGCCCTTTGTTAAGGTGTGGAAAATTGTCAACAGGCATCTGAATAAAAAGGTAAGGGGGTGGCATAGGGAGAGGAACCTGATAGCAAAGGCAGGAGCTAATAGGTGGAGAAGGGAGGGAGGACACAGTGGTAAGCAAGTGGAGGAGGCATGTCTCGGTGAATAGAGAGGGAAAGGGATGGAGAGTTGAGGGAAATAAGACAAGGGGGGGGGGGGGGAAGAAGCGAGAGCAGTTTAGCAGAAACCAGAAAAGTCACTGTTAATGCCATCCAGCTGGAGTGAGCACAGACAGAAAATCAGGTGTTATTCCCCCATTTTGCGATGGTCTTGGTGGAATAGTACATGAGGCCATGGATAGACATGCAAGTATGGAAACTTTATTGTGTTGATGAATAACTTGTCCTGCATATGTATTTTTTGTCTGTGTGTTTTGTCTGGTTGTGCATCTGCATGCTTTACACCAAGAACTGGAGGACATTGTTTCATTGGGTTGCATTTATCCAATCAGATGACAATAAACTTGACTTGATTTGAAAACTCGAAGCAAAATGAGGTGCTTGGGGATGCGAGAAATATGGAGCAAAACTTTTCAGCCTGCATGATTTATTTCCTGGAGTTGTTGGCAATAGAACAAGAGGAAAACTGCATGGAAGGCAATTTTTAGCCAAAGCTGGTTCCGTGCAAGTCAAACACAATCATATTGAAACAAGGAATGCTCTGAAAACATTGTTAATTTTGCACATTTATCAAAGTCATTCTAGACTGTGTCTAAATGCCTTCAACCTTGAAAAAAATCTAATGTTGCAACAACAAATGTCCTCAACAACAAACTCAATCAGGGGTCATTTAAGACACACACACTCATTGATTTTTTTAAAAATTCTTTGTGTATTGCAGTTTATATTCGTTACCTGTTTATCTGTTTTTATTTGTTTACATGTATACGCTGTGTATAGTTTTTTTTGCACTAACTCTAAATGGTAATTCTGCCTTACCTGCAGAAAAAGAAAATCTCAGCATTGTATGTGATGTCATTTATGTACTCTAACAATAAATCTGAAATCTGAATTTAATTTTCTTTATATTTAATCTGGCAAACCAATTTACATCTAGAGTGAATTAGAGGCAATTTAAAACAATAGTAAAACTTCTTTGGTGACTTCCAAACAAAGAAATCCCTTCTCCTTCACATATTACCTATGTGTAATCATCATTTAACTGAACACCAATAGATATTCAAAGATGGTGTCTTTAATTTGCTGAATTATCACTAACTCGTTTAACTTTGCAGGTCATGCTTCCTATTAATTGTTTAGATCAGTGTTTCAGAATTATCAAGCGCTTCATTTTCTTGAAAAACTTAAATGAAAATAAATTACAAAAAATGTATTGTACTTACTAGTTCCCAAAATATTAATTGAAATTGAGACCATGTAAACTGCAACCTGTGCACAATTAATACAGAAGGGAGTGATAGTGAGAAGAGGGATTGGGAAGGGCACTGAACAGTACAGTGTAAATCAATCATTTTTATCTTTTCTTTTGCAGATAACCATTGGTTTTAGAGCAATTAGGCACCATATCCATGGCAACTTTATATCCTCCTTGTCTGCAATAATACATTTTCTACAGGATCAAAACATTCCCTTCAGGCTGATGGCATTTTCATTTAAACTAATATGTGGCTATACAGTTTTCTGCCTCTGATGTGTAATTATCAGATTTGATTAAAAATGAAACCCAGTTCTGTTCCTTGTCTCTGACCATTTTAATGTATTGAAGAAAACATCTATTTTCAAGCTAATTTGAGTAGCCATTTAATGTATTACTGTTTTATGTATATAGAGCATACAAACAATTAAACAAGTTGAAATGAAAACCACTTATTAAGATGCATCCCATTGACTAATCCCTAATTATACACAAGAAAGCAGTTAGTTACAGGCTGGCATGCAGTTGGGTAAATTGAGACACTAACATTTCTTTATATATGTGCTTATTGAGTTACCCATCAAAGTGAGGACCACACCAACCTCCACTTATTGGAGCAGTCCATTGAGGGAACGAGCCTGTTACAGGTAAAATTAATAAAGCAAATAATGAAAGCTATTTCACCAATCCTATGTATTAATAGGTGTTGTAATGTGAGCTGTTTTGAAAATAAGGCTGGTTCCAGAGTAAGGGAGGAGTTTTACTTCCTGTCTTCTGGTGTGCCTTGCATATAGCTTTAAGACTATGCTGTGTGTGTGTGTTGGAGTGTGCGGGCGTGCTGGAGTGTGAGCGGGCGCGCTGGAGCGTGAGCGGGTGCGTTGGCACTGCATGCGCGCGTTGGCGTGTGCTGGTGTGTGTGTGGGAGTGTGTGAGTGTGTGTGTGTGTGTGTGTGTGTGTGTGTGTGTGTGTGTGTGTGTGTGTGTGTGTGTGTGTGTGTGTGTGTGTGTGTGTGTGTGTGTGTGTGTGTGTGTGTGCGTGTGGCTTCACTTGGCCCAGTCGTCCTTTTTATCCCAAATATACAAGTTTTAACAGTAGCTCAGACGTTCTTGAATTTTACTGTAACCCATGCTTCTCAACTTTCACCTCCCAGTCAAAGATTGGGGGGGGGGGGGGTGGAATTCTATATGGACTGATCTAAGGGTAAACAAACTTAGCCTGCAATAGCTTTTAAAGAGATGAAACTTGCAAAGGAATTGCAAACTACAATCCAATCTAATAGAGGAGCAAAGAGGGGAACACTACAAGAGTTGAGATTTGGAAGATGGGTTCAGAGAGAGGGTTATGGGAATAAAATTTGAAGATTATACAACTAGAATGTTTTGAAGGAACAAAGATTTAAATTCAAGGGTGGGATGGGATGGGAGTGAATCATTTGTCAATATAGTTAACAAGGCAAGGTGATCAGGACATATTGTAAAATGAGAGAGTTCTGGGTTGATTGAAATATATTGAAGGATGACGTGGTTGACAACTGAGAAAGCTAGGAATATTGAAAAGGAAAAATCAAAGCTATGAACAACATTTATTAAATTAACTGGAAAAGATTTGGCACTTCATTGTATGTGTCTTATATTGCATTATTGTTCAAATCATTATTCTGAACACACTCATCACATGAATATTATTCACATAAATAATTTCGACACCATTTCTTTGATTTCCAGATGGTCTACTATCTCGTATATAGTGAAAGAGAATACACAAAGACCCTATGTAGTCTCCAAGGACAGATAAGTACACACAGCCTTCATTCATCCTTCTTGAAACAATGAAAGGGATATCTGACTAGTTTCTGTATATCCTCATTTTTAGTCTTATAAATTGAATCCATCCGTGCTTTATCTGCAAAAAATTAACAACCATGCCACATACATCCTTATCCAAAACAATGATGTATATGACAAACAACAAGTGCACAGCAGAGCATAATGAAAGAAAGTCCCATATAAACAAGTTACCAGTCACAGCATAACCAATCATCATTCAGGAAGAGATCCAGAGAATACATTACTTAATCCTCCTAACCCACACAAGTGGTTGCAGTGTTATTTAAGTGGAACTAAAAATAAAACAGGTTTATCTTGCAGACAGAACTTTATATGCAAGAGATTAGACCTGGTGCAGGATGAAACACTATCACTAAGTAACATACTAAAATAATAAATACAAAATAATGTTGAATTCATACCCATTGAAAATGTTCCTCTTGTGAATCACTTACTTCGCCATTACTGGTGACTGGAATTTCAGCTGCAGAATCTCTAGCAGGTGCTTCTGCCATTGCAGGCTTCTTTAAAAAAATAAATGGATGAAAATTTCTGTTACATTTAGACCATGTTGACATGAATTTTTATGTTCTTAAAGGTTCACTTGGCAAACACAGCTTTCAACAAAAATAGTTATTTACCACGGAGAATACAAAATCTGCAGGTCAGAAATGTGCCACGAATTGGTTTCCACAACTGTTCTAATCAACAGTATCCAACAATTAGTGTGCTCAAAGGTGTGATCATAATGAAACATACAATATCCTGAGGGGCTTGGAGTAGATGTTGAAACGTTTCCACTAGAGGAAGAATCTCAAACAAGAGCACATGATTGCAAAATTAGAGGTGGCAATTTAAACCTGGGTTCACAGAGCATGGTGAATCCAGAAGGTTGCTCAGTGGGAGTATTTAAAAAGAAAGATGATGCCTTTTTGAAAGATCGAGGAACTGAAGGCCATGGAAAAGTGGCACAGAAGAAGAAACGAGGCCTGCGATGGATGAGCCACAATCATATGTATGGTGGGAAGACTTGGCTCCTTCTGCTCCTATTTGCTTATGTTCAGATTTCAGGAACAGGTAACAGCAGAACTTGTACGAGGGGCCTCACAGGTGATAGCCAGGTACCAAAATGAATCAATTCTCACAACACACAAAATAGTTATGACACTTGTCAAACTGCAATTATTCTTCCTCCCCTTTTTAAACCACCAACCTTTTTTCTACCTTGCCCCACCATCATCTCCCTTCCTTTGCACATTTTCAATCAATGACTGTTTACTTTCAAAATTCAACTTCAAACTTGAATCCAAAGTTGATGGGGAAAAAGAAACTGCTTTTCATATTGTCCTGCCACACCCCTTAAACATTTTCTTTCTTCCCCATCTAAGTTCTCTTCATCACTTTTACTCTGCTTTAAGATTATTTGTAAAACTCTTGGGTTTTTTAATAATTTCTCCTAAAATAGTCTTTTTTTAAGCTCAACTTCCATTTTTGCCATATGTCTTTTGAACTCTGTAAAATCTGCCTTGACTATTTTGTAAATACACATTGTTATGGTTTTACAAGAGTTAGAAGTAGAATCAGTGCCATTACACATTTATTAGCATGAATAGTGCACCATTTCTTCCTTTCATTTTACTACAGATTCCAAAGTTGTTAAAACAAAATGTGTAGTCACAAATGTGAGCAGAGGAATGGAAAGGAATGCGAAAGCCATTATATGTCTATTCAAATCAGCTCAGTGTTCACTTTTTTGGAATTATACACAAATGTACCTTGAACTCTCAAATAATTAATTAGACTGACTGGCTTAATAATTAACACAACATAAACTTCTTTTCATTGTCTTGCTGAATGCGGCTGAATAGATCTTTAAAAGCAAAGAATGATGAAAAAAACCTTGTGCTTGAATTATTTCTTGGAATACTTAATTTATTTGAATAAATACTGTAACTGGATAATTGTAAATGCCGCTATAACACCATATAATGTATTTAGTCAAGTCCATTTAGTGGATATATTTCCACGCAACTTATACATAAAAATTAAAATTAATTTGAATAAACCCAAATAAGGCCAGTTTCATCAATAATTTATTTTGAATAAAAGATCTTGGGTTTACAACTACTCCTTTCCTCCACTGCATTTAATATCAATTACCTCACAAATCAATCAGATGCAGATGCTTTCAACTATGAATAGAGGTAAAGCAGAGAACAATTTTTTTTTAATCAAGACCATTGAGGATTAAAATAAGATCTTCTCATTTTAGTTTCAAATATTACAAGTATTATCGTAAGACCAATAAATGTTTGTTTCATTCAAAAAAACTGTTTGCAACTAAAATAAAATGAAAACAGTAATGCCAGAAAATTCCATGTCATGACACAAAAATAATTTAACACAAGAAAAAAAAAATCACATTGTGAGTGACTTTTATCAATTTTTTTTACCCGGGTAATCAGCTCCCCAATCAATCAAATCCATTATTTAATTGGGCTGGATCCCTCTAAGGGAAGGGGTGACATAGACATTCTAAGAATCAAACACTAAAGTGAAGAGGGAAGTCATAAGAGAATTTCAGAATCTTGATAACACTCAGAATATTAAGGGCATCAAACTCAGCATTTTACCCTTTGTGTATTCTCCTGGGCATCTAAATTTTAAATCATACGATTTGAGTATCTGAATTTCCTCCTTGAAATCCTCTGTCCCTCTTTTGCCTTCATTTATCAAATTTTAATTAATCTAATTTGTGTGTAGTAGTTTTAGCTGCTTTATGGCATGATGGAAACAAGTCGATGTGTTTGTCGATGTGCATTTTTGTGTTCGTGCTATTGAGAGACAAAAAGCCAGTGACAAAAAGCTAATGACAAAATCAGTCAAAAGGCTCAAATACTTGGACCACATCAGGTGAAAAGTTATTGGGTTGAAATAATAACTTTATTTAGCTCTCCACAGCTGCTACAAAATCTTGTGAGATGTTTCAATTAGTTACTATTTTTATTTGAAACTACAGTTCTTTCATGAAGCAGGTTTATACACCTCTGAGAAAGAATTGAAATATCATTTTGGATACATTACTGTACAAAATGAATTTTCTAACTGGTACTTACCTTCGTACTTTAGAAACCATCTGTTTATAGAAGAGGTTAGGAAATGGATGATTTTCCACCTATTTTTAGCAATATAAAGTTCAATTTCAACTTCACATCATACTGGAGATCATTTCCAGGTGAAGCTGAACCAGATGCCAAATTAAACTTGGCACGTGTGCTGATCAACCTCAGACACTCACCAAATTGCATTATTTGCTTAACATCATTTTTACCCATACCAACATACTTTGTAGAAGAAAACTCCAAATACTGTGAAACAAAGTAAATAGAATTAGTAGCACTTTGCAAACAATGCTGCAAATTGGTGCAATTTAAAAGGAGATTATGCTAGTTTGACTAAACACCTTCAGAAGAAATTGCAGTCCACTGAAATACCTTTCAAAATCTAAAGTTTGCTAAAAACTAACATGGAATGCTTTTTTGCAGCACTTAATTACTGTGACACTCATAATGGAAGCTTCAGTGGTGACACCACCAACAAAACTCCATCACTGAAGACAAACAACATTATGCCTATGACTGGTGACTTAACGTGTATCAGGGACTTTAGCATAAGAGGACAAGACATTCATATCAGAGATGAGGCTACTTTAAGGGATTTATCAGATACTACATTTCCCCTAAATCTTTCTGAAGTGCAAGGTGTCACAAGTTTTGGTTTTCCAAGGATGTTACATGGCAACCTGTGGAAAATTTTTCAGCCACTCTTGTGTCTGGACTACCCTCTACGTGGAGATTAAAGTAATTTTGACTCTCAGCTTCCACTCCACAGAATTTTTACAAGTAGCCACAGAAAATCTCTATTGTGATTTGCAGCTCACCACTCCAAGAAAGACAATTCACAGGTAAGGTTTTCATCAAGAAATTATTTATTTTGACTTCATGAAGAATGCAACATTGGTCAGTGGGATGTCTGCATTTCTCTCTTCACACAAATACCTATCTGTTCCCAAAATGGCTCCTCAAGATAACAGGAAAAGGTTTCTATACCCTCAATAAGGAGCTGCTTATGGATTGTCAGAAGAATTTCCACTTGTTGAATGTCAGGCTTTGAGGAATCATACAACCATTTCACCCTCAGGGAGCATGCACCACAAGTCAGGCCATGGTCATTCAGAAGGACAGGTTCTGAGAGTCAAAGTTTATCCTCTCATTCACTAGCTCTTCACAGCAGCACGCTCTCTAATATCAGCATCTGAGTGAGGATATGAGAGTCACGCAAAAACCAAAGTAGTGGAACCATCACTCACATCACAGCATGCAAGATGTCAAAATGCCCAACTCCATTTGGCTGTTATATGGCTGTTGGTTTGGACTCCTTCTCCTCCCATTGTTTCTCTCTCATCTTTAATCAAGATAGCTGCCTGATTTTTGCTTATGCCTTGAAGAAGGGTTTAGGCCTAAAACTTTGGTAACTGCTATGGATGCTGTGAGACTGGCCGAGTTCCTCCAGCATTTCTGTCTATTTTTACTACAGTCTCAGTGTCTGCAAACTTTTGTGCCTCACTCTAATTATTTTTATGGCTTTCTACAATAGCTCTAAATTTTACATGAACATTTAATTTGATGACTTCCTTTATTTCCTTTCTTATCCAAGGCAGGTTCTCACTATACTTGCTGTCTTTGTTTGTCATTGGAATATTCCTTTGTTTAGCACTGAAAAAATCGATTTGAAAGTCTTCCACTGTTCCTCAGCTATCCCATCATATAGCCTGTATTTTCAGTCTCCATTAGCCAACTCCTCCCTCATCTCATTGTACTCTCCCTGTTTAGGCATAATACACTGGTTTTAGATCATACTATAACATCCTCAAACATACTGAGATCACTCTTCCTGAAACAAGAAGATCACTAATTTTACCGTTTTCATTGGTCAGGACCAGATCTAAGATAGCATGTTTCCTTGTAGGTGTGTTAACATAGTGTTCAAGAAAGCTATCAGGGAGGGATGCATTCTATGAACTTCTCCTCAAGGATCAATTTGATTCACCCTATATCTGCAAGTTGAAGTCCCCATTACAACTGCTATTCTTTTTCTACCTGCATCAGATATTTCCTGGTTTATTGTTTGTGGCACAGCACTTATTATTTAGTGGCCTATAAACATTCCACACCCACAAATAATTTTTCCCTTTTTCCATCTAACCTTTACCCAGATGGTTTCAACTTCCTATTCCTTCAGATTTTTACATCACATCTCACTATTGCCCTGATCTCATCCTTCCTTCCTTTCCTGCCCAATCTTAAATTAACGGATTCCCTTGAATACATAATTCACAATCATTTCCACCAATTTTGAAATGGTCACAAAATCTTACCCTTTGTACTGATGAAAGAGGCAAATTAGATAGAAAATATACATTTTGTCAGAAGGGTCAAGAAACAGATAACATAATTATGAAAGTGATTAATAAACCACCAAATAAAAATTAACAATATCTAAAGCCTTTTTTAAAAAAAAAACAGCAAATAGTTAGGGTTTGAAATGCAGTGATATGATTATGAGAGAAAACAGTGAAGGTAAATTCAGTTGTTTCATTTAAAGGAAGTGGATGTCTTAAAATAAAGAATTTGCAAGATTATAGATAGTTGGCAGGGGTACTGGGTCAACAGATTCCTCTTACAAAGAGCTGGTGCAGACTTAGAATCAGAAATTTACAACATGGAAACACGCTTCAGCCTAACTTGTCTATGCTGACAAAGCTATCTTCCAAAGCTAATTCTATTTGCTGCACTGGCCCATATCCTTTTCCATTTTTTCTGTCCAACTGACTAAATGTCTTTTAAAGGTCTTTCAAACTGTATCCATCTCTACCATTTCTTCTGGTGGCTCCTTCTGCTTACGCACCATCCTTTTGTGAAAGAAGCTACCCCTCAGTTAAATCTTTCCCTTCTCAACTTAAAACTATGTCTCCCAGTTTAAGACTCCCCTACCCTCCAACTATTTATCTTATCTATGTCCCTCATAACTTTATGACCTTTGTAAGGGCACCCCTCAGTCTCCTATGTTCCAGGGAAAAATGTCCCCACCTATCCAGGCTCTCCTTGTAACTCATGCCCTCTAGTCCAGGTAACATGCTTATGAATCTTAACTGCACTCTTTCCTGCTTGATATCATCCTTCTTATAGCCAGATGACCAGAATGCACACAATACTCTAAGCGTGGTCTCACCCAATGTCTTATACAATTAGAGCACAATTTTCCATCTCCTGCAGTTAATGCCCTGATCAATTAAGGCAAATATGCCAATCTGAACAACCAGCTGAGTATGCAGGATCTTGTCAAAGGCTTTGCTAAACTCCACAAAGACGGTGTCCACTGCCCTGCCCTTATCAATTCCCTTGGTCACCTCTTCAAAAATAAAAATGACATTTGTGATACAGTACATGAAATTCCATGTACAAAGTCACGACAAGTGATCCGAATCAGTTGTTCTTTCTTTCCTGTCCTCGGAATCCCTCCCAGTAACTTCTCCACCACTGATCACTGGCCTGCAGTTCCATGGCTTATCCTTCATGCCTCTATTAAATAAAGGCACAGCATTAGCAATCCTTCAGCACCTCATCTATGGTTAAAAATTATACAAATAATTCATCTAGGGCCTCTAATTTTTTTTCTGTAACTTCCCATGATGTCTAGGTTACACATGATCAGACCCCAGGAGATAATCTACATTATCATCTCTTTTCCATAATTCTACAAGAACACCAGACATCTTATCACATATTTAAGAGAAGCATGCTTACTGCAGCCCTATAAATGTTTATTTGCCATTATACCACTGAAGGAGTTCCAATTTGGATAGTTTATCAGAATTAAATTGAGATGAATCAACCCAATTTAGTTTGGAGATTTTAGCAATGAAAATTTGTTCCCACATCAGTCAGGAATAAAATTCAGGACAGATGCTCCTCTACTTACGATAGCTCGACTTGTGCTTTTTCAAAGTTACGATGGTACGATAGCAATAAATGAAAATACCTGTACATAGTCACTCGGTACTGTCGTCTCACAATTTGCCGCATGGTGGTGCTGGTGTGATTGTCATGGATGATGATGGATACTTTTGACCGGCACCGTATTTTATGATTAAATTTTTTTTTTCCTCCCCAGTATGGAATAAAAGGTATTCAACATTTAATTATTACATTAGCTTTGTTTTAGATAAATTTGCCCAGCTGGAGGATAAGGTAAATGGTCTGATCATATTTATGTTACGCTAGCCTAAACTAAACAAAAATTCTTTCAGTATTCAATAAATTACATGAGATATTCAACACTATTATTAAATAGGCTTCATGCTAGATGATTTTTCCCACTGTAGGCTATGTTAAGTATTCTGAGCACATTTAAGGTAGGCTATGCAATGATGTTCAATACATGCTGTATTCTTTTTTGACATGATTTTTCCCACTTACAATGGCTTTATCAGAATGTAACCTCATTGTCGGTCCAAAACCATCTGTACTTATAAAACACTCAAAGGCGAGAAAAGGGTTGATACTCTTGAGCAACTTTTGTTTTTCAGAAAGAGGTCCATAAAAATAAATCCTGCAAACACTGGCATTGTGTGCAGACTGATTACTGCACGATACCACTGAAAATTACAGTAGTGCAAATTAATGCTTTTGTTAGCCGCATAACATCAGATGGAAACCATCTGATGCTCGTGTAAGTTTCACAAAACAAGGATTGTTACTCAACAACAAAAGTGTAGAACAGAATAAAATCTATGATTGCAGAGATCCACAATGTTGTCATTAAAACATTTATTTAATTTGAAAAATACTTTATTGGACTAGTGTGATTGTCTTTTAGAAAATAGGGTTAAGTGGGTCCCTCTGAAATACTCAATATATTGCTTCATCTAACTCAAAGGACATTAAAAGGCACTGAGTACAGTTGGTTTCAGTATTTCCCACAGGGCAAAACCCATGTAAAACAAAATGGTATTATACTCTAATACAAACAACAGAACACACATATCTCAGTAAACAAAGAAGCATTTGAAATACTGGCTTTTCATCTTGTCTCCATCATTCTTCAGAGTGGAATCTCCCTACTGAATGAAGGCAACTGAAAACTCAAGCTCGATAGTCAACAAAGTAGAATGCATGACAGAATCCATCATTGTGGAGGGCCATAAATCTGTAAAACTTGGATTATCTACACCCTTGGGATTGTGGTAATGCCAGACTGACACACTGTACAGACTTTTGGATGTTATACATGCAAATACCCCAAATCAGTTTTAATTATTTTTTTCAGATGCTATACAGCAGCTGAGTTCAAAGAGAGCATGGGAAGTAAAACCCAGAGAGTTCAAAGGGATTATGGGAAGTGAGAACTCAGTGGGAGTTTAAAAACAAAGTGGGAATCAGGGTTCATGTGTTTAAAAGGAGTGTGGTATCACCTCAATAATTTTTAGGTATTTTAATTGTTTATGGTCATGTACATCGATAAAGTTAAAAAAGTTCAGGCAAATCAATTCACACAGCAGATAGTGCAGTATTAATAAAAAAACAAAATTGCAGCCAATAATGCAGGAAATCAAATAGTGCAGAGCATACAGAAAACTACAATAAAAAGAGCAAGTGCATCATTTTTGCCAGTGAGATTTATTTGAGTATGTAATAGCAGCTGGAAAGAAACTATCCTAGAACCTGGAGAAACACATTTTACAGCATGTGTACCTTCTGGTAGTTGGAAAGGGAGTGGTGGCGAGGGGATAAGTGAGCAGATCTGGGTCTTTAATATGCAGTTGCTTTCCCGAGACAACTGAAGGCACACATCGAGTCAATGGAGGGGAGGGTGATTGACAGGGTGGGAAACTTCCCCCTGGTCTACTCCCTTTACATCTACGACTGTGTGGTTTGATATGACAATAACATCATCTACAAATCTGCCAAAAATACCACAGTAGTGGGTTGTAGAAAGGAAGGGGATGAGTCAGCATAGAGGATGGAGATTGAAAACTTGACTGCATGATGCACCAACAACAACCTTGCACTGAAACTAATGAGCTAGTCGTTGACTTCAGGAATGGAATGCCAGAGGTACACAATCCAGTGATCATTGGGAGAATCAGAGGTGGAGAGGGTGAGCAAATTTAAGTTCTTGGGAGTTACTATCTCGGAGGATATTTCCTGTACACCAATGGCATCGTTTAAAAAGAAAAAGCACATCTGTGCCTCTACTTGTCAGGAGTTTGTGGAGATTTGGTATGACACCAGAAACCCTGGCAAATATTTTTATTGAGTTCAATAATCCCATATATATGTTGCATTAATATAACAGAAAGAAAATATCATAATATATCCATATTATATAACTGGTAAAAAGGGGCTCATTAACAATTTTCAATTTTTGTTAATTATTGATTAATATTGTTAAAATTAAAATTGAAAATCATTTAAATTACAAGCATTCTGTTCATAACTTGGTAAAATATCAAATAATGTTATAGTCTACGACAATCCTATATAAACCTTAATTAATAATTTTATTTTTTTTTATAAGAAAAAAAACTAAACTAATACTAATCTAACCCCTCCATCTAACCAAGGTTACTTATAAAAGCAAACAAGATGGAAAGAAATAAAAATGGATTAGATCACTACCTCCAGAAGCCAGTGAATTGCCGGAGCAGTCAATTCACCTAGAACTGCCAACCATGATAATAATCTATGAATGAACCCCATATCTTTTCAAACTGGAACATTTTATCTTTGATATTACCTAATTTATTCCAAACTTAAATATGCCATATTACAACATGTAGCCACTGGCTACAAGTGGAAGTTCATCTTTCCACTTCATTAAAACACCTTGTCGGCTATCAGCATACTAAAAGCTAAAACCTTCTCGAGATACAGACAAAGATATAGTCAGATCGTGAATGAAGCCAAACAAGGAAATTAAAGGTCATGGATTTATTTTAGTCTTAAAAATCATTGATAAAAGATAGAAAAATGTTCTCCCAGAATCTTCCTAATTTGGGAAATTTCCAAAACAAGGCTTCTAAAATTTTACACCTTTCACACAATGCATTAAAACATTTCACACATCTGCATTAAAACAAGCTAATTTAATTTTGGACATGTGAATTCTGTGTACTACTTTAAATTGTAATAAACAAGGACTAGCTCAAAACGACAAATCATTAATAAAACTAAGAGACAGTTCTCATCTAAGAAGATTATATTAAGATTCTGTTCCCAGTCATTTTTAATTTTAACCATTGAGATTAGTCTTAAATCCAGTAAATTATTGTAACTACATGATACTAACCCACTGTGAACAAACTACAAATCAAAAAATATATCAAGAATATTCAGGTCTGCAATTTGTGGAAAATCTTGTAGCTTAGATTGGGCAAAGTGTCGAACTTACAAGTATCTAAAAAATGTCTAACGGAAAACTTAAAATTTAACTGGCAATTGTTCAAAAGAAGCAAAATTTTTACGAATAAATCAATCTTTGTAACTTTTAATACCCGATCTATACCATTCCTCAAAGCCTGCATCTATAACAGAAGGTGGAAAGAAGTGGTTATCTATAATGGGACTCACCAGGAAAAAACTATTACAATCAAAAAAATGTCCTAAATTGAACCCATATTCTTAGCCTATTCCTCATTATCTGATTATGAGTCAGTTTAGAAAATGATAGAGGTAGAACGGAACGTAAAAGTCTTAACAAAGATGTTTTCGTAGAAAAATTCAGTTCTATTTCTATCCATTTAGGGCAGCTAACGGGGGGGGGGGGGGGGGGCGGTTGGTGCATGGCCACACGAAAGACCTAGGCAGACATGTTTTGATTTGAGCTCTCCAGGAAGAGTGCTAAATAGAGAGTTAAAATTTGAAAATCAAGATTTTCTTCATCAAAAATGGATAAAGCTAGCACAAAGAAGCTAAGGCAACAGAGAACAAAGACTGAAGAAGCTCCTCTTCAACCAGGAACTTCAGGTGAAAGTCCAAAAGGCAGCCATGCAAAAATGGTGACGGGACCAGCAGAACCAGGTAAAACAGGGAGTCGGGTCAAGAGTTGTGCATTATTCCAGAAAGAATGAAGAATCTGAGTAACCGATTCAGAAATATTGAAATGGTGATAAGAGATATGTCAGAAAAAAATGACCGAAATAAGAGATTGTTGAAGACCTGATGGAGAAAATGAGTCGAGCAGAAGTTGAATTGACGTAAATACATGAAAAACTTGAGGCTTTGGGGGAAGAAAAAACCCAAAGTGTGCGATTAGATAACCAAGTACTGCTGGAGAAAATTGATCATATGGATCATTTTAGTCAACAAAATAGTATTCAAATTATGGAGGGGAGATCTAGTGAAATTTTCAAAAATGGATCCCACAGATGTTGGGAGACGATAAATTTGAAGAAAAAAATGAACATCGAGAGAGCTCACGGAACACTTGGACCCAGAAGAACCAGTGACCGGAGACCAAGACCATTTCTGGTGAGGCTTTTAAGCGACTGAGAACGGGAGATAATTCTTGAAGTAACATATGGTTACTCTAAACAGAATAATGGCCTGAGGTTGTTCATGGAAAGTTTATTTTTGAGACTTTAGCCTGATCTTAATTTTAAAAAAAGAATTTGAACATGTGGAAAGACAATTAAGTGCTTGAAATATTCAATGATATACCCCACAACTTTGAGGGTCGAAGAAGAAGGGAACTGGTGATTTTTTAAGACCAAGAAAGAGGTGGAAGATTTTCTGCGAAGTTTGTAAAAAATAAGTTAAGGTTGCTGAAGGAGAAGATTGTGAAAAATATTTATAATGGAACTAAGAAAAAGTTATATATTTTTTTTCTGAATGATCTTATATTTATTGTTTAAAAGTAAAAGTATAGAAGTTTTCATGGAGAACTCAGTAAAAGGGAAAAATAAATCTGGGAAAAGTAGTATCAAGGTGGAGACTCTGGTTTAAGGGGGAGAATGGTGCCTGGGAAGGAATAACAAAAACAAGATGGCACTAAAGGGAGGAGTTCTTCTTCCTCAAGATTCCACGGACTTTTCTTGCAGGCTTTCGGGGCTCTATGTATATATCACCATTGGGGCAGGGTCATTGTATGTTTTTCTTAAAGGTAAAGGATCACTTTACTATTTAAAGAGTCAAAGAGATTTTATGGTAAAAAAAAATTTGTTTAAAGAAGAATATGGATAGAACATTGAAATTTATTAGTTTTAATGTTAATGGAATTAATGGAACAGTGAAGAGAAAGTGGGTCTTGGCATCTCTAAAAAAGGCAGATATAGTCTTTTTACAAGAAACACATTCTCACCAAATTGGAACATACAAAATTAAAGGGGGTGGGTGAGGCAAGTAATATTATCTTAATTTGAATCAAATGCAAGAGGTGGAGCGATTTTAATTATTAAAAATAAAAATAATAATAGAAGAGACATTAATGGATCAAGCTGGAAGATTTGTCATAGCACATTGCAGAATCATGGATGCTTATCAATATTTATGCCCCAAACTATGACAATGAAGTCTTTATGAAGGATATCTTTTTAAAAACCGCAGGAAGAAGACAAAATATATTGATTGGAAATTTCATTTAGATCCAATATTGGATTGATATTTGGAGGTGGCTCAACCCCTTGGAAAGAGAGTATTCATCTTATTCAAGGATACATGACTCACATTTAAGGATTGACCTATTTTTGAATGTCTGCTCAGTTACACAGTAGAGTGGTAAAAACAGAGTATTTGGCAAGACTCGCCATTAACGTTAACTATTACGATAATGGAAAAGCAAGTATATATAGATGGTGTCTTAATGCTACATTACTAAAGAAGGATTTTTGTGTATTTATTAAGAGACAGATAGAAATGTTTTAGTGAAAACAATCTTCCTTCTACTGACAAAAGTTCTTTTAAATATGGGATATACTCAAAGCTTACTAGAGACAAATTATTGTTTAAACTAAAATCATGAGAGAATATGTGAGAGAATTATCAGGTTTAGAGACGGATATAACAACATTAGAAAAATATCAGGAACATGAAAAATATAGAATATTAGAGAATAAAAAGTTACAATACAACACATTACAAACATATAGAATGAAAAAAATGTTATTAAAAACTAAAAAATATTATGAGTTAGGAGAACGGGCACACAAAGTATTTTCTTCGCAGGTAAAAACAGAGGAGTCATCCAGAATGATAAATTCAAAAGAAACAGAAACTGATACTATAACATACAAGCAATAATAAATAAATAATGTTTAGACAATACTATATGAAACTATACAAAGCAGAATTAGTAAGAGATGAAAATGAAATTTTTAACAAATGTGAACATCTTAAATTAGAAGAGAGAGAAAAAGATGATTTACAAGGAAAGAAATAAAGAAAGCTTTAGGTACTTTACAAGCTCATAAGTCCCTGGGGGAAGAGGGGTTTCCTCCTGAGTTCTATAGACAATTTAAAGATTTGTTGATGCCTCTTTTGATGAATGGAGACCCAGAAACTTTTTCAACTGCCATAATTACAGAGCTACCTACCGAAGAATGATAGAGACTCATTAAAAATCTCATCATAAAGACCAATATCAGTTCTGAATGTCGACTATAAAATTATAGCAAAGGCAATAGCTAATAGAGTGGGTGAGTATTTACTAAAATTAATACATACAGATCAGGTGGGATTTAAAGGAAGACACTCTTCAAATAGTCCAGGTAGATTACAAATGGCAAACTCAAGGTTGAATCCAAACATATTTATTTAGATGCAGAAAAGACATTCAATCGACTAGAATAGTCTTTCTTATACAAAACGTTAGGAAAATTTGGTGTAGGGAGAAAATTCATAAATTGAATAAAAACTCTATCATAAACTACAAGCTAAAATTGTATCTAAGAACCAAATATCATCTATTTTTCCCTCGAGTAGATCAAGTAGACATGGGTGTCTACTCGTACCTCTGGCAGAGACTACAAGAAGAAGTCCAGATATTAAGGGCTTCAAAGTTGGACAGGAAGAACATAAAAATTAGTTATTTGCTGATGATGTGCTATTATATATGTCTGATCCAGATGAATCACTGATAGGAATACAAACAATATTAGAAAAATAAATAAAAATATCAGAATATAAAATAAATATGGATAAAAGTGAAATAATGCCATTGCAGAATTTTATGAAAGATATCAAAAAAGCATTTAAATGGAAGAAAGATGGAATTAAATATTTAGGAACAATGACAGATAATTTACATTACTTATACAAGCTTAATTATATCCCTCAACTATAAAAAAAATAGAAAAAGATTTACAGAAATGGAAAGATCTGCCAAGTTCATTAATAGGAAGGGTAAATTGTACAAAAATGAAGATAATGCCGAAGACTACAGCATTTCTTTCAATCATTGCCAATTGTACTGACATTCTTTCCAATTCATTCATTTATCTTGTGCCAGATTTTAAATCAGATATTTCAGTATGGGGCTATCCACTTTTTTGCTATTAATTTGCTACTATCTTTTTTTAAGGTGTTGAATGGTAATATAAGGAAATTCATTTGAAATGGGAAAGTACCCAGAATAGCCTTGAAAAAATTGACATAGGACTACAGCTTGGGGAGGCTAAGATTGCCTGATTTTAAGAAATATTATCTAGCAGTTCAATCGAGGTTCCTTGCATCCTGGATGCAAATGGGATGGCACACAATAGGGAAGAGGACAGCAAAGGATTTCATATACAAATGGGATGCCAAATTAATAGCAAAAAGGATAGCCCCATACTGAAACAGCTGATTAAAATCTGGTACGAGATCAATGAATATTTTGGAAAGAAAGTGGAAATATTGCCTAAAGCACCACTAATTCAAAATGAATTGATGGCCATGAACAAGGGCAATAAAATTTGGAGATTTGGCATTGGAAGGGGATCCAACATATTGAGGACTGCTATGAAGGGAGACAGCTTATGGCTTTCGAGCAGCTAATGGGCAAATACGATTTGTCTTATGGGACCTTTCACTGTTTCCTCCAATTAAGATCATTCCTAAGGGACAAGTGACCTCACCTACACCTAGTGAGGTTGAAGAATTGCTTCAACTGGGGAAACTCACCCAAATTTCTAAGAATGTACTCGGTACTCTAAGGTGAAAGCCCCAAATAGGGGCTACACAGGTTAAGAGAGCGACGGGAGTCACAATTGACGAGATTTATGGTCAGATTGGTGTAAAGATAGTGCGACAACAGTCATCAATTCTAGATACAGACTGGTCCAATAGAACTTTCTGAACCAGCTCTACCTTACAGCACAAAAAAATCCACAAAGCAAAACCAGAGGCGCCAGAAATGTGTTTCAGGTGTGGAGTGGAGCAGGGAACATTTGTTCGTGCAACCTGGTCCTGCGCAAAGGTAGACCCATTTTGGCAGGATTTGGCCAACATACTAATGAAGATAACCTTCCCGCCAGACCCAATGTTGTATCTGCTAGGGAACCTTATGGACACAAGCTACAAATTAACTAAATTCAATTCATATTTATCTCTTTGGTCATAGCAAAAAATATGCACAGCGGTGACCTGGAATTCTGACTCCCCTTTTCATATCAGCGAGTAGATAACTGAGATGCATAGCTATATTCCCATGGAAAAAATTACGTATAATCTTAGAAACTGACAGCACCTTTGTTAAAATAATGGCAGCCACATCTGAAGTACAAGGGAGCATAACTGTAGCCACACACTGATTAAAAAGACTTAGAGATTCACAAAGAGATGGATTAAGAAAAGTAGCTATACAAGGAGGTAGCTCCACAGCTTCTATGGATACACGCTGGAAGCACTGACACCAGACCCAGCCTCTCTTTCCTTTCTTTTTTCCTTTTCTTCTCTTCTTTTTCTTTTTTTTTCCTTGTTACCTCTACATTCTCTCTCGGGGGGTGGGAATGGGAGGGGGAGAAACATCATATGCATGCAGACTGCTGGAAGATATTAATATACTCTGTAACAGTCAATATGTTCTCCTTGTTTAATGATGGAAAATTAAAAATAAAATATTCAAAAAAAGAATTGCACTGGAAAGTTAACATGGGTCTGTAAATTGGGAGGACTCAGGCTTCTATATCAGCACAAGCAAGATTTTTATTATATTTCTTTGAAGAAAACAGTCCCCCTTTGTGGATTCAAATGGGACTGAATTCAATCAAAGAGGAGGCAATTAAATATTTTATTTATAAGTGGAATTTCAAGTCAATAACAAAAAAACCAGACAATCCTATATTAATACACTTGATTAGAATATGGCAAGAAATAAATGGATGTATTGGGGGTAAAAAGCAGGCATATCACTGAGGACACCATTATGTAAAATGTACTACTGCCTATGAATCAGGATAACAAAATATTGAATCATGGTGTGAAAAAGGTTCAAGATATGTTGATTGTTATATGGAAGGATCTCGTGTCTTTTGAACAACAAACAAATAAGTATGGAGTTGCTAATGGGACATTATTCTGCTTTCTCCAGTTAAGATCGTTAAGATAAAGATGGATCAAAACTTGGCCCCACCTGAAGTTAATGAGCTGGAATGAATGATTTGGTTGGAGAATACACCTAAATGTTATATCTAGGATGTACTTTGCTCTCCAAAGTGAAAGTGCAAAGCCAGGTTTAGAGATCAAATTAAAGATGGGAGTCGGATCAAGGAGTCGCAATAAAGTTGTTGGTCTGATTGGTGTTTAGATAGTATGATGTCAATTATAAATGCAGGATACGGATTAATGCAATATAATTTCCTCCACCAATTATATCTCACACCACAGAAGTTGCATAAATCAAAATCTGAAATATCAGAAATGTTTTTTAGGTGTGGGATAGAAATAGGAATGTTCTTTCATGTTACGTGGTCGTGTGTGAAGGTGAGAACTTTCTGGCAGGATATTACTGAAATACTAACAAGGATAACAGGGTGGCCTTAGCGGATTGCCTGGAGCTTTACCTTTTGGGTAATTTTATTGAAATAAGTAATTAACTAAATTCCAAATTTCATTTGTTAAAATAGGTTTATCTGTAGCAAAAAAAATGTCTTGCGATTACTTGGAAATCCAATTACCCTCTACAGATAGCAAAATGGAAGACAGATAAATAGTTGAATTTCTATAAGGGAAGGGGAGGGGGAGGGGAGAGGAAACACCTACAATCTAAAAAATAAGTATGGCATACTTATAAAAATACAGCAACCATATATTGACTATACAGGGACCCAAATATAAAAAGGTGCTGTTATTATAAAAATGAGACCTCCCCAATGAAGATTTTCTTTTTTAACCTAACTGTAAGCCCTGATGGTCTATGCATTTACACTGGTAAGAGGTTGTTTTGAAAGAAAAAAGAAAGTTATATTTATATTTACAGATTTTGAATATGGAAAATTTTGATATGTATACTTAAGGGAAAAAATATTTTAAAAAATTAGAGCGGCTGTCAAATTTCAATAGTAAAAGTAACCTGAGTATATTAAATTGAAAGTTTGAAGCAAAAATGTTCCCTTCCATTCCTTACAGTTTTCTGAAGATGGGTTTTTTGTTGGGTATAACCCTGCCCTCTGCTGGACATCATGATGTCACCCTTACCCTGTGTTTCAGTTGCCATGTTAGTCTAATAGAAGTGTTAAGAGCCCAGAGGACCCCAAAACCCAGCAGCAATAGAAATTCACCAAGACAAATGGTTACTTAAGCAAAAGTTACTTTTAATTTTCTTTAACCATAAAAACAGGATCAAACACTAACTTATTACTATTAACTTAACCCCCTTCTAATTCTTAGCGCACTTGTATGTAATGTGTATATAAGTTCAGAAAAGTTCTTTGATTCACAGTCCAATCTCAGTTCTCACTCCTCCAAGTTCACCAGTATTAGGCAATTCTTATACTGTGCACAGAAATTAACATTTATGAATTTCACCTGGCTTTGATGCTTGAACGATAAATGGTTACCACTCAGGAAGGTTCTTGTCGGTTTTCAGTGAGATGTGTTGCTTGCTGGACACCCACAACTGATTCCTTCTGATCAGCCACTTCAGTGTCTTACTGAAGAAACGTGCCCCCTCAGAGTTCTCCAGATGACAACCTCTTTCTTTCCGGTCACCACAGAGTTCCTTTTTGTTTTCTTTATTTCAAGTGAAACATTATGCAGCCAGTCCTCTCTTCTTGTATGAACCACAAAGACTTTGAACAGGCTCAACTAAGAACTCACAACCCGGCTTCAAAATGGGGGTTTTCCACAAGCTTGACAGCTTGTCATGTTCCAGTCCCAGCTGCTGCTGAACTATAGAACTGAATTCCCTCTCATTCAGAGAAAACCACATGACCCTCTTAAAACAGCCAACTGCTCTCAGACAGACTGCGGCTTTGGACCTAATCTTCCGAGCTCGTTCATCTGTTGCTTTCCATATCAATAATCAATTACTCCACAGCGTGTCCAATTAACACCTACTTTTGAAGTCCTTATAGGCACTCTTCAAAGTTTTTGCAAAGGCACTCGGAGCCTGAACTGTCTGGCTTGAGCAGAGCTCTGGCATTTGAAATGAGATCTGTTTTAAAGTGTATGTGACCTACCTGCCACAATTTATCTCCTTTTAAAACATATCTACATACAATATAAAATATAACAATTTGTCACAGAAGGATGAGAAAATATCTCATATCAGTCTTAATTGTGTGAGTGCTTACACAACAGTGGTGACGAGGAATGAAATGAACCCTACTCATGCTCCATGCGTCAACCATGAGAAGGAAGTCAACAGCAGAAAGGTAGAAAATTACTACCTAAAAAACCCAACAAATTCCCGCAAAAGATGAAGGCAAAAGCGCACCAGGATGGCAGAGGGAAAGTTCAGGTAATTCAATGAAGTAGAGGAGAGTTGGGAACAGTTTAACCACTACTACGTAGCCCACAATATTGCCCTCTTCCTCAGAATAATGGGCGGCAAAACATTCAAACTCCTTAAGACCTTGCTGGCCCCGTAGGATCCAGGAATGAAGACATTCAATGAATTATGCACAGCTCTAAGGAACCATCTAAGCTGCAAACTGCCAGTTATGGCAGAAACGCAATGATTCTATGAAAGGAGACAAGGACCAGGAGAAACAGTAGTAAGTGAATACCTGGCATCGTTGTGCAAACTGGAGGAGCACTGTCATTTCGAGCAGTTTCTAAATCAGGCACTGCGAGACAGATTAGTGATGGGGCTGGCAAATCGCCAAGCAAGACAAAAATTGTTAGCAATGGATGAAGACGTTGAGTTACAAATTGCATACAAAACTGCCTGGAGCTCTGAAATGGCAGATAAAAACTTGGAAATGGTTCAACCAGACCTACTGGTCGGAGGTCTTCCCGTTAACAATGCTTCCATTGTGGAAAATACAACCACCGACCAGAAAACTTCCTTCAAAAATTCTAAATGCAACCAGAACGAAACAGAAGGATATATCAAAGTTATATGTCTGCTTCTAAAGCACAGGTGGCCTGCAAATAAGCAGGCAACTAAAGTCAAAACAATTGCAGAGAGGGATTACAGTCCAAAGGCTGACCTTCAAGCTCCTGAAATATTACACATCTGAGGAATAAACGGAGGAAACACTGCAATCTTTATACAGCTAAAAATAAACGGACACCCCCGGAAAATGGAGCAAGACACGGGGCAGAGGTGCCCCAATGCCGTTACATGTAAAGGAACGCTTGCCACCACACCTCCTGGTAAAAACAACTAAAATAACTCTAAGATCTGTTACAGGAGACAAAGTGTTTGGAAAATGTACAGTCTAAGTACAACACAAACAACAACAACCAAAAACACTCCATCTATATCGTAGATACTCAGGGGCCAGCACTCTTCGGAAAAACTGGTTATAGCACATGCCCCTAGACTGGCTGAAAAATCGGTTCAATACTAAATGTAAACCACAAGGACACTTCCCAGCCAGAACTCAACCAAATCCTCAACAACCACGCAGTGGTTTTCCAACAAGAATTGGGGGGGGGGGGGGGGGTGGAAATCAAAGGTGATCAAACCAAACTACAATTAAAAGATAATCCAGAACCAAAATTATTTAAAGCCAAAACAGTGCCATTTGCTATGAAAGGGAAAATTGAGGCTGAATTAAACAGACTAAAACATGAAGGCATATTAGAACCAATACAATACAGCGATTCGGTAGTGCCCATCGCACCCATACAAAAAGCAAATGGTGAGATTCTCATTCGCGGCAATTACAAAATCACCATCAATCCATCACTCAAAATACCTGAACACCCCCTGCCCAAGGCAGAAGAATTGTTCCAAGCACTAAACGGAGGGCAAAAATTCACAAAACTAGATTTGTCACAAGCATATCAACAGATAGAATTGGACAAAAAAAAATCAAGCGAATATGTGACAATCAATAACTATCTGGGACTATTCAACTTGAAACGCATGCCTTACGGAATTTCAGTAGCACCTGTGATTTTTCAAGCAACAATGGACAAATTGCAACGTGGACTTTCAGTTGGGTGTTACCTAGATGATATCATCATCATGGGCCGAAGGTTTTAACCAGACTAAAACAGACTATGATTACGAAAGGACAAATGGGTCTTCATGCGCCCCTCAGTAGCATATCTTTGGTTTATAATCGACAATGAGGGGGTGAAAATGTATCCAGCAGGAACAGAAGTCAACCAACAAACAAATCGGAATTACAGTCCTTCCTACCGAAAACACATCCTTAATATGTCTACACTATGCAGCCTGCTGAACCAATTACTCAAGAAAGATCAAACATGGTATTGGAACATAGAAACTAAAAACAGTCAATCAAATAAGGTGCTGATCCACTACAACCCTAGTAAAGAAGTTCCACTAGCCATGGATGCTTCACCAGTGGGACTAGGAGCAGTACTATCCCAAATCACAGAAAAAGGTGAGCAACCAGTAGCGTATGCTTCGCGAACATTAACCACAAGCGAGCGCTATTATTCCCAATTACAAAAGGGATTGGCAATAATTTTTGTGTAGAAAAATTCCACCAATATCTCTACGGAAGAAAATTAATCCTGATCACAGACAACAAACCTCTCAGTTTAATCCTGGGGCCACACAAAGGTATACCAGTATTAGCTGCGGCCAAAATTCAAAGATGGGCCATGCTACTGGTGGCATATAACGATGATATAAAACATAAACCAGGAACACTCAACAGCCATGCAGATGCCTTATCACACATGCCGCTACCAGAGACAGAACAACAAGAAGAAATTATTAAATGGAGAGCAGAGGCAGCAGCCGTCAACCAAGAACAACTCAGATGATCACAAAGGAAACCCGGAAAGAGGGAACATTAAGCAAGATCTTATACTTCACCCTTAATGGGTGGCCCGAATCTGAAATTATTCTAGAAGATTTAAAAACTTTACCACACATGCCGCCATGAACTATCAGTCGAAGAAGGATGTTTACTATGGGGTACATGGACAATTATTCCATTCAAGTGGCAAACTACCGTGTTATCAGAACTACATCGTAACCATCTGGGAATGGTATGAATGAAGGCATTAGCCCGGATGCATGTCTGGTGGCCCTCCAGAGACAGAGACATTGAAACAACAGTAAGAGAATGCAAAGTATGTCAGACAATGCAGCCAAAAATGCCGCAAGCCAAAGCTAACCCATGGAAATGGCATCCAAACCCTCACATCGGATTCATGTAGACTTCGCTGGACCATTCATGGGTGAGACTTTCCTAATAGATGAAAATGGCCAGCTGAAAAACACCAATGCATATCCTATGATTGACTGTCTACAAGCTAGCTTTGCC
Source organism: Narcine bancroftii (assembly GCF_036971445.1). NCBI lineage: Eukaryota > Metazoa > Chordata > Chondrichthyes > Torpediniformes > Narcinidae > Narcine > Narcine bancroftii. Next base: position 209,466,451 of record NC_091471.1, on the reverse strand, counting down.
ACTTACGGATTGCCTCATGAATTAATTACGGGCAACAGGCCTCAATTTACATCAGAAGATTTTAGAAAATTTATGCGCAACAACAATGTCAGACATTTTGTCTGCACCCTATCACCCAAGGACTAATGGGGAGACAGAACGTTTTGTACAAACATTCAAAAAAGAGCAGTGAAAACTATGAAATATCTAAATGCCTCCTGGACACACAAAATCACAGATTTCCTATTGGGGTACAGAAACATGCCACATTCTACCACAAAATTCACCCCAGCAGAGCTATTGTTTGGCCACAATCTGGGTCTCAGATTGCAAAAAAACAGTATCGCCACAAACCTCACCTGGAACATTGGAAGTGGGCGAGAGAGTTCTGGTACAAGATTATAGACAATATGAAGACCCAAGGGTTGTAGATCTTACAAAAATTGAGGCCCTGGTCATGCTCTGTTCTAGTGGGGGACAGAATGTGGAAATGATAAATTGATCAATTATGAGCATTGACTGACACGAAGGTCCATGAACTGCCTCATGAACTGGAGGAGGTGGAACCAGACCTGCCGTGGTCTGCCCCAACCACCTCAGTGGGGGGGGGGGGTGCAGAGACAGTCACGGAGCCAAGTCCATTGAGGACTCCAGTAAATGAGACATACAGCCAGGAGGGCAGAGAAGACGGCAATCTCTGCTGAAGTTCAGTGAAGACGGGCAGTGCCGCTGACTCAACTGCCGACCCAACTATCTACGGGTCGTGAGCAAAGACTGGCACAACAAACCATGCCGAGGCAGTCCAAATGAGAAAGAAGACCACATGAATGCTTTAAGGACTATGTGGCATGATTATTAAATACTTTCCCTTTTATAATTATAATTACTCATAACATGTATTTTAATTCTCACTTGTAGTCCCCGATGTAATCTTATTAGTTTGAAGGGGCCCAGTCATTTATCGCACCGGGGTGGGGGGTTGGGGAAGTGTTGGGTATAAGCCTGCACTCTGCTGGACATCACGATGTCATCCTGTGTGTCAGTAGCCATGTTAGTCTAATAGAAGTAAAGAATGAGAAGGCATCACGTCTCCGAGTCTTAATTATGTGAGGGCAAACACAATAGTTTAACTTCTTCATGGTTTTTTTTCCTTGCCATATATAACTAATCATATCTAATGAATCAAAAAACGATTCAGAAATAAAAATTGGTAAAGCTTGAAAAAGATATAGAAATTTGGGTAAAATACTTATTTTAATTAAATTAATACATCCAATCATTGTAACTGAGAATGGAGACCATCCAGATAGTGACATTTTAATCTGATTAAGCAGTGCTACAAAATTTTCTTTCATAAGCTTTTTATGATTTTTTTGTAATTATAATTCCTAAATATTGGAATTGGTGCCTAACCATCTTGAGTGGAAAGTTAGAATACATAGAAATAGGTCACTTTAAAGATAAAATTTCATTTTTATATACATTTACTTTTACAACCTGAAAATTGTCCAAATTGAACAAACATACTCAATATATTAGATATGGAAACCTCTGGATTTGAAATAATCAGCAATAAATCATCTGCACAAAGAGATACTTTATGTTCATTTCCATATCTGGTTATTCCCTTAAATTCTCTACACTGTCGAGGTGCAGTGGTTCTAACACTATGTCAAAGAGTAAAGGATTAATGAACATCTTAGTCATGTTCCCCTATAAAGCCTAAACATTTTTGATTATTCTAAATTCATATGAATTGAAGCCATCGGACATAAATATAATGATTTGATCCAATTGATAAAATTGGGATCAAAATTCAATTTCTATAAAGTAGAAAATAAATAGTTCCATTTTACACAATCAAATGCTTTTTTGGCATCTATTGAAAGTACACATTCCGTCGTATGGGTAGAAGGTAAGTATAATGTATTCAGTACACTATGTTTGGTCTGAATTAATAATTGCTGGTAAAATATTTTCTAACCTATGTGCTAACACTTTAGATAAAATCTTCATATTAATATTAAGTAATGAAATAGGTCTATATTTCATTCTGCTGCTTCTTTCTTTTTTTCCCCCAAAATAAAAGAGATGCTCACCTCATTAAAAGATGATGGGAGCATTCCTTCTTTAATTGAATTTTCAAACACCGAATTTATATATGATACAATCATTTTAGGAAAGTTTAAAAAATTCTACTGGGAAACCGTCTGGTTTGTAAGGAAGAAATAGCAATGGAAATTTCTTCCTGAGAGATAGGTGCCTCCAACATTAAATGTGTATCCTGTGATAAGGTGGGTAAATTTATTTGGTCTAAGAATTCTGACATCGAAGTGAAATTATTCTTATTCTCAGAACTGTAAAGATTAGAATAAAATTGTTTAAATGTCTTATTAATTTGGTACTACACTACAGACGTGTAGTGGAAAGTGTACTGACCGGGTGCATCATGGTCTGGTATGGGAACATCAATAACCCTGAGCATAAAGCACTCCAAAAGGTAGTGGCCACAGCCCAGGACATCATAGGCAAAACCCTCCCCACAATTGAGTACATCTATAGGGAATATCAAAGACCCACACCACCCAGCACAAGCTCTGTTCTCGTTGCTGCTATCAGGAAAGAGGAATAGGTGCCACAAGATTTACACGACCAGGTTCAGGAACTGCTGCTACCCCTCCACCATCAGACTCAACGACAAACTCTATCAGTGACTCATTTAAGCACTCTGATTTGTGCTCTTGATTTTTTTTTGTTCTCTCTGAATTGCAGTTTGTTTACATCTTTATCTGTTTATAGTTCTTTGTTTGTTTATATGTTTTAGGCTGTGTACAGTTTATTTTTTGCACTACCAATTAGTGGTAATTCTGCCGTGTCCATAGAAAAAAGGAATCTCAGGGTTGTATCTGATGTTGTGTGTATTCTGACAATAAATCTGAAATCTGAAACTGGATCTGAGTTTTAAATGAGCCTGGACACTCATGCACCACTAGGTTTAAAAGTTGGCCAGGAAACAACCATTGAGCCAGATGGTGAACCATCAGGTTTTTCAAACACTTGAATAGCATACTATTAGAGTTTTACTGTATACACCAGAATAACACAGCAAGATAGATGCCTGTTTGTTGTTTCCTCTGGCTGTAGTTTTTAAGCACCTAGGATCAAAGTCTGAACATGAGAGACTGACCATTCAGGCCAAAGAGGAATATCTTCATCCCTGAGATTCTCTACCAAAAAGTGGTTCAGTCATTTGGTATATCCAAATCAGAGATTGGTTTATATTTTGGACATTAAAGTAATCATGGGATAGGAGGTTAGAAGGAGAAAGAAGTCAAGGAAAAGCAAAAATTAACAATTCAGCAAGAAAAATCAATAGGCTATTCCTGCTCCTTTGTTCTTACCAGTGTTGCAATGTCAAGGAACAAACTTCCAAAGCACCGAGAAACTTGCTGTTAAAGATGCCATAAAAATACAAGTTGCTACCTTTATTGATTTTGCACTGCAGAAATTTTAAATTTACTGTGGAGTCTTCCTGCCTTCTGCTGGGAATATTTGGAATTGCAACTATTGCAAAGTGAAAGCCTTTGAAAGCCGATGATCATTTTTGTTCCATAGAACCATCGAACACTACAGCACAGAAACAGGCCCTTCTAGTCTGTGCCAACTATTTTTCTGCATAGTCCAACTGACCTGCACTGACCCTATTCCATAACCCTTTCATCCATGCAATGTCAAAATTTTTCATAAACTTCAAAATGAGCCCGCATTTACCACTTCAACTAGTAACTCCGTCTACACTCCCACCACTCTGCATGAAGAAATTCCCCCAATATTCCACTTAAACAGTTCACCTTTTACTCTTAACCTATGTCTGCTATTTTTATCCATCCTTTTATGCCTTTATTGTCCATCCTCAATTCTTTGATGTCATAAGAACTTGAACTCACCCCCTGAACTTAATGTGCTATTCAACAAGATCATTTACCTCAAACATAATATTCCTCCCTAATTAACATATCCTTTAGTTCTTTAATATTACCCCCTCCATAAATCTTCGTCCGCGAAGCCAAGCCAAAGATTCAGAAATGTATCCAACTCGGTTTAGATACATTTCTAAATGAGCCTCCACAAACCTTGAGGTAGAGATTAAAGAAGAAATTTCTTCTCATTTCAGTCCTAAATGGTCTTCTTAGTTTGAGACTCCTTAATCACAGAAAACTTTCTACCTGTCGACTCCTCACAAGAGTTTAGTACATTTCAAAAATTTCACTTCGAATTCTAACAGTGGTCAGATATGATAGCCCCATCATCAGGAACCTGGTAAATCTTTGCCGCTCTCTTATGAAGTAATCAACCTCACAGATGGTTCCAGATCCACCACCTTGCCTTCAAATAATAGAAATTTCTGATTTGGTACAAGCTCCCCAACCACGCCACAGGGAAATTGACAAAAACTCATCATTGAGGTAATTAGTTGGAAAATATAACATCAGCAGAAGGCCATGCATGTGTTGAGTTGCTTCTACTGATAGCATCATCTCACCAAAGTCCTTTTAACAAAGAGTATGCCATTAGAACCATGCTATGCTCCAGCAGCCCTCCACTTTCTGGAACCAATTATAACTGGCTGAGTCAGTTGACTTTAATTAACTTGAAACTGAGGGGAACTGCCTTCCCAATAAACAGCTTCATTTCCACTCACTTTCAAGTTTATTCTTCAATGGCACAGTTGGTGTAGCAGTTAACACAATGCCTTTAGAGCACTAGCAATCAGGACCAGATTTTGAATCCCGTGCTATAAGGAGTTTGTACATTCTCCCCACGTCTGAATGGATTTTCCCCAGGGGCTCCAGTTATCTCCCATCATTTGAAACATACCAGGGGTTGCAGGTTAATTGGGTGGAACCTGGGTATTCTACAGAGCTATATGTTGGTCAACTGTGAGGTACTGTATATTTTGGTGTATAAGATGACCCTTGAAGCACCCAAAAAACATGCCAAAAAAACAGGGCTCATCTTATAGGGCAGATACAAAAATGTGACCTTAAAATTCTACTCCAAATACCACTCAATTGGTTCCATAATCCACTCAGACCCATCCTACAACAAAATTAAGAGATGGGGAAGTGCAGAGAGACCTAGGGGTACTTGTACATCAGTCTCTGAAGGCGAGCATGCAGGTACAGCAGGCGGTTAAAAAGGAAAATGGTATGTTGGCCTTCATATCAAGAGGGTTTGAGTATAGGAACAACCTTACTGCAGCTGTACAGGGCCTTGGTGAGACCCCACCTGGAGTATTGTGTGCAGTTTTGGTCACCTTATCTAAGGAAGGATGTTCTTGCAATGGAGGGAGTGCAGAGGCGATTCACCAGGCTGATACCTGGAATGGCAGGAATGACTTATGAGGAAAGATTGCGCAAATTGGGATTGTACTCCCTGAAGTTTAGAAGATTGAGAGGGGATCTCAGAGACCTATAAAATTCTGGCAGGACTGGACAGAGTGGATGCAGATGGGATGTTTCCAATGATGGGAAAATCCAGAACCCGGGGCCATGGTTTGAGGATAATAGGCAAGCCATTTAGGACCGAGATGAGGAGGAATTTCTATACCCAGAGGGTGGTGAATCTGTGGAATTCATTGCCACAGAGGGCAGTGGAGGTAGGTTCATTAAATATATTTAAGAGGGAATTAGATCTATTTCTTCAGTATAAGGGTATTAAAGGTTACGGAGAGAAGGCGGGAACGTGGTACTGAACTTTAAGATCAGCCATAATCTCGTTGAATGGCGGAGCAGACTCAAAGGGTCGAATGACCTACTCCTGCTCCTATCTTCTATGTTTCTATGTTTCTATGTTCAATTTTAAGCTATTAGAAATAATTTTTTATTGTTTAAAAAAAATACATCTAAAAACCTTCAAAATCATTATCATCATCTGAGGCAAAGAACTTGGCCAGCACATCCGGAATGTCACTGTTAACGCTGTCATCATACGGGTCCAAGTCCAAATCTGGTGAGTCTGCTTCCGCTTTGTCGTCGATTACGTCAAATGTCCTTGCAGCAACAGAGATGGTCGATTCCTTGGCCACATGAATGACTTTTAACTTAAAACTTGCTTCATATTTTCGTCGTTTTACTGGAGGCTTCATGGCCACACCCAACAGCTCAGTCAACAAACATTTTTTTTGGGGGGGGTCATCTTATACACTTTATACATCTTGTATATGATTAAAACCATGAAATTCAGGCTGAAATTGGATCCGTCTTAACTGAAGGTTCATTATATGCCGAAATATACAGTACCTACAGTTCATAAAGGATAGCTCCATACTTCTCAATTTATACAAAAAAATGTAAAAGGCAAACTTCTTCACAGCAAGTGGCTTCTTAGATTATATGTCACAGAACTTCCATTAATAGCTTAAGACCATATTCTTTAGTAATTTATAGACCCAAGGTTATCTGATTTAAGTACACTTTTGAACAAAATCTATATTATCCACAAAGTAATTCACATTTAAAAAGCATCCCCAACATAAAACATGCCAAGATAGTCACAATCCAACAAAAATTGAACAGTGAGCTGCAGAATTATCAGACATCTTCAGGAAGCATCTTAAACTAGACAGAAAGAGAATTCCAGAGCCAAGTTCTAGGTCTACTGCAAGCTTGCACACCAATGGTGAAATGAAGAACACACCACAGTCCAGAATTAGCAGAAAGGGTTGGCCGAGAGGGCTGCAGAGATTTCAAAGATGATAGAGATGAAGAGAGATGATGGTAGAAGAGCGAGCGAGTTGCAAATCCATGCTGGGACTTGCTAAAGCGTAGCAGCACAGGCAGGGTCAGTCAGCAAGCATGGGCATGATCGTTTGTAATGTGCTGCAGTGGAAGTGGCAGAGTTCAAATAAGCACAGATTTCTTCTCTTTGGCTTGGCTTCGCGGACGAAGATTTATGGAGGGGGTAAAAAGTCCACGTCAGCTGCAGGCTCGTTTGTGGCTGACAAGTCCGATGCGGGACAGGCAGACACGATTGCAGCGGTTGCAGGGGAAAATTGGTTGGTTGGGGTTGGGTGTTGGGTTTTTCCTCCTTTGCCTTTTGTCAGTGAGGTGGGCTCTGCGGTCTTCTACAAAGGAGGTTGCTGCCCGCCAAACTGTGAGGCGCCAAGATGCACGATTTGAGGTGTTATCAGCCCACTGGCGGTGGTCAATGTGGCAGGCACCAAGAGATTTATGCAGGCTAAAAAATGGAAGACTGGCAAGGAGAGTACTATAACAGATAAATCTAGATAATGACGGCTTGGATGAAATTTCAGCAAAAGTTGAATTGAGGTAGGGTCAGTCTTAGTGATGGCCACATATGTGGTTGAACACTGAGATAGCAAGTGGGTTTACACTTCAAAGCACTGAGCTGAGGAATATAGTCACAAAGCTGATTTTGTAGTAGGACCATAAAAAAGTAGTTTCACTGTTTGCGATATTTAATTGAGGGGAATTTCTGCTTATCTAGTATTAAAATGCTGGAGTGCTACAGAGATATATTTTGAGATGAAGTTGATGTCAGTTTTAAAACAGGAAATAAAGAACTAAGTAATATGACTGAGGAGTAGCATGCAGATTCGAAGTAAGAAAGACCAAGAGACCAGTGCTAATATTACTCCGAAATCTAATAGTATAGGAGTAGGTACTGATTCTCTGGCTAATTAGTAAAATAAGAATAGAGTCAGAGCAGTTCTACTTGCTGAAAAAACCATTAAGTTTGATCAGAGTGGAAAAGTCAGTTATATCAAATACAACATGAGAATTAGGATGAATAGTTAATTGTAATAAAAGTGCATCGTTTATGACTTTGACAAGAGCCATTGCAGCTTAGTAAGAGAGTTGTAAACCAGAATGGAGGAATTTAAGTCCACAATTAAGTTTGGGGGTGGGGGAGCTGAGGTGGACAAAGGCGAGGCACTGTACCAGGCAAATGTGCTGATGACATATTTGCAAACTTCAGAAGAACCCAAGCTGAGATAGCATGTATGGAAAACTGAAATCTGTGTGAGGCATTACACAGACAGCAAAAAATTTACAAAGCCAACCATGAACAGAGTTGAGAACTGTGGCTGCAGAACAAATTTTGAAATGGGGACAAAAGAAAATGGTTTCAACCCTTGCGATATTAAAGAAATTTTGCTCAGCTTATATTAAAATATTTTTTTAATGAACATTTAAAAGCATGAGAAACTATTTAGATTATCAGCTAACAGGTGTAGGGAGGGATATTATGGGTCAGGTAGGCCAGAAGGGACAAAATGAATGAGGGTAATTTTGGATATGACAAGGCAGAGAGGATGGAACGGAATCTAACTTGATTTCAGAACCATGTACCAGGACAAGAAGGAAGCAGCCACAGCAACTGGATAGTCTTGACTTAACTGACAAAAAAAAAATCCATGAACTCCTTCCAACACATTACAAATCGCAGAGACCTTGCATTTTTAGGAAATAATGCTGTTTTCCATTAACTGAAAGCAATTAATTATCTGATATAAAATGCAATTAGTTGGATAAAAATGTTAAGTGGAAACAAGCACTTCAAGATTTAACATGAGATTATAGTTAGATAATTTTATTAAATAGAATCTTGTAAAAACCTCTGAGTCGAATTCAGAATCCTGTGCATGCATTTCAGCTGCAGCTGGATGGTTATGTGCGGTCAGACCTGGAGCCTCACCAGCAGCAGACATGGCAATTCCCTGAAAACAAAAAGAAACATTGGCCAAGTGCACTGAGTGCTTTCAAATACCATTACATTGCAAGAAAAAAAATCTAAACTAATATTTGTAGTGCTAGTTTGTCTCAGTTTCTGGTGGCAAGGCCCCCACCCTCCAATCACCTATTACATATACATCATGTATTTGTTAGATACAGATTAATTTGAGATTCATATTTGAGCTGAGAGCTATTTCCCCCACTCTGGTGGCCAGAAACCCCACACTCACTAATAGTAACACACTATTAAATTGGGTTATGGTTAAACTAGCATGGTTCATGCTAAATGTAGTTATTGAAAAATCAAATGTTAAACTGTGCAAAGAATCCTAAATGAAATAAAAGTCAAGATTATAACTTGAACATGAATCAAGCAACAGCAAAATGATTAAACAAATACCAAACCATTTCAAATCATATCATAGTCTAGTAAAATCCCAGCTATCCAGAATTCCAGCAACTGGCAAAAAAAAACATAAATATGAAAGCAGTTAGTTCACCAATCACACAACACACAATCTCAAGCAACCAGCAATTTCATTTATTCAGCATCTACCAATCCCCATTGGTGCTGGATACCAGAGAATTTACTATATTCCTGAATAAAATGATGATACCTTTTCTTAATGACACAGGATGCATCTTTTACAAATGAGAAACACAATAATGATCCCATCAAATAATAATATATACAATTACAATAGCAAATACCAGAGGATATATAAGGTAGGTGGAGGAAAGTTTAGGGAAGAAGCTACAGGAAGGTTTTTCAGTCAGAGAATGGTGTGTGCCTGGAATGCAATGCTGGGGTTGGTGGTGGAGGCTCAATAAGGGTAGTCAAAGGACTCTTAGATAGGCACTTGGAATGGCCTCTCCAGGGCAAAGTTGATATGGAGATCCATCCCCCTCTTCATGCTCACGACAGGCCCAAAGGGATGACGAAAGTCAATACAGTTTGGAGCCAGCAGCATTGCACGAGTTGCCTTGCTGGTGCTGGGTACAGCAGTCAGCTGCCTTCAGGACTCTCGACTGCACAGATTTTTCCCCTTCTGGTTTTACTCCCAAAGCCTTTCCTCTAACACGTATAGCCACAAGACAGCGGAGGTTTGAAATAAGAATTTTCCCTCTCCGAGACGAGTTATCATCTGTGGTTAACGAGCCCCATCAGCCCAGAGCAACTGGTTTCAAGGCGCCAGTGGCCTTAGTCCCTTCTCTTGTCAGTGAGAACAGCTACACGTGAAGGCCAGGAGTTGGACTTGGTTGTCAAAGGTAGTTTGAGATGCACGCCATGTGATAAGGATATGATGCAAGAAAAATGGAGGATTATGGGCATGAGGTAGGGAAGAAAAATTGTGGTGGAGGAGGTTTATTTGGGGCAGCATAACATCATGGGTTTAAGGGACTACATTATGCAGTAGAATCAGGTTTATCGTCACGACATGTGTCATAAAATTTGTTGTTTTGCAGCAGGAGTAACAGTGCACTGTAGATGTAAAAATTGTTATAAATTATTTCTGTAAATACACAATTTAAAAATAAATAATCAGTGCAAGAGAGGAGAAAAAAAGAAGTGAGGTAGTATTGACAATTCAGAAATCTGATAGTGGAGGGGAAGAAGCTGTTTTTGTAACGTTGGGTGCGTGTCGTCAGGCTCCTGTACCTACTTCCTGATGGTAGCAGTGAGAAGAGGGCATGGCCCGGGTAGTGAAGGTCCTTTTTTGAGACACTGACACTTTCTTGGTCTGCTTTCTTGAGACACTGCCTCTTAAAGATGCCCTTAAAGGAGTGAAGATGAATGCCATGATGGACCTGGCTGAGTTTACAACCTTCCTGCCCTGTGCATCAGCACCTCAATACCAGACAGTGGTGCAACCAGTCATCATGCTCTTCATGGTTCATGTACAGAAATTTGCAAGTCTTTGGTGACGTACCAAATCTCCTCAAACTCCTCACGAAATATAGCTGCTGGTGAGCCTTCTTCATGATTGCATTGACATGACAGCACCAGGATAGATCTTCAGAGATCTTAACACCCAGGAATTTGAACTTCTTCACCCTCTCCATTGTTGACCCCTTGATGAGGACTGGTTTGTGTTCTCCCAATTTCCCCTTCCTAAAGTCCACAATCAATTCCTTAGTTTTGCAAGGTTGTTGTTGTGACATAATTCAATGAACTGATCTATCTCTTCATTGCCGAGGTGCCATCGAATTGTGCCTGACCACACAGTTATGGGTGTAGAGAAAGTAGAACAGTGGGCTTAGCACACACCCTTAAGGTGTGCCCATGTTGATTGTCAGTGAGGAAGAGATGTTACCGATCTGCACTGACTGTGGACTTTGATGAGGAAGTCAGGGATCCAGTTGCAGAGAGGGGTGCAGAGGCCCAGGCTTTGAAGCACTGAGAGGATGATGATGTTGAAAACTGAGATGTAATTAATAAAAAGCAGCCTGATGTAAATGTTGCTACATCCAGATGATCCAAGGCTGAGTAGATAGACAGTGAGATGGCATCAGGTGTTTAACGATTGTGGTGATAAACAAATTACAGTGGGTCCAGGAATTTTAAGTACGAATTCATTCTGGTCATGACCAACCTCAAAGCATTTCAACACAGTAGATGTGAGAGTTTACTGGATGATGGTTGTTGAGGCAGCTCACTCTGCTCTTATCGGGCACCAGGATGATTGATGCTCTTTTCAAGCAGGTGGGGCCTCCGACTGCAGCAATGAGAGATTGAAAATCTCTGTGAACACTCCAGCTAGTTGGTTGGCACAGGTTTTCAATACCCTTCCAGATACACTTTCAGGGCCTGATGTCTTGAGAGGGTTCACCCTCTTGAATGATGTTCTGACATTGGCCTCTGAGAAATAGATCACAGGGTCACCAGCTTCTGCAGGGATTCTCATGGGCACCATTGAGTTCACCTTTTCAAAGATAACACAAAAGATGTTCAACTATCAGGGAGTGAAGTATCACAGACATTTAGGATGTCAGGTTTCACCTTGTAGGATGTAATAGCCTGCAACCCCTTCCATAGTTGGCGAGCATCTGATTCTGTTTGTAGTGTGAGAGAGTATATATATATATATATATATATATATATATGTTTTTGGGAGATAAATTGGGAAAGATTTATTAGAGTAGGTTACATACAAATAGATCTTATTTGAAATACAGGAGCTCTGCCCCATGCTAGACATGTTGGGGCCAACAGTCTTTGCAAGTGCTTTGGAGAGTGCCCAAGAGACTTCACTAATGGATTGTTGTTTACAAAAAGCAGCAGAAGAAAGATCTTGTCGGAGCCACAGTCAGTCTGAAGGAGAAGTTGCTTGAAGGAGAAGTTGCTGAAGGAGAACTAAGAGAGTAATGTGGTTTTGCAAGCAGTGAGAGTCAAACAGTTTTTCTCTCAGAGAGAGAGAGAGAGAGAGAGAGAGAGAGAGAGAGAGAGAGAGAGAGAGAGAGAGAGAGAGAGAGAGATCATTCTACAGTGTAACAGCAACAGCCATTAGAAGCAGCTGGGACTGGAACAGGACAAGCTGGCAAGCTTGTGGAAAGGTCCAATTTGGAAGACAGCATAGTAAAAGCCCTTGCGGTTCATACAAGAGGAGAGAACTGGCTGTCTAATGTTTCACTTAGAATAAGTGAAACAAAAAGGAACTCTATGGTGACCTGAAAGAAAGAGATTATCATCTGGAGAATCCTGAAGGGAGCAAGTTTCATCAGCAAGACACTGGAGTGGCTGATTAAAAAAAATCAGTTGTGGATGTCCTGGAGCAACAAATCTCTCTCTGAAAACCGACAAGAACCTTTCTGAGCGGTATCCATTTACCTTTCAAACACCAAAGCCTGGTGAACTTTATAAATGTTAAATTCTGTGCACAGTTTAAGAATTGCCTGGTACTGGTGAACTTGGAGGAATGAGAAATGAGATTGGACTGTGAACCAAAGAACTTTTCTAAACTTACGCTTAGAATTAGAAGGGGGTTGTTAGGTTAGTTAAGTTAAAGTGTGATTCTGTTTTCATGTTTAAAGATAATTAAAAGCAACTTTTGTTTAAGTAACCATTTATCTTGGTGAATATCTATTGTTGCTGGATTTTGGGGTCCCCTGGGCTCAAAATTGCCTTTTTTTCCTGTTAAGTCATACATGGACTTCCTATTGAGATCTGGATTTTAAATGCCATCAACCTTGCCCTCAGCTGGCTGCAAATCCTTTAATTCATCCTCAGCTTTTAATTGGGGTACTCATGATATGTGCACATGGGCACACACACATCCCCACAGGTCCTGATGAAGTTGGTGACAGCCAAGGCATATTCATTCAAGTGTGAAGATGAATCCTTGAATGTGGTCCAGTCCACTAATTCAAAGCAGTCCTGCAGGCACTCCTCCATCTTCCTCGACCATATCTTCACCATCTTCACCACTGGTGCTGTAATCCTCGGTGTCTGCTTGCACATCAGGAGTAGCAGAAGAGCCAATGATCAGACTTGCTGAAATGAGGCTGTGGCATGTCTTGATAGGCATTCTTGATGGTGATGTAACAGTGATCAAGTATGTTGGCTCCTCAGGTTATGTTGTCTCGTGTCTGCTGATTATGGTGCTCGGCCGCTCCAGTGCCAGCCTGATGTTAACGTGGGGCATATAAAGGACCACGATGATGGCAGAGAACTGCCTCAGATGATAGAATATTTGACACTGATTGTCAGATGTAACGTTCTGTAGTGGCAGCTACGCGGCTTACTGAAGGATTGCACAACCAGACGGGTTGAGTTCAGTGAGAAAAAACTGATTTATTGCAGGTTGCCAGACTAGTCTTATACTCCCAGCCCAGAGCTGGCTGAGAACCATGCTGGGGGGGCCCCGACGTCACCGGGGTGTTACGTGGGTCCCCAAGCGTGGACTTCTGAGCCCAGTGCCGAGGTCGGGAGGAAACCCCTTACAGTGCCATTTTGGTCGGCTGCCCCGCCGCGTGCGTGACAAGCGGAGCCAGTTCGCCTGCCTAATAGCGTACTGCCACATAGCCACCTCCCCCAGAACCAGCACCAATGTCCTTTTTTGCTGGGCAGCCACGCTTCTTGGGTTGGGCCACAACTACAGGTTCGTTGGGGTCGAGGTGGACTGGCTTTAACCTGTCCACCGTTAACAGTTCCCTCTTACCACCGATGTCCAGTGTGAAAGTGGATCCTGAATGCTGGACGACTTTGTACGGCCCTTCGTATGGTCTTTGTAGAGGTGCTGTGGACAGGCCCCGCCTGCCTGATAAAAACATACTCTGCAGAGTACAGCTCGCTGGAGACATAAGAGACCCATGTGTCATGTCTGGGCAGCGGTGGGGATGTGAAGGAGTCCAACTGGGCCTGGAGGTGGGGAAGTAGACTGTGTGGTGACTGCTGGGGGTTGTGAGGTGCATTGACGAATTCACCGGGTAGGGCTAGAGGTGCACCATAGACCAGTTCGGCTGATGACGCCTGTAGGTCTTCTTTGGGTGTCGAGCGAATGCCCAGGAGCACCTAAGGCAGCTCCTCCACCCAGTTGAGGCCAGTGAGGCAGGCCATAAGTGCCTACTTAAGGTGGCGGTGCAATCGCTCAACTAGCCCATTGGCCTGCACCCATTGTGGGTGATAGGCCGTGGTGTGATGTAGCTCGATCCACAGCCTGTTGGTGAGCTGTGCCCAGAGCGCAGAGGTGAACTGGGCGCTCCGATCACTGGTGAGGTGGTTCAGGACGCCGAATTGGGCAACCCAACCATTCAAAAGCGCTCAGGAGTAGGAGTCCGTGGAGGCATCTGGCATCGGGATCGCCTCAGGCCAATGAGTGGTGTGGTCTACCACTGTGAAAAGGTAACGGTTACCTCGGGAAACGGGTAAGGGTCCAATAAAGTCCATATGTATGTGGCTGAACCATTCCCGGACGTGTTCAAAATCTTGTATGGGCGCTCTGGTGTGCCTGTGTACCTTGGAAAGCTGGCAATGGGTGCAGGCTCTGGCCGAGTCCGCAAATCTGCTTCCGAAACCCATGCCAGACGAAACATTCTGCCACCATACGGACCGTGAACCTGATGGAGGGGTGGGAAAGGACATGGATATAGTGGAAGACTTGCCTGCGCCACTGCTGGGGAACCACTGGTCGCGGGGTGTCCATGGTGATATCTCACAGAATGGTGCCCTCACCATGAGGAGTCGGGAGGTCCTGGAACTGCAAGCCCATGATGGCAATCCTGAAGGCCCGCGTCTCCTCATCAGACTTCTGGTCCCAGGCAAGTTGGTCGAAGTAGAGGCCAGGTGTCAGCACGCAAATGGCTGGTCATGAGAGTGCGTCAGCCACCACGTTGTCTTTCCCCGCCTTGTGCCAAATGTCGGTGGTGAACTCCAACACGAAGGAGAGGTGACGCTGTTGGCGGGCCGACCGGGGATCTCGTGCCATAATGAGTGCTTGAGTGAGGAGTTTGTGGTCAGTAAAAATGGTGAAAGGCCTCCCCTCCAAGAAATAGTGGAAATGACGCACCGCCAGGTACATGCCCAGCAACTCACGATCGAAAGCGCTATACTGGCACTCTGGTGGGCGAAGAAGTCAGCTAAAGAATGCCAGAGGTTTCTACTGTCCATTCACCTGCTGCTCCAGGACGGCTCCGATGGCTGTGGCAGAGGCATCGACGGAGAGCGCCATATTCAGGTTGGTGCGTGTGTGGACGAGCAGGGCAGCCTTCGCGAGGGCATCTTTCGTGGCTTCGAATGCCCTGCTGGCCTCTGGTGTCCAGGCAAATGTCTTGTCTTTGGCCGCAATGAGAGCGAAGAGCGGATGAATGATGCACACAGCGCCTGAAATGAAGTGGTTATAGAAATTGACCATACCCGTGAACTCCTGTAGGCCCTTGAGGTTGTCCGGGCGTGGGAATTCCCTGATTGCAGCGACCTTTGTAGCGGCAGGTGTGGCTCCTTCGGCCGTGATGGTCCAGGAACTGAATGGACACTTTCCTGAACTGGCACTTGGCCGAATCGATCATTAGGCTGAAGTCAGCCAGTCGGGAGAAGAGGATGTGCAGGTGAGACTTATGTTGTGCCCGGTCTCTGCTGGCGACAAGGATGTCGTCCAGGTAAATGAATACGAAATTCAAATCCCTGCCCACTGTGTCCATAAGGCACTGGAAGGTCTGGGCAGCATTCTTGAGCCTGAACGGCATGCGTAGGAACTTGAACAAGCTGAAGGGGGTGATGATGGCCATTTTAGGTGTGTCCTCAGGGTGCACCGGGATTTGGTGATACCCGCACACCAGGTCGACCTTGGAGAATACCCTCGCGCCATGCAGGTTGGCCGTAAAGTCCTGGATGTGACGGATCTCATAATGGTCAGGTATCGTGGCGTCGTTAAGCTGTCGGTAAACTCCACAGGGGCGCCAGCTGCTGGAGGCTTTAGGGACCAGGTAGAGTGGTGAGGCCCAAGGACTGTCAGATAGTCGAATGATCCCTAGCTCGTGCAGATGCGAGAACTCTTCCTTCGCTATCTGAAGCTTATGCACCAGGAGCTGGTATGCCTTGGCGTGGACCGGCGGGCCTTGGGTGGGGATGTAATGAAACATTCCATGGCGTGGTGAGGCGGCAGAGAACTGCAGCTTGAGGAACTCATCCAGAATACACTGAAACTCGTTCTTGGGCGTGCTGACCGTGGCCATCTGCGGCTGCTTTGTGCGGGAGGCGTTGAGGTGAACGGATCGGAAGGTACGGGTATTTACCATTCGCCGACCTTGAATGTCGACCAGGAGTCCGTGGGCGAGGAGGAAGTCGACACCCAGGATGGCGGTTGGAAGGGATGAAATGGTGAACCTCCATTAGAACTTCCACTGGCCGATCTGGAAGTGCGGTTGTGGGCAGTCTTGTCTCCATACGTTCGGATCTCCGTCGAATTGGCTGCACAGAGGGGAGCTCCTCGAGGCCGGTTCCGGGACTCGATGGCTGTGGCCGGGATGACCCTGACCTGGGCCCTGGTGTCGATGAGGGAACGTCAGCCACTGACTGAATCCCGCAGGTAGAGAAGGCTGTGTTCTTGGCCAGCCTCCGCAACCATTAACAGCGGCTGGCCTGCTTGTTTCCCTGGAACGAGCAGGGCTGACGACACTTCTAAGCCTTGGGTCCCCAGCACTGGTGGAAGAAGCAGAGGCTTGAAGTGGATGACTTGCTTCTGGCTATGCTCTTTGAGACCCCTGCAGGGGCCGGGTGTTCCACCGCAGCGCTAGAGGAAGGCTTGGCGTGGTCATGCCCGTGACTCGTACCCTGCTGAGCCCTCCGGGAATAATTCGAGCCATAGCTCCTGAGCCTTCTGAGTGACCTTCCTAGAGTCGACAATTCTCTCCTGGGACAGTAACGGCTGGATGTCTTCAGCCAGATGGTCGAGGAAGATGGACTCAAAGAGTGGGCAGTTGGAGTGATCGCGCATGAGCAGAAGCATCTCGTCCATCAACTTGATTGGAGTCCTGTACCCCATGGCGTCGAGGCGCACTATCCGAGCGGCATGCTGGCGCCTGGAGAGACCGAGGGAGCCGGTTAGCACCCGCTTGATGGTCCTGCACTTATCTTCCGCGGTTGGGTGCTGAACGAGGTGCAGCACACGTTTGGCAGTGGCCTGGTCCAGGGCAGCGACCACATGATAAAACTTGGTCGAATCTGAAGAAACTTGGCGGAGGTGAAACTGAGCCTCAGCGTGGCTGAACCAGGTCTCCGGCTCCTGAACCCAGAAGTCAGGAGAGGATGGATTCCCAATAGAATTTTATAAAACATTTAAAGAGTTATTAATTCCTTCTCTCCTGGAAGTAGTGATCCAGATAGAAGAAACACAAAACTTGCCAGATTCATGTAAGACAGCAATAATTACAGTAATACCAAAGACGGGGAAGGATCCATCAACACCAGCATCATATAGACCAATATCTCTACTTAACTCAGATTATAAGATAATAGGGAAATTATTAGCAAACAAATTGTCCAATTGTGTACCAAATATAGTAAAACAAGATCAAACTGGATTAATTAAGACGAATAGCAGATAATGTCTGTAAACTTATTAATCTAATTCATTCAGTTCAAGGAAATAAAAAGCCAACAGTGGCGGTTGCTTTAGACGCAGAAAAAGCCTTTGACAGAATAGAATGGAACTATTTATTTAAAATATTACAGAGGTTCAATCCACCAGAAAAATATATTAATTGGATTAAAGCATTGTATAATGGACTGTTGACGAAGGTAACAGTAAATGGTTATGTATCGAACCAATTTAAATTAATTAAGTTAACTAGACAGGGATGTACATTATCCCCCTCATTGTTCGCCTTAGCAATAGAACCATAAAAAAGATACTGATAAAAAAGGGATAAAAATAAAGGAGAAAGAGTATAAAGTCAGCTTATTTGCAGATGACATCATAGTATACTTAACAGAACCAGAAATATCGGGGTATAAGATCAATGCAAATAAAAGTGAAGTGATGCCAATGAGTAACATGGATTATACAGAATTTTAAAAAGAATCACCATTTAAATGGCAAGCACAAGCAATCCGATATCTAGGTATCAGATGAGATAATAACTTAAGCCACTTGTATGGACTAAATTATCAGCCACTAATAAAGAAATTGCAGGAAGACTTAGAACATTGGAAATAATTACCGCTAGCGTTGATAGGGAGGGTAAATTGCATTAAAATGAATGTGTTCCCAAGGATACAATACTTATTTCAATCATTACCAATTCCCTTAACAGAAATTTTTTTTAATGAACTAAAGAGAATAATAAGGAAATTCTTGTGGAAAGGGGGGGAAACCAAGGGTAGCATTAGATAAATTAACAGAGGGTATAACCAAGGTGGTTTGCAGTTACCAAACTTTAAATAATTATTACAGAGCTGCACAATTAAGGTACTTATCAGATTTTTACGAGACAAGGAAAAAAACGAGACTGGATTAAGATAGAACTAGATAAAATAGGGGAGAAGGTGCCGGAACATATACTTTATAAGTGGGATGAAAAGCTGGTGCAATATAAAAGCTCACCAGTATTGCATCATTTAATTAATATATGGAAGAAGATCCACTTAGAAAGGAAAAAAATGAATTACTAAATCCCAAAATTGTTATTGACACAAAACCCATTAATCCCTTTTACAGTAGATAACCTTTCCTTGAGAGAATGGGAGAGAAAAAGAATCAAAAGAATAGAAAATTGTTTTTTGGGAAATAATTTATTAACATTTGAACAGTTGAAGTACAAATATGGAATAACTCATGGTACAATGTTTGCATATCAACAACTGAAAGCTTATTTAAAGGAAAATTGGGAAACAGATTGAGATTACCTGAAGGAAGCAGCTTTGAATATGTGATTACAGACACAATGATAATTAAAAGATTTATAACAAATATGTACATTAAGCTGCAAGGCAATGAAAATGATGAAATAAGGTATAAATCCAAACAAAAGTGGGAAAAAGATTTAAACAAAGATAAAAAATGAAGCATGGGAAAAGTTATGTTCTGGAACTATGAAGAACACAATAAACACAAGGTTACGCATGATACAGTACAATTGGCTCTTTTCTTTGGCTTGGCTTCGCGGACGAAGATTTATGGAGGGGTAATGTCCACGTCAGCTGCAGGCTCGCTTGTGGCTGACAAGTCCGATGCGGGACAGGCGGACACGGTTGCAGCGGTTGCAAGGGAAAATTGGTTGGTTGGGGTTGGGTGTTGGGTTTTTCCTCCTTTGTCTTTTGTCAGTGAGGTAGGCTCTGCAGTCTTCTTCAAAGGAGGTTGCTGCCCGCTGAACTGTGAGGCGCCAAGATGCACGGTTTGAGGCGATATCCAGCCCACTGGCGGTGGTCAATGTGGCAGGCACCAAGAGATTTATTTAGGCAGTCCTTGTACCTCTTCTTTGGTGCACCTCTGTCTCGGTGGCCAGTGAAGAGCTTGGCATATAACATGATCTTGGGAAGGCGCGTGACCTACCCAGCGCAGTTTGATCTTCAGCAGTGTGGATTCGATGCTGTCGGCCTCTGCCATCTCGAGTGACGGTTACTGCATTAAAATGAATGTGTTTCCAAGGATACAATACTTATTTCAAACATTACCAATTCCCTTAACAGAGAAATTCTTTGCTGAACTAAGGAAAATAATAAGGAAATTCTTGTGGAAAGGGGGGAAACCAAGGGTAGCGCTAGATAAATTAACAGAGAAGTATAATCAAAGTGGTTTGCAGTTACCAAACTTCAGAAATTATTACAGAGCTGCACAATTAAGGTACTTATTGATTTTTACCAGACGAGAGAAAAACCAGTTTGGACTAAGATAGAACTAGATAAAATAGGAGAGAAGGTACCGGAACATATACTTTATAAATGGGATGAAAAGCTGGTGCAATATGACAGCTCACCAGTATTGCATCATTTACTTAATATATGGAAGAAGATACACATAGAAAGGAAAAAAATAAATTATCAAATACCAAAAATGCTATTGATGCAAAATCCACTAATCCCTTTTACAGTAGATAACCTTTCCTTTAGAAAATGGGATAGAAAAGGAATAAAGAGAATAGAAAATTGTTGTTTGGGAAATAATTTATTAACATTTGAACAGTTAAAGGATAAATATGGAACAACTCATGGTACAATGTTTGCATACCATCAACTGAAAGCTTATTTAAAGGACAAATTGGGAAACAGATTGAGATTACCTGAAGGAAGCAGCTTTGAATATGTGATTACAGACACAATGATAATTAAAAGATTTATAACAAATATGTACATTAAGCTGCAAGGCAATGAAAATGATGAAATAAGGTATAAATCCAAACAAAAGTAGAAAAAAAGACTTAAATATAAAGATAAAGAATGAAACATGGGAAAAGTTATGTTCTGGAACTATGAAGAATACAATAAATGCAAGGTTACGTATGATACAGTATAATTAGTTACACAGGTTATATAATCACTCCTCAAAATTCAAAGAATGGGATCCAACAATATCAGATAGGTGTTTTCACTGTAAAAATGAAATGGGAACAACAATACATGCAATTTGGGCATGTAAGAAAGTGAATACATTTTGGGAAGAACTAAATCAGATATTAAATAAAAATCACAAAAAACATACCAAAAAATCCAGAGATCTTTCTTTTAAGTAACATAAGTAGTAAAGAATTAGGCCTCAAATTGGATAAAGCTCAAAAAAGATTCATTATGATAACCTTAGCAGTAGCAAAAAAATGTAGAAGATCAACTTGGAAAATGGAAGAGAGCATGAGTATACAGCAATGGTACATGGAAATAAATAAGTGTATTCCATTAGAAAAAAAAAAAATCACATAATTAAAAAAAGCTACATTGTTCGAACAAATCTGGGAACCATACATGAAACATAACAGAAAGAGCTTGCCTCGGACCTCCATCTCCTAAAATGATAAGAAGATAAAAACAATTAAATTTAGTGTGTAAAAGTAGATGACACATTTTTCTTGTTTGTTTTTCCTTTGTGAGTGAAGATGTTGTTTTATGGTTTTGTTGTATTTTATATGTTTAATATTGGTTTTGGAGGGGGGTGGGAAGGGGGTGAAAAGGGGGAAAATGTCACTGTGTATATTTAAAGAAAAATATCTGTACATATTTTGGTTGATATGGTTCATAGTGTGATTAATAAAAAATTACAAAAAGCGTTACCCCACCACCCTTACCTTCCTGCCTGTCATTCCTTATTACCTGATTTCCTTGGATATTTAATTCCTAGTCCTCTTCACCCTGCAACCACATTTCTGATTTGTGCCACAAGTTCACTGACCTTGTTTTGAGTAATATGGGCATTCAGATAAAGTCCCCTGATACTCAATGCTTCTCAAATCTGATCATCTTTTTCTCTTTTGCACTTGGACCTTAAAACACTCTATTCTTAACTTTTCTCTTTTTAACTTTTACTTTATCCTCACTTCTCTTTTACTTTATCTATCCTTCTCTAATGTATTGAGCCTACATGGTTTAAAGCCCTGTAGGGGCCAAGAAGGGGGCTTGGGCATGAGCCTGGTGGAGGGTGAAGAGTGGAAAACTCTGGCAAAGGCCAAAACGAGAAACAAAAAATTACCAACACTTAAATTAAAAGATTAACACCAAATGGTAGTCAATGGTGAGTGAATAGGTAGGAGCCTGAACTGTAACACGACTTGAAGAAACTTCCTAACTTATAAATTGTTCATAACATTTCCACACCATTTGAAATAGAAAAGAATATATTATGCAAAACTTATGAAAACCAAAATAAAGCTTGACTAAAGGAAGTGTCAGCTATATGCTCCACCTACTAATGTACATAGAGTGTAAAACTTCACCAAATTTTGGGGTGTAATTATCATATTCTTATATTAATCCAGTAGTTTATTAAGATACTGTTCTCTTCTGCTCTCCAGATTTCAACTATATCACTGCTAATATGTTGAGGTTCACTTGTATCCCTCCCATTCTACATCTGTACTGGCAGGTTACTGAAGTAGGTGATAAAGAAAGATGAATTAAAACAAATTTAATGAGAAACAAAGGAACACAAAAAAAACATCAATATAATGTTTTCTCTACCCTTGCCCTTTCATTTAAAACATTTAAAAAAATTAAATTAAAATAAAACTTCCCAGGAAAAAAAATCAAAAAGGAAATTACAGTAAAGATGAAATCTTCAAAGGAGAAAACATCACAAATATCCACAAGATGGCACTGTTTATATTGTTATGTGGCAGCTCACCACAAGGCAGGCGAACCGGCCCCGCTTGTAAGCCACGTGGTGGGGCAGCCGGCCAAAATGGCACCATCGGGGGTTTCCCTTCCTTCCAGCTCGGGGCTCAGAAACCCGCTCTTGGGGACTACGTGACGCTCGGGTGACGACAGCTCCCTCCAGCGCAGTTCTCAGTCAGGTCCAGGCTGGGAGTATAAGTGCAGCCCAGCAGCCTGCAATAAACTAGTCTGCTCACTGAGCTCAACTTGCCTGATTGTGTGTGTTATTGCAGGAGCAGTGTAGCCGCTGCTACAGTTACCTCATTTTAGTTCTCAGAGAAATTATATACAGTACAACATATCCCTGACAATTCACAAAATGCAAAATTGAACCATAGCAAGAAGGTTACTTTGAAGTACATTAATCGTACCAGGTCCTTTATTAACATTAAAAAAGTCTTGGACACATCTGCTCATATTTGTTTTTATTTGATATTAATTTTCAATGCTATTATATCCTAAATTAAGAAATATCAAAAGCCTATATTTTAGGCAATGGCTTTGAATCATGTAATTCTGTATAAAAAGAAACTGGATCTTAAATTATAAGAGACTATATAGATGCTCTACTTTGCTGCCTGGTAAAAATTATTAATGCTCCAATAGCTTTTCAGACAAGTTAAAAATAGTAATATCAGCCTAAAATAATATGAACAAGTCTAGAAATAAATTTAAAGTCACCTACTTTGCTTCAAGTTAGAGTTTACAGTAAAATTTAAAATAAATTTAGTGTAGAGCAATCAAATCATGTTCAGAAACTGAATTCCCAATAAAAAATCCCAAATTGTTGCAAAGAACCAATTTTTTGTTTAGTTTAGGGCCAAATAATGGAATACCAGAGAAAAGATGGGGTCACTATGGGTATTTGGAGGTGTTCTATTTAAGAATATTTAGAAGGAATGTGTAGATGAAGGCTTGAGACCAGGAAGGTGGGGATTAACAAAAATATTAGGTTATCATCCACATGTATGTGTTCATGCACACTTGCATAATACATGAGTAAAGCCTGGTCTCCAATTTTTTTGGACCCTCCCCCACTTTGTCACCATAACCAAAAATTCCATCAGCCATTTCTCAGCCCACAGCTCCAGCCTTCCTTCTTAAAAAAATTATTAACATTTTAAAGATTTATTACAACTTAAGGTTTCTTAAAAATAAATAATTACTGCTGCTTTATCTGCAATTAAGAATTAATTATTCTATTTTCACATTTGCAGTTCTATATTCTTTTGAGCGGAATCGCACTGGTGTTAGGATGTTGCTTTTCTACCTCGTAGCAACTGTTTGGTTCTGCAGTTCTCTCCCTCACAGGTCGTTGGAATTACAGAAGCTGGTGATGCTTCTGGTGCTTTTTGTCAGATCTGGTGTTGGGGGAATGTGGGTCCTGTTTCATCTCAATTGTCTGCCAGATTCCGTCTCAACGGTGTATGTAGTCCTTGGGATCTCAGCTTTTCTAACAATCTTTGCTGGGCTCCAGGTTTTTAAATCACTGGCTCTTGAACATGCACATGCTGCTCTGTGAAGAGTTCTGGCAATGTTTGTAATAATATTGATGATTTCCCTCTTGCATTTCAGTCAACTTTCTTCTCATTTCTTCTTAGTGGATAGATTTTGCTTGGCAGGGTTATCTTGTACTTTCTGCCATTCAGAAACTTTGCCGGGGACTTCATATTGGCCCTCAAGGGTGTTGCTTGCTGTGACAGAAGAGCAAGTTAAGGGTCTTCCTTTGTCTCTTGACACTTAGTGAGAATGCGTCTAATTGACTGTTCATGCCTCTCAATGAATCCATGGCCCTTGGGATAATATGGTGATGATATAGTGATGGTGATCCCATATTCTGCAGCTATTTCTCTGAATTCACGCAATGTGAATTGGGTCCCATTGTCGAATATCACTTGTTTGTGTATCCCCTGTTCCGTGAAGAGTGCACTTACTGCAGCAGCGATGGTTGGTGCTTTCAGGTCCTCCACTTCCCTGATGAAGGGGAATTTGGAGTAGTAGCAGGACACAATGAGATACCACTCCTGGTTTGCTGGGAATAGGTCTGCTCCCACAGTTGCCATGGATTGGTGAGTATTTTAGCAGGAATCATCTCTTCCTTTTGTTGTGTATTTCTGGCATGCTGGTCATGTAGCCACCATTTTGCGATGTTCTTAACATGCCTGTCCAGCAAACTGATGATTTTGCTCTGAGTTTGCATTTCTCTATTCCCATGTGGCCTTGGTGTATTTTTTGGAGAATTTCTTTTTGTATTATCAATCAAGACCCTGCCAGCTGTACACCGTTCTCCATGGATAGGTCGTCCCTGTCAGTCTAATACTGATGTATTGTAGGCTGCACCTGTTTTATCCTTTCTGGCCATCCCTGTATCATCTGTTGTGAGAGCAGCTGCAGCAACTCGCCCTTGGTAGTTTCTTCTTTAATCAGGTTTAGTTTGTTACTGGTCACACTGACATGGTGATGTACCTTGATATCGAATTTTCGTTTGAGTAAAGACATGACGAGGCATTGGTGAGCACCATTTCCTTTCCTGGCATGTACGTCAAGGTAAAGTCATAACATTGGAGCCGGAGGAGTAGCCTCTGTAGTCTGGCTGGTGCCTTGCTTAGGTTTTTCCTCTGGATCACTCTCTACCACAAACTGTCTCCCATAGAGGAATTTGCGGAATTTTTTGCATCCGAATACAACTGCCAACAGCTCCCTTTTGATATTGGCTTATTGGGCCTTTGCTGTTGTCAGGGCTTTTGAGGCAAAGGCTATTAGTTTTCCTTCCTGCAACAATGCTGCCCCAAGGCCTCTGATGGAAGTGACTACTTGTAATGTGACAACTTTTTTTTCCTGTCATAGTAGTTCAGATCTATTTCTCTGCAGACTTCCTTATGCTTGTGATGGTGACCACTGAAACTCCACATCCTCTTTCAGCAACTCTCTGAGGTTGACTGTGTAGTCTGACATGTGTGGGGTGAAGGAACTTGTGTACTAGACCAGGCCAGGGAAGCTTCTTAGTTCCTTTATGTCCTTTGGGTGCTCCATTTCAGCAATGGCTGCTACCTCCTCTGGGCTTGGCCTGACCCCATCAAGTGTGTACATCATTCCAAAGAATTGGCACTCCTTCTCCTTAATGATACATTTGTCTGCATTGAGTTTGATGCCGGCCCCTCCTGTTCTCTCCATGGCTTCGTGAAGGTTGTGGGTTTTCCCCATTTCTATCAAAGATCTGGATGTCATTCGCGATGCCAACAGTGCCCTTGGATCGCCTGAAGGTCTCATCTATCTTTTACTGAAAGATGTCTTGGCTCACCTTTAGGCCAAAATATAGTCACAGGAACTTGTACCGGCCGAATGGAGTATTGAACAGTGTGGATTCTTCATTCAGCTTCATGTTCCAATATCCATTCTTTGCATCTAGTTTGCTAAAGATTTTGGATCCCTTTAGTTCAGAAGTTATGTCTTCCAGCATTGGTGTTGGATAGTGACCTCTTAAGTCTTTGGGGTCCAGACAAATCTTCAGGTGGTCATTCTGTTTTTCCTTTATTACAATGTAGTTCACCCAGTCGCTTGGCTCTACCACTTTTGCTATCACTCGTTTTTCTTCAAACTCCTCCTCTAGCCTTTGTTTCAGCTCTATTGGCACCTTCTGTGGAGCATGGATTATTGGTTTGCATTCTGGGTCTATGGATATGCTGTATTCAAAATTTCCGAAGCACCCGACTGTGTCATCAAAACATTTAGGGTTCATGATCCTCTTGAACGTTTCCTTCTCCCTAATCTCATTGTTTACAGAGATTAGCTTTAATTCCTGACAACTATTCAGGCCTAGGATTGCTGGTCCATCGGCATCAACCATGAAGAATGTGCGTATGATATTTTTTCCTTTATGTCTGCCTTTTATTTGGACTTTTCTTAATTGTTTAATTACAGGGCCACCGTAGGCTGTGAGCATGACATTTACAGCTTCTAGTGTGCCTTCCTTTGGGTACCTGTTCACCGTGTTCTTGGGGAACATCTGACGGTACAATCTGAGTGGGAAGATGTTGCTTTGTAATCCAGCGTCCCACTTTATTTTCAAGTTGAATGTTGTCGGTTTGTTTCTGATGTTTATTTTCACTTGGATCTTGGTGTGCAATTCATTTTTTTCTCCTTTCCCTTTCTTGGATGTCTCATGGAGGAATATTGTTTCGATGCAGAGCGTCAGTGAGTCGAAGTCACTGCTGTTGATTCCCTCGACGTGGTGTGCTTTCCTTTTGTATTCTTGTTTCCTCTTTCCTTTCGTGCCAGACCTACCCACTTTTTTCCTGCACTGAACCATACGTGGGGCATTTCTTGCGGTCATCAAATGAGTGTAGTCTGCCCCACCTCCTCCAGTTCTCAGATGTCTGCGGCTTTCTCTGTGTGCGCCTTATGGCATCGACCCTTCTATCACTGTACGGCCTGTTGATCTGCACAAAGAGGGATTAGATTTGCCTTCTAGTGGCCTCAAAGGCCCTAGCTGTGTCTGAGACCTCTGCTAGTTTCAAGCCATCTTTTTCTAGGAGAGCTTTCTGCACTTCAGGATGAGCACTTCCCCAAATTAGTTGGTCTGCGAATCTCTCCTCTGCTTCTTTGAAGTTGTGTTTTGCTGTCATGTTCTTTAGCCTTGTAGGAAATTATCTACTGACCCCTCAGGCTCTTGTTTTAATCCCTGGAACTCATATCGCTTTATTCTATGGTTGGATTTCGGTTCCAGATGAGAGGAAAATTTTTCAAACATCTTTTCTGGGTTATTTTCTTCCCCTTCAGCCAGCTCCCAGCTATTAAACAGATCTAGTCCTCGCTCCCTCGTCCAAAGAAGGAAGTAACTAACCTTTTCCTCTGGTGTAGCTCCCTTGTGGAAACTTTTGAATGCCAGGTTGCACTTGTGCTTGAAGTTTTTGATAGCCTCTACGATGTCATTGGCTTCCCCGTCCATTGCTGGGTGTAATGCTCCTGCTGCTGTGGCCATTTTCTTCTCCAGCACTGGTCATCAGATAATGGTGCTTTTTCTTTGTTTCCTTCTCTCTGTGTTTATTTCAATATTATTTTCTTATATGGTGTGGGTTTCGATTGATCTCACCGCTGCCATCATGTTGTGTCTCAGTTGTACCATCTTAAGTCTTAATAAACACGAGAAGGGCTTGTAAGTTTACAGCACATTTCTTTACTCACATCAGGCTACTAGGTCACGTATTGATACAATGTCACTTACCGCTCATGCACCACTTTCAAGTGTGATGTGGCTCTTACAGTTTTTGTGTTCATGTTCTAGCATAAAATAGTCCCAGGTTTCCTTTCCTCAGTAGATAACACCAGTGTATATTCTGCCAAACTGGAGGCGTGTTGAACATGAACACAACTCCAAAATGCAGGGAACGTTATTGCCTCTCTGACAATAACGTTCCCTGCAAGAGCTTTAAATTTGGCAAGAATGGGTCTGTGGAGAATCGCTCTCAAAATCTGGCTGCACTCAGAAATTAATCTCTGCTCTATACCTGCTTCAATCATGATCCTAACAAATGAGATCAAGGTTCCTTTTATTGTCACATATATTAAACAGGTAATAAATATGATGTTCTTCAACTTTTGTCTGTTGTAAGGCAAACAAAGAGTTGCCATGAACATTGCCTGACACCCCTAACAATAAGAGAAAGAGAAGAAAAATAGAGTCCCTTCAGAGTGTCTGTGGATTTTTCTCCTGCACTCCCGCAGCCTCTGCAGTCACGCAGACTCCAATTCAAACCACTGACAACCCAAGCTCCAGATCCAAACCTCCGACACAATCAGAAATCCTTTAGCACCAAGGCTCCCTTTGGGAGCCCTTCTCCTCAGCACACTCTTGAATCCCGGTTCCAATACCTGGTTCCCATGAGCCAGTTCCAGGAGCCTGCAACCTGTATGGTTCATTCAGCCACTGAGCCCCTCGCTGGTCTGCTGCATTGGTCACTCTCCTGTTGGATAGGTTTCCCAAACTTTTTCTTTCCACTCACATACCACTTTAAGTAATCCCTTACTAATCACAGAACACCTATTGCATAGGAATTACTTAAGGTGGTATGTGAGTGGAAAGAAAAAGTTTGGGAAACCCTGCTGTAAGTTTATCTCCTCTGCTTCTCAACAAGGGGTGTTCTCCCCGTCTCTGGTGCCCTGTGCCATCCGCTGCTTCCCCGGAGTCTGTAACCCTTTGTGTTATAATGTCAAACACAGATGCTGCCATCCTGGGCATAGATAGATCCCATGGTTGCAGGATTGTTATTAAATATTATCAATTCCTTTAACAGGCTTCTTAAAGCCTGTATGGATCCATTGGCATTAGGACTGGGCAGTAGAACTCTGCATAGACCAAATCCCAGAACAAAATGGGATCAAGCAGGGGTGTGTCATTTCAGTCATTCTTACAATAATATTGGGCTGGACCTCAACAAGCTTTCTGTTGGAGTGGAACTAATCTACAGGAAAATTGGAAACAGCTCACATCATCTCAACTCCAAACCAAGGTCATTCCAACCTCAATCATCAAACTGCAGTAAACAGACAAGAGCTACATATGCACATGAGCTCCATTATTAATGACCTATCCACTAAACTGTACGAGGATGGAGCTTTAAAATGAGCACTTGCCGACAAAGGTCACCCATCAAAATGTTTCTGATGCCCAGTATCCCTCCTCAACAATAAGACCACAGAATCATAGGCCATTTTCCATATAATCAGGAACTACCTCACTGCAAAGATAGATGACGATTATGATATTGATAACGAATGACATTGATAATGAAATTCATCAACAGTATCAGAGCTTTTGTCATCCATGGAAAACAATGCCCAAAGGTTAAAACCTCCATCCGAGCTCTTTGTTAGTTCAGCACCTCCTAGGGATTACAAATCCAACCATCCAGGATTTTTTGAGACAATAAAAGGAATGCAGGGAATAAAATTGTTATGAACAAAACAAAGGATGAAATGGTAGGATTGTAAGAATAAAATAAAAACAGCACAAGAAAACTGGCTCCAGTAACTGCTGAAGTCTAGAAAGAATTAAAAGGCAGTCTGAAAGCACACATCCATGGTACAATGCTCGGAACTCTAAGCCAGCTGTTGCTCCATATCAATACACCAAGCAGAGCCAACCCAACTATATTATTTCAGTCAGAAAAATGTGAGGGCCATGGTTAAAGTCAATCAAGGTATAAACAAAATCAATATTAAAACCAACAACAAGCCAACCCTAATCTCTTCGTGTTCTTGCTACCCAACAGATTACAAGATCTTGAAAGGAAATGTTACTTGCAATTAGTGGGCACTGACATAGAGACTAGTGTGATAAGTGGCCTTAATACCTAGAATCTTGTTGGGGGGCAGGGGGTGGGGGGAGATGGTAGATAGAAAGAGGGGAGAGGGAAGGAAGAAAAGTAAAGAGACTGCTGGCAAGGTGATGACACCTGGGGACTTGTATCCAAGAATTGAATAGGGCTCACAGATCGCAAGTCTGTTGGCTCACCTTATTTGCTCTGGTTTATAGAAACCCCAAAGCATAGCACTGATTAGACAAAATACAAGTTGCTGTAAATGAAAGCAGAGAAAACACCAAAATAATCAATCATTCAAATGTAAGAGCCCTATGATGGCAGGACAAAATCCATTATGGCTAGCCTGCTAGTCTCAAAAACCCTTTTAGGCATTTCTTCCTTTCTCTGGAAGTATATCTGTCACATAGGACAGTACTATTGAGGATGTTAATTAAGACAAATACTATTTTGAATAACTTGAGAGAGGTCTAGGAAATGAAAGCCAGTATTAGAGCCAATATGTAATTAAAGACAAACAATGAGAACAGGAAGGATTGACATATAAAGGTGAATCAGGGAAGAAATAGCAGAAATTCAGCATCAAGGTTGATGAAATAGGAGAGGAGTCATGTGATGGAGTAGTGGCTGGTCAGGAAAACCACCCCTCTCCAGAAAAATAGGAAAAAAGTTAGGAAAAGACAAAGCTCAACAAATATAAAATATAAGAAATAGAAGATAGTTACAGAGAAGAGAAAGAAGATGGCACCCAAAAAGGAGAAAGTAAAAACAACCGAAAAAAATAAGTAGAAAAGTCGCTGGAGAAGAAGGTGGCCTTACCAGCACGAAGGAACAGGGAGATGTGGTGGCGAGGAGCACCCGATCACAGAGGTTAGTGGCTGCCCTGCGGAGTCGCAACCTCCGACCAGTGAACTTCTAAAATGGCTCTCTGAGCCAAACAAAAGTGCTCAAAGGAAAATGAGGACACTGACGGGAGAGGGGCTCAGCAGAGGAGCGGGCAGCCACAGCGCGAACAGCTGAGGGACACCCAACACCAGGACACTCAGCTGGAGGACGAGGAAAGCGGCAGAGGAGGAAACAGATGAGGAAGAAACAGACGAGGAAGAAAGACGGAGGGTTTATTGACAAGAGGATCAACAACAGGAGGCCCAACAGTCAAGCAGCCCAGGAGGGGAGGACCAACAGCAAGAGGAGGCCAGACAAAGAGATATTAGCAGCTCATCAGGAAAAACAGAAGAGACACAGACACAAATAAAGAAGAAAAAGACACAAACACAGGTACAGACACAGAAGAAGAGGAAGATGACCAAGATCTTCACAGAGAAATAGAAGGTAAAACTGATGGACAGAATATAGATAGCCTTTTTTGAAGAACAAATGAGATCATTAAAAGAATGGTTATCATTAGAATTTAGTGCAATTAAAAGGAAAATGAAAAGAACAGAAGATAAAATACAAAGTTTAGAGCTGGTCATGACAGAAATAGGGAAAAGAGTAAAGAATGTGGAAGAGTGGGAGACGGCTGTAGAAATGGAAGTGAATGACTTAAGAAGAAAATTGGAAGAAAATGATAAAAAAGTTAGAGTCACAAGAGTTGTTATCTCAGAAAATTGATATGTTGGAAAATTATAGTAGGCGAAACAACATAAAAATAGTGGGCCTGAAGGAGGGTGAAGAAGGCACAGACATGAAGGAATTTATAAAAGGATGATTCCTGAAGGTCCTGGGAATGACAGAAATGCAGGAAGAAATGGAAATAGAAAGGCCACACAGAGCACTAGCTCCAAAACCACTGACACAACAAAAACCAAGATCCATCTTAGTAAAATTTTTGAGATATATGACAAGAGAAAATATACTGGAGTGGGCAAGGAATAAAGTTAGAGAAGATAATAAGTCATTGGAATACAAGGGTCAAAAAATATTTTTTTTACCCAGACATAAATTTTGAACTCTTAAAGAGGAAGAGTTTAATACAACAAAAACGATTTTATGGAAAAAAAGGTTACAAATTCATGTTAAGACATCCAGCCGTGCTTAAAATATTTATACCCGGGGAGCATAACAGACTGTTCTCGGATCCAGAGGAAGCACAAGAATTTGCAGAACGTTTGTAGGACAGAAGAAGAGATGAAGAGATGTAACAAGAATGAAGAACAGCGATAAAGTATATATAAAGATGTAAAAACAATGTATATGTGAAGAACTAAAGAGGGAAAAGAAAGAGAGAGCTTTGTTATATGTGTAGAAAAAGTGTTTTCTGCAGGGAGATGGGAGGAGAGGGAAGATCACAATCCAAATGGAAAGGGCAGTTGTGGTTGCCCAGCAAGGGATAAGGGGCAACTCAGAGAGGGGGGGGGGAGCATTTGGGGTTAAGATATTATTGGATGTGGGAACTGTTGGGGTATTTTATGTTTTAAATGTGTTTTCGTACATTGAGTTTAAAAAGGGAAAACTAAGAGATGAAAATGGGAAAAAGGGGGATGGAGGTGGTGAGGAGGTAGAAAAGAGGTGCAGGCAAGATACAAGATGGCCATGTTGAATGATATGACTATAAACATTAATGGAATACATAACCAAATTAAAAGGAAGAGGCTATTAAATTTACTGAAAAAAAGAAAAAAATAGATATAGCATTTGTGCAGGAAATGCATCTAACTGAAGTGAAACACAACAAATTAAAGAGAGACTGGGTAGGACTCTTTGTGGCAGCATCCTATAATTCAAAAGCTAGAGGTGTAGCTATATTAACCAATAGAAATAGAGGAGGAAATAATAGATCCAGCAGGGAGCTATGTAATGATAAAGTGTCAGATATACTCAGAATTTTGGAATTTTCTCAATATATATGCGCCTAACGAGGAGGATCAAAAGTTTATGCAGGATATTTTTTTGAAGATTGCAGACACAAAAGGAAATATATTGATAGGAGGGGATTTTAACCTTAATTTGGATCCAATGTTGGATAAAACTGGACAAAAGACAAGCAAAAAGAATAAAGTATTCAAATTTATGGTTAAATCAATGCAGGAAATGAAACTTATGCATATATGGAGGAGGCAACAACCAAGAGAGAAGGAATATTCAAATTATTCGAGTAGGCACAAAACATACTCAAGGATTGATATGTTTTTGTTGTCAGCCCATCTTCAAGGGAGAGTTAGGAAAACTGAGCATAAAGCTAGACTACTATCAGATCATTCACCCCTGTTTTTAGCAATAGAACAGGACATCCCACCAAGAACATATAGATGGAGGTTAAACTCCATGCTACTTAAAAGGCAGGAATTTAGAGAGTTTATTGAATGCCAAATTAAGACATATTTTGAAATATACACAGAATCAGTGAAAGACAAATTTATATTATGGGACGCAATGAAAGCCTTCATTAGAGGGCAGATAATAAGTTATCTAAGTTATCTTAACTAAGATGAAAAAGGACAACAATTGGGAAATAGAGCAGTTGGAAAGGGAGGCAAGTACAGAAAAGGAACTAGTAAAGAGGGATGAAAAGGAGAGCATTGGCAGACAAAAAAAAACGAAACATTACAAACGTATAAGGTAGAGAAGAACATAATGAAAACAAAGCAAAAGTATTACGAACTGGGGGAAAAAAAACAAAATATTAGTCTGGCAACTTAAAACCAAACAAGCTAAAAGAACTGTATTGGCATCAAGGAAAAAGGACAAACAAATTTACATATAACCCAACAGAGATTGATGAAAACTTTAAGGAATTTTATGAACAATTATACCAAACTGAGAACAAGGGGAAAGATGATAAAATAGAGGAATTTTTAGCTAAAATTGAACTGCCAAAATTGCAAGAAGAACTAAACAAACTAATAAAACCATTTGAAATAGAGGAAGTACAGGATATATTAAAAAAAAAGCCTGGATAGGATGGATTTCCAGTAGAATTTTATAAAACATTTAAAGATTTATTAATTCCTCCTCTCCTGGAAGTAATAAACCAGATAGAAGAAACACAAAACTTGCCAGATTCATGCAAGATAGCAATAATTACAGTAATACCAAAGATAGAGAAAGATCCATTAACCTCAGCATCATATAGACCAATATCTCTACTTAACTCAGATTATAAGATAATAGCGAAATTATTAGCAAACAGATTGGCCAATTGTATACCAAATATAGTAAAACAAGATCAAACTGGATTTATTAAGAAAAGATGAACAGTGGATAATGTCTATAAACTTATTAATCTAATTCATGCAGTTCAAGGAAATAAGAAACCAACAGTGGCTGTTGCTCTCGACACAGAAAAAGCTTTTGACAGAGTAGAATGGAACTATTTATTTAAAGTATTACAGAGGTTCAATCTACCAGAAAAATGTATTAATTGGATTAAAGCATTGTATAATGGACCGTTGGCGAAGGTAATAATAAATGGTTATGTATCGAGCCAATTTAAATTAAGCAAGTCAACTAGACAGGGATGTCCATTATCTTCCTCATTGTTCGCCTTACCAATAGAACCATTGGCAGAACTGATAAGAACAGAAAATAAAATACAAGGGATAAAAATAAAGGAGGAGTAGAAAATCAGCTTATTTGCAGATGACATCATAGTATACTTAACACAACCAGAGATATCAATAAAAGAATTATATAAGAAATTGAAGGAATATGGAGAAATATCAGGGTACAAGATCAACACAAATAAAAGTGAAGTGATACCAATGAGTAACCATATAACCACATAACCATTTACGGAGCGGAAACAGGCCTTTCGAGTCCGCACCGGTTCACTGATTTTGTGCACCCTCTTCAGGCATTGGTCCCGGTAGATCTTCATTCAATAACGATGGGCAAATTCAATGCAGGTGGAATCTTATTGAAATTGAAAGCAAGATTGTTGTCCTGGCACCATACAACCAGATTCTTCGTAGAACATAAACTCTGGTATGGATCAGCTATGATGCCATTGCGCGGATTATACAGAATTTTTAAAAAAATCACCATTTAAATGGCAAGCACAAGCAATCCGATACCTAGGTATCAGGTTAGATAATAACTTAAGCCACTTGTACGGACTAAATTATCAGCCACTAATAAAGAAATTGCAGGAAGACTTAGAACATTGGAAAGAATTACCGCTAACGTAGATGGGGAGGGTAAATTGCATTCAAATGAACGTGTTCCCAAGGATACAATACTTATTTCAAATGTTAACAATTCCCTTAACAGAATTTTTTTTTAAATGAACGAAAGAGAATAATAAGAAAATTCTTGTGGAAAGGCAGGAAACTGAGGGTAGCGTTAGATAAATTAACAGAAAGGGATAACCAAGGTGGTTTGCAGTTACCAGACTTTAGAAATTATTATAGAGCCGCACAATTAAGGTATTTATCAGACTTTTACCAGACAAGGGAAAAATCAGACTGGACTAAGATAGAACTAGATAAAATAGGGGAGAAGGTACCGGAGCATATACTTTATAAGTGGGATGAAATGTTGGTGCAATATAAAAGGTCACCAGTATTGCACATTTACTTAATACATGGAAGAAGATCCATTTAGAAAGGAAAAAAAATGAATTACCAAATACCAAAATTGTTATTGACACAAAACCCACTAATCCCTTTTACAAAAGATAACCTTTCCTTTAGAGAATGGGAGAGAAAAGGAATCAAAAGAATAGAAAATTGTTTTTTGAGAAATAATTTATTAACATTTGAAGAGCTGAAGTACAAATATGGAATAACTCATGGTACAATGTTTGCATATCACCAACTGAAAGCTTATTTAAAGGATAAATTGGGAAACAGATTGAGATTACCTGAAGGAAGCAGCTTTGAATATGTGATTACAGACACAATGATAATTAAAAGATTTATAACAAACATGTACATTAAGCTGCAAGATAAGGAAAATTATGAAATAAACTATAAACCTAAACAGAAGTGGGAAAAGGATTATGGAACTATGAAGAATACAATACACACAAGGTTATGCATGATACAGTATAATTGGTTACACAGGGTATATATCACTCCTCAAAAATTAAAAGAATGTGATTCAACATTATCGGATAGATATTTTCGCTGTAAGAAGGAAATGGGAACAACAGTACATGCAATTTGGGCATGTACGAAAGTGAATACATTTTGGGAAGAACTAAATCAGATATTAAATAAAATCATACAAAATAACATACCCAAAAAATCCAGAGATTTTTCTTTTAAGTTACATAAGTAGTAAAGAATTAGGTCTCAAATTGGATAAAGCACAAAAAAAGATTCATTATGATAGCCTTAGCAGTAGCAAAAAAATGTATAATGTCAACTTGGAAAATGGAAGAGAGCCTGAGAATACAGCAATGGTACATGGAAATGAATAAATGTATTCCATTGGAAAAAATAACATACAATTTAAAAAATAAAGTCACATTGTTTGAACAAATTTGGGAACCATACATGGAACATAACAGAGAGAGCTTGCCTAGGACCTCCCCTAAAATGATAAGAAGACAAAACGACTAGATTCAGTGTGTAACAAATAGATGACACATTTTTCTTGTTTATTTTTCTTTGTGTGAAGATATTGTTTTATGGTTTTATTGTACTGTATATGTTGAATATTTATGGGTTTTGGAGGGGGGTGGGAAAAGGGGGAGAGAAAGGGGAAAAAAGGGAGAAAATGTCACTATATAAATTTAATGAGAAACATTTGTACATATTTTGGTTAATATGGTACACAGTGTGAAAAATAAAAAAAATTATTTAAAAAAGGTTGATGAAATAGAAAGGCACAATTGGAGGCCTGTCATAGAAAGGGAGGTGATGACATACAGATAAGGGCAAAAATACCAGAAGTGTAAATAACCCAAATGAGGAACCTATCTATGTAATGGACCAGAGTCAATGATTAAAATAAATAATCTTCTTAAAAGCAGAGGTGTGGAAGAATATACAGTATTCCAACAAAGCAGAATGGCCTCTGAAGGATTGGTTTTAATAATAATTTCCACCAAAGAAAAGTTTTTGATTAAATAGCAATTAGAAGACATTACCTTGGATCTGCAGCCAAACTGGACCATGATCAAACAAAACAAAAATTCAACCTTGTATACTTCAACTCCCCCCCACTTATCACTCAATCGTCCACAGAGATGTGGAACTGTGTCATAATGAACAATGAAAATTTAACAATTTTTCCAAAACATGGCAACCTTATCTAGAGTACTTTGGTGCCCAGTTACAATAGCAGCTCACAGCTTTAAAAATTGAACGAAATATACAAAAACAGCAATGAAATATCTCAAAGAGTGGAAGTAGATTAAAAAGACTTGCAGTACGCTGAAGTTTTTACTTTTTTTAAAAACCTTTATCTTCTTTGTTTTCTTTTTCTTTTGATGTTTGGGGGAGGTGAATTACAAGTGAATTGATATTGTACTTGAATCTCAAAAGAGACTTGTACTAAAAGAATGTGTAAATATGTTAAAATGACTTTTCAAAAGTGACACCATGTTTGGAAAATAAACAAAAATTTAAAAATTTTAAAAAATTATTATTGTATATAGGTGCACCATTGCTTAGGCAAAAAAAATTATCAGTTGGGAAAAAACTGAAATAATTTATGTTCGAATTCAAAAACCAGGTGGTTTCAGTAGGATAAAATCCATTATGACAAACTTTCAGGGATTGTTTGAAACAATCAAACACATTTTCTTTGTACTTTGTACGTTCAGATATATTTTTTAAACTTACAATGTAGATGCAGCAAGTAAAGGACTTCCAATTTGTGACCTGGGATAAGGTTTATGGTATCACAATTATTGCTGAAGTTCTGCTAATTTAGTTAATGCAAGAACATTGTGTGCTATAATTAATGTGTTATACTGTAGATTGATCAATTACAGAACTACAGCTTCAGAGTAAACAAAATGCTAATCAATTTTCAATAATATTTTAGGCAATAAATTGCAAGACGAGGGGCAGAGCAGCAGTTAAACAGAAATCAGAATTTTAAGAATGCTCAACTGTGCACAGATCTGAGAAACTATTGTTTGGAAAGGCATTGAAGGAAGTAAAACATGAAAGTCTGCAGACACAGTGGTTGAAGTAGAAAAACAATGCTGGTAAATCTCACCAGGTCAAATAGTGTACTTTATATAGCAAAGATAAAGATACTTAACCAATGTTTTGGGCTTGAGCCTCAATGAAGGGCTCAAGCCCAAAATGTTGGTTATGTATCTTTGCTATGTAAAGTACAATTTTTTTTGGAAAATTTTCCATACATCATAGACAAATGCAAAATACTATAGTCAAATAGAAGTATCAAAGCCACTATACATGACAGTATAAAACCCAACTCCCTCCCCTAAACAAAACCCCAAGAAAAAGAAGTGGAAATAAGAAAAAGCATAGAAAAAATATAAAGAAAAGTAAGAAAAACAAGAATAGAAACCTGGTTGCCAGAGGACACCCCCCTCACCACACGGCTCTGATCATTTGTATCTTTTAATACTTCCAAGGAGGTTACCGAGGCTTGAAGCTGAGGGAAAACATCTATAAATTAATTCTTGCAATTTGTAAATATGGATGCCAAATTTTCAAAAATACATCATATTTATTTCTCAGATTATAAAGTAATCTTCTTAAGAGGAACGCAGCTATGCCTTTCTAGGTGGGTATCAGATTTTCATGTTACTGCTATACATTTTCTTGTTACTATCAAGGCAATCTTTACAAATTTTTTTTACTATATGGAGAATTTTAATTTTGGTTTTATCCCTTCAATATAACCTAATAAAAATAACTTTGTGTCTTGTGGGAATTTAATTCCTGTAACTTGTTCTAAAAAGTTGCCAAATTTAACTAAAAAGATCTCACTTTAGGATAGGACCAATTAGGATATAAAAAGGTACTTATCTCCTGGCCACATCTAAAACACTGATCTGATAAGTCTGATTTCAATCTGTTTAACATCTGTGGTGTGAGATCTAATTGATGTAAAAAAAATTATATGTCTAGCATTTATAGTATTTTCATACTAGATGGACTAATTTTGTTTGTCAACACTAATATTTAAATCCATCGCTGTCTGGGCCGATGAATCTTCTGTTTGGAAGTTTCCTTCTGTAATAAAGTGTACATAGCTGAAATAAATTTCTTCATATAGCTATTATGTATCAGCTTTTTCACATCATCACATTTTGGTTATAACATTGTTGGACCTAATTTATCCCTTAGCTAAATCCTTAATTAATAATAACAAAAAAAGTATATTATTTTGTATACCATATTTATTTTTTTTAATTGTTCAAATGACATTAAATTCCTTCCTTTGTAACAATCTTCTATATATCTAATTCCTTTCCGAGACTAAATGTTTAAAAATTGATTATCCATTGAAAATGGAGTAAATCGATTCTGTATGAAAAGCATTTTAGGCAAGACAACCCTCCTCATTCCAATTTTGTTATTTACCTTATTCAAATGTTTCTACAAATGTGCTTCCCTCTTTTAATTTAGATTCCCATTTATATATAGTCTTCTGATATTTTCTCTCCAAAATTGTCAATTTCTATTTTAATCCATGCTGCCTTTTCTCCCTCATCAAAAAATGAGCTGCCTTATAGTCATTTTTTTTTTTAAATTTGGTCACTGTAAACCTCCTAACTCAAACTTCCATGCTAGTTTGTCTAAAGAAACTTTCCACATCTTACCATCCCAAAGAAAATCTCATATTTATTTAATTCTTGAAAAAAACTTTTGTGGTATCATTATTGGTAATGTTTGAACTAAGTATTGTACTCTAGGAAATATATTCATTTTAACACAATTAAGCCTACCCAGTAATGCTATTGGCAATATCTTCCACTTGTTCAAATCTTCTCCAATTTTCTTAAAGGTAAATAATTCAATCTATTTACATTATCTAATTTATTATCTACCTGTATCCCTAAATATTTTATTCCATTCGTCAGCCATTTAAATTGGGTATTGTAGCACTGCTAAAGACAGAGCTGCTGAAATATAAATGCTGTCCACACCAAGAAAGTAAACCAATAACTGCTGTTCATTCAAACCACGGACATTCCTTTT
Organism: Narcine bancroftii; assembly: GCF_036971445.1. Lineage (NCBI taxonomy): Eukaryota > Metazoa > Chordata > Chondrichthyes > Torpediniformes > Narcinidae > Narcine > Narcine bancroftii. The sequence goes on along the minus strand of NC_091471.1, from coordinate 209,426,529 downwards.
TAAGGGGAGGCAACAGGCTCATGGGATTGATGCCATAATGCTGCTGTGAGGCCTGGCCATTCCCCTGGCAATGCACTCTTGCAGCCTGGAACTTCTGCACGGTGGGGGGAGAAGCCCCTGTAGCCTGCCATGCTGGCTGTTCACTGCAGTGATTTGGCCCATCATGTGTGGGGTTGACCTGGCCTGCTACACCATCTTGTTGACACTGAGTATAGTCCCCTATAGTAAGGGGCATAATTTCACTTTTGTCCCAATTTATTTTATAACTATACTTTGCCATATTCCTCTGGTCTTAAATATAATTTTCATAACAAATCTATTAGTTCTGTCAAGTAGATCAAAACATCATCAGTAAATAAATTAATTTGATATTTCTCTTGATTAACTTTAAATCCTTTAATATCATGATCAGATTGAATCAATTCTGCAAGTGGTTCTATCATATAACCATATATATATATAACAATTACAGGACAGAAACAGGCCAATTTGGCTCTTCTAGTCTGCACTGATCCAAGTATCCTCCTCTAATCCCACTTACCAGCACTCTGCCCATATCCCTCTATCCCCCTCCCATCCACATATTTATTCAACTCTTTATTAAATGACAAAATTGACCCTGCTTCCACCACCTTTCCTGGAAGCTCATTCCACACAGTAACCACTCTCTTAGTAAAGAAGTTCCCCCTCATGTTACTCCTAAACCTTTGCCCATCAACTCTCAAACCATGACCTCTTATATCCATCTCTCCTACTCTCAATGGGAAATGCTTTTCCACATCAACTCAATCTATCCCTCTCATTATCTTAAACACCTCTATCAAATCCCCTCTCAGCCTTCTTGTATTCCAGATGCTGAAACCCAAGCAACATTTTTGTACATTTTCTCTGCACTCTCTCTAACTTGTTAATATCCTTCCTATAAATCGGTGACCAGAACTGCACACAGTACTCTAAATTTGGCCTCACCAATGCCTTGTACAGCTTCATCATTACTTCCCAACTCCTATATTCTATCCTATATGCACTGATTTATATAGGCAAGCATACTAAAGGCCATTTTCACCACCCTATGCACTTGCGCTACCTTCAGGGAACAATGCACCGTTATTCAGAGATCTTTCTGCTCCACTACATTCTTCAATGCCCTCCCATTTACCACACATGTCTTGCTTTGATTATTCTTTCCAAAATGAAGCACCTCACACTTATCAGCATTAAACTCCATCTGCCATCTTTCTGCCCACTCCTCTAAGCAGTTTAATTCCCTCTGCAATCTTTGAAAACCCTCTTCATCATCCATAATTCCCCCTATTTTATTATCATCTGCATATTTACTAATCCAATTTACCGCCCAATCCTCCAGATCATTAATATATATATATATATATGACAAACAGCAAAGGTCCCAATACCGAACCCAGAGGTACACCCCTTGACACTGGCCTCCATCCTGACAAACTAAAATAAATAGAGCAGGTGATAATGGACAACCTTGTCTACTAGATCTAGTTAACAGAAATGGTGGTGAAACCTGTCCATTTGTAACAACTTTAGCCTTAAGTTCAGATATATACAAGGCTCTTACAAATATCTGTCCCATCCTGAATCTTTCAAAAACCTTAAACAAAAAGTCCCATTCTAATCTATCAAATCCTTTTACTGCATCTAAAGCCACTGCCATGCTTAGATCTCCCCTCTTTTGTGGGATGTATTAGAGTAAGTAATCTAGTTCCATTATCCACAGATTTATTTATTTATTACAAACCTTGCCTGATCCATTTTGATCAACTTTGGTTAAAAAAAATTTTAATCAATCTATTTGTTAAAATTTTTGCAATTATCTTGTAATCTACATTTAACAGTGAAATAGGACTATAAGACGATAGTTTTAAAGGGCCTCCCTTTTTGGTATTACTGTTATTATTGCAGTAGAAAAAGATTCCGAGAGCGTGTTACCACTGTCTGATCTAATATTTCCATAAAAGGAGAAATCAGCAAATCTTTAAATCTTTATAAAATTCAGACAGGAAAACATCATGTCCAGATTTATTATTTCGTAATGAGCTCAATGCTTTTTTCACCTCCATTAGAGTGAAAGAGGTATCCAGCTTCACTTGCTCTGGTAAAGATAACCTTGGTAGCCTTATTTGTGACAAAAAATCTTGTATTTTATTATTGTCACTCTGCAACTCCCATTTATATAACTTAGAATAACATTGCTTAAAAGCTTAATTGATTTCTTGAGGTTTATCGGTATCGCATTCAATTTAATTGAATTAAACGCATTTACTTGCATTAATCATTTTTGAAACTTGTTCTGTTTTCAACTGCCAAGCAAGGACCTTATGAGCCCTTTCATTTAACTCATAATATCTCTGCTTAGTTCTCATTATTGCTTTCTCTGTTCTATATGTTTGTAATGTATTATCCTGAAATTTCTTATTTATAAGTCTTCTATGTTTTTTTTCCAGAGGTCCATCTTTGCAGATCTTTTTCTAAACACGTTATTGCTTTTTCCAGTTGATCCAATTCTTTCATATAGTCCTTAATTTTAGAAGTATAATTTATAATTTGTCCTTCTAAATAAGCTTTACAAATTAGAGTTAGTCTCAAGAAAAATTTGAAATTGCCTTCTGACAAAAAAACCCCAAAAATCGGGTCTTTTAAATAAGACTCAGTTAAATCTCCACCTACAAATTGATTCTTATTTATCTAACACTGTGTCATTAGTAAAGGTGAATGATCCAATAAAACTTGATTTGTAATCAACTTGATTAATTCTACCTTGGAGATGTGCCAATATTAAATCTATCCTTGAATAAGAATCGTGTCTCTCTTAGGTGAATTCTCCTCCACATGTCTATTAAAGTCAGATCCTTCATTAATGTCAAGGTGACTTTCACTGCCTTTGCCCTTGTTACTGCTCTGGTTGATCTATCTAAAACTGGATCTAAACAAAAATTGAAATCCACACCTATTCTGATGTGCTCCTGCCAGATTGAGAAATGTTTCTTGTTTTAATGTTTCATCATCCACATTCAGCAAATATATCAAAAAGGTCCAGAATTCTGAAATAAATTTGACAACGTATCTTCCTGCAGGATCAATCACTACATTTTGTGTTGTAACTGGAAGAGTCAATGAAAATTGCCACCCACTTGCTTTTGAATTAAATGAGGAAGCTGTGACATATCCCACCAGTCTCTTTTTAATTTCTGATGTTCTGTTTCAATTAAATGAGTCTCTTATAAAAAGTTACATCTAGTTTCATTTAAAAAAAATGTCTTTTCCCTCTTCACATGTCTGTTTAGCCTGTTAATATTAAAATTTAAAAAGCTCAATATATTACTCATTGATATTTAATTTAGTCCAAATCCAGCAACATTTCCCCTTTACTTCTCTCCTCGTACCTCCTTGGCAATTCAGATAATTATTGTCTATTGTGTTAAAGGCCAATCTCTTCGGTAATCCAGGTAGGAAAAAAAATTATACATAATCAATTTAACTTTATAACAATTATAATATTTTAAAAAATAACAAAAATCCCCCACATTACACCCCCTCCATTTGACTGGTTGCAGTCTGCCACAAAGACACACGAGTCGATGACTCCTCTAACACCCCCCCCCCCCACATGATGTTTACCATGTCTCAATCTCACATATATAGAAATTTTTTAAAAATTAAAAACTTATTACTCAAAGCATTTTCAAATTCCCTATTGCTGATTAATTGGCAGTGTTTCAACAAATTCTTCTGCTCGGATATAGTCTGTAAAGAACTTGTTCTGTCCTCCTCCAAGAAAATCTTCAGTGGCAGGATGGTGCAAAATATATCTGTAGCCTTTTTGCCATAAACCATGTTTCAACATATTAAATTCTTACTTTCTCTTCAACAAATCCAGACGTATCAGGATAGAAAAATATCTTGTTTCCATGAAATTCCAATGGACCTTGTCTCTATTTGACACCTTGCACTACTAGAGCCAATATTTTCTCTCTGTCTCAATAACAAAGACATTTCATCAGTGTAGCCTTGGCTTTTGATCTGATGGAGGATGAAGTTTCTCAATCTCAATAATATGGTATTTTCAAATTCACCCCGAAGAAGCGGCTATAATGGCGCTGTGGAGCATCAGACAGCCCCCATAGGGGCCCGACTTGTCCAGGGATGAGCTTTCACCCCCAACCCTCGGATCCATCGAGACGGTAGACCTTGTTTCTTTGTCTTGTCATTGTTCTGTCTGTGTTCCCAATGGGCCAGTGATGGTCTTCCCTCTTTTGTGATGGTCTTTCCCTCATTGTAAAGTAATTCTTAAGAAGTTTTAACAACTTTGATTAAACATACTTTGCTTCTTTAGCACTACTTTTAACTAATTCCTAGGAGAGTCAGATTTCCACTTCCTGACTCTACTGCATCACTTGACATCCCTCCCCACCCCACCCCCATAAAGTACACTGTTTGACCTGCTGAGATTCACCAGCATTGTGTTTTTACATCTATCTTTTAAATCTATTTTCAAAGTATATGGGGGTTATAGGTGACTTAGGGAATTTGGTTGGCACAGGCTCGTGGGCTGGAATGTCTGGTTATCTTGCTACATTTTTAAATTTTAAAAAATATTAATGAGAGGGATGACAATTTAAAAGATTACTTTTATATTGGGGTATGTCCGCTCTCAGCAGAACCAGAGATCACAGACACAAACAAAAACACATTTGCCACTGTGCTTCCATTCACAAAGCGAACAATTCAGAAATCTGTCATACCAGATTTTCTTTCTTCATCATACAACAACAAATGGATTTAAAAAATCTATCTATAGTAATTCTAGTCATCTGGCTCCTGGAATCTCAACCACAAGATCCTGGATACAGCTTGAACTAACATGGAGTACCTCTCATTTTTAAACAATATTGGGATAATATCAACCTTTTGAAACATTTAAGTCAGTTTTGTGCAAGGTCCAGCAGCTCAAACAAATGCAATGAACCTTTAGCAAACTGACCTAATCGTACTCTGGCTATTACCTCAAAGGGTAACACAGCTCATGGGCCAGAAGGAACTGTTGGTGTGCTTTATCTCAAAGTAAATTTATTTTTTAATTTTTTTTAAAAAAGCTTCATCCAAATGCTGATCTCCCTCCAAATCACAAAGGGGAGTTTTGTACATATTAATATTCTGTTAACAAGTGAATAATTGTCAAAAGTTACAAATTCAGAAGATGGAAGGGAATCATCAAAATATTATTAGTAGAAGCAAATCCAATACATAAAAATCTAAAACTTGCTCACAAATACTGCCCAAATGTAGCTATAGATGACTGACTCTAGAACATGGAAACAATAGCAGCAGCAGGCCAGAATGCATCTTGGCTCTGATCCTCCATTCCATAACTGAAATTGATCCTCCACTCAATTCTTTATCCTATAAAATCCTCATTATCTGCAACTGCATTTTTGTCCAAAAATTTCACCCATGAAATGCCTGCAGTTTTTTATGGTACCAAGTTCCAAAATTTATAATCCTCAATGGAGAATTGATTTGCTTTCACCCCAATGGTTTGTTTCTTAATCTGGGATTATTATGACTGATTCAACAGCTGGAGGAAATATCCTCTCATTTTTGGTCAAGCTTTGACCGAATTTCTTATATTTTAATAAGGTCACCTGTCACTCATCCAATCTTCAGAGCACAGATCCATTCTAGGCAACTCATCAACTGAAGGCAATCCCCTCATCCTTGGTCCTTCCTGGGCAGTCCATTGGGTGCAGCAAATTTCTGCAGGTTCTGATGAATCTGATGAGGTCACTGGTCAACTACAAGCTTAACCACATATAGAATCTTAGATACCTGACAAGTGAGGCAAGTGCGCAGATTGGTAGGTGGAACACTCCTTCCTTTGTTTGAATAGGACAGTGGTTTTCAAACTGCTCCCTTAAACTCACATTCCACCTTAAGTAATCCCTATGCCACAAGTGCTTGTGTAAGGGATTGCTTAAGGTGGTATGTGAGTGGGAAGGGAAGGTTGAGAACCATTGCTCTAGATTCAATTGTTATTGAAATATTTTGCTTGAGAAAAATTGTTAGTGGCCCATTAACTTGGGTGTTATGAAACCTTGCACATAGTAAGTCAATTAGGTACGATTAAAACAGTGGATTTCAAACTTTTTTCTTTCCATTCACATACCACCTTAAATAATCCCTTACTAATTAGAGCACTTGTGGCATAGGGATTACTTAAGGTGGAATGTCAGCGTGGGGGGCAGTTTGAAAACCACTGGAATAGGTCTTCTGTGTGCTCCTTGAGGATCTCCTTTCCCACTTTGTGCAATCCTGGGTTGGGGATTCCCAGGAATCAGTAGAAATGTTGCATTTGCTCCACCCCCACCCCAAGATGGCTCTGAGAACAGCGTTGAATTTTCCTCAGTCCACCAGATAACCTCTTCCCATTAAAACTCAGAATAACAAGGTTTGTTTCAGGAGCACTTGAACAACATAACCTGCCCAACAGAGCCAAATAAGCCTCAATGTTGGGGATACTGGCCTGGCAGAGATTTACGTATCCTTATCCTTCCTCAGATGTAGAGAACAAAAGTGAAGACAGTGCTGCCTATCTTTACATAACTTTTCGAATCACACATATCAAAGATCCAAATAAACAACAAAGACACAAGGATTCCAGATGCTGGAATTTTGCACAAAGAGGAGTTGGATGGGCTTCACTCAAATGTGCTGTGGCCCCTAGGGGTCCTTAAAGACCCCATTGAGAATGACTACACTGATCAACACTCCAATTACAAAAAAAAACCTTTCCTGCTATTAACTTCAGTGAAATGTGCCTTGCGTTTTTTTGGGGGAAATTTGGAAATCATGCATTTTAGACCCTGGTATAAATCAGTTAATTATTAAGAAAAACAGTGAATTTAGTACCATCCCCTGAAGAATTCAACTTTACAATCCACTACAGTCAGAAAAAAAGTAACATTAACTTCTGGTTTCTGTTACTTGTATCTCAGCAATATTACTGCAGACTATTCTATTCTATGGTCTTCAATCTGGTAAATTTATTAAATTCCTTTTCAAAATCTCTAAATACTACATCCACAGTTCTCTCATCAAACCTCTATATTAACTCTTTGGGAAAAAACTCTAATTGGTTTAATAAATGGGCTTTCGCAAATCAATGGTGAATTTGTCTGTCTCCATATTTATTCAAGTGACGGTTAATGCTTGTAGAACATTTCTCACCAGTGAGATTAAAGCAACTGATAAATGGAAATCCCAGTGTCCCAGCCTTGCACAGCCAATTTCTATCACTTTTCCAAAAGCCAGAATCAAGAATCTTATTGGTTCAGCCTACTCTTCCTCACCAAATGTATTTTGCCCTGGCCACTATTCTTTCTACTCTGGTCCAATCCCTTCCCAATTACATTTCTAACAATTCTGATTCTCTGCACCAGTTTGATTATTTCAAATTCATTGGTTCCAATAACCTCACTTTTACCATGAACATCCAATCCCTTCTTAAATCAATCCCACAAAAGGTTGGTCTGTGGACCCACCACTTCTTCCTTGACGAGAGGCCCAACCAGTTCCCTTGGCTGAACTTGATAAGAGCAGACAATATAGGAATAGATTCTATTGAGGAAGGGATAATTACAATGGTAACCATATAACCACTTACAGCACAGAACAGGCCAGTTCGGTCCTACTAGTCCATGCCGTAACAAATTCCCACCCTCCTAGTCCCACTGACCAGCACCTGGTCCATACCCCTCCAGTCCTCTCCTCTCCATGTAACTATCCAGTCTATCTTTAAATGTAACCAATGATCCCGCCTCGACCACGTCTGTCGGAAGCTCATTCCACATTCCTACCACCCTTTGTGTAAAGAAATTTCCCCTCATGTTCCCCTTATAATTTTCCCCCTTCAATCTTAAACCATGCCCTCTAGTTTGAATCTCCCCCACTCTTAATTGAAAAAGCCTATCCACATTTACTCTGTCTATCCCTTTTAAAATCTTAAACACCTCTATCAAGCCCTCCCTCAATCTTCTATGCTCGAGAGAAAAAAGCCCTAGTCTGCACAAACTTTCCCTGTAACTCAAACCTTGAAATCCTGTCAACATTCTATTGAACCTTCTCTGTACTCTCTCCATTTTGTTTATATTTTTCCTATAATTTGGTGACCAAAACTGTACACAGTACTCCAAATTTGGCCTCACCAATGCCTTGTACAATTTCATCATAACCTCCCAACTCTTGAATTCAATACTCCGATTTATGAAGGCCAACATTCCAAATGCCTTCTTCACCACACCATCTACCTGAGTATCAGCCTTGAGGGTACTATTTACCACAACTCCTAAATCCCTTTGTTGCTCTGCACATCTCAATAGCCTACCATTTAATGTATATGGCCTATTTAGATTTGCCTTTCCAAAATGTAACACCTCACGCTCATCTGTATTAAATTCCATCAGCCATTTCTCAGCACACACCTCCAGCCTTCCTAAATCACCTTTTAATCTACGGTAATCTTCCTCACTGTCCACAACACCACCAATCTTTGTATCATCCACAAACTTGCTTATCCAATTCTCCACCCCTACTTCCAAATCGTTAATATATATAACAAACAATAGTGGTATTAGGCAAAAAACTTCAGAATGTTAATTGGGAAATGATATCTCAGGTAAATGTATGGAGGTAATTTAGGGACCACTTGCACGGGATTCTGGATAGGTTTGTACCACTGAAACAAGAAAATGAATTATGGTTGACAAATGAGGTGGAACAGTTAGTTAAGAGGAAGAAGGAAGCATAATTAAAGCTTTGGAAGCAAAAACCAGGCAGGGCTCTTGATAAAGGTAGCCAGGAATTAATTTTCAAAAGCTAGAAGGCCTTGGCAAGTAGGATTAAGGAAAGTTCCACATGCTCTACACGTACTTGTAGAGCAGAAGGACGTTTGTCACCTATACTTATGATTTAGCTGAAAAGGTAGGAGGCATAATTAGTGAGTAGATTGGGTGAACACAGATTCTTTGACCAAGAACAGGTGAGTTGGTGACCAGAAAACACAAGTTGAAAGTGGAAGGGAAGAGGAAATTTACCATAAATCTGAAGAGTAATTTTTTTTCCCCGACACAGAGACTAGTGAGTGTGTGGAACAAGCTGCTGGAAGAGGTAGTTGAGATGGGTACTACTGCAACTTAAAAAAAATAAGATGGGAAGGGGAGCGGGTTTACATGGGTGGCCACAATGTCACGAGCCAAAGGGCCCTTATTATGCTGTCTGTTCTGTTATACGTTCTTACACTGAATTTTTTCTTCAATTTCACACACTATTGTGAACATTTCCACTTTAAAAAGCCTCAAACCATCCAATATGGTTTTTGCCTGTCAAGGTTTGGTTCCAATGTACATAGACCAGATCTGTTCTCAGTGACATCCTTTCATATTTTTTAAAATATATCAAACGAGATGATAATTTGGTTTCTCAATGTTCTCCTACTGACACTTGACTCATTGAGTATTATGTCCAGCAGTCTCCTTCCTTATTGAAGGAGAAATATTTGACAGCTGGCATGGGCTAAATGGCTTGTTTGTGTCCTGCACAACTCTATACTTATCAAGAACATTCTCGTCACAGTTCAGAAACTTCTCTCTTCTGATGTCACTATCACAATCTACATTTGTATAAGAAGTTCCTCATTCTCTCTACACTAAGGCTTTTGAACACCTGGAAAATATCCATGCAGATTTTCTCTAAATCATCCTTCACACTATTTGACAGCCTATCAATTAAATCCAACAGATTTTACACAGGTTAACGTCTGGAATGAACTATTAAAGAGTAGTGGAATTGATTCAACTGCACCAATCAAAAGAGATAGGAGTAAACATCTAAAAATAAAGAATCTGCAGGGCTGTGAAGAAAGGCAAACGTGACAAGACTGCCCATGTTCTAACTATAGTATCATTTATCTCATCTTTTCTAAATAGCAATGTTATTTTCTACCTTTTACTAGGAGCTTCACACCAAAATATCACAGCTATTAACAATCACAACTAATATACCTAACTTCCCCACAACCCCCTTTTTAAAAATGCACCAATGAAGGCCATCAGCAAGGGCCAAAGAAAACAGGTGGATTACCACGTTCCACTTCTGAAATCAAGACCATCGGATTGCATATTATTTTTCTGCATCCTGCCTTTTCAGAGCTGTTTAAAGGTGTCTTTCGAATATTGCAATTCATTTTGTGAGAGATGGGAAAATTGACCTAAAATTATGAACATGGAAGAAACTAAAGTTCATCAGTAAAATGGCTGAAACCAGTTCAAACAGGATAAGTTTGGGGCTTAGGATGCAGGAAAGCAGAGTCAGCACGATTAACATAAGAATCTTCTATCCTTTGTGACAAGACCATAGGACTAAGATAAGGAATGGTAAGGTACAATAGAATGTAGGAAGTTGAGGTAGTCTGGATCAGATAAGGGTCTCCTAGCCCTGGACAGAAGTACCAAGTCATACATTTCTAATTAGCTAACCATACACAGATTTATACATATGAAATTAGCCAACCCTAGATAGAATGAGTCAACTCTGCATATCAAGAGACTGTAGCCCAGAGAATCAGGAAGGTGTGAATAAGGACAATGACATGAAGGGACACCGACAGGATACCCCCCCTGGTCCTCCAAGTGTACTGAAACTGCACGTAGGCAGGAAGAATTACCTATGCCAAACCCATCCAGGGGGCAGAAGAATGTAAGGGGGAGGGCATTCTGATACTGAAATTGACTGTATAAAAGTTGGGTGAGCCCCAGTATGTGTGTGTATTCCCAGGGTAAGGGGAAGCACCCAACTTTGCATTGTTGTAGTAATAAATGTTCTTTGTTCTCAATTTTTGTCTCGAGCAATTTCTTTAAAGGTACTTTAATTCCTAACAAATGGGGGCTCGTCCGGGATCACACTCCCTCCACTGACAGAGTACCCCGACGACGAGAGTAGGTGCACCCCGGCTGATTCAGCTGGACTCACGGGCGACGGGTGGCTGGTCAGTGGAAGAAGCGAGTGATATCCGAGAAGAGGCATTGAGAACAAACGGCGGAAGGACGCGCGCTAGAGCAGTACTGCCAGAACTCGGTAAGAGTATTTTACTTGTTCCTAAGTATGGGAATAGCGGGCAGTAGAGATGAGAGTCCTGACACAGGACGTGACCACCAGATAGCTACGTACAGCCCGCTTGGGATGATGTTATCTGAGTGGGGCACAGGAAAGACCCGCGGTAAAGACAAACTAGCGGGCAGTAGAGATGAGAGTCCTGACACAGGACGTGACCACCAGATAGCTACGTACAGCCCGCTTGGGATGATGTTATCTGAGTGGGGCACAGGAAAGACCCGCGGTAAAGACAAACTGACGACGGTCAGGTATTGTTGTAATGAATGGGTGGGATACCCGGTTAAAGGGAGCTCCGTGTACTGGCCAAAATTCGGATCCGAGGATGAATGGATGTGTGAAGTTTGAACTTATGGCTCTATCAAAACCAGCCAGACAATGTTGAGAGCAGGGAATATGCAGCCTGCTGGCTCAAGGGATCCATTGAACAGCTGGTTTTGAATGAGAAAGAATTCAGGAATAAGAGAGAGGAGGAACCTCTTGTCCCTGAATCACAGGGTTGGGATGTGTTACATTCCCTCCCTCCACCCTATGTTCCTCCTATGCCAGCTCCTATCTTTCCTTCCCCTCCTATTGCCTACCCTTCTGCACCTTCCCCACCTCCCCCACCACTAGAGAAGAGAGAAGAGAGCAGGAGTGGTATGATAACTTGCTCACAAAGCACTCGATTACCACCTCTGTTGGCAGGAGAGAGAGGTAACTTTAATTCAGAACAGCGTGAGACTCTTCAGGAAGAAAGGGCAGAACCCTTTGATTCATTTCCCAGGGAGCAGGAACCCAGACCTAATAAGCCAGAAACCAATTGGATGAGACCACTGCGGGAAGTTCCCATGAGAGAGGGTCTCGGTTTCGTAAATGTGCCCCTGACCAGTACAGAAGTGTGTAACTTTAAGAAAGAACTGACCTCCCTGATAGAAGATCCCCAGGGATGTGCCGAACAGTTAGACCAATTTTTGGGACCAAATATATATACAATATGGGGGTCTCGACATAGAATCCCCAGCAGGGGAACAATTGGTACTAACAGGTTTTGTTACCAACTCAGCCCCAGACATTAAGAGAAAATTACAAAAGACAGAAAATTGGCATGAGCAGGGAATAACCCAGCTTCTACAGATCACACAAAAAGCATTTGTCCAGACATCTGAGGATAAGCAGAAAGCAAAGGCTAACATTTTGATGCAAGCAGTTAAAGGAATAGTAGATGAGTAACATGAAAAAAAAAGGCAGGGACTGTGTGCCAGCTCCTGAATGTTGGGAGAAGTGCAGGGAGTGGGAGAGTAGAGACCAGAGATAATTTCATAAATCACGACTTCCCACTTCAGTCACTGACCAATATTGATTAAAATTCATGCTAAAAATTAAATGTCATAAATGATCGTTTTTCAATACTGTAGAATTAGCGAATTTAACTACCAATTAATTCCAATTTATGAAATAAATTGTATTTAAATGTGATTTTGCACAGGGAGTACCTGAGAGTTGAGTGATGTTATAACATTTGCAGGGAGAAATGTTTGCGCAAATAGGGTGAGTTCTATACATCTTAACTTTAAGTGTATGTGAGATAAAGAAAGGATCTGATGTGTAAAGTGGCTGGATCAGCCAGTTGAAGGGGGAGTGTGCATGTCCCTTTAAGTGCACTGTGGCACTTGAAATTGAGGCTTCAGGCTCTTGTCTTGCAGTTAGAGGTATGGAGCCCTATCAACACATTTAATACATTTCTTCTACACATTCAGCAGTCAAGGTCCGTGAGTTTAAAGATCACCCACCTCTGGAGAATAAAGATACCTCTGGGGATTCCTATGGGGATTCCTATAAGTTTAATCATTCATTTCTCTGGTGCATTTTCCTCCGGAGTGAAATTAATGCCTCAGCACAATTTCTCTGTATTGCCGCTGTTATTTAATTCATGATAACTTTCCCCATTCATCAGGTTTATATTTAAATCCGGTAGTGCGGAAGTTACATTGTAAATAATCACGGAGGTAAACCCTGCGCAACTGGATTCAGCTTAATGGAGAAATAAACCTGCGAACTGGTCTATGGTGCTGTGTGAGTACTGCAATAGGTGGAATATGATTTAAATTGGTGGCATAGTTCAGAACAATTGGGTGCATAAGAATAATAATATCATTAAGAACTCACAGATCTTGTACCAGATGCTATTCAGTACATCTTGACTTAAGGACTGGAGAAATTGGCATGTTAGAATGAGATTGGCATGGTACCAATATTTCTTGATTCAATAATGACTCCACAAGCTCCAGGATTCATGCAGCAGAACTTTTAAGTGGAATATAATAGAAACTAGCCTGTACTTAAATTATTGTGTGTGCAATCCTCATAAGAACATCTTTTAACTTTTTTTTGGTGCCTGTTTTACAGACTGTTTTAAATAAGGCCAGCTCCTGTGAGCTGTGGCACAAGGCATTTTACTTAAGGCAGAACTAAAGGTTGAATATGTTTCAAGTTCTCTTGCAGGGGCTCTTGTGCTGCAATGTCTGTTATGTACTCACTCTAACAAATTGGAGGGTTGTGCCCCATACAGACAAGCAGCTCCAACTGCATTTTAATAAGGTCTAACATATTCAAAACCCATGCAAATATGGTTTGTGTTTCATTTTACAATTTTTACACTAACACAAAGGAAAGTCAGATTGTTATTCATTTTATTAAAATCTAGTGATTGGTTATATGTAAAAGCATGGCAAGAGGATCAACTAAAACCTGCCTGGGATGGTCCCTTCTGTGTACTTTTAATTACAGACACCGCAGTAAGAACAAGAGAGAAAGGCTGGACCCACATTCAAAGAATTAATGACAAAGTGCCATAATGTTACAATTTTATTCGTTTTTTTAATGGTTTATTCAGTTTTGTCTATTTTATTGCTGTTTTCAATGAGCTTTACATTTATCGTGGTTTATTCAGTTTTGTGTATTTTATTGCTGTTTTCAATGAGCTTTACATTTATCGTGGTTTATTCAGTTTTGTGTATTTTATTGCTGTTTTCAATGAGCTTTACATTTATTGTGGTTTTATTCAGTTCTTCTTGCATTTTATTGCAGTTTTCAATGAGCTTTACATTTATTGTGTTTTATTCAGTTCTTATTGTATTTTAATGAGCTTACAGGTATTCTTCATTGTTGTTTACTAATTTCTTTGGAATATTGTTCGTTAATGTTTTAAGCCCCCCTGGAATAGGGGCAGCAGAGGTTGCAATTCAGCTCCTTTAGAATGTAGACAGGGCATAGATTTAATGTATAGTCATAATGGGATATAAGGGATCCCAATACGGACCAGGGGAATTAAACAGCTTTAGTGGAGTACTCTCGATGTTTTAAGTACTTCTGGAGAAGGGGTAGCAGAGGTTACAGATTGTACTGTTTTACAGGCTAGAGAGGGCATAGAGGCAAGGTATTTAGAATACGGATCAGGGAAACACAGTGGGGATAGGCAGTCACACAGTGAGGCACCTGTGTACACAGACTAACCGCAAAACAAACAATGTACATTTCACACAAAGGGGGAAACTAACAAGCTAACCGCAAAACAAACAGACACTTCACACAACCACGAGACACATAATCCCCCACCTGGCTCTCTCTCTCTGATCATCCCTGAAGGGGAACACCTGTTTTCAGGGAGCTGCTGCTCATCTGGTGGTTATATAACGTGGAAAGGAGCGAAGTAGAGTGCAGGGTGTCAAAATCCTCACAAAGGACATTGGATTGTACATGTAGCAGAGAGAGAGAGAGTTGACACATATGCTAATGTACACAGACAGGCTGCAACTCACAAGTTCAATGAATGTTAGCAGACAAGCTGCAACACACAGTTAAATCACAAGAAACAATCCCCCCCCAGCTTGGTCTCTTTTCATCACCCCATGAAAGGGAGCACCAGTTTCCAACAACGTGAGCTGCTTGACACTTTAATATCAGGCTCCAAACAGCCTTCGGAGATCGGTGGCCCTAGGGTTCGGGGCTGAAGAGGACATCAGATACTAACCACAATCAAACGGAACCGCCTGACTACTGCGACTCGTTCGCTGCTGAAGGCAGCGCTTCTCATAGACTGCGACTCGTTCGCTGCTGAAGGCAGCGCTTCTCATAGACTGCGACTCGTTCGCTGCTGAAGGCAGCGCTTCTCACAGACTTCGTCGGGACAACACTTACAAAGGTCGTGTGCTTCAAAGACACTGCTTCAATATTTCAACGTATGGGATGGACTAGACTTTTTACTGAGAACTGGAGCCTGATACTCCAAACCCTAATAAGCAGCTGGACTCACTCCCCTGACCTTCATGGTGCTCCCCTACCTAAAGACTTTACACAGACATTACAATTCGGTTATTGACCAGCTGGGTAAAACTACACCTTACACTTGAAAGATCAGTGTTACTGATCTAAAAGAAAAGTGAGGAGAGGGAGGGGGGGGGGATCAGTCACACTGACACTAGTAGCCAAAGATCAGTAACACTGATCATGGTGAAAGATCAGTATTACTGATCTAAAAGAAAAGTGAGGATTGTGAGAGATGGGAAAATTGACCTAAAATTATGAACATGGAAGAAACTAAAGTTCATCAGTAAAATGGCTGAAACCAGTTCAAACAGGATAAGTTTGGGGCTTAGGATGCAGGAAAGCAGAGTCAGCACGATTAACATAAGAATCTTCTATCCTTTGTGACAAGACCATAGGACTAAGATAAGGAATGGTAAGGTACAATAGAATGTAGGAAGTTGAGGTAGTCTGGATCAGATAAGGGTCTCCTAGCCCTGGACAGAAGTACCAAGTCATACATTTCTAATTAGCTAACCATACACAGATTTATACATATGAAATTAGCCAACCCTAGATAGAATGAGTCAACTCTGCATATCAAGAGACTGTAGCCCAGAGAATCAGGAAGGTGTGAATAAGGACAATGACATGAAGGGACACCGACAGGATACCCCCCCTGGTCCTCCAAGTGTACTGAAACTGCACGTAGGCAGGAAGAATTACCTATGCCAAACCCATCCAGGGGGCAGAAGAATGTAAGGGGGAGGGCATTCTGATACTGAAATTGACTGTATAAAAGTTGGGTGAGCCCCAGTATGTGTGTGTATTCCCAGGGTAAGGGGAAGCACCCAACTTTGCATTGTTGTAGTAATAAATGTTCTTTGTTCTCAATTTTTGTCTCGAGCAATTTCTTTAAAGGTACTTTAATTCCTAACAATTTCAATTAAAATGCAAACATTTTAAAGCAAGAATTGTTGCTCTCACGTGACTTGTTGCATTTTTGTTCCTACTATAAAGCAGTATTGTAGTTTCCAATGGGTGGACAAAGCATTCCAAAAATCTGACAGCACTCAACAAACACATTCACTGAAGATTCGGCAAAAGAAAGTGTTCGAGATTCTCAGTACAAAGCAGGAAGTAACTTGCCTTCAATATAGAGTTATTAACTCTGGACTGACTCCAACTGCGTCAACATGCCACTGGTACAAGAACACGAACCAAAGTAACACCAGAAGTAGATTTGAAACAATGTACAAACAAAACCTGCTGCCAAACTACGGGACATGACGCTGGGTGAACAGAGCCCGAGCGCCACATCAACACGGAGGCGGAGGAGCAGACCGCAGCAATGCTCCTCCTCCCCAACCATTCCAATGACCTGGAGCCATTTGAAGAGAAGCATCCCAGTGCCAGCAGCACCAGGCCCAGTCCCAGGGCAAGGGGGTCACCCCCCGCTGTCAACCGCCCTCCTCTGGTCAGCTACTTTGACTGACGACCACCGCTCGGCTTCGCTTCACCTCCATCCCTTCCTCGATCCTCACCTCTTCAGCGACTCTTCACAGCCGCTCAAGTCGCCAAATTCGGCCCCCGCACTCATTGAAGTCGTTCCCGGAAGCAAGGGTGACAACAACATCCGGGTCTCCGCAAAGACCGGGTCAAGTCACATCCGGATCCCACGCGGTCTTACCGCCGCCATCCCAGGGCCTGGCGGCCGATCGCAGCCACTTTGGAGTCGCCGTTTCATCTGCAGGGTATTTGCCATCATTTCTGGGTCCCTTGTTGGCTCCTACCCTCGACATTAACCATAATGCATTTATTGTCAAACACATTCTACAGTGTACATGTGCTGCAGCTGAACAGGTTGTTGCGAATCAACAGTAAACACAATTGGATTAAATGAGTTAGTAAGTACACCTAAATACAGTAACCCTGGTGCAGAAAAAATGACTTGCAATAGTGCAGACAGTTTATGTTGTCAGCAATCCATGGTTAGTGTAACAAGGGGATGTTCACGAATCTGATAGTTGTTGTGAAAAAAACAATGAATCAAGAGGTACTGGTTTTCAGGCATTTGAACCCTATGGCCAAATGTGAGAAAAGGTGACCTTGGGGGTGGGGGATCCTTTATGATGTTGGCTGCTGTCGGACTCTGGCTTTACCCTCCCCTCAATTTGGTCTATGTGTCGTCTGAGTCCAGCGTGCTCGTTGAATGAAGTGATAGGAGAAGGTATTCGGTTTCACAATCAGTTTATTACATAGTACAAGAATAAAGCTTAACAGAGCTCTGGTTCAGTCATTAGTTCATAGGTCACCTGCTCAGTGAGCTATTCCCCAAGACTGACTCCTACTGTCCAGTCTCTTCTGTTTATATAGATCAACCTTGTTACATTGACCACGAGTTGGCTTTCTTTGATAGACTCCTTGCGTAAAATTTATCTCAAGCAATTTCCTGCTCTGCACTTATTGATGGTGTTGACCTCCTATCTTAATCCCCAAGGCCAGAACATCCTGTTGTTTTGATCAGAAGTCAATTCATACCCCAGATATTTCTAATTATTTCTTTGTTCTCGTCTGGCCATAGTCTTCTGTTCTAATCAACACCTCCCGTGTACCCTTATGACTTAATTATTCCTACTAAATTGGTTTATCCATTTTGTTTGTCTCTGACATTCTCAGTCATGGTACTCTTATCACTTATCCTTGCAATCCACTTGTCTTCCTGTCACTGGCCTGTTTCAGAATAAATCACTGTCCCTATGGTTCCTCCAACCTCATCCTGTCTGGTTTATCCATTTTGTTTTACATCCAGAGTGATCGGGGTTCCTCGTTTATGAGTGAGGAGCTGCAGCAGTAGTTTTTTGTCAGAGGCATAGCCACCGGTAGGACCACCAGTTATAACCCCAGGGGTAATGGACTTGTGGAACAGGAGAACACCACTGTTTGGAAGGCTGTGCTCCTGGCCTTGAAGTCCAGAGATCTGCCAGTGTCACGCTGGCAGGATGTTCTGCCAGAGACATTGCATGCCATCCGCTCGCTCCTATGTACCTTCACAAACACCACCCACAAGAACGCATGTTTGCCTTCCCTAGGAAGTCGGTGAATGGTTCCTCGATTCTAAAAGTAGGGGTGAATGCGGTGATATGTTTCTTCCATTGTATATAGTTATCATTGTTGGTTGTATATATGGAGCTGGCCCGCCCACGGATGACTCATATCCTATGACACCTCCCCCATGGACCTGGGCCATAAAGGTTGACCTTTCCCTTGCCACCATTCCTAAACTGGGATTCGGGCCAGCAAGGTTTTTCTGTGTATTAAAGCCTATTGTTTCCTCAGCTTATCTCTGTGGTTACTGGTAGTGCCCCACACACTGGCAGATTAGAATGAGAGGATAAAGCCTCGAGATTCAGGGGAGAATATTTTGGTTGGAGAGGAGGAACAACTTTTCTCAGAGATTAGTGAATCTGGAATTTTCTGCCCAAAGAAGCAGTAGAAGCTGGCTCATTTAGTATATTTAAGACATAGATATATTTTTTCATAGGGGATTTTAGGGTAATGAGGAAAAGAGAGGTGGTTGGAGTTAAGGTGGAGACTGCTGAGCACGTTTCAGCTCTCCTCCATCTGTGCTTCTGCTCGTGCTGCATAATCCACTCCTGTGGCCGGGGCTTGTACCAAATGGACAGATGTTCTTGCCAGCGTGTCCGCCAGCACGTTGTTCTTCCCCGAGACATGTTTGATCGAGGTGGTGGACACATGGGACAGGTGTGTTGTTGGCGGGCTGACCAAGGGTCGGACAATTTGGCAAACACGAAGGTGAGAGGTTTGTGATCTGTGAAGATAGTGAACTCAATCCCTTCTAGGAAGTACCTGACATGCCAGGTACAGGGCTAGTAGCTCCCTGTTAAATGTGCTGTTTGTTCTTGACTCACAGGGGCCGCAGGTGTCAGCTGAAGAAGACGAGTTGCTTCCATTGTCCTATAAATTGTTCAAGTATGCCACCAACTGCCTTTTTGGAGACATCCACAGTGCACAGTGAAGGCCGTGGGGTCATCCATCTAAGGGTGGACCAGGATTGCGGCATTGACTAACCCGTCCTTGATCTGGTTGAATGCCGCCATCGCCTCTTCTGTCCAGGCAACTTATTTGGTTTTACTGGACATCAAACCGAAAGGTGGACTCATAATTTGGGCCGCTAAAGGAATGAACCGGTGGTAGAAGTTAACCATCCCAACAAATTCTTGCAGACCTTTGACCATTTTGGGTATGGAAAATTGATGAATGGCCTCCACTTTCCCCTGCAGGAACGGTCGATCCGATGTCCCAAGAAGTCGATGGTGGACAGGCCGAACTGGCACTTGGCAAGGTTGACCATCAGTATGTAGTTGCTCAGGTGGCAGCAGAGAACGCGCAGATGGATCAGATGCTCTTGGCTGGAGTGGCTGGCTACCAGGATATTGTCCAGACGGATGAAAAGATGGAAGGTCTGGCATTTTTAAGGAATTCAAACAGGCCAAATGGGGTTATCTTGGCTGTCTTTGGGACATCCTTGGGATGGACTGGGACCTGGTGATACCCATGCACCAGGTCTAACCTGGAAAAGATGGATGCCCTGTGCAGGTTGGCCATTAAGTCCTGGATGTGTGGGACTAGGTATCTATCAGAGATGATTGCATCATTCAGCTTCCTGTAGTCACCTCACAGTTTACCCCCTCCCGTGGACTTGGGTACCATATGGAATGGGGAGACCCATGAACTGTCCGAGTGCCACACAATCCCCATGTCCTCCATCTTGTTAAACTCCTCTTTCGTGAGCCGGAGCTTGTCTGGTGGCAGCCTGTGGGCCTGGGCATGCAGGGGGTGCCCCTATGTGGAGGTGTTGTGTGTCACGCTGTGTTTGGGCTCTGTCGTGGAAAACTGTGGTGTGACA
This sequence comes from Narcine bancroftii, assembly GCF_036971445.1. Lineage (NCBI taxonomy): Eukaryota > Metazoa > Chordata > Chondrichthyes > Torpediniformes > Narcinidae > Narcine > Narcine bancroftii. The sequence continues at coordinate 209,406,122 of NC_091471.1, read as the reverse complement.
ATGGATGGGAACTCTTTTTGGCATATCTTTTATAGCCATTTCAATTTCACTATCCATAAAAGGTTTATCTAACTCTTGTCTGTCTTCTTGAGATAACTGTGGTAAATTAATATTTTTCAATAAAGAGTCTATTGCATCTTCTTTTATCTCTTTACATTCAGTCAAATAAAGTTTTTTGTAAAAATTACAAAATTCATCGTTAATTTCTTTTTGACTAAAAGTAATACCCGATTTATTTCTAATAGCTGGTATAATCCTAGATAACTGTTCTTTTTTTAATTGCCAAGCTAATAATTTATGAGCTTTCTCACCCCATTCATAAAATTTATTTTTTGAACGATTCAACAGACATTCAAATCGATATGACTGTAACTTATTATACTTCAACTTTAAATTAGTTAATTGGATCTTTTGGAATTCAGTAGCTTTCTTTTGAAATTCTTTTTCACAGATTGTTATTTTCTTCTCCAAATCCTCAGTTTCTCTAACTCTCTCTTTCTTCAGTTTGGATGCATAACTGATAATTTGACCTCGTAAAAAAGCTTTAATTGCATCCCACAAAACAAACTGATCAGAAACAGAGTGAACATTATTAGCAATGAAATCCTCAATTTGTTTTCTCAAATAAACAATAAATTCCGGCTTTTGTAGTTATATAATATTAAATCTCCATCTTAAAGTATGTTGTGTAACTTGAGAACTTTGATATTCCAGTAATAACAATGAATGGTCCGAGACTAACCTTGCCTTATAATCCACAGATATAACCTTATCCTGTAAATGTGCCGAAATTAAAAAATAATCAAGTCTTGAAAAAGAATTATGTCGAGAAGAATAAAAAGAAAAGTCTTTCTGTGTAGGATTAAATCTACTCCAAATATCAACTAAATTCAAATCTTTCATCATATTAGCCATATGTATCGCCATCTTAGATTTCTTAATTACCTTTGGATACTTATCCAATAACGGTTCTAATACCATATTTAAATCCCCCCCAATCATCACATTGGAATTAGCTTGTCCCAATAATAAAGATATTTCTGTAATAAAAGCAGTGTCTTCAACATTTGGAGCATAAACATCAATCAAAGTCCAGGCTTCAATAGAGATCATACAATTCAACTTAAGTAGTCTTCCTCCATTTTTCTCCTCGTCTTGCAATTGAAACGGTAAATTCTTATGTATCAAAACCGCAACTCCTTTTGCCTTTGAACTAAATGAAGAATAGAAGACTTGTCTAACCCAGTCCCACTTAAGTTTCAATGGATGGGAACTCTGATAACACCTTGGCGAACACGTTGTCTAAGCACATGACAGAGTTGATGTGTGGAGCTGGCAATTCAGCCTCCCCAAGGGGAAAGGTTTGGAAAATCTTGGAAAACTAGTCTCTGCCTCTTCAGATCCACCAGCAAACTGTGCACATGGAGGAAGTCTGCCCCCAGCAATGGCTGTGACACGGTGGCCAGTGTGAACATCGACGTGAATCAGCTGGAACCGAATTGCAAGGGGGTGGTCCATGTGCTCTAAGTGCAAATGGTGCTACTGTTAGCTGCCGTGCTCTGGCCCAGCCTCTCTCGTTCTGGTATCATGGCTCGAGGGGGGCAGGACACTGATTTCGGCTCCTGTGTCTATTAGGAATCTGCACCCAGAAGGCCTGTCCCAGACGTACAGGAGGCTATTGCGATAGTCAGCCATTAACGATGGCTGGCCTTTTAATTTCCCTGAAACGAGCATGGCGGTCAGCATCAGTGGGCCCCGGATTCTTATCTTTGATGGTAAAATCACCAAGAATCGGAACTGGTGTCATTGCTCAGTGAGGCTGTTGCAGGTTCAGCTGATGGGTGCAGAGCCTTCAGCCTGTTGCAATACTAATTCGGTGCTGGCCCCACTGTCTTGGTCGGAGAAATCCTCGTTTGCTAGTAGGAGGCAGATGTCCTCCGGCATCTGCTCTCAAAAAGAGCTGTTCAAAGAGTAGGCACAGCTTATAGCCGTCTGCTAGTGCCAGTATGTCACTCATTAGGTTTGACTGCGCCCGGTCGCCTAGGTCATCCATCTGTAGCAACCAGGCAGCCCATTCGCAGTGTGAGAGACTGAATGTGCCAACTAACAGGGCCTTGAGTGCCTCATACCTGCCAGCCTCCAAAGGCTGCTGTAGAAAATCCATTATGTGGCCTGCCGTTTCCTGGTTGAGTGCAGCCACCACGTAGTAATATCGGGTCTCATCTGAGACAATGTTCTTGGAACTGAGCTTCTGCCTGCTGGAACCAGAATGAGGGGTTGAGTGGTCCAGAAAGTTTGCAGTATCAGCGAAAATGCATTTTGAAAAGTTGAGTAATTCACGTTGTCCATGGTGCTGGAGATGTTTGCGTCGGGTCCAAATGCCGTTGGACTTTCGGGATCACCAATGTGGCTGCTCAACCACTAAACCAAAAGGAACACACTGAGATTTGCATAGTTCTGGAGTAACTGCTTTACTGGTTTGAAATTGTGCACTTTAAGAGGACCACCTGGCCCTAGAGTCCTTAGCGCCCCAGAGAGGCGGAAATGACATCAACTTCTGGGCTGTGGCTTTGCCCCACTCTGAATGTCTCCGTGGATGCCGCTGGCTGTGGACTTACCTGCAGCTGTTGGCACCGGTTCACTTGTCGTGCAGGCGAGCTGCTATAGTATCATCATTTCACTGTTGCTGGGTCTAAATCCAGGAATTAATGATAACAAAAACCATATATGCCAGCGTATAAGGTGAGACAAAACTTAAAAATGTCACCCCAAAACCAGGAGTCATCTTTTAGGCCAAATATAAAATCCAAACATCGACAGCAAAGTCTCAGCTCTCTCCCACACCAAGTATAAAATCTGAACCTTGAGAACGAAGTCTCAGCACTCCCTGCAATTATACAATGTGAACCTTAACAGCGAAGTCTCAGTGCTCCCCTGTAGAGTCCATCCGCCCAATCCAATTTCCGTCCAATCCACCAGCCTGTCAAAGGAGCCAACAGTGGTTTATTTTAAAATATACGAATAAAATTTAAACCTTTACTGGGCAATTTGATTTTAAAATATTCTGACAGCATCACTCCACTGGTCAGTGGTAAGTGGGGAGCAGTATTTACACAATGAGTAGAACTCAATACTTACATTTTAAGTGGAAATACTGAGGGTCGTCTTGTACAGAGTCATCTTATACAACGGCATCTACAGTAATAACACGGGGCTTGCCTTCACCAAGACTGCAGCAGCTCAAGAAGATTGCTCAGCACCACTTCCTCAAGGAGAGTTAAGGGATGGACAATTGACAGGAAAAATGACACAAGTGGAGGAAATAAAATAATCTCATTATTATGCCGAAGTTTCCTTTCTCAACCTGTCATCGATGTATCATTGATTCCACACAGGAAACTCCATCATCAAGAAAATACATAACCTTTCAAATAAATATATTACATTTTCTCTCAAGATGGCCATGTTATTGTAGTGACTGTACCATGAATTCATGGTCAACAGCAATGGAGAAAAGGTACATAAAAACAAAATGATCAAACATGTGGAAAGGTTGATTTGACAGTACTTTTTTTGCATTAACCTCTTTGCCAAACAATGTTCTTTAATGCACTTGAGAAGGTTGTTGCAGTCAATTCACTACAACTAACAGCAGTGCAAAGGCAATTACCATAAATGACATCACAAATTATGTGTATCAAGATCAATACACAAATTAAACTGAACATAGAGCAAATAAAGCAAAATTAAACTGGCACCACTAGATTAGGAGCAAAATGATCAGAGTTTTATTAACCATCTGCCAATGAGGGAACAGTTCCAATCTAAAATTAATCATTCACAGAATTATATAATAAAACTTTATGAAACTTGAGCCTTGACTTCAAATAATGGTAGTGTCAGAAGGGGAAGCAGAAAATTGCACAACTGACCGGAAGGGCCAGCTGCCATGCTTGGCAGCCTTGGCTGGATGTCAAAATTTCAATTCAAAATTTTTTAATTTAAGGTGGATACAGGTGGGAGGGTAGAAGAGAAATAAGCTAGATGTGATGGGGAGAGGGCTAAGAAAGGTTGCTCTCTGATAGGAGAAGGAAGGGAAGAGGATGGGTGCAGTGAACTGCGATTCACTGGTAGTGTGTTGTCCCGGCTCCGCCTCCATCTGCTCACATATAACCCTGGTTTCCTGCCTAAACCCAGAACCCTTCCAAAGACTACTGTGAGACCTTACCAATAGTTATAAGCTAATAAAAGTGTTTGTTCTCCCTCCAGTCATGAGAGCTTTTATTCACACTACAATTTTATTAGCTTATTCCCTATATGATGGAAATACTACTCAAGCCTGGTATGCTGTTGATAGACCCTCTGTCCCCCAACACATACTGGCTAGACTTCTTCCAGGCCTACCTGAACATGACCAGAGACGTCTTCTACGTCGATAAACTCAGGAGGTCCGCATTCATTTTGAGGGTAGGAACAAAAGGGTATGCAGTCATCAGGGGTTGCTCTACATATGATGCTACCATCGTGGTGTTGAAGGCTCGGTACCTGAAATTGCAAAACGAGGTCCTAGCGAGGCACCGACTCACTTTATATCGCCAACAGCCAGGAGAGCCTATCGATGACTACCTGCTGGATTTGTGGATGCTTGCCAAGAAGCGCGGGTACGAAGGAGCTACAGGTCGCATTTGTGAAGAAGAACAGATCCTGGACACTTTAGTTGCAGGGGTCTGCTCGAGATACATGAGGCAGCGATTACTCAAGTCGGGTAAGAAGGACCTGGCTAGCCATGCTGAACTGGCCAAATTGTTGGAACAGGCTAAGCTCGAGAATGATGACCTTGAAGCCAGTGAGCTCGCTCACCCAGGTGACCCCTTCCAAGGACTGGCTGCTCCCGCTACCCCAGCCCTAATGGCTGCCACTTCCCATGCTAGGGAGCAGTCCTGTACTAGGGAGTGCTTTTCCTGCAGCAAGAGCCAGCATCTCCAATTTCATTGCCTGGATAAAGACTCAATGTATTGTAACTGTGACAAGAAAGGGCATTGGACAAGGGTTTGCCTTGCGAGGGGAAGCCTGGGAAAGTCCACAGCCTGCATCGCTCCCGGATCCAATTCCTGCCCCAAGCCATCTGCCCTGAATTCACCCAAACCCACTTTCTGTGCAGTGGCAGTGAGGAAACGGTGCAAAAAAAGCTTGGAAGCCATCTTGCTGCAACCCAAATTCAATCTTGGCACCATCATTGTTGGAGGAGGAAGGAGGGTGTCCATCTTGCCGTGCCACGAGGTTGACGCCGTCTTACCCATGTAGGGCAAATGAGGAGCATGGAGTTTCTGGGGTGCTAGACTCGATCGTTCTAGATCAGGACAGGCCTCACCAGCTCAGCAGCTCTATAGTGACTGTGAAGGTAAATGGACATTCCACTAAATGCCTAATCAACATGGCTCTACTGAAAGCTTCATAGACTCACGGACTGTGCAAAAATACAACTTAAATATGTATCCTTCCAATTACCCGCATTTTCCTTTCATCTCATTCGCATTCTATGTGTATTTAACAACATTGTAACAAGGTCGGGTCAGATACAGCAATGAGCTCTCTGAACCCTTCTCCATTAACAGTGGTGTGAAGCAAGGCTGCGTTCTCGCACCAACCCTCTTTTCAATCTTCTTCAGCATGATGCTGAACCAAGCCATGAAAGACCTCAACAATGAAGACACTGTTTACATCCGGTACCGCACGGATGGCAGTCTCTTCAATCTGAGGCGCCTGCAAGCTCACACCAAGACACAAGAGCAACTTGTCCGTGAACTACTCTTTGCAGACGATGCCGCTTTAGTTGCCCATTCAGAGCCAGCTCTTTAGCACTTGACATCCTGTTTTGCGAAAACTGCCAAAATGTTTGGCCTGGAAGTCAGCCTGAAGAAAACTGAGGACCTCCATCAGCCAGCTTCCCACCATGACTACCAGCCCCCCCACATCTCCATCGGGCACACAAAACTCAAAACGGTCAACCAGCTTACCTATCTCGGCTGCACCATTTCATCGGATGCAAGGATCGACAACGAGATAGACAACAGACTCGCCAAGGTAAATAGCGCCTTTGGAAGACTACACAAAAGAGTCTGGAAAAACAACCAACTGAAAAACCTCACAAAGATTAGCGTATACAGAGCCGTTGTTATACCCACACTCCTATTCAGCTCCGAATCATGGGTCCTCTACCGGGATCACGTACGGCTCCTAGAACGCTTCCACCAGCGTTGTCTCCGCTCCATCCTCAACATTCATTGGAGCGACTTCATCCCTAACATCGAAGTACTCGAGATGGCAGAGGCCGACAGCATCGAATCTACGCTGCTGAAGATCCAACTGCACTGGGTAGGTCACGTCTCCAGAATGGAGGACCATCGCCTTCCCAAGATCGTGTTATATGGCGAGCTCTCCACTGGCCACCGTGACAGAGGTGCACCAAAGAAGAGATACAAGGACTGCCTAAAGAAACCTCTTGGTGCCTGCCACATTGACCACTGCCAGTGGGCTGATATCGCCTCAAACCGTGCATCTTGGCGCCTCACAGTTCGGCGGGCAGCAACCTCCTTTGAAGAAGACCGCAGAGCCCACCTCACTGACAAAAGACAAAGGAGGAAAAACCCAACACCCAACCCCAACCAACCAATTTTCCCCTGCAACCGCTGCAACCATGTCTGCCTGTCCCGCATTGGACTTGTCAGCCACAGACGAGCCTGCAGCTGACGTGGACATTTACCCCTCCATAAATCTTCGTCCGCGAAGCCAAGCCAAAGAAGAAGATAGTACATCTGCTGTTTGAAGGGGGATTTCTGTAAGATTTGCCTGTATGCACTTGATGAATTGTGTGCCCCAGTGCTGTTGGGTCTGGGCTTCCTGTGTCACCTTAAAAGCATCACCTTGGAGTATTCTGGTCCCCTCCCCCGGTAATGGTTAGGAACAGAGGGCTCCTAAAATCAGAACCCACATGCAGCCTCTCCAAACTGAATATCGACCCCTCCACCTCTGTTCCCGAATCTGTCCTTGGACTGCAAACCCTTTGCTACCAAGAGCAGGAGGTACAGCACAGCAGACCGAGATTTCATAAAGTCTGAGACACAACGTCTGCTCGATGAAGGTATCATCGAACCTAGCACCAGCCCATGGAGAGCGCTAGTGGTTGTGGTAAAAGGGGAAAACAAGCCCAGGCTAGTAATTGACTATAGCCAAACTACTAACCGGTACATACTCCTGAACACATACCCCGTCCCTGAATTTCAGACCTGGTGAATTATATTGCACAATATTGGGTCTATTCGACCATCGACCTGAAAGCTGCCTATCACCAGCTGCCAATCCATTCCGAGGACTGTCCATATATGGGATTTGAGGCTAACGGTCATCTCTATTAATTCCAGAGGGCCCTTTTCTATCTTCCAGAAGTAGAATGGTGGATGAGTATGGGTTGAAGGCCACCTTCCCCTACCTCGATAATGTCACCATCTGTGGCCACACCTTGGAAGACCATGACACCAACCTTCAGAGTTTTCTCCATGTGGCAAAAGCCCTGAACCACCTCATTTATAACTCAGACAAGTGTGTGTTCAGGACTAAATGACTGGCTATCCTTGGCTATGTAGTGGCCCCGATCCTGATAGGACTACAAAGGCTTTGAGGAGATGTCTGGGATTTTTCTCATATTACGCCCAGTGGATTCCTCAATAAGGTTCCCCCCCCCACCTTAAAAGTCACTAATTTCCCCCTCTCAGCTGAAGCCAAAATGGTTTTTAACGATCTCTGGAATCACATTGCGAAAGCCACCATGCAGGCGGTGGATGAGAAAGTGATGTTTTGGACTTGGCCACTACCCTCAACCAGGCAGGCAGGCCGGTTGCATTTTTTTCTCGGACATTACAAGGCCACGAACTCTGGAACCCATCTGTGGAAAAGGAGGCTCAAGCCATTGTAGAAACTGTGAGGCATTGGAGACACTACCTGGCCAGTAGAAAATTTATGCTCCTCACTGACCAGTCCTCAATTGCATTCATGTTTAATAATAACAAGAGGGGCAAAATCAAAAATGACAAGATTGCCAGGTGAAGGATCGAACTCTCCACCTACAATTATGGCATTGCCTATCGGCCAAGAGTCCTTGATGACCTCCAGATGCCTTATCCAGAGGAAGCTTTGCCTTTGCACTCACCGGCCATCTGTGGTCTCTGTATAATGAGCTCTGCCATCCAGGGGGTCATCTGCATGGCTCATTTTGTCAAGGCACACAATCTGCCCTACTCCATGGAAGACGTCAAGCAAATGACCAAGTCTTGCCAGATTTGCGCAGAGTGTAAGCCGTACTTCTACTACCCGGCAAAGGTGCACTTGATCAAGTCATCCAGGCCTTTCAAACGGCTCAGTGTCAATTTTAAAGGACCTCTCCCCTCCACGAATGGGAACACCTTCTTCTTTTCTATCATTGATAAGTACTCCCACTTCCCGTTCACCATTCCATGTCCAGACATGTCCACTTTGTCAGTCATAAAGGCCCTAGACTCCATTTTTGCTATGTTCAGGTATCCCAGCTATATTCATAAGTGATCAAGGCTCAGCCTTTTTGAGTGCTGAGCCTCGTCAGTACCTACTGGCAAGGGGCATTGCATCCAGCAGGATTACTAGCTGCAATTCCCGGGGGAACAGGCAGGTTGAAAAGGAGAATACCATGGTCTGGAAGGCTGTCAAACTAGCCCTGAAGTCAAAAGGCCTTCCAGATTCACGCTGGCAGGAAGTCCTCCCTATAGCGCTCCATTCCATCCGGTTGCTACTATGTACTGTGACCAACACTACTCCTCACAAGCTACTTTTCACTTTCAAAAGAAGGTCGGAATCGGGAACTACACTTCCAACCTGGCTTACCACTCCTGGTCCAGTCCTTCTCAGGAAGCTCGCGAGGAGAATCAAGACTGACCCCTGGTGGAAAGGGTGAAACTGTTCCACGCCAATCCCACGTATGCCTATGTGGAGTACCCGGATAGCAGGGAGGACACCATCTCCATCAGGGATCTGGCACCCGCTGAAACAGATGGTTCGTTGCCTCATGTTCCCTGTGAGCCATGGAGCTCATTCTTGCCACCCCCCAGACAGGGCCTCAGGGGATCCGGTTCAGGAGGAAAGTGCATCCCCCTCCACCATCGAGCCAGAGACCCAGCCCGCCTCTCCTCCCTCACAGGGGGACTAGGAGACCAAGACCCCTTGATGCTAAGGCGCTCCACCAGGATCTCCAGACCCCTAGACCGCTTAAATCTGTAAATAACTGTATATTTTCTGACTTCTTTTCCAAATCCATATTCTGTCTTCATTCACAGACCCTAAATTCTGCAGGAAAGGGTGAATGCAGTGAACTGGGATTCATTGGTAGCATGTTGTGCTGATGGCTGGCTCCGCCCCATCTGCCTAAACCCAGAACCCTTCTGAAGACTACTGTAAGACCCTACCAATAGTTATAAGCTAATAAAAGCATTTGTACTCCCTCCAGTCATGAGAGCTTTTATTTGCGCTACAATGGGGAGCTAATGGAAAGGAGATCCTACAGATTTATCATGGTGCAGCTGAACTAGGACCCCACAAAAAAGGGGCCCCCCACAATAAATATAAAAACACACACACACACACACACACACACATACACACACACACACACATATATATACACACATAAATATATATATGAATGGGGAGTCACGTGATGGAGTAGTGGCCAGACGGTGAACTCCAGCCCTCTCCAGAAAAGTCGGGAAAAACAAGAGAAAATACAAAGGCACAGAAATACAAGTTAAAGAAAAGTGAGTATAAAGGTGGAAAGAAGATGGAGACAAAAGGAGAAAAATCAAAATCAACGGAAAGAAGAGAGGAAGAGAAGACAACGGAGGAAAAAGGTGAAGGCCTTACCTGTCCGAAGAGGCCCGCTGTGGAGAGAAGACCCCACTACCTCAGGTCGGTAGAAAAAGAACTACAACAATGGCTCACAGAGCCGAGTAAAAGTGCGCAACCGCGCATGCGCGACTCCTCGCGCATGCGCGATGCGCATGAAAAAAAACACACCGACGGGAGGGGGGACCAGCTGGGGAGTCGATCTCCACAGCCAGCAACGACAGCTGCAGAACACCTGCAGCAAGAAGAGACCACAGAAGACAATGGAAACAAGAAAGAAGAGGAGGAAAGGGCAGCAAAGAAACAACAGATGGCCAACCCAGAGGAAGAAGAAGAGGAAGAATACAGTGAAATAGATAAAGGGAAAGGCAAGGTAAAGGATATACTTGCTCTTGTTAGAGGATACATGGAGTCATTTAAAGAATGGCAAACACAGGAATTCAATGATTTAAGAAGAAGAATAAACAACACAGAAAAGAAAATAAATAAAATGGATATGACCTTAACAGAAATGGGGAAAAAAATGGACAAGATGGAAGAACGGGCAGTAGCAGCAGAAATGGAGGTAGAAGACTTAAAAAAGAAATTGGAGGAATCTAATAAAAAAACTAAAGAGACACAAGAATTACTAGCCCAAAAAATAGATATAATGGAAAATTATAACAGAAGAAATAACATAAAGATAGTGGGCCTTAAGGAAGATGAAGAAGGCAAGAACATGAGGGAGTTTATAAAAGAATGGATCCCTAAGGCCCTAGGATGTCCAGAACTACAGCAAGAAATGGAAATAGAAAGGGCACATAGAGCATTGGCCCCTAAACCACAACCACAACAAAAACCAAGATCTATTGTAGTAAAATTCCTAAGATATACTACAAGAGAAAAGGTACTGGAGAAGACAATGGAAAAAGTAAGAGAGGGCAACAAACCACTGGAGTATAAAGGGCAAAAAATCTTCATTTATCCAGATATAAGCTTTGAACTCCTAAAGAAGAGAAAAGAGTTCAATACAGCAAAAGCGATTTTATGGAAGAAAGGATATAAATTTACACTGAAGCATCCTGCGGTATTGAAAATGTTTATTCCAGGACAACAAAACAGACTATTCTCGGATCCAGAAGAAGCACGAAAATTTGCAGAACAATTACAAAAATAGACTGAGGGATGAAGACGGGTAATGAGAGCAAAAATGATCACGATTGATATGTATGTGGGTAAAGACAAAAATAGACTGAGGGATGAAGACGGGTAATGAGGGTAAAAATGACCACGATTGATATGCATGCGGGTAAAGAGGTATAAGAGTGAATAGAGACAATGGGCATATGTGAAAGTATCTGTAATTAGAGGAAAACATAGAGAGTATAGACAAGAATTAATAAGGGAAGGTAATGGAATAGAGAGAATAAGGAGGGAATTAAAAGAGTGACCTTTGTGACATATAAAAAGTGAAATCTTTTCTGGGGGGGGCTGGGTGGGGGAAAAGAGCGGTCACTGCAAAATCAGTTGACGCTTGCGAGTGGATTCGCAAATCCAAATGGAGAGGGGAGATGTGGTTGTCCGACAAGGGATAAAGGACAACTCAGGAGGGGAAGGGGAGATTGGGGATAAAGAAGATAGAAATAGGAGAATAAGGAAAATGTTGGATGTTGTAGGAATGTTGTCTGGTAAAGAGTTGAAAATAAGAAAACAGAAATGGAAAAGGAGGAAAGGTAATGATGGAAAAACGGAAAGAGAAGATAAACAAAATATAAAATGGCTACGCTGAACTATATGACTCTAAATATTAATGGAATACATAACCAAATTAAAAGGAAGAAACTACTAAATTTACTGAAAAAGGAAAAAATAGATATAGCATTTGTCCAAGAAACACACTTAACTGAATTGGAGCACAAGAAATTAAAGAGAGATTGGGTAGGACATGTAACAGCAGCATCGTATAATTCAAAAGCAAGAGGAGTGGCTATATTAATTAGCAAAAATGTGCCATTTAAAATAGAAGAGGAAATAATAGATCCAGCAGGGAGATATGTTATGATAAAATGTCAGATATATTCAGAGCTTTGGAATCTACTTAATATATATTCACCTAACGAAGAAGATCAAAAGTTTATGCAAGATATCTTTTTGAAGGTAGCTAATACGCAAGGGAACATACTAATAGAAGGGGATTTCAATCTGAATTTGGATCCAAATATGGATAAAACGGGGAAAAAAATTAACAGGAAGAACAAAGTAACCAAATTTATAATTAAATCAATGCAAGAAATGAAACTTGTGGACATATGGAGGAAACAAAACCCAAAAGAAAAGGAATACTCATACTACTCGACTAGACATAAAACATACTCAAGGATAGACCTATTCCTGTTATCAGCCCACACTCAAGGGAGAGTTAGGAAAACGGAATATAAAGCTAGACTATTATCGGACCACTCACCCCTGTTATTGGCAATAGAGCTAGAGGACATCCCTCCAAGAGTGTATAGATGGAGATTAAACCCCATGCTACTTAAAAGACAGGATTTTAGAGAATTTATTGAAAAACAATTAAAAATGTACTTTGAAGTAAATACGGAATCAGTGGAAGATAAGTTTATACTATGGGACGCAATGAAAGCATTCATTAGAGGGCAAATAATAAGTTATGCAACCAAGATGAAGAAGGACTATAATCAGGAAACAGAGCAGTTGGAAAGGGAAATAATAAACATAGAAAAAAAATTAGCAATAAAGGAAGATACAACCAAAAGAAGAGAATTGGCGGATAAAAAAATAAAATATGAAACATTACAAACATATAAGGTGGAGAAGAATATAATGAAGACAAAACAGAAATATTATGAACTAGGTGAAAAAACACACAAAATCTTAGCATGGCAGCTTAAGACAGAGCAAACTAAGAAAATGGTATTGGCAACAAGGAAAAAAGACAAACAAATTACATATAATCCAAAAGAAATTAAGGAAAACTTCAGAGAATTCTATGAACAATTATACCGAACCGAAAACGAAGGGAAAGAAGGGAAAATAGATGAATTTTTGACTAAAATTGAACTACCAAAACTACAAATAGAGGAACAAAATAAATTAACAGAACCATTTGGAACAGTAGAAATACAAGAGATAATAAAAAATTTACCAAATAATAAGACACCAGGAGAGGATGGACTCCCAATAGAATTCTACAAAACATTTAAAGACCTAATAATACCGCCCCTCCTGGATGTAATCAACCAGATTGATGAGACACAAAACTTACCAGATTCATGTAAAACAGCAATAATTACAGTGATACTAAAACAAGGGAAAGATCCACTCTCACCAGCGTCATATAGACCAATATCTCTGCTAAACACAGATTATAAGATAATAGCTAAACTATTAGCAAACAGATTAGCAGAACAGGTACCGAAAATGGTAAATTTAGACCAAACTGGATTTATCAAAAAAAGACGCACAACAGACAATATTTGTAAATTTATTAACTTAATTCATGCAGTAGAAGGAAATAAAGCGCCGGCAGTAGCAGTTGCTTTAGACGCAGAGAAGGCCTTCGACAGAGTAGAATGGAATTACTTGTTCAAAGTATTGCAAAAATTCAGTTTACCGGAGAAGTTTATTAATTGGATTAAAGCATTATATGAGGGACCGTTAGCGAAAGTGACAGTAAATGGACATGTATCAAAGCAATTTAACTTAAGCAGGTCAACGCGGCAGGGATGCCCACTATCACCATTATTGTTTGCGCTAGCTATAGAACCACTAGCAGAATCGATAAGAATAGATAACAATATAAAAGGAATAAAAATAAAAGACAGGGAATATAAAATCAGTCTATTTGCGGATGATGTGATAGTGTACTTAACAGAACCAGAACTATCAATAAAAGAACTATATAAGAAATTGAAGGAATATGGAGAAGTGTCGGGATACAAGATAAACGTAAATAAAAGTGAAGCAATGCCTATGAATAACGCGGATTTCTCAAAATTTAAGGAGGAATCCCCATTCAGATGGCAAACGCAGGCAATAAGATACCTAGGTGTGCAAATAAACAAAAATCTAGGCCAATTATATAAACTCAATTACAATCCACTAATGAAAAAATTACAGGACGATTTAGAGCATTGGAAAGAGCTACCACTAACACTGATAGGAAGGATAAACTGTATTAAAATGAACATTTTTCCAAGGATACTATACTTATTTCAGGCATTGCCAATACAACTGACAGAAAAATTCTTCAAAGAGTTAAAGAAAATAATAAGGAGATTTTTATGGAGAGGGGGGAAACCGAGGATAGCACTAGATAAATTAACAGAATGGTATAAACAAGGAGGCTTACAATTGCCAAACTTCAAAAATTATTATAGAGCCGCACAATTAAGGTACCTATCAGATTTTTATCAAACAAGGGAAAAACCAGACTGGACGAGACTAGAATTAGATAAAATAGGGGAAAAGATACCTGAACACATATTATATAAATGGGACGAAAAATTGGTACAACATAGAACTTCTCCAGTATTACACCATCTCCTCAATATATGGAAGAAGATTCATGTAGAAAGAAATAAAATAAATTACCAAATACCAAAACTAATATTGACGCAAAATAAGCTACTCCCTTTTACAATAGACAACCTTGCCTTTAGAAAATGGGAAAAAAAAGGGATTAAAAGAATAGAAAATTGTTTTTCAGGAAGTAGATTCTTATCCTTTGAACAAATGAGAGATAAGTACAATATAACTGGAGATACAGCGCTGGCATATTACCAACTGAAGTCCTACTTGAAAGATAAATTAGGAAGCAATTTGAGTTTACCAGAGGGAAGTAACCTTGAATATGTGATTACAGATACAATGTTAATCAAAAGATTTATAACAAATATGTATATTAAACTGCAAGAAAAGGAGAATGAGGAAACAAATGGTAAAACTAAACAAAAATGGGAACAAGATTTAAATATAAAGATAAAAAAGGAAACATGGGAGAAGTTATGCTCTGGAACGATGAGAAATACAATAAATACGAGGCTGCGTATGATACAATATAATTGGTTACACAGACTATACATTACACCGCAAAAGTTAAATAAATGGGACCCAACAGTATCTGATAGATGTTTTCGATGTAAAAAAGAAAGGGGAACAACAATTCATGCAATCTGGACATGTGAGAGAGTAGAAAAATTTTGGGATGATCTCAATCAGATATTAAATAAAATAACAGAAAACAATATACCAAAGAATCCAGAGATCTTTCTCCTAAGTAACATAAAAAATAAAGAATTTGGAATTGACTTGGAAGATGCACAAAAAAGATTTGTCAAGATAGCCCTAGCCGTAGCAAAAAAATGTATTATGTCAACCTGGAAATTGGAAGATAATTTGAAAATACAACAATGGTATATAGAAATGAATAAATGTATTCCATTAGAAAAAATAACATATAGTTTAAGAAATAATATTGAAATATTCGAACAAGTATGGGAGCCTTACATTAAATACAATAGCGAAAACCTACCGGGAACAAACATTACCTAAGTTGATGGAAGGAGAAGAAAAGAAAAGAATGGACTCAGTAGAATTTCTGGTGTATTTTTGTTGAATGACAACATTGTCTAACTGAATTAATGCAACCTAGATTGTATACCTAAAATGGATGAGGGGGGGGGGGTGGGGGGGTGGCTTGGGAGGAGGGAGGGGGGAGGGAGAAAAAGTCACTGTAAATGTGTGGAAAAGAAAAAGTGTATATCATGGCTATTGTGATTTATGGTGTGAAAAATAAAAAATTTAAAAAAAAAAAAATATATATATATATATATATATATGAATGAATATAGGTTATATTTAATATAGTTGTGGGGTCTGGCTGGGAAGAAAAATTGGATTTTTAAATTTATTATTTCACATTCAGCACTTATTGAGTCTTAATGTCTTGTCAGTTAGACAATGGAAGGGTTGAGGGGGAACCATTGTTGGGCTGTGCTTAGGGCATCAGTTCTATTTCAATATGATTAGGAGGAAATAAGACAAATTCATTTTACTGAACTTTGCAAGCAAAATGCAGGCAATACCCACTTTTCAACAATGTCAATCTATTTTCGGAAGTTAGCTATCTTCATAACATTGCTATATTCACAATCAACCATTTGGTAATGAATTCCCAACCACAAAACACTCCACTGGAGGTTCAGCATTTATTTGAAAAAAAAGGCCCCTTTTATTGGAGGATTTCTATTTTATCAATTTTATACATTTTAACCAAGGATTAAAAATTGGACAAATGCCCATTTGTGTACATCTTGTACAAATCATTTTCAAGTTATTACCTAATTTAATGGCACTGTAAATAGCTGCTTGTTGTAGAATTAAATATATAATGTTACAATGTTAGTGAAAGCAAGATGTTCAGTTTATATGCAATTTACACATAGAGAACGGTTACTCATCCCAGCTGGTTTATCTTTGATCAAGTCTCTTCTCACTTGATCAATTCATAACAACAGCTTAATATTTAGTTAACAAAATGAAAAGTTTCTCCTTAGAATTATAGAACATGACAGCTCAGAAACAGGCTTTTTGGCCTAGTCCCATTGACCTACACCCAGAGCTTAGCCATCCAAACCCTTTCCATCCATGTCAAAATTGAGCCTGCATTCACCATTTCAGCTGGCAGTTCATTCTACACTTCCACCACTGTCTGTGTAAAGAAGTTCCACCTAAAGTTCCCTTTAAACTTTTTATCTTTCACCCTTGGTGCTCAACAATCGGACACAGGCCTGTGGTGAGTTAGTCAGACACTGATTTTTCATCTTTCATTTCAAATGTACTTTGATGAGAAGTTTTTCCAATCTAGCAATATTGCCACCATGGCAACTTTACAATGTGATGGAATGCATTGAGTGTTTAGTCCCAAGCAGATCAGATCTGGTCTACAATATTAAGTGCTCAAAGACCTAATGTAGACAGGAAACATGAAAAAAAATTGTATCACAGTTGTGCAGTAGCCTCATTATATTTCACACTTAGAAATAAAATAAGAAAACATCCATACAAAGGATGTTACATCAACACTTTCTATTGTATGAATACCTGTCTAAATTATTTATTTCTTCAGTTTACTTTCCTGAAAGTGCTAATCTGGAATTTATTTCCACAGCTGACAGGAGACCAAGACTTCACATCTCAGTACTGGACTCAAGACTACAAATTCCGACTCATTTTTGGCTTTCCTTAATTGATGACCGCTGTTGCCCTGGCTGCAGGCAACAGCTCAGTCAATACATGTCCAGGATTGAAGCTGGGATCTGCTGGTCTGAATTATTTAGTACACATCAGGCAGTTCATTTTTCATTGCTTTGTCTGTAGATGCTTTAGTCCTGCTGCTAACAGAGTTGGACCTATTCACACATCATTTATTGAACACAACTATTCCCAACTAGGCTCTGGTATAATAATGTATCCAAATCCTAACATATGATACAGCCAGTTCCTAAAATTAAACATTTATTTAACACTGCTTCATCTTTAAAATAACATTCAAACTATTAAATATTTACCTTCATAAAATTATGTAGTCAATTCACTGTATATATTGATATGTGGATGTAAATTCAAACAAGGATTAATTCATTCAATAATATCAATTCATAATCACTGAATTCTTCACTGTATGATGCACCTTGAATTTGAGACATCTCTAGAGGTTCATAATTCCAGTGGTTCACGAATCAGGTTAGGTTTGTACGGGAATGGTTTCCCGGCCAGTTCCAGAATTGCTTATTCAACATAATTATCTTCATAAATGGAAATATATTGATTGATAAATTCTTGGTATGACCTCCATGGACCAATGATCTCATATGAAACTTAAATGGAGATGAATACTTCAAGGTAAAGATTTATTTTCAGAGTGCATTCATAACATCATACACAACCCTGAGATTTTTTTTCCTGTGGGCCAAGCAAAATTTTTACTGATCAATAATGCAAAAAAGCTGTTCTCAAGAAAAGATACATATGCAAAGGAGAGAAATGTAAATAAAGAAAAGAGCAAACCAACTGACTGTGCAATATAGAAAATAAATCTTCAATAATAAATAAGGTGCAAATTAAGAGTCCTTAAATGAATCTCCGATTGGGTTTGTTGTTTACAAGTCTGATGGTGGAGGGGTAGCAACTGTTCTTGAACCTGGTGATCTGAGTTTTGTGGCACCTATATCTCTTTCGTAATGGCAGCTGTGTAAACAGAGCACGTCCTGGGTGGCGTAGATCCTTGATGATTGCTGCTGCTCTCCTTCTGCAGTGTTCCATGTAGATTTTCTTGATTGTGAAGAGAGTTTTGCCTGTGATGTACTGGGCTATGTCCACTACCTTTTACAGGCTTTCTGATCAAAAGCATTGGTTTTCCCATATCAGGCTGTGATGCAGCCAGTCAGCACACTTTTCACTATTCATCTGTATAAGTTGCCAAGATTTTTAATATCATACCAAACCTCAGCAAACTCCTGAGAAAGTAGAGGCACTGTTGTACTTCACCATGACATCTGTGTGTTGGATTCAGGAAAAGTTCCCTGAGATAATGACTTCAAGGAATTTAAATTTGTTCACCCTCTCCACCTCTGAATCCCCAATGATCACTGGATTGTACACCTCCGGTTTTTCCTTCCTGAAGTCAAAAATCAACTCCTTGTTTTGGTGACACTGAGGTTGTTGTTGGCACACCATGCATCCAAGTTTTCAATCTCCCTCCTGTACGCTGACTCATTGTCTCCTTTTGTCCAACCTACTATTGTGGTATCATCAGCAAGTCTGTAGATGGCGTTATTGTCGTACTGAGCCACACAGTTGTTGGTGTAAGGTGAGTAGAGCAGGGAGCTAAAAACGGAGCCCTGTGGTGTTCCGATACTGATGGAGATTGTGGAGATGATGTTCTTACCAATCTTCACTGATTGTGATCTGGAGGTGTGGAAATCCAGGATCCAATTACACAGTGGGGTGTTAATTCCCAGGTCTTGGAGTTTGTTGATGAGTTTTGAGGGGATGATGATGTTGAATGCCGAACTATCGTCGATGCCAGTGAGACGGCATCTGCTGCAGATCTGTTTCTGCAGTGGGCATATTGGAATGGATCCATGCTACCATTCAGACAGGAGCTGATATGCTTCAACACCAGCTTCTCAAAACAATTCATCACTGTACATGTGACTGCCACTGGATGGAAGTATTTTGGGAAGGTTACAACATTCTTCATTGGCACAGGTACGATTGAAGCCTATTTGAAATAGATGGGGACCATGCCCTGCTGGAGTGGGATGTTAAAGATATCTGTGAATATATTGGCAAGTTGGACAGCACAGGTTTCTTCATTTCTTGCACCCCCAACACTTAATAATACATTTAATGAACTTTTTAACTTTTAACATTTTACATAACTCGGGTATTAATCAATCCTTCCAGGGAGAGACAGAACCCACGCTTGGTTCTATGTCATCTTGCCACACACCCCCCCCCCCCCACCCACCATTGCCCATTCACGTATCAGAATTCTTTTTTCAAGATTTGAATAAAATAATATGGAAAGGTCAGATGTCAAGAATTAATTTAGAAAAATTAATGTGGAAATTTGATCAGGGTGGACTAAGACAACCAAGTTTTAAGAATTATCAACAGGGTGAAAAACCAGTTTGGGCTCAAACAGAAATAAATAAAATTGGTGAAACTATTCCAGAGCAAATTTTGTATAAATGGAATAGTGAGTTGTTTAAAGGAACTAAAGATTTCTCAGTATTAAAGCATATATTAAAAATATGGAATAGAATTCATATTGAGAGAGGAATTAAAAATGATCAACTACCAAAAATGTGGTTAAAACAAAACCAACTTTTTCCTTTCACTTTGAATAATTCTTTATTTGATAATTGGTTCAGTAAAGGTGTACAGAGGCTTAAAGATGTTTTTTTGGATTTTTTTCTTAAATTTTGATCAATTAAAAAATAAATATAGTATACGTAATAATACATTTTTTGCATATTATCAATTAAAATGTATTTGAAAAAGACTGGGAGCAGATTTGAGACTCCCTAAACAAAGTCAAATTTGAAGATATAATAACAGATACATTTGTTGTTAAGAAATTGTGATAGTACAGACCTATCACCAATGTATATAGTTACAGTATCTAGAGTGTAATGACTGTGCTTACAGCGATTGGCTGAGAGCTAAGCCACGCCTACTGACTGGGCCTTAAAGGGTTGTGTCCCTAGCCAGGTCGGATCATTCCAGACTGGTCGGCCACCTGTGAAGAGCTCCTGTCTTTTGCTAATAAAAGCCTTGGTTTGGATCAACAAGTCTTTGGTTCTTTCGATGAGCTCTACAGAAATTTATTACTAATATGTATATAAACTTGTAAGAAACTACAAAGAAAAAAGATTTATATAAATCAAAAATGTGATGGGAGAAATATTTAAATATACAAATCTAGGAGGAGATTTGGTCAAAATTATGTCATGAAAGTGTTACGAATACAGTAAATTTAGATATCAAATGGTTCAATTGAATTTTCTTCATCAATTATATTATACTCCACATAAGTTAAATGGAATTAATTCTAATTATTCAAATAAGTGTTTTCAATATGTGAAAAAAATAGGGACTTTTTTGCATTCAGTGTGGTCTTGTGAAAAAGTGGAAATCTTTTGGAATGAACTCAGTTTATTATTAGGACAAATTATGAAGATAAACATATCAAAGGATCTAAGAATATTTTTACTTGGGGATATCTATGAAAAGGATACAAAACTGAAATTGGTCAAATATCAAGAAAATGTTTTAAGTATTGCAAAGAAGTGTGTAGTGATATCATGGAAAGATGACAGAGAAGTGTTATTAACTAGATGGTATAATGAGATGCAAAATTGTATACCTTTGAAAAAAATTACGTATAGTTTAAGGAATCGAGTTGAAAATTTTTATACTATTTGGAAACCATATATGGATTTTATTAATAATTTTCCATCCATTTCTTCTACCTTATCTACTCCTGTTAATCAGTAATTTTAATAAGAATTAATGATTGTCTATGCTAGTATTATTGTATATCAAATGGTAGGTGTTTCTTTCTTGGTAGGTGGATAATTCTACAGAGTCCAGGCATGGTATGGCCATCATGTACAGGGCTCCTACTAACCTGTAAATAATAGTAAATAGTTATTGTTGTAACTTCTCCTCTCGGTCATGTCATTACTTACACCGCATAATCAAACATGATGTCAGAAGTGGGATCATGAGCGTCCTGAACTTCAGGCTACCTGGTCGACTTACAAGTGAGGAACCAGCACCACTTTGCAGCAGTCACATGGTGGAGGGATTCAGACGACACAACTCACTCATCTTCAAGGGTAACATTGCCAAGAACTGGTGTATTTTCGAACAAGAATACAATATATTTATTGTGGTGGCGCATAGTGACAAGCCTACCCACACCAGAGCTTACATTTTATTAAATTTGATGGGTCCGGAAGCCATAGAGAAGGAGATATAATTCGTTTTAGCAAGTTAAGTGCATGAAGGGGAGCTGATTCTCTGTCTGGCAGAATCAAGATGGGACACTGAGTGCTTGAAAAAGAAATTTAGAGAAATGAGCAATCCACAGATGAATATCACAATGGAAAGGCACAAGTTTAATACAAGAGATCAAAAGCCTGGCAAATCAATCAATTCATACATCAGTGATTTAAAGATAAAAGCAAAGACCTGCAACTTTGTTACATTCTACAAGGATCTAATCAGAGACAGGCTGATCTGTGGCATTTGAAATGACAGCATGAGGAAGGTGCTTCTGCACAACAGTGACTTAACACTAGCAAAGGCCATCTCTACCTGACTGATGTATGAAATGACTGAGAATAGCAAGAAATTACTGGTCTGTATCTTTACGGACAGCCTTCTTCTGCTTCCTAGAAACACAGAAGGTTCTAGAAGGTGGTAAACATTGCCAGGTTCATCACAGACTCTGACCTCTCATCCATTGATTTCATTTATGTGAGGTGTTGCCTCAAGAAGGCAGCCAACATCATAAAGGACCCCCATCAACCTGTTCTTATCCTCTTCTACTGTTACCTTCAGGTAAAAGGTACAGAAGCTTTAAGACACCTCTAGATTTATGAATGGTTTCTTTCGAACAGCAATCAGGTTTTTGAACCTACCCTTGTTACATTAATCAGGGACTGCTCCAACATCACAAATGGACTGTCTGCGCATTGACTGTCACTTTTTTTACTCGGATAACTGTGAATATATATTATCAATTCAAGTAAATACTGTATGCTATTGTAGTTGTTTTTCAGTTTTTGGATTAGTTTCCTTTTTAGAAAGTATCGTTCAGATTCAGTAAGTAAGAATTTTAGTGCACATGTACAATGGAAATTACACTAAACTTATTATCATCATTCATCCTTGTGCTCTGGTTCTTCTGTTTCACTCTTGTAGCATTCCTGCTCTTAACCTCTACAGTTTTCCTTTCACCCTCATGCTGATTATTTGAGCAGCGTACTAATTACTGGAGAAACTCAGTGCACGAGGTTGCATCCATGGAAGGTAATAGATAGTTGTAGCACTTGCGCTACACAAGCATGGAGAAGAACGACACGCACACCAAAGCCGTCACGTTTATATGGGCCCCAGGTGCCTGCATCATCGGAGTGCTGGCCTGGGATTGGCCGGCATTCCGACCATGTGGGAAGTCACCTAGGTCAACGAACATAGGAACATAGGAACATAGGAAGTAGGAACAGGAGTAGGCCAAAAATGGCCCATCGAGCCTGCTCCGCCATTCAATACGATCATGGCTGATCTAATTTATGACCTAACTCCACCTACCTGCCTTCTCCCCATATCCCCTAATTCCTCTATCATGTAAAAATTTATCTAACCGTATTTTAAATATGTTTAATGAGGCAGCCTCAACCACTTCCCTGGTTAGAGAATTCCAAACATTCAATACTCTCTGGGAAAAACTATTTTTCCTCATCTCTGTCCTAAATCTACTCTCCCGAATCTTGAGACTGTGTCCTCTAGTTTTAGTTTCCCCGGCCAGCTCAAAAAACTTCCTACATCTACCCTATCCATACCCTTCATAATCCTATATGTTTCTATAAGATCTCCTTTCATTCTTCTGAACTCGAGCGAATACAATCCTAGATGATTTAATCTTTCAACATAAGTCAACCCCTTCATCCCAGGGATCAACCTAGTAAACCTCCTCTGGACCATCTCCAAAGCCAGTATATCCTTCCTCAAATATGGAGACCAGAACTGGACACAGTAGTCCAGGTGCGGTCTCACCAGTACCTTATACAGTTGCAACATTACCTCCCTACTCCTGAATTCAATTCCTCTAGCGATGAAGGCCAACATTCCATTTGCCTTCTTAATAACCAGCTGCACCTGCAACCTCACTTTTTGTGATTCATGCACAAGCACTCCCAAGTCCCTCTGCACAACAGCATGCTGTAGTTTTTCACCCTTTAAATAATATTCAGTTCTTTTATTTTTCTTGCCAAAGTGGATAACCTCACACTTACTAACATTGTACTCCATCTGCCAGAGCTTTGCCCACTCATCCAGCTTAACTATATCCCTCTGCAGATTCTCCACATCCTCATTACAATTTGTTCTTCCACTCAATTTGGTGTCATCCACAAACTTGGCTACACCACATTTTGTCCCCTCCTCCAAGTCATCAATGTAAATGATGAACAGTTGTGGGCCTAACACTGACCCCTGCGGCACCCAACTTACCACTCTCTGCCAACCTGAAAAACTCCCATTTATCCCGACTCTCTGCCTCCTGTCAGACAACCAATTTTCAATCCAGGCCAATATACTTCCCCGGACTCCACTTTCCTGTAACTTACTGAGAAGTATCTTGTGCGGCACCTTATCAAACGCTTTCTGGAAATCCAAATATACAATATCAACCTGTTCCCCTCTATCCACCACACCCATTATATCCTCAAAGGATCTTAACAAGTTTGTCAAACAAGCTCTTCCCTTTCTAAAACCATGCTGAGTCTGCCTGATTGAACCCTTACGTTCCAAAAGTTTCACTATTTCAGTTTTAATGACAGCTTCAAGCATTTATCCAACTACAGACGTCAAGCTAATTGGCTTGTGACACCCCAAGGTCCGCATGGTTGCTATGTTCATTGGCCATTTTGTGGGCGTCTCCGTGCATGACACGACCCCTCCCTCCAAAGAACCAGTGGCCAGGCTATTGTCTGCTGACTTAGGCGGTCTGCCCTTGCGTCACGGGAGAGAAGTGGAGACCGGCTGGTCACAGTCCAGAAATACCAGCTTCAGGTGGTCAACATTAAAAGTCTCCTCCTTATTGCTGATGTTGAGGACAAATGTGGAGCCGTTATCCCTGATGCCCTGTAGGGCTCCTTTTAGAGTCATTGTAGGGACATTCGGTAGAGACATCGTACAGCAGTGTTAGGTTACCTGGTCTTCCACCCTAAGACCGGAGACTGCTGTCCTATATGCAGGGATCTCAGGGTCCTTCTGTTGCACTTTGGCGAGGGCTACATAGTTGACTCCCTAGGACTGGGCGTATACTGACTCGATCGCAGGGCTTGACAGAGTGTTGGCTGCCATGTTGCTTTTCCTCCGCAATGTGCTGTATGCCCATGGTAAATTCGGATATGTAGGACGTGTCTCTGTTGTCGGGCTGACCATGGGTCCGATACCTTATGGAAGGCGAAGATCAGCAGCTTGTGATCAGTGAAGTCATTGAATTGCCGACCTTCCAAAAAGTAACTGAAATGTCTTACTGCCAGGTACAGTGCCAATAGCTCTTGGTCAAAGGTGCTATATTTGAGTTGTGGGGGAGTGGAGCTGTCTGCTGAAAAGGGCCAGGGGTTGCCACTGGTCTTCAATGAGCTGTTCCAGTACTCCTCCTACCACTGTGCTGGAGCAGTAGGTGCCTCTGGTCTGGGGTGTATCAGGAGGGTGGCGTTGTCCAGCACATCTTTGGCATTCTGAAACGCCCTCAAAGATTTATCATCCCAGGTAATGTCCTTTTCCTTGCCTGCAATTAGCATGAAGAGGGAGTACATGATGTGGCCCGCTGCCGGAATAAATCTGTGGTAAAGGTTTGTCATACTGGCAAATTCCTGTAGCCCTTTTACCATATGTGGCTTGGCTAAGTGCTGGACTGGCTCGACCTTTTTGGGGAGGGATTTTTATTCTGTGCCACAAGAAGTCAATAATGTCCAGGGCAAACTGGCACTTTGCAGGGTTAATGGTCAGCCTGAACTCACTCAACCGGGTACACAGTTGTCTCAGGTGAGCGGCATGGTCTTTGCGGCTGTGGCTAGGATATTGTCCAACTAGATGAATGCAAAGAGGAGGTCCCAGCCCACTGCATCCAGCAACCTCTGGAAAGTTTGTGCCATGTTTTTTTAGACCTGATCTGCACTATCAATGACCCAAAGACTGAGTGAGGATTGATAGGCTTTAATACACATTAAATTGCAGCCAGCCCAACTCCATGTGCTCGAATGAATGGAAGGGGGTAGGGAGGTCAACCTTTATGGCCAGGTCACAAGGGGAGGGGTTACAGGGGGTCGAGTCATCAGTGGGCAGGCCTCACACACAGAGCTGTATATACACATATCTCTACAAGACCGAAGGGCATGTGGAGGAATTCAAACAAGCCAAAGGGGGTTATAATCACAGTCTTTTGGATGTCCTGGGGGTAAACTGGGATTTGGTGGTACCCCCGTATGAGGTCCACCTTAGAAAATCCCTGTGCCCCGTGCAGGTTGGCAGCTAAGTCTTGAATGTGGGGCACAGGGTATCTGTCGGGCCTGGTGGCCTCATTGAGGTGGCGGTAGTCACCACAGGGTCACCAACCCTCCGCTGATTTGGGCACCATGTGGAGTGGGGGAGGCCCAGAGCCTGTCGGAGTGCTGCACAATCCCCAGCTCCTCCATTTTCTTAAACTCCTCCTTCACCAGGCTGAGCTTTTTGGGAGGGAATTGGCATTTCCTGCTGTGGAGCGGGGGAGCCCTTGGTCAAAATGTAATGCCTTACCTCATGCTTTGGTTCAGCCATGGAGATCTATGGCACCAATATTGAGGGGAACTCTGTCAGGAAGTAGGCAAATTCGTTGTCTGAAAGTGTTATAGAGTCAAGGTAGGGGTAGTTTGGCTTCCCCAAGAGGCAGAGTTCTGGTGTGCACCAAATGCCATCCCTTGTGGTCTTCAAGCAGACAGTGGGCATGAAGGAAGTCTGCCCCCAGGAGTGGTTGTGTCATTGCTGCGAGGGTGAAGGTCTATATAAAGCAGCTGTTATTGAACCAAAGGGGGATAGTGGGAGTACCAAAAGTTCTGATGGAGGAGTTGTTGGCTGCCCTCAGTGCTGGGCCCTGCTTGCCGTTGTGGGTGTCGAGGCCTGTGGAAGAGTAGGATGCTTATCTCGGTGCCAGTGTCGACCAGGAAACACCTGTCTGACGGTGAGTCCCAAACGTAGAGGAGGCTATCACGTGGGCCAACTGCGGAGCCATCAACAATGGCTGGCCAGGGCGTTTCCCAGAAACCCACTGGGTGGGTTACAACAACAGGCCTCCACACCCTATTGCTGATGATAGGAGCAGAATTGTCCTGGGGTATTAACTTAACTCTCTGCTGGTCTTTGTCTCACAGGTGGCTGTTTGTGGGACTTGCAGATGTGGTCTACAACGGCACTGGTGTCCTTCGTTGCTCTCCAGAGCATGTCCACCCAGGCCACAACTCTCTGAGGGTCTCTGAAGTCCTCGTCTGTGAGCAAGTGTTGGATATTCTTGGGCAGCTGCTCCAGGAAGATCTGCTCAAAGAGCAGGCAAGGATTGTGGCCCTCAATCAAAGCGTGCATCTGTCCCCCAATCTGTCCATATGCAGCAATCAGGCAGCAATTTCAGGAAAGCCTGAAAGTGTTTTTTTGAGGGCCATGTATTTGCCTTGCTCCAGAGGCTGCCGTAAGAAGTCTACGACTCTTGCCACTGTGTCTTGATCAAGAGTGCTCATGACCTAGAAGTAGCAGGTATTGTCAGCGGCAATATGTCAAAGCTGGAACTGAGCCTCGGCTTGCTGGAACCACACGTGGCTACGACACCCAAAACGTTGGGAACCTGAATGAGACCACGTGGATAGTCATTGGCTCTGCTTGATTCATCATACTCAGGTCCAACTGCCGGTTGCACCCATCGATGTAGCGTTTGCACTACGCAACCGCGGAGAAGAATGACATGCACACCAAAGCCTTGAAAACTGGTTTATTGCACTGGCCATCATTTTTATATGGGCCCCAGGTGCTGATGTCAGGGCCCTGTGTCATCGGAGAGCCGGACTGGGATTGGCTGGCGTTCCCGCCATGCAGGAGGTCACCTGGGACAACAGCCGGTGTCACCCCCAGATCTGCACAGTTCCCACGTTCATCAGCTATTTTGTGGGCCGGTCTGCATCTCCGTGTGCGGGCCATTACGTTGTCAACTTTTTGGGCTAAAACCTTTGATCAAGAATCAGCTCATTAGCAATCCAAGTCTGACATGTTTGGCCTTCTTGTTTTTTTTGCATGCATTTTTTCATTGTCTCAAAGAAGTTGTGTATAAAAATCACTCTAATTGGGGGGCGTGGCAAGATGGCGTAGGGTACAGACGTGCCTTCCAGACCTCTCCTGACTCTGATTTATTGTTTTGTTTTTAAGTGCCCGTTAAAGTTCTTTTAAAAGTTTATAAATAATAAGAGGTGTTGGATTAGTGCCTAATGGTTTATATGCAAAAAAAGAGGTAAA
Organism: Narcine bancroftii; assembly: GCF_036971445.1. Taxonomy (NCBI): domain Eukaryota; kingdom Metazoa; phylum Chordata; class Chondrichthyes; order Torpediniformes; family Narcinidae; genus Narcine; species Narcine bancroftii. Next base: position 209,378,351 of record NC_091471.1, on the reverse strand, counting down.
AGAAAATATCAACAGACTGTTAAAAAAACTACATTTTCCGAAATTGTTTGAGCCTACTTGTTTACAAGAAGCCAGGTCTCAACGTAGAATGGATCCAGAGGAGGACGTGCAGAGTTCGGCATTGAAGCTTAGTTTTAAGCCGGTGAGGGTCTCTGAAAGTCGCACTCAACAGCTTTCAGAACAAGGGGCTGGACGGGTGCCAGTATTTCACACAGTGGCCACTGCAGATGTTGTTGCTGAGGCTTTGACAGTTGAATCAGCTGGGGCGCCACCAGCTGGAGAGTTAAAGAATTGTCATTCGACTGCTATAGTGGTGGCGCTGCAAAATGCATCTTCAATTACAACGGTTTTTCCAGACATCGATTCAGTGAAGATGATTAAAGAGATTTGGCTTAAAGATAACTCTGATCTTCAGTCTCATGGCATTGCTGGGGGGACTTTGAGAGGGAAAAACTGCTAGAAAAGATACTAAATTAAGGGAAGGGACAGAAGATCCCGTGGTCTCTAAGGAACAGCAAGACCCCATTATGCCTGAATCTACTTCTGTTGAAATGTCTGTTAAGGATCTTGAAGATAAGATATATTCTGTATCGAGTCACTTAGCTAATTTTGTGAACCTGTTTATTTCCAAGATTAATGCGATGGCGGAAGTCATTAATGGAGCTTTTAAGCTTGAAACCATTGAAAGATTTGAAATGTGTGATCAAGGTTTAGTCGATGCACAGGATCAACTGCAAGATGAAAATAGAATAATTGAAGCATTGCAGATCCAAAATAAAAATTTAGCAAAAAAGGTTGATTATTTGGAGAATCAATCTAGACGGAACAACGTGAAAATTGTTGGTTTGCCAGAAGGCATAAAAGGACCAGATCCAAGAAAATTTTTTACTGAATGGATTCCACGAGTGTTAGGACAGGATAAATTCCCTGAAGGTTTAATACTGGAACGTGCTTATAGAGTTTTAAGAAGAAATTCTTTTTCAGGACAGAATCCAAGATCTGTTTTGATCCGTTGTTTAAACTATTGTGACAGAGAGACAATTTTACGTACGGCTATTAGAAATGCCCAGCAAAATAGATCTCCTTTGATGGTTCAGAATAATCCTGTTTTCTTCTATCAAGATTTGAGTCAATAAATTATGTTTCAACGACGCGAATTTAATTCTGTGAAAGAACGGTTGTGGAAAAAAAGACATAAGGGAACATTCAGGTATTCTGCGGTACTGAAGATTTTTTAGGATGGAAATTAGCCAAAGTTCTTTGACAATCCTAAAGAGGTTATGGACTTTTCTCAGTCTCCACCAATCATGCAGTTTCAGGAACGATGTAGTCCTTCAAGGTCTCCAAAGAGAGTAGAGATGTAAGGTGGGATCCAGTTTTTTAAAAGAAATGGAAGCAATGGTGACCGAAGTGGTAATGTTGATTTTTAAAAAATAAATCTTTTATCTTTTTTTTGAGAAGAGTTTAAATAGTTTAAATAATGATGATAGTTTAATGAAATGGGAGTTGGGAGAGGGAACTGGGTGGGCACTAGTTTCCAGAAGTCATCAGCTACCTGTGAGTTATCTCACACCCAATATTTTGGGGGAGTTACCGCTTTGGGCGGTTTAAACAGGAGGAGGTAGTTGTGACCTCCGACCTGTTTTTTTTTTCCTTTTAATTTTTGGGTTAAGAAGTGAAGGTTTTTTTAATTTTTTAAAAAATAAATAATTTTTTTTTAACTCTTTTTGTTTTCTGATTGTAATTGAGAGGGAATTAGGAGGTTTTTTTTCTCTCCTTTTTTTCTCTTTTTTTTGGGTTTTTTTTTCTCTTTTCTTCTTTCTTTTTTAAGAGGATGATGTCACAGAAGATAATAAGTCAAATTTTGAGGATGTTGAATTAGATGAAGAGGAAGATGAGGGGAAAGGTGATAAGAAGAAAAAGAAGAAAATTAAGTACAAATACATTGAGGGAGAAGAGTTTAATAAAATTAAGTTAATTTCGATAGAGAATTTTGAAGATGTTATAAATGAAGAATATGGAGAATTTTATAAGAGTTTGAACTTTTTTCTTTTTTTTTCTTTTTTTATATAAGGGGAGGGGAAGGGAATAAAAAGTTTATCTGATTGTTTTTCTAAGGGATGCTTTTGTTCTCTCGATGAATTATAAAGGAAACTTGGTATTAATGGAAATTCTGTATTTATGTATTATTAATTATGATTTTTTTGTATAACAGATATGTGGTTGATATATGATTTTAATATTTGAACTTAGTTTTAAAGTGGATTTTATTGTTAAATACATGTATTATGTTTGATTTAAATATATGTTTAAGGGTATTATTTTAGTATTGATATTTTTTTTGTTGTTAGTAATTTTTTTTGTTGTTAAGTTTTATCCTTTTTTTGTAAGTGGGGGTTCTTTCTATTTTATTTACAATATTGTTAATTAATTCTTCACTCTTTATTTTGGGGGGAGGGTTGGACTAATTTTAAATTAGATGATTAATGTTGTGTTATAATTATTGGGGGGGGGGTTAATTTGTGTATTTTAATGATGTAGTATTCTAATTTTTATTATCTCATATTTTATTATTTCTTTAAATGTAATTTTTATTTTATTCATGTCATAAAATTTTAAATAAAGTTTTAAAAAAATTACAATATTTGAACAAATATGGGAGCCATACATGAAACACAATAGAGAAAAGCTACCGGGGACATCTACCACCTAAATTAATGAAAGGAGAAGGAAATGAAAAGAATTGACTCAGTGGAATTTCTTGTTTAATTTTATTGAATGACAACATTGTTTGATTGGTTTAATGTGTCTTAGATTTTGTACTTTAAATGAATGGGGGGGAGGTAGGGAGGGTGGGATGGGAAGAGGGCAGGGGGGGGGGTAGAAACTGACACTGTATATTGTCACATTTGTGGCCCGAAATGTGAAGTTAATAAAACATTAAACACAAGTTTATCAGGTAAACTTCTGAGTGTCTTTATTCTCCCATTTCCTTTGTTCTCTTGCTTGTGTTGTTATCTCTCTCTCATACCACGTGACTTCCGATACATCTCATACATATTCATTATCATGACATCCCTCCTTTAATCAGAAATAAACTTTACCTTCACTTACCAATATCCCTCGGAAACATACAAACATCGTAACTAATGGTAATACTATAGCTCAACTACATAAAGTTTACTTCCTACAGCATTCATACATGCACTTTATGATATAAGATTAAATACTGTCCCAAAGTTCTTATTAAAACTATGGCACAAAGTCTTCGTATCGTTTGGGCGGTTTCCGGTTTCGTTTCGGCCTGCCTGCGATATTGTCGTCGCTTCTCGGTTGTTCACTCTCGGCATCGGAAATACTGCTCGCCACGGCTTCGGCTGTTTCTGGCGCTCTAGTCACTTCATCAGGAGTGCTGGTAACTGCCTCTGGAACATCATCAGGTCTCTCAGTTTCAGCATCTCGTATTGGCCTTTCAACCTCTTCGCTCGATGTATCTCTGGACTGGTACCTTTTTACACTTGATACATGTCTCTTATGCAGGACTCCAGTCGGAGACTTGACTGTCACCATACTGCCACTTCTGGATACGACAGTATAGGGTTGATGGTAATAAGGTGTGTCTAGCTTACCCACACTCCTGTTCAGCTCCGAATCATGGGTCCTCTACCGGCACCACCTACGGCTCCTAGAACGCTTCCACCAGCGTTGTCTCCGCTCCATCCTCAACATCCATTGGAGCGCTTTCATCCCTAACGTCGAAGTACTCGAGATGGCAGAGGTCGACAGCATCGAGTCCACACTGCTGAAGATCCAGCTGGGCTGGATGGGTCACGTCTCCAGAATGGAGGACCATTGCCTTCCCAAGATCGTGTTATATGGCGAGCTCTCCACTGGCCACCGTGACAGAGGTGCACCAAAAAAAAGGTACAAGGACTGCCTAAAGAAATCTCTTGGTGCCTGCCACATTGACCACCGCCAGTGGGCTGATAACGCCTCAAACCGTGCATCTTGGTGCCTCACAGTTTGGCGGGCAGCAACCTCCTTTGAAGAAGACCGCAGAGCCCACCTCACTGACAAAAGGCAAAGGAGGAAAAACCCAACACCCAACCCCAACCAACCAATTTTCCCCTGCAACCGCTGCAACCCTGTCTGCCTGTCCCGCATCGGACTTGTCAGCCACAAACGAGCCTGCAGCTGACGTGGACTTTTTACCCCCTCCATAAATCTTCGTCCGCGAAGCCAAGCCAAAGAAAGAAGAGCTTACCACCAGTTTCATGCCTCACTAGAACATTATCTCCTGGCATGATGTCTGAGTACTTGGCTCCACGTTTCGAATCTGTGTACAGCTTTGCTGCACCATTCTTTTCAGCATCGTGGTCCCTCATCTCCTGGTCGTCTCGGATTTCCTTTATTTCTGGCATTTTTGTGTGGATTTTTCTCCCAAAAAATGCTTCTGCAGGACTTTTTCCAGTGGTTGCATGAGGCGTTGCTCGATAGACAGCCACATAAGATAGCAATGCTTCTCGCCAATTTTGTCCTTCTGCGTGTGCAATCCTCAATAGTTTTTCAATGGATTGATTTTGTCTCTCTACTTCTCCATTGGCTTGCGGCCATTTCGGAGTTACTTTATGATGATGGATACCTGTGGTCCTCATGTATTCCGCAAATGTCTCTGAAATGAATTGTGGACCATTGTCAGAGTATAATGTAACAGGTAATCCATATCTTGCGAATATCTCTGCTAACGCTTGTATTGTTTTTTCAGTGGTTGTGGACTTCAACACCACGTACTCATAGTATCTGCTGTAGTAATCTATCACTACCATAATTGATTCACCCATCGGTAAAGGTCCAAGAAAATCAACAGCACGTCGATCCATGGTCCTGTCGGAAGTTGCGTACTCCAGATCGGTTCTGGCGGATTACTCCTACTTGTGATTTGACATCCGTGACAAGTTTTAACAAATTTCTCTGCGTCCTTATCACAACCTGGCCACCATACCTTGGTCCTGAGGTTTTGCTTGGTACCAACAATACCTAGGTGTCCTTCATGCGCTAAGGATACAATCTTCGGTCTCAATCTTTGCGGAATCACCAATCTGCAACCTCTTAATACACACTGTCCGATGCAACAAAGTTCATCTCTAATGGGAATGTAAGCCTTGTGAGTACACTTGTCCCATTGTCCACTCTGTATGCATTCTCTTACTTCCATGAGTTCTGGATCACGTTCGGATTCTCTCTCGACTTCCTTCGTAGTCACAGCTTTCGGTGTCGCCTGAAGCGTACAAAGCTCTCTGTTTCTGTTCCCAATTCTGACTTGGATTGTGGAACTCCATCCTTCACCAATCTGGACAGCGGATCTGCAATGTTTGCTTTCCCTGCAATGTGGATTACTTTATATTTGTAGGGTTGTAGTCTGAGTACCCATCTCTCTATTCTGGCACATGGTTTGGATCTAGGTGCATAGATCACCTCTAATGGCTTATGATCTGTGATGAGTTCAAATTCAATGCCGTATAAATATGCATGGAACCTCTCACAGGCCCATACAAGTCCAAGTGCTTCTTTCTCTGTCTGAGAGTATCTTCTTTCCACATCTGATAATGATCTGCTGGCATAGGCAATGATTCTTGGTCCTCCATCATGCATCTGGACCAACACGGCTCCTAAACCAACCAGGCTGGCATCCACTATGACTTTGGTTGATGCCGCCGGATCGTAATATCCAAGAGTTTTTGCATCTGTCAGGCTTTGCTTCAGCGCTGTGAACGCTTTCTTCTGCTCAGATCCAAAATGAAATGGTACACCTTTCCTGGTTAGTTTCCTTAGTGGTTCTGCCACTGTAGCGAAATTAGGAATGAACTTTGCACAAAAATTAACCAATCCTAGGAAACTTCTCACCTTTATTGCGTTCTGAGGTGCACGTGCATCTGCAATAGCTTTCACCTTGGCCTCTGCAGGGTTTAGTCCTTCCCTTGTAAGTCTGTGTCCCATGAAGTCCATTTCTGACACACCGAACTGGCACTTGTTTCCATTTACGGTAAGGCCTGCTTCCTGTAGTCTAGATAGTACACGCCTCAACCATTTGTCATGCTCTTCCTTCGTTGGTGCATGGACTATGATGTCATCAGAAATGTTGGCAACTCCAGGAATGCCTTGAATCACTCGATGGATTTCATACTGGTAGATCTCCGAAGCTGCATTAATTCCAAATGATAGTCTCTTGTAACGATACAATCCACAGTGAGTCACAAATGTAGTTACATCTCGGGAACCTGGATCCAGCTCTAATTGATAATAGCCCCATTTCAGATCAATTTTTGAGAATACCTTGCTGGTAGTTAGTTCTTGAAGTATTTCCTCCACTGTTGGTATAGGGTGTTGTTCTCTAATTATAGCTTCATTGGCCATTCTCATGTCAACACATAGTCTTATGTCACCCTTTGGTTTGGGCACAATCACTACGGGACTGACCCATTGTGTCGAATGTTCCACCGGTTCTATAATGTCTTGTTCGATCAATTCTTTAATTTTGGCTTCGACTTTCCCACGAAGTTCAAACGGAGTTCAGCGCATTGGTTGTGCCTTGGGTTTGACTGTTTCATCTACCGCTAGCTTCAATTGTTGACCTTTCAGCTTTCCTACTCCTTGGAAGACTGCGGGGAATTCTTGCTTCATATCCTCGTATGACTGAATTGAATTGACACAAGCTCCAATATGAAGTATTGCCAGGTCTTGCGCTGTGCTTCTACTCAGCAATGGTTCTCCCCTCTCTTCTATGACCATAAACTCTGCTTCGGTGTACTTATCTCCAGCTTCAACAGTTGCAGTAAAACATCCAATGGTCTGCAATGACTTGGTTGCTGTGTATGGATACAGTTTCTTGGAACACTTCTTTGAGGTACAGATGATCTTTTTCCTTTTCAACTTCTCCCATAAATGTCGATCAATCACATTACTGTCACTGCCTGAGTCTACAATGACCTGCACTGTCACTCCACCAATGATCACTGGGACCTTCTCATGATGTACTTCATTCAACGTAAATTGGTAACAACTCTGTTCCTCCTGGGTATCATCATCGTCACCGTCTATCTGGCTATTGGTATCTTTCTTTCCAGGATACTTTCCTTTCCCCCAGGCTTTGCCTTTGGAAGTTGTACTCTTCCTCTTCTGGTCTGCATTGGACTTGCTTTTGCACTTCTTTGCAAAGTGGTCCTTACCTCCACACTTTCTGCAAACTTTGCCTTTGGCCGGGCAACATGGGTCTTTTCCAAAGTGACCTCGGTTTCCACATCGATAACACTCCACGTCCTGTGTTGGCTGATTATGGCGATGTGAGAGCCTCTTAATTTGCTGGCTTGAGTTGTCTTTCAGGGTCATGGTATGAAATTGCCCTTCAACAGCCTCTAATGCAGCAGCAATGGTTAAAGCATCGGTGAGTTCCAACTCACTCCCTCTTTCCAGTAGACGTCTTCTGAGTTTATCTGATCTACAGTGCTGTATGACTTGATCCAATAATTGGTTGTCCAAATCAGCTGCCATATAATTGCATCCAACAGCTAGCTGGCGTAGTCTCGTCATGTACTGAGCAATTGTCTGGCCATCTTCTTGTCTCGTTCTCTGAAACAAATGGCGTTGAAATGTAGCATTCGGTGTCACTACATAGTGTGCATTTAATGCATCTACCGCTTTCTGGTACTCATCCTTTCTTCCAGTATTCAAAAGTGTCTTAAAGGTTTCCCGAACTGCAGGTCCAGCAGTGAAAAGAAGTAACGCCCTTCTCTGCACTTTTTGTTCAACTGTACCGGTATCTAGAAATAGGCCACGACTGTCGGCATAGGATTCAAATTCTTCCAGCCATGCCTTCCACTTCACACTTACAGTGCTTGCATCATCCGTTGGGTCAAAATGAGCAATTCCACTATGTGTTAGAAAGTCACTGTTTGCACCAGCCATGAGGAAATATTCCAGCTCCAAAAGTACTGAGACAAGAGAAAATTCTTATCACCTTGAAGTTGTCTGTAAACCTCTGTAATCTTGTTTAGTCTTTAATTTTCTTCAAGCTTCTTTCATCCTCGTCGCCAATGTCACATTTGTGGCCCGAAATGTGAAGTTAATAAAACATTAAACACAAGTTTATCAGGTAAACTTCTGAGTGTCTTTATTCTCCCGTTTCCTTTGTTCTCTTGCTTGTGTTCTTATCTCTCTCTCATACCACGTGACTTCCGGTACATCTCATACATATTCATTATCATGACATATATGTTTGAAACGGAAAATGTATGTACCTTGGTTAGTGTGGTTTATGATGTGAAAAAAAAAATTAAAAAAAAAATTCACTCTAATTCAATAGCCAAATCCAAAATGTCCCCTTTAGGCCACATCATCTTCTGCTTGTAACAGTTTCTCAAAAACAAATTATGTTGTAAGCAAAGCCACACTTAAGGTCAATGTAATATGCTCAGACCTCTTTCTGAAACTCTGTTGTGTAAAACTGGAAACTTGACCTTATTCTTCCTTTGAATCAGTGGTTTTCAAACTGCACCCCCACCCCCCCCCCCACCCCAAGCTCATATGCCACCTTAAGTAATCCTTCTGCCATGATGCTCTGTGATTGGTAAGGGATTCCTTAAGGTAGTATGTGAGCGTGAAGGGAAGGTTGTGAATCACTGCTTGAGACCCAATTGTTACAGAAATATTTTTCTTGACAAAAATGGTAATTGGTCCTTTTCTTTGGAGTTATGAAACCGTGCACATAACAAGTCAATTAGGTACAATTAAAACAGTGGTTTTCAAACTTTTTCTTTCCACTCACATACCACCGTAAGCAGTCCCTTACTAATCATAGAGCACCTTTGGCATAGAGATTGCTTACAGTGGAATGTGAATGGAAAGTTTAAAAACCATTGCTTTGAATTAAGTATTCCTTCCCACTCATTCTCAGTTGACTGTAATATTAAAAGGGTTTGAACATTAAAACAAAATGACAGTGACCACACAGACATTCTCCATCTTGGCTACACATTTTGACTTCTGACCTCCATATGCTTGATCCTTGCAATTAATCACTCTTACTATGTCTGCAGATGCTGCCATGCCTGCTATGTATCTCGATCGTTTTCTGTTTGTATCTCAGATTTCAGGCATCTGCAGTTCTTTGTTTATCTGTCCTTACAGATGGCCCCCTTGACCATGAGGTGGTGCTGCACCTCCACCATCTTCCATGAGGAGTGATTGAACTGAAAACTTGCTGAGTTGGTGGAAAGGTTGAGCAAATGGAAGGGAATTCTGCATCATTTTAGTGCAGGAATTACAATATCTTGTTCTTGAAAGTTGTGAATAGGACGAGAGATCCAATTTAATTAGGACTTTTTTTTGTATTATTGGACTGCCTTTTCTAATTAAAGTAACTGATGGTGATCTTGGAGAAATTAGGTAACATCTTCAAACTGTTTAGAAGTTGTTGCTTCTTCCATCTCCCAAAGTAAGACATCTTTTTATTTCAGCGCTCTTTCAGCACCAGCGAGCTGGGTGTGAAACAAGTGCCATCTGTAAGGAGTTTGTGCATGTTCTGTGCTTGTGTGGGTTTCCTCTGGGTGCTCTGGTTTCCTCCCATTCTCCATAAAAGTTCGGGGTTTGTAGGTTAATTAGTGTTATTTGGGTGGCACAGGCTCATGAGCCAGAAGAGCCTGTTACTGTGCTGTATTTCTAAATTATAAAAAAATAAATATTATCCATAAACAATTATATGCAAGAAATAGTAAACAGTACATAGCTTTTATTTTATAATTGTTGTATTGTCCAGTCTATATATGCAGAGTGTTGTTAACTTTATATATTCATGGTGCCATCATGTTAATCCATTCTTTGCACAAAGCACCAGTGTCAGTCATGTGGCCTCTCAGAACAATACTGGTAGTTATGGGGTTACTCAGGACTCAGCTCCTCAGTGTCCAGTGGTAGAAGGACCTTGGATTATGATCCTTCCCCACAGAACCTTTGCTTTGGCTGCACTGAGCTTCAAGTGCATCACTCAGCAGGTCCACTGGCAGCCTGGGATGTGCAGATGTCAGCAGTCACATACACTGTAGGAGCAACAGGTTTAGGTAGTTTTTTTAAAATCATGTCGATGATCTTCCAGCAGCACAATGTTTGTCTTTATGTGTGTCCCTGGAAACACCCTCTGGATCAAAGAGTTTTCAGTTACACAGTTGCCTGGGGTGAACTTTGACAAAGATGCTTGCCTTATTTTCCCAAACCATCTTGGGCAAAGCACTTTCCATAAATAGGAGGGAAATTGCCTCATCCTCATCACCGTCCCAAGGGCCGGAAAGCATCAGGATTGAGCTTCCAACTATGCAGAAAGGATCTGAAGGGGAGGCTCCCTCTCACTGCCAGACAATAGAGGTCTTGATGTGGATGATGAATTATGATATCAGACATTCTACTAAGTGGTTTTGATAGTCGGCTTGGGAAACCATTGTACAGATTCTATCATATCCTTTCTCATACTGCCTGTGGACATTCTGTGCTGACCACTGCCTGATGGACTTGTGGTCAAAGGTGCTTTTCTCAGTAGTGTTTCTGTGAAGGGCAGGTACTGTGGTTAGGACCAACTGAATGGGATATTGCATATCATCAAGGTCAGGCCCATCCTTTACAACACTGGGGTTGGGATACTTCATTTCTACATGTAGCTCGACACCAAGGTGGCCATTAGGATAAGCATGATGTCGGGTACATTGTCTCCATGTTCTCTGGAGACTTGTGCATCACATTGTCTCGGATGTGCTCCTTCTTGGATCCCCAAGGGGAAGAGACAATGGTGGGGAAACCACCACATTGAAGAAGAGGGAGATGAGCCAATTCTGCACCATGGGTAGCAATGCTGAGAGCATTTCGCATCTGGTGACCAGGTTCCTACCTGCCATATGGAAGGAGCACGTCTCCAATTTTCCCAATGTTGAATTGGACTTTGCCTATTTGGTCCAGCTGTGGTGGTACACCACCGGCCTACTGCAGGGGGCAACACCTGTACCTGCAGGAGTATACCGCCAGCTTACTGCAGGAGGAAACTTCTGTACCTGCAGGAGTGTAAGGGGACAGGACAACACCTGGCTGGCTGTCAATCAGTCGTCCTGAAGGGATCAAGCCCCACCCGGTCGGGTGTCAATCACCCTGCGCCTGCGCTGGCCTCCCAAAGCTCACTCAGAGTTACTGCAGCTACAGTCAGCCTGGCTCTGTGGAAGTCTTTATGGATTAAAGCCTGTTGTACAGTCTTTACCTTGTGTGTGTCTGATTCTGGCTAACAGCACACCACACCAGCCAATTCTTTCCCAACATCATCAGGTAGTCAAACTTGGAGGTGAAGGGAACCAAGCATTAGAAGGGCCAGTTGCTAAAGAGCATGACCTCACAATCCCTGCTGTTGACTCTGGCCCCCTTGACCACCTCAAACTCATCCTTCTGCAGACCAACCATGGATTTGAGCAGAATGCCTTTGTGACAGAGTATTTAGAGGTGGTTTGGGAGGAATTGTTAGAGCAGCTTGCACACACACATTTTAAAACAGAATATTTGCAGAACTTTTGCAGAATGCTTTTTAGAAGGCAACAAAGTATGGACAGCAGCTTGTCTGGGAAAGCATGTGATCTTTGCAGGCAGAGGAGAACAGTTTTGCTCTCAGAGAGTGAGGGTGGAAAACAGAGAGGAGAGACACAGAAATCAGTTCCTGAAGAACAAGCTGGCAAACTTCGGAAGGCTGCCTGGTCAACGGAGAAGACTGGTGGTCTGAAAGGTGACCTAAAAGAAAGAGGATCATCTGGAGAACCCTGAAGGGGACAGGTTTTGTCAGTTGAGGATGTCCTGGAAAAGGAATCTCTCTGAAAACAAGCAAGAACCCTCCTGAGTGGTAACCATTTGCCTGTTAAGCATCAAAGACTGGTGAACTTTGTTAATGCTAAGTTCTGTGCACAGTACAAGAATTGCCTGCAACCAGTGAGATTGGACTGTGAACCAAAGAACCTTTCTAATGTAAATATACATTATACACACCCACACTTAGTATTAGAGAGGGGATTAAATGGGTTAGGTAGGTTAAGTAGTATGTTAGAGTTTAATTCTGTTTTCTTGTTCACATATAATTAAAAACTACTTTTGTTTAAGTACCCCTTTGTGTTGTGGTGCATATCTATTGCTGCTGGTTTTGGAGGTCCTCTGGACTTTGTAACACCTTGATCTGAGCATTTCCATTGCCTGGCATCAAGATTCAAGATTCAATTTTTAGACTGCAATGCTGGGAAAATTGTGGAAAAAAATTTACATAATTAGTGCCTGTGTGGTCATTCACACTGGCCGTCTTTTAGACTACAAGTACCTGAGTGCAACAGTCCAGATGGTTGGACGTGCAGTAGGGTGGATGACTGTCAATGAATTTTTCCGGTACGATTTATACTGCAGGCTTCCTTCAAGAAGTTGTATGGGTCCTGCAGGATAAATCACGGTGCAGGGATTGACTCAAAATTCCTGCACATTCCTTTTTAAATTGTCCATATAGTGGCAAAATTCCTTGATTGTGTTGTTACATGCCTGCAGTCTAAAAACTATAATAGTTTGCCTCTAAACTGTGCTCATCCTTGCAGCAGGAAACACAATGACCCTTATCTGTGATGCTGCTTTGCCAATTGTTTGCAGGAGTGCAGTTTGTTCAGACACAGCCGGTTTAACCATATGAGGAGCCTTGGAAAGCATTCTGAAACAGTGCTTATTGAAAGTGAGGTGGAGGTGGAAAGGATTTGATGCCAGGGTTATCCATGAGGCCATGTTTCAAATCGCTATAAACCCAAGAAAATTGTTATTTATGTGAATTAATAAACTATATTTAGACAAAATGATACCTTAGAAGTGATTTTTCTTCAGTGTCATTGCTCCACTGCAGTTTTTAGTTCCACATACTGGTTAACCTTCCTTCTGAAAATGACACTCAAACTAGAAATTCACTTCCATTAACTCCTTGATCTGTTCTACCCTGTGGATCTTTCAAAAAAAACTCCAGAATTACAAGTGAATAACATAATTCAGTAGCTCTTATAACAGCCTAGTCTTCAACAGAATATATTGACAGCCGTCTCTTCTGATCTTTGGCTGATAGTCAATGAGAGATAGGAGACAGATACTGGGCCAATTAAATAGCTACAAATGCCACCAGTCAGCCCAGCTCATCTCCAACAAACCTCCCTTATACCATATGATTCTATCATACTCAAACCCAAGCTGGTTCCCAGCTCACCTCAGAATCTAAGCCACTGGTGTAACTATGTAACAATGGTCTAACTTGAATATTTTTCTCTCTCTCATTTTCAACATAGTAAGGGGAACTGTTAAATAGCTGGAGAGAAGTTAGTTCCATTGATCAGAGAATTAAGAATTAACGTTGGAAAATTAGAGTCCAATCATTTAGCAGTAAAGTTGGGCAACATTTCTGTGTGCAATACATCAGAGAAGTTTGAAGCTTCCTTGCTATTTATGAAAATGGAATTGTTAGTTTTTGTGACCAAATGTATTCAAAAGAGAATGAGGTCAAAGGTGGCCATATGATGTTCATGGATCAGCCTTGCTGTCACTGAAGAGCTGAAGAAGGGATTAATTGCACTTCACCTGATCTGATGTTCCCACTGTTGTCTTTACAGTGCAGGTATGTGAAAGGGGGAAGTGGGATTGGATCAAACTGATCTTCAGCCAGCAATCTGCAGAGAAACATGAACTACAGATGATAGGATGCTGGATAAAAGAAGGTGGGAGTGTTGGAGAGACAGGTAGGGGAAGAGACTATTAGTGAGGGTGCAGGAGGAAATGGGGAGCAGGTGAAGGTCAGATGGAAACAGTGGAACAATATAGGGTGGGGGTTGCCTGAAATTGGACAATTCAATGTTCACCTCATTGAGTTTCAGGCTGTCTAGGAGGAATATGATGAGTTATTCCTCAAGTTTATGTTTGGTCTTACCCTGGCAATGGATGAAGCTAAGAAGAGGCAGGTCTCTGTGGGAATGGGGGAAGAAATAAAATGGCTGGCAACCGGGAATTCCAGCTGACACCTGAGGACTGAGGGCAGGTTCTTGGTGAAGCACTCATCCAATCTGCCTTTGGTTTCTCTGTTGTTCAGGGTACATGGACTGCAGTAGATTAGCTTGGTTGAGGAGCATGTAAAACTCTGCCTCAACTGGGGGGTCTGTTTGTGGTCCTGGATGAATGTGAGGGGGGAGATGTAGGGACATGGTTTGCACCTTGTGTGATACAGAACCAAGTGGGTGGGGAGGGAGTAGCAGATGAGAGAGTTACAGTGAGTGTGTACAAAGCAGAAAGGGATAGGGAGGGGAAGGTGTGTTTAGGATCAGATTGAAGTTGGAGTAATTGTCAATGAATAATACACTGGATGTCGAGGGTGCTGAGATGAAAAAGCGGATTCTCCCCTCATTCTGTCTGAGGGGAATCAGGATGAAATGGGAGAGATTCAGGTAAGTGCTTTATCATTGATAGCAGAGGGGTGGGGTGGAACCTTGTTTCTTGAATGAAAGGCCTCATTGCTGATGTTGTGGAGATGGAAGAAATGGGAGAAAGATACAACGTCCTTACAAGGGCGTGGGTGGGGAAATGTATAATCCGTGTGGCTGCGGGAATCTGTGTTCATTATAAACGTCAGTGGATAATTTGTCTTCTGAGATGGAGGTCCAGAAAATGTTGTAAACAGTTCAAGTAAATTTGAAGGTGGAAGTTGTCAGTGAAGTTGATGAAATTGTCAGGTGTTGCACAACACCACTACAATGGTCAATGTAACAGAGGAAGAGTTTTGGGAATGGTACCTGAGTAGGTTTGGAAGAGGGACTGTTCCGTGCTGCCGACAAAAAGGCAGGCTTAAATAGGGCCCATGGCTGTGGCCATGCTACACCCTGGATCTACAGAAAATGGGAGAAATTGAAGGAGAAGTTGTTAAGGGTGAGAACAAGTTCTGCCAAGCAGAGGAGTGTTGGCACTGTATTCCAGAAAGAAGTGGAAGGCCCTGAACCTTTCCTGGCGGGGAATGGATGTGTAAAGGGACTGCACATCCATGGTGAGGATAGAGCAGGGACATTTTTTAAAAGGTGAGCAGCATTCAAGGTGTCATGGATGTAGGCGGGAAGGAACAGGACAAAAGGGGACAAGGAGAAAGTCCAGGCATGAGGAGATGAGTTTAGTGAGGCAGGAGTAGAAGAAACAATGTCTTCCAGGACAGTCTTGCTTATGAAGCTTTGGTAGACAGTTCAGGGTTGGAGAACTATCAGTTTGGAAGCAGTGACAGAGAATTCACTGGATATTATGAGGTCCATGATAATCTGGGGAGATAATATCCTGATGATGGTTGTTGGTCTTGGAATAGGGGCAGACATGAGGAAGTATCTGAGAGATATGTCTGGCCTCTGCAATGTAGTCTGAACATCAGACCACAACCATGCCTACAGTATTGGTTTAATGATGAAGTTGGCATTGGTATGGAATGAGTGGTGTGCAGCGCGTTTGGGGGTGGGGGTTTTGAGTTTGGTGGAGAAGTCCAAGCAGTTGACAGGTTATGTGCCTTCACTGGTGCTGCATTGCATGAGACTACAGGGATATGCATTGGCATGCAGATGATAGGCATTGCTTCCCTTTCCCCCCATCTTTTTATACCTGTTTTTGCAGATTCCCAAAGAAGGGGTCAGTCCTGAAATTATGTCTACCTTATACTTCCTATGGATGCAGTGTGACCTTCCTATGGAAGCAGTGTGACCTGCTGAGCTTCTTTTTGTGTAACATAAGGGGTGTTACTGTGTAATCCCATACTTAGATTTGTAAACTAGATCTGAAATGTTTGCTTAGTGTTGGCTTTTACTTTTATGATATGCCTCAACAGAAACTTTTGTGGTCAACAAAAGAGGGAGGAGAGCGAAAATACATTTGTTCACATGCGTGGGTTGTGTATCAGAGTTATGTTGATTATAGCCTGTTGGTCAATACCAAACCTTTGACTTGTGGTGATTGGTTAAATGCAGTCATGGAACCAACTTCGACAGAATTAAGGCATGTTTCCTACTGTGCAGATATCTAACATTCACCTGCAGCTTCAACTGTCTGTAGTTACAAGCCCAGCAGCAAATTGGGGAATGGATTCTGTTTTGATTGAGGTCAATCCCAAGCTGATATGCAGCATGTAGGCAGTCTGTAACTGCCTACAAAAATGCTCTCCTTGTGCAATTGAATGAATTAGAGTTGGTAGACACTGAATAAAAATTTCATTCGCCTTCCTGACACCAAAATGGTTTGAAACTGAAATGCTGGAAATGTCTCCAGCATCTCTGTGCATAAAAAAAAACCCCATAACTATGGTGATTTTGGTAATAATCAGTGATGCAGTTTTTGCTCTTCTCTGTTGCAGTTGTGGCAGGTTCTGGGAGGGCATTTTAACAAAAATGCAGGTACTCCTTATTGAGGTTCAGTTAGGTTTATTGCTCCCTTGGAAATTGAAGTGGATATCAAAGATCAAAGTTATTGTCAGAGTACATACATGACATCACATACCATGAGATTCCTTTTTCTGGAGGCCAGGCTTGGTACTTTATGTAAAGTGTACTCAAAGAAAGGAGGAGCTGTAAATACACTGTGCAAATGCAGATGTCAGTATAAATATACAGTAATAAATAATGAGCAAAATACAAATCCTTAAATGAGTCTTTGAATGAGTCTATTGTTCAGACTCTGATAGTTTAGGGGTAGCAACTATTCTTAAATCTAGTGGTACGAGTCCTGTAGCACCTGTATCTCCTTCCTAATGGCAGTAGTGAGGACAGAGTGCATGCTAGATTGTGTGGATCCTTTCATTGATGCTTCTCTCTGAAGGCAAGTTCAATGTAGATGATCTTGATGGTGGGGTGTTTTGCCTGTGATGTATTGGGCTGTGTCCACTATCTTTTGCAGGATTTTTTACTCAGAAGTATTTGTGCCCCCATACCAATCTGTGATGCAGTTGGTCAGCACACTTTCCATCACACATCTATAGAAGTTTGCCAAGGTTTTCAATTACATACTGAACCTCCACAAACTCTGGAGAAAGTAGAGGCGTTGTTGTTCTTTCTTCACAATGACATTTAGCTGTCCAGAGCAGCTCCTCCGAGATAGTGACTCCTAGGAATTTATAGATGCTGACCCTCTTCACCTTTGATTTCCCAATGATTACTGGATCATAGACCTCTGGTTTTCTTTTCCTAATGTTTCTTGGTTTTGGTGATATTGAGTGAGAAGTTGTTGTCAATACACCATTCAGGCAAGTTTTCAATCTCCCTCCTGTATGATGACTCATCACCCATTTTTATATAGCCCATTATGGTGGTATCGTCAGTGAACTTGTACGTGGTGTTGCTGTTGTACTTCGTAACACAGTCATAGGTGCAAAGTGAATAGAGCAGGGGCCTGTGGTGTTCCGGTACTGATGGAGATTATGGAGATGATTTTGCCAATCCACACTGACTGGAGTCAGAGGTGAGGAATTCTAGGATCCAATTACTCAGTGGGGTACGAGTCCATGATCTTGGAGTTCAATGATTAGTTTTGAGGGGATGCTGGTATTGAATGCCAAGCTGTAATCAATAAAGAGCATCCTGATGTGTGAAAAGGCTTTTCCCATTGAGAGTAGGAGAGATGGGTACAAGAGGTCATGGGTTGAGAGTTAATGGGCAAAGGAGTAACATGAGGGGGAACTTTTTTACTCAGAGAGTGGTTACTGTGTGGAATGGGCTTCTGGGAAAGATGGTGGAGGCAGGGTCAATTTTATCATTTAAGAAAGAGTTGGATAAGTATATGGATGGGAGGGGGGTGGAGGGATATGGGCAGAGAGCTGGTTAGTGGGATTAGAGGAGGGTACTTGGATCAGTGCAGACTGGAAGGGCCAAATTGGCCTGTTTCTGTGCTGTAATTGTTATATGGTTATATATGCCTGTATCTTTGTTGACCAGGTGTTCCAGGGTTTTGTGTAGAGCCAATAAGATGGCATCTGCCATAGACCTGTTGTAGACAAATTGGAATGGATTCATGTTGCTTCTCAGATAGGACCCAATATGCTTTAACACCAATCTTTCAAAACACTTCATCACTGTGGATGTGAGTGCCACTGGTCGATATTCATTCAGACAGGTTGCCATACTTTTCTTGGATATGGCTCGTTACTGAAAAATTGGGGTGGATATGGTTCACTGCTGAGAATCTGCGGTGGATATAGCTCACTGTTGAGAAACTGGGGTGGACATGGCTCACTGCTGAGAAACTGCAGTGGATATAGCTCACTGCTGAGAAACTGGGGTGGACATGGCTCACTGCTGAGAAACTGGGGTGGATATAGGTCACTACTAAGAAACTGGGGTGGATATAGCTCACTGCTGAGAATCTGCGGTGGATATAGCTCACTGCTGAGAAACTGGGGTGGACATGGCTCACTGCTGAGAAACTGGGGTGGATATAGCTCACTACTGAGAAACTGGGGTGGATATAGCTCACTGCTGAGAATCTGCGGTGGATATAGCTCACTGCTGAGAATCTGCGGTGGATATAGCTCACTGTTGAGAAAATGGGGTGGACATGGCTCACTGCTGAGAAATTGCGGTGGATATAGCTCACTGCTGAGAAACTCGGGTGGACATGGCTCACTGCTGAGAAACTGGGGTGGATATAGCTCACTACTGAGAAACTGGGGTGGATATAGCTCACTGCTGAGAATCTGCGGTGGATATAGCTCACTGCTGAAAAACGGGTGGATATGGTTCACTGCTGAGAAACTGAGGTGGATATAGCTCACTGCTGAAAAACTGGGGTGGATATAGCTCACTGCTGAGAATCTGCGGGGGATATAGCTCACTGCTGAGAAACTGGGGTGGATATAGCTCTGCTGAGAAACTGGGGTGGATATAGCTCACTGCTGAGAAATGGGTGGATATAGCTCACTGCTGAGAATCTGCAGTGGATATAGCTCACTGCTGAAAAACTGGGGTGGATATGGCTCACTGCTGAGAAACTGGGGTGGATATAGCTCACTGCTGAGAAACTGGGGTGGATATAGCTCACTGCTGAGAAACTGGGGTGGACATGGCTCACTGCTGAGAAACTGGGGTGGATATGGTTCACCGCTGAGAACCTGCAGGGTATATAGCTCACTGCTGAGAAACTGGGGTGGACATGGCTCACTGCTGAGAAACTGGGGTGGATATAGCTCTGCTGAGAAACTGG
The DNA here is from genome assembly GCF_036971445.1 of Narcine bancroftii. Classification (NCBI taxonomy): domain Eukaryota; kingdom Metazoa; phylum Chordata; class Chondrichthyes; order Torpediniformes; family Narcinidae; genus Narcine; species Narcine bancroftii. Next base: position 209,359,064 of record NC_091471.1, on the reverse strand, counting down.
GGTGGATATAGCTCACTGCTGAGAAACTGGGGTGGATATAGCTCACTGCTGAGAATCTGCAGTGGATATAGCTCACTGCTGAAAAACGGGTGGATATGGTTCACTGCTGAGAAACTGGGGTGGATATAGCTCACTGCTGAGAAACTGGGGTGGATATAGCTCACTGCTGAGAAACTGGGGTGGACATGGCTCACTGCTGAGAAACTGGGGTGGATATGGTTCACTGCTGAGAATCTGCAGGGTATATAGCTCACTGCTGAGGAAACTGGGATGGATATGGTTCACTGCTGAGAAACTCTCTTACCATCCTTTTTCCATCACTGTCTAAATTTAAAAAAATTAAAATGAGCTCATTCAGATGTTACATCCAAAAGGGTGGATATTCACCACCCCACCCTAACTACCTCCATCGGGGATAGGGTCACTAGCTCAAGCCACTTGTCCAGTTGTTGGCTTCTTTTCCAAGTTCTAATTAAAGTTACAAGATAGCTCTTGCTGGTTTTCTTGTGTGACAACTGTGGAGAAGATTATGTTGGCATTGGAATGTCACAGAGCTGGCCCTTCTCCAGGAAGCATAACAAGTTCAAGTTTATTATCATCTGACTACATGTGCATCCTGACAAAATAGCGTTTCTCTGGGCCATGATGTACACACATACACACGTAATACACAGCAAATAATACTCGCATATATACATTAAAAAATATAAAATAAATATTTTAGAATATTAATTAATCTTGTAGCCTGCAGGAAGAAGCTATTTCCCAGGCCAGCAGTTCTGATATTGATGTTCCTTTACTTTACATAGAACATAAAAATCTACAGCACAGTGCAGATCCTTTGGCCCACAGTGTTGTGTCGACCTAATAACCTACTCTTATAACTGCCTAGAATTTCTCTGCTGCATAACACTCCAATTTTATATGTTCCATAACCTATCCAAAAGTATCTCAAAGATCCTATTGTACCTGTACTTTAAATGAATGGGGGGGGGGAGGTAGGGAGGGTGGGATGGGAGGAGGGAAGTGGGGGGGGAGAAAATGACACTGTATATATTTGAAAAGGAAAATGTATGTATCTTGGTCAATGTGGTTTATGGTGTGAAAAATTAAAAAAAAAAGATCCTATTGTACCTTCCCCCACTACCAAGGCCAGCAACACATTCCCTGCACCCTCCATGCTCTGTGTGAAAAATTAACTTCTTACATTACAAGGACTTTAAAACAATTTACCATCGTGTTAGCCATTTTAGCCTTGGGTAAAAGCCTCTGGCCATCCTCATGATCAATGCCTCTCATTATCTTATACACATCTATCAGGTCGCTCCTCATCCTCCGTCGTTCCAAGGAGAAAAGATCGAGTTCACTCAACATGTTCAGCCAATCTGGACATCATCCTTGTAAATCTCCTCTGCACCCTTTCTATACCATCCATAATATTCCAAGTGGGGTCTAATTAAGGTCGCTGCATCATTACCTCACGGTTCTTGAATATCCCGTGATTAATGAAGGGCATTACGCCAACAACCTTCTTAACACTATCAACCTGTGCAGCAGCTTTGAGACCCCCAATCTCCGGGAGCATCTGAACAGTACAAGCAGTGGATCAGCTGCTTCGGCAATTTCCTTGAGGCCGCTGCCGAAATGCTCAACTCTGATGAAAAGAAGCTCAAAAGTTCTGCAAGCAAGAGTCAGCCAGAGAACTTTACAGGCCATCAGGAGCAGCGCTATTTACGCCAAGGCGATGGCTGAGCTTCAGGCCCTCTACAAACCAAGGGTCAACAACATGTACTCCTGGCGTCCAGAAAACAGCAGCCTGTTGAGTTGGCAGAAGAATGCATTTGTGCCATGCTTGTACTGGGGAGAGTCTGTAGGGGTAGTTCCATGGCTCCTGTACCATTGGCCTATTGCATCAAAGACCTGGTCCAGGAAGCCTGTGTGTCAGGGTTGAGATCTGACTACATAAGGCAGCGCCTACTTGAGGAAGACCAGTTGCCACTGAAGTGAGCTATACTGCCGGTAAGGACTTTAGACTCGGCCCAGTGTCACATGGAATCAATCAATTGTGGGCAAAAGTGGGCCCTGCATGTGTGCTCCAAAAATGCCGCCATCTTGGGAGATAGGCTCAGGGACAGCCGACCTGACTACAGCAGCGGTGGCGATTGAATTCTAGAAGTGTTACTTCTGCGGGCAGATGAAACACCTGCAACATCTCTGCCCCATGAGTGGCGTTAGCTGCTCCGGCTATGGAAAGAGGAGACATTATCTGCAGGTATGTAAGGCCAGAGCCCCAAGTTTACAGTTCCGGTGCCGACCATGTGTGCGGTGAGAGGAGCGCCACCTTACCTGCTGCCGCCCTCGTCCTCGGCATGGACTGCGTAGCCGGAGCCCTCTTCGCTGACGTCACTTCGCCTTCTTCCTCGACCTCGGCAGCCATAGCCGTGTGGTCAACATGGAGGCCACCATCTTGTGCATTGGGCCACCCCATCGATGATGAAGACGACGAGCCGATCCTGGCATCAATTACATCGAACCAGGCCAGCCCTCATCTGACCGTCCACTCCATGATACAGGTTGAGGTACTTGGACATAGGATGAACTGTCTCTTTGATAGTGGCAGTATGGAGAGCTTCATCCATCTGGAAGTGGTCCACAGATTCTCGCTCCCAGTCTGGCCAAAGAGCGGCTCCATCTCATTAGCGGTAAAAGACCATAGAATGGACATTAGTGGGTACTGTGTGGTATCTTTGATGGTGAGGGGGAAAACATAATGTTCTCCTTACTGGTCACGCCCCAGCTCTGCATGCCAATTCTCCTGGGCCTCGACTTCCAGAGTCAGTTTATGAGTGTGACTATGATGTTCAGAGGCCCTCAACCACCCCTCATGATAAACAACCCACAACTTATGGACCTTGGCACCCCCCCCCCCCAACTGTGGCGGTGGAAAAGGACTGCGGGCCCCCCAGCGATGGCAGTGGACCTCAACCCCCCGCCTCCAGTGGCAGCCATGGACCTCAATCACCCCTGGCAGTGGCAGCAATGGACATTTGGCACCCGGCATCGGCGGCAGATCTTGGACCCCCCCAGCGACAGCAGCAGTGGACATCAGGACCCCCAGCAGTAGTGGCAGACCTCAGCCCTCCCAGCAGGGGAAGCAGTGTACTTTAGGCCCCTCAGTGGTGGCAGTGGATTTCCGGCCCCCCGGCAGGAGCGGTGCCTTGCTGATGAGAGGTCGGTGATGGGGATGAGCAGATCGACATGGCCAAGCAGCTGTTGAGCGCAGATGTGACAACTGTAACTGAGAGAAGTATGACTGGTGCTGCTGAGAATGTTTGTGCGACATCTGATGCAAATGCTTCCAAATCAGAGCAGGTACAGCTGGGAAGAGCTGCACTGCAGAATGGGGAAGGTCTCCCCGCAGACAAGGCTGCACCGATTGTGGTTCACACAGATGGCAGATGGAAACAACAGGATTGAGGATGCCCAGTGCACATATAATTCAAGGTCCACAGGCACCAGCAACTCCTCTGACAAGGATGGAACCAAATATAACTGGGATCCATCTGTGTACGGGGACGAGCTTCCAGTCCATTTCCAAAATGCAAGTGGTATTTTGTTCAAAAACAAGTTGGATTCTAGAAGCAGATGGCATTGCATAAAACAGGGAGAGGGCTGGTACACTCCCACCAAGTTAAAGGGATGGCAGGTCATGCAAGTAGCAAAGGCTGGAAAAGAAGCATCTGCTATGCTGGCTGCCCCTTGCAAGATGGCATTCTAGAATCCGCATGCAGCATCCTGCACCTGTGAAGGTATGTCCTTGACTGGACCAGTCAGGCTCTTTGCTCCATACAAAAGATGCAATACAGAAATTGAACCATGTACTGTTCCAGAAAATAAGGAGTCTCTGAAGAATATCACTCTACGGCCTGCTGCAAGTGGACCTCATTCATGCCAAAGAGTCCAGAACTATCCCATACACCCATGATCACCCTGTGTTTCACATCACCCCAACACAGACAGCACCCTCTCCTAGTAATCAGTTGGTGGCCCCTCATCTAGACACCCAGCCGACAGAACTGCAGACTACCTCTATCCCTGCTCCCTGCAGGTCCCGTGGACAGAGGAGGTCACCGGTGCACCAGAATCGGTAGCCTTGGCAGTTTTTTGTTTGTTTATTGTGTTCAAAGACTAAGGGGGTAGGTTCTGTTTTAAAAGGAGGGGTGAATGTGGTGATATGTTTCCTCCATTGTATATAGTTATTGTTGGCTACTGTATATATGGAGCTGGCCTGCCCACTGATGACTCATACCCTATGACTCCTCCCCCGTGGTCTTGGGCCATAAAGGTCAAGCCATCTCTCCCTTCCTGCCATTCCTATACCTGCCAGCAAGGTTCTTCTGTTTATTAAAGCCTATCATTCCTTCAGCCTAGTCTTGGTGGTTACTGATAGTGCACTACACATTGCAAATATTTTACGCAAATAAAACTTTAATTCTAAAAGAGTATATGACTTAAAATGAGCATTGAATGATCCCTTCTCACTATGGTTCATTTCACTTAATTTCCCTTCATCTTTTACCTCTAAAATGCACTTTGACCCTCAATGCGTGTGAAAAATTGACTAATTACTTAAAATATTTTTTCAATAATCTCTTTTTCCTGGTGGAAATTAAACATTATCAGAAAACTAAGATCAACATACTTGGCCTTCTCACATGCATGGAAGGAGTGAATTTAATAAGTCAACAGGGGTTTCAATATTCTTTATTTTTGTATGTGCATAAGCTGATCAAAAATATGGCAAATTTTATTTTAATGATTGCATCCTGTATTTACAAAGTGGTACAGGTAACCTTTGGTCGCTGGAGGACCTGATAGAAAATGCCTGCATAATATACAGCAACGCTGATGAATAAGAAAGAAAATCACTTTCAAAAATAATCAACCTGGTACAGAAGCTAGCTCAGGTTATATTGCATCACTTCCTACAACATATCATTCAAGCTCAGGTTCTGAAGAAATTTTAGGCCAGAAACACTTACAGGAAACAGGAAGTATGAGCATGAGAGGAAATCAGAACACAATGGGACTGAATGCATATTCACTATAACATGAACCAGCAGAACTCAAGGCTGTATTTGATCGTGATGGTGGTCCACTTATTTTCTGTCAAAAGTAAGTGTCACTATAAAATGCTGTTTGTCATGTTAAACTTGGTTAAAAATAATGCCATTGCTTGCCTTGCCTCTGGGTAACTTCAGTGAACAGACACACCCAGATGCCTGACTGCTTTGATGGGAACATGCTTTAATACTTAAGTGCATTTTAAAACAAGTTTACTTTTTAGGTTTTTAAATGGGGCATAGTGTTTTATTATTATTTTATTCTCAGCGAATGAATTGTTTGAAGTTCTTTTTGCACTTGCTTGGAGCATTCCTTAATTCTTAGAATATGTTTGCACAGACTGTGTATTAATCTGGTTTTTAACAATCAAAACTCATCCCAAGCAGCTATTTGTAGAATTGCCAAAAGACAAGATGAAATTGCAAGAACCACATTCACCCTTTTGCCATGAGCAGTCATTCATAACCATTCACATTTCCTTCTTTGGCTTGGCTTCGCGGACGAAGATTTATGGAGGGGTAATGTCCACGTCAGCTGCAGGCTCGTTTGTGGCTGACAAGACCGATGCGGGACAGGCAGACACGGTTGCAGCGGTTGCAAGGGAATATTGGTGGGTTGGGATTGGGTGTTGGGTTTTTCCTCCTTTGTCTTTTGTCAGTGAGGTGGGCTCTGTGGTCTTCTTCAAAGGAGGTTGCTGCCCGCCGAACAGTGAGGCGCCAAAATGCACGATTTGAGGCAATATCAGCCCACTGGCGGTGGTCAATGTGGCAGGCACCAAGAGATTTCTTTAGGCAGTCCTTGTACCTCTTCTTTGGTGCACCTCTGTCACGGTGGCCAGTGGAGAACTCGCCATATAACACGATCTTGGGAAGGTGATGGTCCTCCATTCTGAAGACGTGATCTACCCAGCGCAGTTGGATCTTCAGCAGCATGGATTCGATGCTGTCGGCCTCTGCCATCTCGAGTACTTCGATGTTTTGGATGAAGTCGCTCCAATGAATATTGAGGATGGAGCGGAGACAACGCTGGTGGAAGTGTTCTAGGAGCCGTAGGTGATGCCGGTAGAGGACCCATGATTCGGAGTCGAACAGGAGTGTGGGTATGACAACGGCTCTGTATACGCTAATCTTTGTGAGGTTTTTCAGTGGTTGTTTTTCCAGACTCTTTTGTGTAGTCTTCCAAAGGCGCTATTTGCCTTGGCGAGTCTGTTGTCTATCTCGTTGTCGATCCTTGGATCCGATGAAATGGTGCAGCCGAGATAGGTAAATTGGTTGACCGTTTTGAGTTTTGTGTGCCCGATGGAGATGTGGGGGGGCTGGTAGTCATGGTGGGGAGCTGGCTGATGGAGGACCTCAGTTTTCTTCAGGCTGACTTCCAGGCCAAACATTTTGGCAGTTTCCACAAAACAGGACGTCAAGCACTGAAGAGCTGGCTCTGAATGGGCAACTAAAGTGGCATCATCTGCAAAGAGTAGTTCACGGACAAGTTGCTCTTGTGTCTTGGTGTGAACTTGCAGGCGCCTCAGATTGAAGAGACTGCCATCCGTGCGGTACCGGATGTAAACAGCGTCTTCATTGTTGAGGTCTTTCATGGCTTGTTTCAGCATCATGCTGAAGAAGATTGAAAAGCGGGTTGGTGCGAGAACGCAGCCTTGCTTCATGCCATTGTTAATGGAGAAGATTTCAGAGAGCTCATTGCTGTATCTGACCCGACCTTGTTGGTTTTCGTGCAGTTGGATAACCATGTTGAGGAACTTGGGGGCATCCGAGGCGCTCTAGTATTTGCCAAAGCCCTTTCCTGCTCATGGTGTCGAAGGCTTTGGTGAGGTCAACAAAGGTGATGTAGAGTCCTTTGTTTTGTTCTCTGCACTTTTCTTGGAGCTATCTGAGGACAAAGACCATGTCAGTAGTTCCTCTGTTTGCGCGAAAGCTGCACTGTGATTCTGGGAGAACATTCTCGGCGACACTAGGTATTGTTCTATTTAGGAGAATCCTAGCAAAGATTTTGCCTGCAATGGAGAACAGTGTGATTCCCCTGTAGTTTGAGCAGTCTGATTTCTCGCCTTTGTTTTTGTACAGGGTGATGATGATGGCATCACGAAGGTCCTGAGGCAGCTTTCTTTGGTCCCAGCAGAGCTTGAAAAACTCATGCAGTTTGGCATGCAGAGTTTTGCTGCCAACCTTCCAGACCTCTGGGGGGGATTCCATCCATACCTGCTGCTTTGCCATTTTTCAGTTGTTCAATTGCCTTATATGTCTCTTCCTGGGTGAGGACCTCATCCAACTCTAGCCTTAGGGGCTGTTGAGGGAGCTGGAGCAGGGCGGATTCTTGGACTGAGCGGTTGGAACTGAAAAGAGATTGGAAGTGTTCTGACCATCGGTTGAGGTTGGAGATCTTGTCGCTAAGGAGGACTTTGCCGTCTGAGCTGCGCAGCGGGCTTTGGACTTGGGGTGAGGGGCCGTACACAGCCTTTAGAGCCTCGTAAAAACCCCTGAAGTCGCCAATGTCCGCGCTGAGCTGGGTTCGTTTGGGGAGGCTAGTCCACCACTCATTTTGGATCTCCTGGAGTTTGCGCTGAAGATGGCTGCATGCGCGACGGAAGGCTTGTCTCTTCTCTGGCCAGGACGGCTTTGCAAGGTGAGCCTGGTGGGCAGCTCGCTTCTTTGACAGCAGCTCCTGGATTTCCTGGTTGTTTTCGTCGAACCAGTCCTTATTTTTCCTGGAGGAGAAGCCCAGTACCTCTTCAGTGGATTGCAGTATGGTAGTCTTTAGCTGATCCCAGAGTGTTTCAGGGGACGAGTCCATGAGGCAGATTGCATCCTCGAGCTTTGCTTTGAGGTTTGCCTGGAAGTTTCCTCTTACTTCGTCTGACTGCAGGTTTCCAACATTGAACCTCTTTCTGGGGGCTTTACTGTTCCTGGAATTTGGCTTGAAGTGAACCATTCACATTAAGAGGCACTGATCATGCTTATTTATAATTCCAGATAATTATAAATATATTGCAATACTTTTATGAAGGTGGCCTTCTATCCCTCAATCAAGTTGATCCAATGCATAAATTATCATTTTATAAATAATTTGAAATGTTTCATTTATTGATGGTCTTAAAAGGGCTTAAAAATGGCCATATAGAATTTCAGGTCAGGGCTTGTTCATTCAATCAATCTTACACTCAATTTATGCTCATAAATTTGTTACCTTAGGTCTATTTAGTGCCCCTCCATTGCAGAGAAACACCAGAAAGAAGAGAATAAAATAAGATGAAAAAGCTGTTGTTGGAATTTGGTTGATAATGCCAATTTCTTACATTTGAAGGGATGGGATGAATGGTAAATCTGCTGGGATCCTGTCACCTCTCCCATGGTGATCAAGCAATGGCAAGCATCCTTGTAATATTGTCACTCAGGCAGACCTTCCTGCCAGGAGAGGAAGCTATATTGTGGAAGAAGCAGAAAAGTTCTCAGGTCTAAACACAACGTGGTTTGAATTGATACTGAGTTCTATTTTAGCAAGTGATATTGAAAGCCTTCACAAAATAAGAACTCAAAAAAGTGAGTTGTAAATTTTTAGACATGTTAAACATAAAAACTGTGGCTGCTGGAATCTTGAGGGCACAAAAGGGAAGCTGGAATGAACATCCCTGGAGAGAAATGGTCAGTCATTATTTTGGATTGGGTGGGTCGGGACCTTTTATCCCCTTTAAAGTAGGAAGGAGAGATTGTGGTGCGCTGTTAGACAGAATCAGACACACACAAGGTAAAGACTGCACAACAGGTTTTAATCTACAAAGACTTCCACAGAGCCAGGCTGGCTGTGGCTGCAGCAACTCTGTGTGAGGCCTCGGGAGACTGGCACAGGCTTATATCCCGGAGGGTGATTGACACCCGACCAGGTGGGGCTTGACCCATTCAGGTCGATTGATTGACAGCCGGCCAGGTGTTGTCCTGTCCCCTTACACTCCTGCAGATACAGAGGTTGCCCCCTGCAGTAGGCCGGTGGTGTACCACCAAATTCATTCCCTTCTTTAAAATTGTCCCGGGGTGGGGGGGGGGGGGCAGTAACAAGGAATCGCACCCACTATGTACATACAATATTTACAGGTTGAGACAATCCGGCGGCCGCCAGGGACTCTGACCGTCATAGGACTGGCTCCTGGTCACTGATCAGAGGGGAAGTGGGGGGGGCTGGCGGCAGGGGTGTGTGTGGCTGGTGTAGTGCCATGCGGAGGGGTGGCCAGGGTTGTCGGGGTTGACGTATGCAGGTCGTATTGGATGGGTGGGTGGGCGGGTTCGTCTCCTAAGGCTGAAGGGGGCCCCTGGTGGTCAAGGAGCCCCTGCTTGCCCCATAGCTGCCTGGGGATGGGGATGTATGCCCGGTCAGTATCGTCCTGGGTTGGAGGGTGGCGTGGTGTGGTGGGTGCTCCTGCTGGTGCCAGGTCCCTGGTTGACACAGTGTCCTCCCTGCCACTGCCGAACCTAACGTAAGCATAGTTATGGTTTGCATGAAGGAGAAAAACCTGCTTGACCAGGGTTTCGGCCTTGTGTGTCCATACTTGCTTATGCAGAAGCACCAGTCCTGGGGATGTGAGCCATGCTGGGAGTGACATTCCAGTCACCGACCTCCTGGGGAATGAGAACAGACATTCGTGAGGGGTCTCGTTGGTAGCCATGTACAGCAGTGACCAAATGGTATGGACTGCCTCGGGCAGGGCGTCCTGCCAGTATTCAATGGCCCACCCTTTTGACCTGAGAGCCAGGAGGACTGTCTTCCAGATCCCCCCATTCTCGCGTTCCACTTGCCCGTTGCCTCTCGGGTTATAGCTTGTCATGCGACTGGTCGCGATGCCCCTTGCCATCAGGTACTGGCGCAGCTCGTCGCTCATGAAACTAGACCCGGTCGCTGTGGATGAAGGCGGGATAACCAAACATGGTGAAAATCTGCCCCAAGGCCCTGATGACGGTCGCCGTGGAGGTGTCCGGAGAAGGGTTGGCAAAAGCGGAGCATGAGTACTCGTCCACTGCCATGAGGAAGTATACGTTTCGGTTCATGGAAGGCAGGGGCGCTTTGAAGTCCACGCCGAGACGCTCGAAAGGCCGAGTAGCCTTTACAACGTGGGCCTGGGGGGAGGGGGAAGAAGTGGGGTTTACACTCCGCAAAGATCCGACAGACCTCGGTCATGTCCCTGACATCCCTGATGGTGTACGGCAGATTTCGGGACTTAACGAAATGGTACAACCAGGTGACACCCGGATGGCAGAGGGACTCATGCAATGCCCGCAACCTGTTGTCATGCATAGATGCGCAGGTGCGAGAGAGGGCATCAGGGGAATCGTTAAACTTCCCAGGGCGGTACTGGATGTTGTAACTGTAGGTTGCCAGCTCGACACTCCAGCGCAGGATCTTGTCGTTCTTGATCTTGTGGGTAGTGTTAAACATGAATGCCACGGGCCGCTGGTCCATGAGGAGTGTGAATCTCCTGCCGGCCAAGTAGTGGCGCCAGTGGCGGACCGCTTCCACAATCGCCTGGGCCTCCTTTTCAATGGCGGAGTGCCCTAGCTCGGAGCCATGGAGGGTCCTGGAGAAGAAGGCGATGGGGCGCCCTCCCATCTTGGTTGAGGGTAGCAGCGAAGGCCACCTCAGAGGCATCGCTCTCCACCTGGAAGGGGGTGTCCTCATCTACAGCCTGCATCATGGTGTCCGCGATATCTTGCCTGATGTGGGTGAAGGCTGCCTGCGCCTCAGGTGGGAGGGGAAAAGTTGTGGCTTGGCCCAGTATGCGGACCTTGTCCGAGAGGCGAGGGACCCACTGTGAGTAATAAGAGAACAGGCCCAGACACCGGCGGAGGGCCTTTAGTGTGGAGGGAGGGGTATCTCCATTAATGGCGCGTCCTTTCCGGACCTGGGCCAATGACTCCATGGGCCACAATGTACCCCAGGATGGCGAGGCGGGTGGTGCTGAACACACACTTCTCCTTGTTGTGAGGTTCAGCTCTGCGGCCGTCTGGAGGATTTTTTCCAGGTTAGCATCGTGGTCCTGCTGGTCACAGCCGCAAATAGTGACGTTATCCAGATATGGGAATGTTGCCTTCAGCTTGTGCTGGTCTACAATGCGATCCATCTCCCGCTGGAAGACTGAGACCCCGTTCGTGACCCCAAAAGGAACCCGGCGAAACTGGTACAGGTGCCCGTCGGCAATGATGTTGTTATATCAGCCGGAAGTGACAACACACAGTGGACCGGAAGTGACATCGCTGTAGTTCTCAGTGAGCGGTGGGGGTTGGTGCAGATGCTTGTGGCACACGATGTGACTATCGCTGGCGGGGCTGGATGTTGCGTGATCAAAGTCGGGGAAGAAGGAAGTTGTCGTGGGGACAATGGCGCCGCCCGGCACGCGCACGTGGGGGGGGAGTCCGCAGGGGAGGTAGGGAGGTCATAGAGGGCCGCTGAGCTGCCGGTAGGTTTAGAGAGGCACACTTTTGCAAAGTGGCCTTTCTTGCTGCATCAGGAACAATACTGGTTTCTAGCTGGGCAGTTTTGGCGCGATCATCGATCTGACTTACACCAGGACCCGCAGTACTTATAGTGGCGTCGGACGCCTGCTGCAGTGACGTTCACCTCCCCAGATCGGCCTGGGGCTGCAGCTGTAGTGTGAGAGGGCCATGAGGGAGCCTGGGGGAACCTGGAATCAAAGGCTTCGACGTGCAGGGGTGCTGCTTCCAGGGTTTGGACCACTTCCACAGTCCTGGTTAGGGCATAGATGTTGTCTTCCAGCACCTTCTGCTGGATGGCACCTCGAGCGTCGCCCTCAGACAAAGACGTCCCGGATCAGCCTTTCGACCTCCTCTACACCTACCCTGGGTTCAGCCAGACACGGTCGGGCCAACTCTTGCAAGTGTCCCAGGTAAGACTCAGCCGTCTCCCTGGGTTGCTGGGCTCGGGTGTTGAGGAGGTACCTTGCACAGACCACATTCATGGGGGGTTGTACAAGTTCTCGAGAGTGTCCATTGCGCTCTTGTACGTGGAGCAGCCTTTGGTTACCTGGAAGGAGCGGGGACCCAGCTTTGACCGGAGTAGGACCAACCTCTTCTGATCGGAGTCCAGGATGTCACCCTCGTGTGCCTTGATGATTGCCTCGACTGCATGCTGCCAGATCTCAAAGCATGTCTGGTCTTCCGGGTGGCGTGGGTTGACCTTGAGGCTCCCTGCACTCAGGAATTTTTCCATGGCAACCATGGGAATATTTTGTGGATTAAATTGTGGTGCACTGTTAGGCAGAATCAAACACACACAAGGTAAAGACTGTACAACAGGCTTTTTTTCTTCTTTGGCTTGGCTTCGCGGATGAAGATTTATGGAGGGGGTAAAAGTCCACAAAGATTTCCACAGAACCAAGCTGGCTGTGGCTGCAGCAACTCAGAGTAAGGCCTCGGGAGGCCGGCGCAGGCTTAATCCTGGAGGGTGATTGACACCCGACCGGGTGGGGCATGATCCATTCAGGCCGACTGATTGACAGCCGACCAAGTGTTGTCCTGTCCCCTTACACTCCTGCAGGTACAGAGGTTGCCCCCTGCAGTAGGCCAGTGGTGTACCACCACAGAGATATAAATTTTTTATCGACAGGTGGACTGGGGAGGAGCCAATATCATCTCTTTCCGCCTTCCTAGCCCTTCCTCTCTGTTTTTTGCCACACAGCCTTGACATTTAAAGTCATTATTATCACCATCCATGGTGCAAGATTCAAACCATGTCAATGGTGTCAATTGTCAACCCAATTGCCAATTAGATTGACTACAGCAAAACAGCCCCAAAATAAGTTGGTTTATGGCTAGAGATTGACCTTATGACTCCCCAGACATCAAAGGACAACAGGATGGACTTCATGGATGAATGCACCTTCAATGTCATTCAAGACACCCCCTCAACCACTGCTGCACAGTGCTTGCAGTGTACGCTATCACAAAATGCCCTACAGCTTCAAGGCAAGATTACTTGGACACCAACGACAACACGAACTGTGGTCCCCTTCAGATCACACACCCACCTAACTTGAAAATATGTTGCCATTGCTTCATCAATGTAAGAGAGATTCCAAAGCAGCATTCATCAATCTTTTTTGTGCAAGTTATTATGGCTTCACTTTAAATGAGGAAGAAGGGGTTATCTCAAAGGAGAGGATGAAATTTATCCTGTGATCTTTAGATTGGAGATAATGTACATCAAAAGAGGAAATGTTGAATTAAAGTGAGATGTTGAGTTCTTGTTTCCTTAGATAATGGCTCATTGTGAAATGACAGCCCATAGCACCCTCTGCTCTCTGTCCCTTTGTCATCTTGTCAGTAAAATAGGTTGCACTTCTTCCCCTCTCTCTCATACACTCACACAAACACATTCTTATCTAAATGGTATCTGTTTAGGAAAAGGGGAGATGCAGAGAGATTTGGGTGTTGCTGTGCATCAGTCGTTGAAAGTGGGCGTGCAGGTGCAGCAGGCAGTGAGGTGGGCGAATGGTATGTTGGCATTCATAGCGAGAGGATTGGAGTCCAGGAGTGTACAGGGCCTTGGTGAGACCACACCTGGAGTTTTGTGAGCAGTTTTGGTCACCTTATCTGAGGAAGGACATCCTCACTATGGTGGGGGTGTAGAGAAGATTTATTAGACTCATACTAGGGATGGAAGGAATTGCATATGAAGAAAGGTTGGATAGACTAGGCTTGTATTCTCTGGAATTTAGAAGATTGAAAGGGGATTTTATAGAAACATAAAATTCTTAAGGGTTTAGACAGACTAGACGTAGTTAGGTTGTTTCCAGTGCTGGGAAAAACCAGAACCAGGGGTCACAGTTTAAGGATAAAGGGGAAGTTTTTTAGGACTGAGATGAGGAAAAAGTTCTTCTCTCAGAGGGTGGTGGATCTGTGGATTTTTTTGCCACAGGAAATAGTTGAGGCCAGTTCTTTGTCAATATTTAAGAGTAGGTTAGACTTGGCCATTGTGGCTAAGGGGATCAAGGGTTATGGGGAGAAAGCAGGAACCGGGTACTGATCAGCCATGATCATATTGAATTGGGTGACTGTGAGGAAAGGAGGGAGAGTGCCAGTGCAGAGTGGAAGTGCCACTCAGCAATATGTATTCTGCATTGGATACTGCTGGGGGGGAACAGCCTATCAGGGATGAGTCGTAGAGGTCAGGTCTCTGGCACGGAGGCTGCCCCTGAGGTTCAGAAGGGAAGGAGGGATAAGAACAAGATACTTGTAGTTGGTGACTACCTTATGATTCTCACACATATACGTTATCTCTCTTGTAGTTAGTCAGAGGGACAGGTAGAAAGTTTGTGGGACGAGATCGGGGATCCAGGTTGGTTTGTTGCCTCCCTGGTGCCAGGGTCAGGGATATCTCTGATCGAGTACATAGCATTCTACAAGGGGAAGGAGAACAGCCAGAAGTCGTGGTCCATGTGGGAACCAATGACTTAGCTAGAAGTGGGGATGAGGTCCTGAAACAGGATTATGTGGAATTAGGTAGGAAGTTAAAAAACTGGACCTCCAAGGTAGTAATCTTTGGATTGCTGCTGGTGCCATGCACTAGTGAGGGTAGAAATAGGAGGATGTGGAGAATGAATGCGTGGCTAAAGAGATGGTGCAGGGGGCAAGGGATAAGATTTCTGGATCATTGGGATCTCTTCTGGGGAAGGTCGAACTTGTACAAAAGGGACAGACTCCACTTGAACTGGAGGGGGACCAATGTGTTGGCAAGCAGATTTACTAGAGCTGTGGGGGAAGGTTTAAACTAGTTTGGCAGGGGGGTGAGGAACAGAGTGTGAGAACAGTGTCAAGGGAGCATGGCCACCTAGATAAGAATAAAAACGATAACAAAGGTAGGATGGAGATTAGGGTAGAAGGTAGGAAAGAGAATGTATGTGAGGGTCATTCTCTGAAATGCATATATTTTAATGCAAGAAGCATAGTGAACAAGGTAGATGAGCTTAGAGCATGGACAGATACTTGGGGTCACGATATTGTGGCAATTAGTGAGACCTGTCTACAAGAGGGGCAGGACTGGCAACTTAATGTTCTAGGATACATTTGTTTTAGATGTGATAGATCAGGTGGTAAAAAAGAGGGAGGAGTTGCTCTGCTTGTTAAGGAGGACATTACTGCCATGAGGTGGCAAGATGGTCTGGAGGGATCGTCCAGTGAGGCTGTTTGGGTGGAATTGAGGGGTGAAGGAGACATGAGGGTGCTAATAGGGGTGTATTACAGACCACCAGATGGGTCAAGAAAACTAGAGGAACAAATGTGTAGAGAGATAACGTATATGTGTGAGAATCATAAGGTAGTGATCATGGGAGATTTTAACTTCCCTCACATTGATTGAGATACCCATACAGTTAGAGGACTGGATGGACTAGAGTTCGTTAAATGTGTTCAAGATTGTTTTCTGAATCAATTAGTAGAAGAACCGACTCGGACAGTGTAATACTGGATCTCCTGTAAGGGAACGAGCTAGGTCAGGTATCAGGCATTAATGTTGGAGATCCAATTGGGTCTAGTGATCATAATTCTGTTAGTTTTAAGGTAGTTTTAGGGAAGAGCAAGGAGGGGGCTAAAGTTGAGGTTCTGGATTGGAGAAGAGCAAATTTCGAAGGAATAAGGAGGGATTTGGGGAGTATTGAGTGGGACAGGATATTTTCAGGTGAGGGTGTAAATGAAAAATGGAGGATATTCAAAAAAGAAATTTTGAGGGTACAGAGTAGATATGTCCCAGTGAGGATCAAAGGAAAGGCTGGAAGTCATAGGGAGGCTCGGTTTTTGAGGAATATTGGAAATTTGGTTAGGAGATAAAGGGAGGTGTACAAGAGGTATAAAGAACAGGGAGCTGACAATTTGAAGGAGGACTACAAGGAGTGTAGAAGGGTTAAGAAAGAAATTAGAAAGGCCAAAAAATGGCACCAAGAGGCTTTGGCAGACAAAGTAAAAATAAATCCAAAGGGTTTCTATAAGTACATTAAAAGTAAAAGATTAGTGAGGGATAAAATTGGACCCCTTGTAGATAGTGAGGGTAGGCTGAGTGAGAAGACAGAGGAAATGGGGGAAATTTTGAATGATTTCTTTGCCTCGGTATTCACTAGGGAAAAAAATATTGAACCAATTGAGGTAAAGGAAAATAGTGGGGAGGTAATGAAGCATATAAGGATAATCGAGGAGGTAGTGATGGCTGTGTTGAAAAAGATAAAGGTGGATGAATCTCTGGGACCGGACAAAATATTCCCAAGGACACTCAGGGAGGCTAGTGGACAGATAGTGGGGCCATTAACAGAGATATTTAGGATGTAACTGGCCACGGGGGTAGTGCCAAAGGATTGGAGGTTGGCGCATGTGGTTCCGCTGTTTAAGAAAGGGTCTAAATGTAAACCTGGGAATTATAGGCCCGTGAGTCTGACGTCTGTGGTGGGCAAGTTGATAGAAAGTGTTTTGAGGGATGGTATTTACAAATATTTGGAGGTACAGGGATTGCTAGGGAGTAATCAGCATGGTTTTTTTAGGGGTAGATCATGCTTGACAAACCTGATTGAATTTTTCGAGGGGGTTACAAAAAAGGTTGATGAAGGGAAAGCTGTGGATGTTGTCTATTTAGACTTTAGTAAAGCTTTTGACAAAGTTCCCCACAGGAGGTTAGGAAAAAAGGTGGAGGCATTAGGTATAAATAAGGAGGTAGTGCAATGGATTCAGCAATGGTTGGATGGGAGGTGTCAGAGAGTAGTGGTGGAAAATTGTTTGTCCAATTGGAGGCCGGTGACTAATGGAGTTCCTCAGGGATCGGTTCTGGGTCCACTATTGTTTGTTATATATATTAACGATCTGGAAGTAGGGTGGAGAATTGGATAAGCAAGTTTGCGGATGATACAAAGATTGGTGGTGTTGTGGACAGTGAGGAAGATTACCATAGATTAAAAGGTGATTTAGGAAGGCTGGAGATGTGGGCTGAGAAATGGCTGATGGAATTTAATACAGAAAAGTGTGAGGTGTTACATTTTGGAAAGGCAAATCTAAATAGGTCATATGCATTAAATGGTAGGCTATTGAGATGTGCAGAGCAACAAAGGGATTTAGGAGTTGTGGTAAATAGTACCCTCAAGGCTGATACTCAGGTAGATGGTGTGGTGAAGAAGGCATTTGGAATGCTGGCCTTCATAAATCAGAGTATTGAATTCAAGAGTTGGGAGGTTATGATGAAATTGTACAAGGCATTGGTGAGGCCAAATTTGGAGTACTGTGTACAGTTTTGGTCACCAAATTATAGGAAAGATATAAACAAAATAGAGAGAGTGCAGAGAACACGAGAATGTTGACAGGATTTCAAGGTTTGAGTTACAGGGAAAGGTTGTGCAGACTGGGGCTTTTTTCTCTGGAGCATAGAAGATTGAGAAGGGACTTGATAGAGGTGTTTAAGATTTTAAAAGGGACAGACAGAGTAAACGTGGATAGGCTTTTTCAATTAAGAGTGGGGGAGATTCAAACTAGAGGGCATGGTTTAAGATTGAAGGGGGAAAATTATAAGGGGAACATGAGGGGAAATTTCTTTACGCAAAGGGTGGTAGGGATGTGGAATGAGCTTCCGACAGATGTGGTCGAGGTGGGATCATTGGTTACATTTAAGAAAAGACTGGATAGTTACATGGATAGGAGAGGACTGGAGGGGTATGGTCAGTGGAACTAGGAGGGTGGGGATTTGTTACGGCATGGACTGGTACCGCCTAACTGGCCTGTTCTGTGCTTTAAGTGGTTATATGGTTATATGGAATGGTGGTGTAGGCTTGAAGGGCCAAATGGCCTACTCCTGCACCTATTTTTCTATGTTTTTGTTTCTATGTTATTCTCACATACATTCTCTCTCTCTCTCTCTCTCTCTCACACACACACACGCACACACGCGCACACACACACACAAACCCTTACTCTCTCACACAAACACACAAACACACTAACCCCTCCTCACTCTTTCTCTCTCTCACTCACACAAACACACACATATTAACCCCTCTCTCACATTCACATTCTCTCTCTCACACACTCCCTCTCTCTTCTCACATACACACATACACACAAACACACTAACCCCTCCTCACTTTCTCTCTCTCTCACATACACACACACATTCTTGCTCACACACACACTAACCCCTCTCTCTCTTTCTCTCTCTAACACACACACACACATACTAAATCCTTTCTCACACTCACATTCTCTTCTCAGACACAATCCCTCTCTCTTCTCTCTGTCTTTCTCTCTCACAAACACACATACTAACCCCTCTCTCACACACACTATCTCTCACACACTCCCTCTCTTCTCTCTCTCATACACATACACACACTAACCCTTACTCTCTCACACAAACACACACACACACAAACACACTAACCCCTCCTCACTTTCTCTCTCTCTCTCTCTCTCTCTCTCACACACACACACTAACCCCTTTCTCACACTCACATTCTCTCTTCTCACATACACTACCTCTCTCTTCTCTCTCTCACATACACACACACTAACCCCTCTCTCACACTCACATTCTCTCCCTCACACACACACACACACACTAACCCCTCTCTCTCACATACACACACACATTAACCCCTTTCACACTCGCATTCTCTCTCTCTCACACACACTCTCCCCCTCTCTCTTTCACAAACATGAACACCTACACTCCCCCACACACACACATATACAGTCATCCCCTCCCCATATTCACACACACACACACACACACACACACACACACACACATAAACAAACCCCCCCCCCCACCCCACCACCCCCCCCACACACACACATAATCTCTTGGGATTCCATTCAATGTCTATGGACTCTGAAATGACTTGGTCAATGTGGTTGGTACCCCTCCAGTTCACTGACAGTAATCTCAGAAGTGTTGCTGCCAGATATCCCAAAGTGTTAGATATCCCAAAGTTTAGTGCTGGACTTGAGATCTTGAACTTCAAACACTTTTTACTTAGATGCTCAAAAATGAAGAAAAATTTTAACATGGATATCTGTCTTCAATCCAGGCATATTTTAAGTCCTCCAATCCAGGCAACATCCTGATGACCCTCCTCTGCTCTCTCTCTCTCCTGCATAACCATTTGCTGTCTATTACCTGTATCTGGTGACAATAATCATATATAATACTCCAATTATAGTCTAACCAGTGTTATAATATGATGTCCCAACTCTTACATTCTATACCCTGACCTTTGAAGGCAAGCATATCATATGCCTTCTTTACAGTGGCATCATTAGGGTTGGTGCCACCCTGTGCGGTAACTCATGCAGTCACACCAGCACCCCCACCCGCCGCCATGCACCTCCTCCCGTACTAGACCATACAGAATCCTCAGTAATAATTTTTGGACTAATGATACTTGTAAACCGTAATTCCCGTATGTAGCGTGAATAAAAGCTCTCACGACTGGAGGGAGAACAAATGCTTCTTTTAGCTTATAACTATGGGTAGGGTTTCACAGTAGTCTTCAAAAGGGTTCTGGGTTTAGGTGGGAAACCAGAGTTATATATGAACAGATGGGAGCAGAGCCAGCCATCAGCACAACATACTACCAGTGAATCCCAGTACACTGCAGCTTATATCACTGAATGTAATGGTAATACTAGTGAGATAAACAACTAGCAAAATTAAAATTACACCTTTAAATTACAATATCATACAACTTCATTCTCAAAAAGTTATATTTTTTAATTTTTTTATTTTTTACACTATGAACCATATTAACCAAAATACACACAAACATTTCCCTCTTGAATATACACAGTGTCATTTTCTCCCCTTTTTCCCCCCTCCCTTCCCTCCCTACTTCCCACCCCCCTCCCCACCCACTAAACATTCAACATATACATTAGAATAAACCCATTAAACAATGTCATCACATAATGAAAATAAACAAGAAAATTGTGTCATCTACTTTTACACACTGGGTCAGTTCATTGCGTCTTCTTCTCATTCTATCATTTTACAGGGTGGAGGTCCGCAGTAGGCCCTCTCTGTTGTGTTCCATGTACGGTTCCCAAATTTGTTTGAATACTGTGACTTTATTTTTTAAATTATCTGTTATTTTTTCCAATGGAATACATTTATTCATTTCTATGTACCATTGCTGTACTCTCAGGCTCTTCTGATTTCCAGTTTGACTTTATACATTTTTTTTTGCTCCAGCTCAGGCTATCATAATAAATCTTTTTTGTGGTTCATCCAATTTGAGGCCTAATTCTTTACTTCTTATATTACTTAGAAGAAATATCTCTGGATTTTTTGGTATGTTGCTTTTTGTGATTTTATTTAATACCTGGTTTAGATCTTCCCAAAACTTTTCCACTTTCTCACATGCCCAAATTGCATGTACTGTTGTTCCCGTTTCCTTCTTACAGTGAAAACATCTATCTGCTACTGTTGGCTCCCATTTATTTAACTTTTGGGGCGTGATATACAGCCTGTGTAACCAGTTATATTGTATCATGCGTAACCTCATGTTTATTGTATTTCTCATAGTTTCGGAATGTAGCTTTTCCCATTTTTCATTCTTTATCTTTATGTTTAGATCTTGTTCCCACTTTTATTTGGGGTTACAGCTTATTTCATCATTCTCTTTTTCTTGCAGTTTGATGTACATGTTTGTTATAGATCTTTTAATTATCATTGTGTCTGTAATCACATATTCAAAGCTGCTTCCTTCTGGTAACCTCAGCCTACTTCCCAATTTGTCCTTTAAGTAGGTTTTCAGTTGGTGGTTTGCAAACATTGTACCATGAGTTATTCCATATTTGTACTTCATTTGTTCAAAAGATAATAAATTATTTCCCAAAAAACAATTTTCTATTCTTTTGATCCCTTTTCTCTCCCATTCTCTAAAGGAAAGGGATTAGTTGATTTTGCGTCAATAATAATTTTGGTAGTTGGTAATTTGTTTTTTTCCTTTCTACGTGAATCTTTTTCCAAATGTTGAGCAGATGGTGCAGTACTGGTGAACTTCTATGTTGCACCAGCTTTTCTTCCCACTTAACATAACATAACATAACAATTTACAGCACGGAAACAGGCCATTAGGCCCTTCTAGTCCGCACCGAACCAAACACCCCTCTCTAGTCCCACCTCCCTGCACAATGCCCATAACCCTCCATCTTCTTCTCATCCATATACCTGTCCAACCTTTTCTTAAATAATACAATTGACTCCGCCGCCACTATTTCTCCCGGAAGCTCATTCCACACGGCTACCACTCTTTGAGTAAAGAAGTTTCCCCTCATGTTTCCTCCAAACCTCTGCCCCTTAATTCTTAACTCATGTCCTCTTGTTTTAATCTTTCCTCCTCTTAACGGAAATAGTCTATCCACATCCACTCTGTTTATCCCTTTCATAATCTTAAATACTTCTATCAAATCCCCTCTCAACCTTCTACGCTCCAAAGAATAAAGACCTAATCTGTCCAATCTCTCCCTATACTCTAGATGCTTAAACCCAGGTAACATTCTGGTAAACCTTCTCTGCACTCTCTCCACTCTGTTTATATCCTTCCTAGAATTAGGCGACCAGAACTGCACACAGAACTCCAAATTAGGCCGCACCAACGTCTTGTACAATCTCAACATCACCTCCCAATTCCTATATTCCATGCAATGATTGATAAAGGCCAGCATACTAAAAGCCTTCTTCACCACCCTATTCACGTGAGTTTCTACCTTCAGGGAACGCTGTACCGTTACTCCTAAATCTTTCTGCTCTTCTGTATTCATCAATGCTCTCCCATTTACCACATATGTCCTGTTCTGATTCTTCTTACCAAAATGAAGCACCTCACACTTATCAGCATTAAATTCCATCTGCCATTTTTCAGCCCACTTTTCTAAGCAGCCCAAATCCCTCTGCAATCCTTGAAAACCTTCTTCATTATCCACTATTCCACCTATCTTAGTATCGTCTGCATATTTACTAATCCAATTTACCACCCCATCATCTAGATCATTAATGTATATAACGAACAACAATGGGCCCAATACAGATCCTTGAGGCACACCACTGGTCACCGGCCTCCAACCTGACAGACAATTATCCACTACCACTCTCTGGCCTCTCCCTTTCAGCCAATGTTCAATCCATTTGACTATCTCAAAATTTATACCTAAAGACTGCACCTTCTTAACTAACCTTCCATGTGGTACCTTATCGAAGGCCTTACTGAAGTCCATATAGACAACATCCACTGCGCTACCCTCATCCACATTCCTAGTCACCTCTTCAAAAAATTCAATTAGATTGGTCAAACATGACCTTCCTCCCACAAATCCATGTTGAGTGCTCCTGATCAGACCCTGTCTATCCAGATGTTTATAAGTACTATCTCTACGAATTTTCTCCATTAATTTACCTACCACAGACGTAAAACTTACAGGCCGATAGTTGCCAGGCTTCCTCCTTGAACCCTTTTTAAATAACGGAACCACATGTGCAATACGCCAATCCTCCGGCACTATCCCCATATATAATGACATTTGGAAAATTATCGCCAGAGCCTCTGCTATTTCCTCCTTCACTTCTCTCAATGTCCTGGGGAAGATCCCGTCTGGTCCCGGAGACTTATCCACCTTTATATTCTTCAAAAGCCCTAAAACTACATCTTTTGTAATCTCTATATTCCCCATATTTTCCCAATTTGGTTTTTTTATCTCACATCTCCCAATATTCTTCTCCTTAGTGAATACCGAAGAAAAGAAACTGTTCAATATCTCCCCCATTTCTCTAGGCTCCACACACAGTTTTCCGCTCTGATTCTCTAAGGGACCAATTTTGTCTCTAGCTTTCCTTTTACCATTAACATATTTGTAGAACTCTTTTGGATTAGTTTTCACCCTGCTTGCCATAGTTTCCTCGTACATTCTTTTAGCTTTCCTAATTCCTCTCTTAAGATTCCTCTTACATTCAATGTATCTTTCAAACATCCCCTTAACTCCATGCTTCTTATATCTAATGTATGCCTCCCTTTTTCTTCGAACCAAGTTTCCAATATTCCTTGAAAACCACGGCTCTCTCAAACCTTTTGCCCCTCCTTTTAACTTAACAGGAACATAAAGCTTTTGCACTCTCAAAATCTGATCTTTAAAAGACTTCCATCTCTCTACTACATCCTGCCCATAAAACAAATTGTCCCAATCCACACCCTGCAAGTCCTTTCGCATCTCCTCAAATCTAGCTTTTCCCCAATCAAAAACCTCAACCCTTGGCCCTGACTACTCTCTTTCCATAATGACATTGAAGCTGATGGCATTATGATCACTGGACCCGAAGTGCTCGCCAACACTAACCTCCGTCACTTGACCCATCCCATTTAAAGTATATGTTCTGGTACCTTCTCCCCTATTTTATCTAGCTCTAACCTGGTCCTATCTGGTTTTTCCCTTGTTTGATAAAAATTTGATAGATATCTTAATTGTGCTGTTCTATAATAATTCTTAAAGTTTGGTAGCTGTAAGCCTGCTTGTTTGTACCATTCTGTTAATTTATCTAGTGCTATCCTCAGTTTTCCCCCTTTTCATAAATTCTCAAAAAGTTATTGATACAGGTTCACAAATACTAATTACCACAATATTGTTGCTAAAACACCAGAAAATTTGACAAAAGCAGCAACTATAAAAACACCAGCAGCAATGAAAACAACAGCGTGTGCTTGTAGCGCGAACAGATGCAACCACGTGATTCAAAGCTTCATTGTAATTGGATAATAATGACAGCTCTGACCAGAGTGCATTAGAAGGTTCAAAAAGTACATTAGCATGGAACTTTAACCTGTAGGATATTGATACATGTAAGCTGGACTTACGAAAAATGTTTTTATTGTTATAACTAACTACAAGGATATTTTTATTATAAAAAATAATACATTTCTGCTGAAACACTGCACAAAAATTTTATAGATAGACATTTTGGTTTCAATCCCTCTGATGGTATAACCTGGTGCAGTCAGCACCCCCTGCACCCCCTAGTGATGCCAGTGCTTCTTTACCACCTGATCCATCTGTGTTGCCATTTTCAGGAAACTATGGACTTGAACCTCAAGGTCCCTCTGCTTTTCAACAATCTCTGGTGTCCTACCATTTACTGTTTATGGCCTGTCTCTATTTGAAGTCCCAAACAGGGGGACTTGCAGGGATTAATTTTCACCTGCCAACTCTCTAGCCAACTTCCTCCTGATTTATATCCAGCTGAATCTTTAGCGACCCACCTCTCTTTCCACAAACATTCTTAATGCAAAGGGTCCTTTGTACCTCAATTATTTCATTCTTGTGGTAATCTTTATCACCAGAAAATTACTACTACATTTCATCCACTTTTTCCCAGTCATTAAAAGGGTCTCTTTACAATCTTGATGATCTTCTCAAGGTCAATATCAAATGCAAATAATGAACACATTTTTTGAAAGTTTCTTATTTTGATTCATTTTTCATCAAGTCATTTTAATGAGTGTGAATGAGCAAGCTGCTTTAAGTTCTTATCATCCGCTGTTCCTCAGAGAGCCTGTCGTACAGTGCAAAGACTAACATTCATCACATCAATCCTCCTGGGGACAGAGTCAAGGGGAAGGACTAACAACTGTCTGCAGTATTCTCTCCAGATAAGAGAGTATACTTCATTCATATTTCATGGATCTATATGAAAGGAAGCACCTATTGATCTACAGAACGAGGTATTAATACCTAGGGTGTACTGACAGTAAAGATGGGAAGAAATTCAACATCAAGAGCCTGAATTTAATTGGATGTATACTTCAAAGAGAAACTGTTCACAGGACTATGAATAATGAGCAGAGATTTGGCATCTCCTTCAAGGAAATGACACTGACACCGTGCAAGGCTCTGCCTCATTATTCTTGGGTGGGAGGAGACTGGGAAAGTGAGAGGAAGGGGTGGGTTTGGTAATTAAGAGTATGGTTAGGATGTAATGTTTCTTATAAGTACAATTTTCCACCTAATTCTTATGCAAATTAAATAGTTTTAATCCTCTGATTCATTTCAACAGGCATTTCATTACCAAAAACGGAACCAACCACATCAATGATTCATACATCCCCATCCACTGAAAATGAAATGGATATGTTTACGGAATTATCTGCAGCTGTTAGACACCATTCACTCCAGACCACCAACCGCCTGACATCACAACCAAGCATGAAGAAGTCACTGACAACTTCACAAAATTCCTCAGTAATAAAGATTGTGGGAAATATCTACATAGGAAATATTCCAAACACCAGCACAAAGGCAAATGAAAATCCATGGAAAAGAATGGAAAATTCCACATCTGCTTTGATTTCTTCATCATCTATTGAACATAAGATGCAGTCCATTTCAGAGAGCACCAAACTGATTGCAATGATTTTCCTCCCAATTCTAGTCCTTTTACTGCTTGGTTTAGTGATTGCCATTCTGCTGAGTGTTTCTTGTGGAAAAAGAAGTAAGCAACAATATTTGATTTTTACTGATCTGTTCAAACAAATTAAGGGCAACACAGTGGCTGGCCTACAAAGAAGAAAATATTGGGCAGGGTTTTGAGATTGGGACTTAGACGTCCTTAAATTTTTAACATTAAAAAAAAAATTTAAAGTTTTAATTTAAAACAAAAATTAGTCAACAGCACTGTAACAGGCCATTTTGGTCCATTTAGGCCATTCTGCCTAATTACACCCATTTAACCTACATCCCCTGGTACATTTCAAACAGTGAGAGGAAACCGGAGCCCCTGGAGGAAACCCATGCAGACATGTGGAGCACATACAAACTTCTTAGTCACCACAGGATTTGAACCTCAGTCCCAATCGCTGACACTGTAACAGGCTTGCGGTAATAGCTACGCTAACTGTCTGTCCTTGATTTCAAGTTCAATTGAAACCAATTTGCAGAAATGGTGGCTGATCTGATTCTATGTGCTTCCTGTTCAGTGAGTTGGGTTAAAACCAACTCCTGTGTCAAGGCAGTGAGGAGATTACTTTACTTTCATATCTGCTTTGACCCCCTCCCTCAAACAATTTCATATTTTGAAGTTGTTGTCAGCTCAAAATTAGTACCATACCAGCTATTGAAAAAGACCCACACAGAAACAGTGATACTGCTTGCTTTTTAACTGCAATGGACTCTCTATTTTTATTGAAAGTTAACAGCAGGAGTGGCGGAACCATGTCATTGGAGCACATTAATGTCAGCCCAGGCCATTCAGCCTAACAATTCCATGCAAGCTCCCAGGGGAAAAATCCCATTAGCACATTCTCCTTTTCCCAGTACTCCATCAACATTTTCTCTCACCTATTTTCATGGACTCCCTTTCTTTATTATTTTGGCCATTAATCAACATTAAAGTGATTAATTTCCCAATGCCCTTTTGTGATTTGGGATGAAACTGAAAGAGACCCAACAAATGATAGAGAGGATGCAAACTGCATGAAAAGTGTCTCCACGAAATGGCATTTTAATCCCTAGCCTAATTTAACCATTCTAAACCTGCTTCAATGGGGTGAGCCAGGGGATCCAGTGCAGTAGACAAGAATTTATGACAGGAGTCTCTTGCAGTCAAATGTGATGGTACAGAAATAAAGGCACTTTGGCTGACTTGTGATGTCTGGGGCAAAGCCAGTATGTGTTGCCCCTCCAGAGCTGCCTTTGAGAATGTAGTGGCCAGCTATTCCTTGAACCTTTGGTGCATGTATTCTTATGATGTTGTTGATTAGAAAGTTGCATGAGTTAGATCTAACAGTGATGAAGGACTAGTGATATGCAGTATTTCAAAGTCAGGATGATATGCATCTTGGAGGGAATCTTACAAGTATTGGTGATGCCATGTACCTGCCTCCCTCGTCCTCTTTGCTGATAGATACTGTGGTTTAGGAGGTGCTCTCAATGTAACCTATGGTGACTGCATGGTTGTTTGTGTTAGCACAGAGGCATAGCAGTTAGGGCTGCTGCCTCACAGTTCCAGGGACCCTGACCTCAGTACCTTCTGTGTGGATAGCTAAACAAAATTATGGCAGAGGAACACAGTGGGTCGAGGGTTTGAGCCAGAGCCCCTCATCAAGCCCTTGAAGGAGAGTCCTGGCCCAGAATGTTGACCATTCTCGTTTTCTGCCACTGATGTTACTCGACCCACTGAGTTCCTCTGGCAAAGTGTGTTGAGCTTCCAATTCCAAGGTCTACAGTCTCCTGAGTGACTTCACTTTCTGTTTCATGGAGATGCTTTCTGTGCAGAGTTTGCATCCTCTCTGTCATTTGTTGGGTCTCCTTCAGTTTCATCCCAAATCACAAAAGGGTGTTGGGAAATTAATTTACCTGCCATGAATCACTATAAATATTGGTTAATGGCCAAAATAATAAAGAAGGGAGTCCATGAACATATGTGAGAGAAAATGTTGATGGAGTTCTGGGAAAAGGAAAATGTGCTAATGGGAGTTTCTCCCTGGGAGCTTGCATGGAACTATTAGGCTGAATGGCCTCCTTTTGTATTATTGTAAGTGTAAGATGGTACACAACAGTCACCCTTGCTGGTGGTGTATGCTGTGCTAATCAAGTGGGCTGCTTTGCTCAGTATGATATTGATGATCAGGCAAGACATTGATAGCAGCTATCCCTTGTTAAGATGTAGCCAAAGTGAGAACAGGAGAATCAAATCCAACCAGATGAATTTCCCTGAGGCTCTAGATCTCTTGATAGCTTGAGATGAAGTACCTTAAGGGATAGCCAGGATGCATCTGTTAAAATAACACTCAGCAAGAAAGCGGTGATGAGTAAGCCTGATTCTTTTATATGTAATAATAATAATTGGAAGACTGAATCACAATGGGAATTGCTGCTAAGAGATTTTGTCAATCTCTCAGGATGCAGTTATTTATATCCATTTGTAGAATAGACAACATTCATAAATTATTACACAGCTCACAATCATTTACTGTAGACAGCAAAAAGCAACACATTATGATATGATCTCCAAGGGATTGAGAGTGGAAGGATAATGTACTTGATAAAGAGATGCCTAGCACTTCAAAAATCAATCTGTCTCAA
This sequence comes from Narcine bancroftii, assembly GCF_036971445.1. NCBI lineage: Eukaryota > Metazoa > Chordata > Chondrichthyes > Torpediniformes > Narcinidae > Narcine > Narcine bancroftii. Next base: position 209,330,835 of record NC_091471.1, on the reverse strand, counting down.
TTTATTATTATTTATTGATGAAGGTTTTAAGCAATGCAGTTTATGAAATGCATTTTTGTTCTTGATTGTTTAAAAGTCATCCTCTATATCCACATTTATTTTCAGCCATGCCTTTTGATGGCAGGAGAGCTCACATAGCCTTTAAGAGCTTGGTCTGAGCAACGGAGGCCAGGAACAGAATATAACAGTGTTCTACAGAATCCTCCAAGACTTAAAGGAATATAAATCTTGGAAAGCTTTGATTAAAACATTAGTGGCTGCCACAAGCCGTGCCAAAATTCTCTAGGTTTCCTGCAACATGTGATAGACTGAGGTCTGACTATAGCGACACTGGCTCAAACTCTCTGCTTTATTATCATCCTATTACATATACAAAATCATGTTTTTTTAGAAATCTTTTAAAGAATTGTGACAGATTGACCCATTTATTCCAAAAGAGGTATTTTAATAACTCATATCACCCACATTTATGAATGTCCTTGGGCAGATTGTGTTCGAAGGCATAGAGATCAGTGGTATCATGTGACTGCTCATTGGACTGAGATACCAGCTTTCCTTACCTGTCTAATTTGCTGATCTTCTGTGACTTGATTGGTTTATCACTGACCTTTAAACAGATTAGTAAGGACAACCCAAAAAGATCTCTGTGATTAGCGATCACTCGATTCCACAATGCTTTCAACTAAGATGGCTCAGCTGTCTGATCCCAGAGCCATGAACCCAGCTGCAGGCATTTAGTTGCAGGCCAGCAGAAGGTTCAATCCTCTCCCTTTCTCTCTTCCTTTTCAGCCTGAAAGAGAGAGTGCGTCTGCTCAAAGTGACCCACTGACTGTTGGTGAAATGGCATCATTTTATCCAACTGTTACCTTGCCCTTCCCATTTGTGATACTCAAATCTGTTTCAGATTTCAGGTTTATTGTCAGAGTACATACATGACATCACATACAACCCTGAGATTCTATTTCCTGCAGGAAAGGCAGAATTACAACTTATTGGTAGTGCAAAAAAAAACTGTACAGATGTAAACAAATAAAGAAATGCAAACAATTAACTGTGCAATACAGAGAGGAAAAAAAAAGAAAAAGTGCACAAGTAAGAGTTTTAAATGAGTCCCTGATTGAATTTATCATTGAGGAGTGTGGTGCAGGGGTAGCAGCTGTTCCTGAACCTGATGGTGTGAGTCTTGTGGCACCTGTACCTCTTTCCTCTTGACAGCAATGAGAACAGAGTGTGTGCTGGGTGGTGTGGATCCTTGATGTTTGCTGCTGCTCTCTGACAGCAGCATTCCCATAAGTTCCCTCAATGGTGGGGAGGGTTTTGCCTGTGATGTCCTGGCTGTGCCCATTACCTTTTGCAGGGCTTTATAGTCAGAGGTATTGGTGACCCCATGCAGCCAGTCAGCACACTTTCAACCACATATCTGTAGAAATCTTCCAAGGTTTCTGGTATCATACCAACCCTCCACAAACACCTGAGGAAGTAGAGGCATTGACGTGCTTTCTTCACGATGTCATTTGTGTGTTGTGTCCAGGAAAGGTCCTCTGAGATAGTGACTCCCAGGAACTTAAATTTGCTCATCCTATCCACCTCTGATCCCCCAATGTTTATTGGATCGTACACATCTGGTTTTCCCTTCCTGAACAATCAGCTCCTTGGTTTTGGTAACATTGAGTGTGAGGTTGTTGTTGGTACGCCATTCGGCCAAGTTTTCAATCTCCCTCCTATATGCTGACTTATCGTACCTTTTTATACAGCACTCTGCCGTGGTATTGTCAGTGAATTTGTAGATGGTGTTGTCATTGTAGCAAGCCACACAGTCACACAGTCATAGGTGTAAATTGAGTAGAACAGGGGGCTTAGAATACAGTCTTGTAGTGCTCTGGTCTTGGAGTTTGTTGATCAGTTTTGAGAGGATGAAAGTGTTAAATGCCGAACTGTATTCAATAAAGAGCATCCTGATGAATACATCTTTGCTGTCCAGGTGCTCCAGGGCTTTGTGTAAAACCAGTAAGATGGCATCCACTATAGACCTATTGCTACAATAGGTGGATTGGAATGGATCCATGTCACCATTCAGACAGGAGTTGATATGCTTCAACACTTCATCACTGTTGATGGGGGTGTCACTGGTCGATAATCATTTAGGCAAGTTACCACACTATTATAGACAATAGACAATAGGTGCTGGAGTAGGCCAATTGGCTCTTCGAGCCAGCACTGCCATATATCGGATCATGGCTGATCTTTCCCTTTCAATAACCAATTCCAGCCTTATCCCCATAAACCTTAACTCCCCTGCCCACAAGAGCCTTATCCAACTCTCTCTTAAATCTATCCAATGAATCTGCCCCCACTACCCTCTGTGGCAATGTATTCCACAGACCCACAACTTTCTGGGTAAAAAGAAATTCTCCTCGTTTCTGTGTTAAATGGCCTTTCTTGTATTCTTAAACTATGCCCTCTAGTCTTAGTCTCACCCATCATTGGGAACATGTGCTCTGATTTCACCCTGTCAAACCCTTTGATAATCCTAAATACCTCAATTATGTCTCCCCTCATCCTTCTAAACTCCATTGCATATAATCCAAGTCTTTCTAACCTATCCGCATATGACAATCCTGCCATCCTGGAAGCTAACCTTGTAAACCTGCGCTGCACTCCCTCTTTCTTAAATATGGGGAACAGAACTGGACACAATACTCCAGGTGAGGTCTCACCAGGGCCCTGGGCACCAGTTCAATTGATGCCTGTTTGAAACAGATGGGTACCTTGCCCTGCTGGAGTGAGATGTTGAAGATATCTGTGAATTCATCATTAAGTTGGCCAGCACAGATTGTTAATACTCGGCTGGGTACTCCATCTGGACTGGATGCTTTTCTTGGATTCACTCTCCTGAAGGCAGCCCACACATCATCCTCGGATACAGAAAGGAGTGGATCATCAGAGGACATGGGGATGAGCAGTGGTGGTTCTTCCTCATTCTTGTGGTCAAATCAGACGTAGAAGGCATTGAGTTAATCAGGGAGTAAAGTTTTGCCCCTTTCTACTGCACCCGATTTTGTTCTGTAGCAGGTTAATGTCATTTAGGTCCTGCCACAGCTGACAGGTATTTTCATCCGGAAACTCCACTTCATCTAGGAAATGACTTTTCGCAGGTCATACCTTGGGATATAGTTTCAGCTTATCTTTGAGTGGGTTCTTGTGACCACCATGGCATTTCTGAGGATGGTTGAGCTTGGTGCTGAGGGATTCCTTGAAGAGGAACCAATATCCTCATACAATGCTAAGTCCAGCAGAGATGATGCAATAAGATCTTTGTCAGCCCTTGTTAGGTGCAGTAATCCTCTTGCCAATGTAAAAGATCTTCTCCTTCCTATCTTAGTCTTGAAAATGGGTCCTGCTCTGAAATGTTTTCTATTCATTTTCTCCACTGGTGCTGCTTGACTTAGCATTTGCAGTTTCTTGTGTTTCTATCTGGATGCATTGCTGGTACTTCCGCAATATCGGCAGGTGATGATGGTAACTCTCTCACAACCCGTTCTGTAGACCTAGATCCTTGTGCATCTTGAAAACACATCAGAGGATCTTCAAAGGAAACTGTTACGCATTGATTGTGCTGAATCTCACAATCAATGTAAGTGCTTGGAGAAAGGTGGCTGGCAAGGAAACAGAAATGCTCAGCTGCTTTCATTGACTTTCTCTCAAAAGGTACTTTGACAGGCTGATAAACCACTTTAGAATGTTCCATGTGGCGTCAGAATACTAGGGTATAATAAGTTTGTATGAGAAGATCCAGCATAGATTGAAAATCATTCTCACTGAATATGATGGCAGGGTCACTGGCATATTGAAGATCTGTAATGGATGACTTGGAGGCTCCAGCCATCATTTAGAGATGACAGACAATATCTATTCTATATTGGGTATATTGTAGGTGACTAATGAGGCCAAGAATAATTGCCACAGGGATAGACAGCAAAGTTTTGCTTAGCTTTGCTAATGCCAGTTGTGATAAAAGCAAATTGCCCTCGTCATACAATCATCAGAAGCCTTGGAATCAGAGTGATATACAGGTTCTTTAAGTTTCTCTTTTAATAACAAACACCAAATCATCTAGTAGGGAAGGTGCTGTCTCAACTTTTCAGAAAATCAATTCCAAATATTAGTTTTCAGATGGAAATATTCACTTTGGTGAAAAATATTTCCCAAATTTAATTCAGTAGAATTTGGAGCAAATTTGATTTAATTGTATGAAAAAATGAACTCAATGTTATTTCCTGAGAATACAAGCATTGACGTGTATTGTTTTCTTTATAAGTCTATCTCCAGCTTTCAGAAAACTTTGCTTGAAAATGTGTTTCAACATGTATTACTTCTGTTTTACAGGAATAAATAATGATGTTAATTGTGAAAGTCCAACCAGGTATGAAGTTTTACATGTTTTTTTTTAAATAAAACACCTAAATTAAAATAGATTTTGAAGGTAGCAGGGTCAGAATTTTCAGACGAGTTGGGGGAGGGGGAGGGGAATGGGATGCAAGTCACCACAAATTTTCAAAAGCATTCCCTCTAGAAATGAATGTCTTTTTGCTTCTAGAATTTTTTGTCACTGTGAATCACTTCTAAGTGTAAATCATCAAAAACTTTTGTGCTGCTATTTGGCTGAGATATTCCTCTCACATTACAACACCCTGGCACAAAGTTCAAGTCATGTCAAGTTTATTATCATCTGGTTGCACAAGTATAACCCAGTGAAACAGCTTTCTCCAGTCCTCAGTGCAAAACTTGCAGATGCACAACCAGACATAACACACATACAGACAAACAATACATAGGCAGGATAAGTATTCATATATACAAATAAGGAAATATAGTTTTGTGAATATGAGAATCTCAGGTGGTTAATGTGAGCATTAACTAATGCTCCAATTTAAACTAACAAAAAGTAAATTTAGGAATGGTGTAAGGTTTTTCTTCACACAATATTGGCTTGGACCAGTTTTCTGGATAAAATAATGGTGGGGAAAATCCAGAAATCATTCAGGAATAAAATTGTTGTTCTGGATGAATGAAAGCAATGAGATGAACTGCCTTCTTGTGGTCTTGTGATCTTTGTAAGCAGGAGATCCAGGACCTAAACTAATCTCCAGTATAATGAGACTGAATTCCACCTTACTCCAGATAAATCTGGTAAATCAGCAGCCTCTCAATTCCAATCCACCATGTTTGTCTAGCAATTGCCCTAATCAATTTAACTGACCCCTGCTCCCATCCTTGATATCTCTTTCTCACTATCCCGATCTTCCCTCTGTAATAGCTCTACAACCTTCGCTCTCTGTTCCACAGTAAATTTTTTAAATATCTCCCCTTGCAAAGCAGGTATCCAGTAAGATAAAGCTAGTGTTCAGTGGAGAGTATGCAATAGATATTGTCATCCTTATTGAATCCCCTGAGTTGACACACTTATTATCCCAGCCAATTTTAACCACTCAAACAGATCAAAATTTAGGTAAACTTCCTTACAGGCAAATGATCCTCCTTAGCTGATCTTCATTTATTTACAGCAAAGAGAAGCTTTGAACCAGGCTGTGAGGCAGAGTAGAGCTAAAACTATTTCCTGTCTTTTCATCTTCTCATTTTGGAGAAGTGCTTTTCATGTCTGAAATACCTAAGAGGCTAGGGCTATTAGTTCAGGGAAATTTAGTCTTCATTTTAGGGTGATTCTGAAAATAATCCTCTCTTTGCCTTGGGAAGAGATTAGGTTATGAAAATTTAAAAATAAACAGCAAGGAACATCTGGTTTCTTTTCATTTTTTTTTTATTTTACAAGATGGAACATTTATTGTTAAGTACAGTTCCCTCTCACCTATTCCTCTACCACTACATCCATCCCTCCACCACTGACCAGTATCAACCTCCTCCTACCCCACTGCAATAAAAGATTGCAGGCATTTAAACAAAATAAGGCCATAGAAGCATAATGTAACATGAAGGATGATCCAACAGGTTGGATAGGAAGCTGGTCAGGACAAAGGTAAGTTTCTATGTGCTTTCAACCTGGAGGGTCATCTGACCTCCTAGATAGGAAGCAGCTTGGAAGTCACTTCTCCCTGTCAGACCCACCCTCAGATAAAGACACCTTCCAATTGGATGTCCTTCTTGACTCAAGTCACATGGGCTTACCTGGGCCTGTCCTCTAGCTGGCTGCAGTATAAAACCCAGCACATTGTTTAGCTCACTCTCTTCTTTGGAACAATCTCTAAGCTCCATTCCAGGTTGTGAGCCACAGGTGTGTGCTGATGAAGAGTAGGGTCTATTTGTGGCATTCACCTGGAAGAGACTATAGTGTGTCATGTGTCAACCACTGTAACTTGTAGGAAGATATACAGGTACACCTCATCTTGCAACCTATGTGACTTACGTCCATCCACACATATGGCTGAAAACTTGTTTAAAAAATAAAAAGAAAATATATAAAATTTATGCAGTTTATGTTGTATTTGACAATCTATAACAGGGATACAAAGGATGTAAGAGCCAAAATGTGCATATTTACCTGTCAGTCGGCATCCCAGGGTCCATAAACTGGGTGCAGCCATCTTGATTCCTGTGCGCATGTGCGAATCTTCAGTAGGCACATGCGTGATTCGTGTATTGGAGTTCAGTTGGCACATGTACAAGAGTTAAGGGTGCAAATTCAATATGGTTAGAGCGTTTAATTAATTCTCGCGCTTGCGCCAACTGAACTCCAATATGCAAACCCATCAAGCATGCGCCAACTGAAGACCTGCACATGTACACAGGAATCAAGATGGCTGCACCCAGCCTGCAGACCACAGATGCTGACTAACAAGGTAAGTATACAATTCTGATATGTCCATTCTGAGATATGATCAATTCTTTGGTCTAAATTATGGTCATAAGTTGGGGAGTACCTGTATAACCTTGTTAATTGGTGTGCCATTGCAGCTTGTAAGGGAAGGGGTGGCACGAACCCTCAAAATAACATATGTTATAGTTTAGTTAACTTGTATCAGAACTTTAGTGGTTTGCATGTGGGTGTATGTGCTTCCTGTTGCTTATTTGTTTTGCATCTCAATAAAGTTCATGGTTAAGTATTAACATTGTATCCGGGAATGTCACTCTTTGAACCCTTTGAATGTGATCTACCATCATACATAATTCCACTATGACTGATTTACTATAATTTTTAAGCCCATTCTACTGCCTCCTCCCTGTAACCCTTGATTCCTTTTCTAATCAAGACCTTTGTCTTAAATATACACATTGATGATCTCCAAATCTGTCCACAGCAATAAAGTCCATAGATTCACTACCTTCTAGGCAAAGAAAGTCCTCCTCATTTCTGTCCTAAAGGGACATATTTATATTCTGAGGCTGTTCCTTCTGGTCCAAGGCTTCTCTCCCTGTCCACTCTAACTAGGTCTTTGGCAGGAAAATGTCAGGGATTAACATTAGTCAGTAAAATAGGAAACAAACTATGCCGTGCAAAGATTCCACCAAATGATGTTCATATCCCCGTATGCAGCTACTTTATACAAGTGTTTTTGAGTGGTCAAGAACAAAGACATTAGCCCAACTTCAAAGTGGAGGGTGTGGGGGAATGAGGCCTGGACCTTGTTTTCCTTTCTTCAGAATGTGGCTCCTGGTTTGTCAGTCACCATTCCAGAATAGGAGGATTGGTGCAGAAGGTAATGCTTGTCGAATCCTGAGTTCAAATAAAGTCAACACTCTGAGGTGGAGTTCAAATATGTTCAGTCTTTATTCTACCATTTCTGTCTCTTACTCCCATTCGTGATTCTGTACAACACAACTCCCTTGTGATTCTGTGCAACATGCCAGCCATTACAATTGATAACCAATCTATGTTATCCTGCAAGGCATTATAGTCAATAACCGAACTATTATTTATCACTACTACACTACATCCCTCCCTTATCAAATAAAAGGATCATCAAATAAATGAATAATACTAAAACTACTTTTAAAACAGTCAACTTTCAATACTGATTATTTTCAATACCAATATCAACTTCAATTTCCAAATCACATATTTTCCTGAATGATTTACAAAACACAGATTTCCAAACCATAAAATACAAAGTTCTCCACACCAATACATCACGAAGCCTTGAAATCTCCTAGGTTGTTGTCGCTGATGTTGTGGTCTCTCTCCTGGTGTTGTCTGGCCTGCTTCATGACTACTGACCGCAATATCCTGCTCAGTTTGTCTATCGCTTTGATGCTGGTTTCCAGTAGTTTCTCATTCCAGCTGCTGCATTCCAGGTCCATCAAACTGGTCATCTCCATTCTGCTCTTTCGCAGTTTTGTCTGGCGTCAACATCACTGAAGCTTTGCGACAATAATACTTTTTCACATATGATGTGTTTCTGTCATAAGTAACACCTTCAGGGGACTGGACTGTCACCTGATTTCTTTCTCTGGACACCACAATATATGGTTGGGGAATAAACGGTGTGTCCATTTTATTCTGACTTTCTTTCCTCACCAGTACCTCATCCTCTGGCATTACATCTGAATGTCCGCATACAGTTTGTTGCCCCTTTTCTTTCAGCATCGTGGTCTTCCACTTCCTGGTCATTCATTACATCAATATCTAGTGGTATTTTGGTTCTGATCTTTCTTCCAAATAAAAGTTCTGCTGGACTCTTTCCTGTGGTACTATGTGGTATCACTCTGTATACTGCAACATAGGTTAAAAGAGCTTCTTTCCAATCCTTGCCTTCTGCTTGAGCGATTCTCATTCGATTTTCCAGTGACTGATTCTGACATTCAACTTCTCCATTGGCCTGTGGCCACCTTGGTGTAACTTTGTGGTGGTGTACACCAATAGTTCTCATGAATTCTTGGAATATCTCTGATATGAATTCAGGTCCATTGACTGAATGCAAAGTCACTGGTGAGCCATGTCTGGCAAAGATCTCCCTCAGTGCTGCTATAATCTTTTCTGCTGTTGTTGATTTCATTATGACATACTCATAATATCTGCTGTAATAATCGACAATCAGCATAATCGACTCTTCAGTTGGGAATGGGCCCTAGAGGTCTACAGTGATATCCTCCCATGGTCCTGCTGGTGGCAGTGTGCTTCGTATCAGTTCAGGTGGGTTAGGTCTGCTTGCTGCTTGTCACCTGACACCCATGACATGATCTCACATATTTTTCCACATCTTTTTCCATTCCTGGCCACCAAACATTTGTATGGAGGTTTTGTTTTGTCCCAACAACTCCTAAATGTCCCTTGTGAGCCAGTGCTACCATCTTCCCTCTCAACTTCTGTGGAATGACAAATCTGTTTCCCCTGAGTACACATCTTCCATTTGTACACAGTTCATCTCTGATGGTCACATAGGTTTTGTTTTGACAGCTGTTCCAATCACCAATGTTGATCCGATCCCTAATGTCCATCAGTTCTGAGTCCATACATGATTCCTTCTCGATCTCCCTGGTTTGTACTGCTCGTGGTATAGCATTTACCGCAACGAATCTCACGAACGATTCAGCTTCCATCTCAAGCGTTGAGTGTTTTACCCCATCATCTTTCAGCAACCTTGATAATGAATCGGCAATATTGTTTTTCCCTGCTATGTAAAGCGATATTGTTGTAATCTCAGGATCCATCTTTAAATTCTAGCACACGGCTTCGATATCGAAGAATAAATTGCTTCCAGTGGTCTGTGATCAGTTAAGAGCTGGAACTCTATGCCATATAGATAAGCATGGAAATGTTTGCAGGCCCATATGAGACCTAGGACCTCCTTCTCTGTCTGTGAATAACGTCTTTCAACATCAGTAAGTGACTTGCTCGCATATCCAAACACCCTCCATTGTTCCCCTTGCTTCTGAACTAGGACTGCTCCTAGTCCCACTGGGCTAGCATCAGCTATAATTCGTGTCTGAGCCTTTGGATCAAAATATCCCAATGTATGTGCCCTCATCAGGCTTCTTTTCAATTTCTGAAATGCCTTCCTTTGGTCAAGTTTGAACACAAAGTATTTTTCATTGTTAGCCTCTTCAATGGTTCTGCAATAGTTGCTAGATTTAATATGAACCTGGCACAAAAATTCACTAGGCCCAGAAAGCTCCTCACTTCTGTTGCCTTCCTTGGTTCTCGAACCTCTGCAACTGCCTTGATTTTATCTTCAGTTGGATTGATACCTTCACTAGTCAACTTGTGACCCATGAACACCATTTCGGATACATCCAGCATACATTTGTCTGCATTCACTGTCAATCCAGCATATCTCAACTGGACTAATGCCTGTCTAAGTCTTTCATCATGTTTCTCATGTGTGGCACCATGGACAATGATATCATCTGAGATGTTAGCTGTGCCTGGAACTCCTTGGATGACTTTGTGGATTTCATGATGATAGATCTCTGGAGCAGTTTTTACACCAAATAGTAACAACTTGTATCTAAACAATCCACAAAGTGTGACAAATGAAGTGATTTTTCTTGACTCAGCCTCAAGTTCTAGCTGGTGGAAACCCCATTTCAAATCCAACTTCGAGAAGACTTTGCTTGTTGATAGTTCCTGTAGATCTTCATCCACTGTAGGAATGAGATGTCTTTCCCTCACTACTGCTTCGTTTGCTCTCCTCATATCAATACATAGTCTGGGACTACAGCGACTGGGCTGACCCAAGGTATTAGTTCCTCTACTGGTTCAATTATGTCTTGTTGAATAAGTTCATGTATTTTTGCTTCTACTTTTTCCCTTAGCCCAAACAGTGTCCTTCTCATGGGTTGTGCTACTGGCCTGACCTCTGGATCTATTTTCAATTTGATCTGCCTGTTCCTTAGTTTTCCAAATCCTTCAAAAGCTGACTGGAATTCCTCCTTCAGATCAATATAGGATTGCACTGAGTTCATGTTCAGACCTATACGTAATACACCCATTGCCTGCGCCGTCTCCCTACTCAGTAGAGGTTCCCCACATTCCTCTATGACAACAAACTCTGCCATCGTGGTAGGTGGTGTAAGATTACTCTGGGCATCTATCTTCACCTCTGCTGTAAAACATCCAATTGTTTGAAGTGACTTTGATGAGGTGTATGGAAACAACTTTTTCTCACATCTTCTGGTTGTATATTTTATCTTTTTCTTTTTCAGTTTCTCCCACAATACTCTGTCAATGATGTTGGTATCACTCCCACTATCCACCATGATGTCACCCTTCACACCTCCAATCACTATTGGCACCTTTGTATTTGCATGTAGCACAATAACAAGAATCTCAGTTCATCCTCGTCACTAATATCAAATCCTGAGTTCAAATAAAGTCAACACTCTGAGGTGGAGTTCAAATATGTTCAATCTTTATTCCACCATTACTGTTTCTTACTCTCACTCATGATTCTGCACAACATGACTCCCTTATGATTCTGTGCAACATGCCAGCCATTACAATTGATAACCAATCTATGTTATCCTGCAAGGCATTATAGTCGATAACCAAACTATTATTTATCACTACTACACTACAATGTTTTCTTTCTCTTGCCCCCTTGCTCACTACTAATGTGAATGGCTCCTGAGACAAGTGTTGGATTTTTCTACAATATTGTAAGGAAGAAGAAAGTCAAATATTAACTGCAGTCCCCCCACAACTCTACATCCTGCCTGACTGAGTTCCTGCCCAGCCTCTGTACCATTTTGAGGACATTTCCCTTCAACTGTATTGAGAAGTTTCTGAGGATCCTGAATCACTGCTGCTAGAGCTTTCTTGCTGATGTCAAAGCCAAAGTAGTCCTCATGGCACAGTGAGGGACTGGTGAGCAATTGACAGATCAGCGGGAACAGTTGGAAGGTTTCTAGTTCCAAGAGCAGCAGGAGACTCTCACAGTCATGCCACACTCCAGCAAGAAGGAAAACGCTGCAAGTTGGATTTATTCCATGAATGCAGCTGGTTTCTTCAGGTGCTCTTTGAGAGAGAAGAAAAACTAGACATCCTACCTCAAACATCTCACAATCAAAAGGGGGCTGTTAACCATATCTATTGAAATGTAATCATTCTTCCATGGGACATGTCAATGCATACATTAGACAGGCCACAGTTTATCAATGTTCATGCCAGAGACTTGAAGATAAGCTACAATATGCAATAAATAGTTGAGTTTAGCTCTCCTTCAAACTGTTATCAGCTGGTAGAAATGTTCAGCCTTTAGGCTTACACAAACTGCAAACCTTTCTCTTTTTTTAATCTTAACTAGTTGTCTTGGTGAAAGGCAAAGAGGGAGAGACAAATCTTTAAATTTGTATGCCATTGAGGTATGTTAAACCACAGAGGTGCTGCCAACCTATTGTCATTAATCCAGACTTAAGATCTCAGCAGTTTAGTGTGTTTTAAAGTTTTGAATCATCCTTTGCATCTCCTAAATGTTTGAATGAAAATCAAGCAAAAGATAAGAGATAAAATATTGAAACCTGTACTAAATCTAAACACAATAGAAAATACTTTACAATTAATTGAGCTCACCAGGCAGTAATTTAATTTACACCAATGATATCCAAGATTCCAGTATTGTCATGTACATAATGAACAAAATGTGTTTGTTTGTTTGCCTGTAGTGAACTAGCAGTGCCACTAGTCCAGTGCCCTGACAAGAAAGTAAAACAGAGTCCCTTTAGAGACACCAAGTGTCCACAGATCCCACTACCTCCTCCAATGCCACTGCACAATTTTGATCAATTTCTATATTAAATTTATTGAATGGAAACAAAACAATGTTGAATTAGCAAATAGAATTCACTATGTATTAATCATTAGAAAATGCTACTTTAGGAACTTTACAAATGCACTCTTAATATTGGAAACATAAAATCACATTTCAACAACTATGATATGTCATTAAAAAATTCTTCAACATGCCAAGAAGCAGAGGACAGTTTTCAATGAACTTTTTAAACATTCTAGAATGCAGTCAAGATAAGAACAACTATCAATGCTTAAAATGGTAATGAATACCACAAATAAATTCTTCACTTTTTAAAACTCCCTTAGATTTTGAAATAATTGAGTTTTTTCAATAGTTTGCTAAGTAATAATTGCAAATAATTAAAATCCCACAGATATCACGTCCCTAAACATGTTCAAGAATATTTCACAGAAATAATAGTGCATGTGGCCTCTATTGGTCGTGGTCGAACATGGGTACTGCTCTAGTAGTTGCTGGAGTGGCCTCTTCAGGGCACAAGCCAGGGCATGGAGATTTGTCTGCTGCCCATGCAGTGGGACCCATTCCCTCCTCCATGTTAATGACAGGTCCAATGGAACAACAAAAGTAAATACAGTTTGGTGCCAGCAGCATCACAGGAGTTTCTGTGCCGGTGCTGGGTACAGCAGTCATCCACCTTCGGGACTCTGACTCCAGACTCGGGGTTTACTCCCAAAGTCTTTCCCATGAGCTGGTAAAGCCACAAGGCAGCAGAGGATTGAAATCAGAGTTTTCCCTCTCCTAGATGAGTTACCATCCATGTTTAATGAGCCCTACCTGCCTGGAACAACTGGTTTCAAGGCACCAGTGGCCCACCTTTGCCCCTTCTCCTGTTGGTGAGAACAGCTCTGCCGAGCATAAGAACTATGCCGCATGTGAAGGCCAGGAGTTGGACTTGGTTGTCAGAGGCTGTTTGAAATGCATGCCATGAAGAGCATTTGTGCAGCAGTGAGAGCTCATCCCCACTACTACCCTTCAGCTGTAACAACCTTTAGAGCATAGAAAGAATATCCACAAAGTCATCCAAGGTAATTATATTCAGACCAATTTGAGTGACAAAAAAAGTCCTTTGAGGAAGGGTGTAGATCACTCAGTGGAGCAGTGTTCATTAACTGACTGCAGTTTTAGGATCACTGTGTTAAATTATACATGAATGAAGAATGAAGTTGCTGTTGGAATGATAGCAATGCCGTGTATGGTGCCATTAACATCCTGATGGCCACCAAAAACATAAGGGACATGCATTTCCTAACCTTGGCAAGAGTGAATGTTTACTGTTGTGACTGAGTTTGTGTTGTCCAAGGATTTCCTTCTACAACTAGTAGGAGTTCATTGAAGTAATAATACATCTGATTTGTGTACCTGAGCATCTTGACACCTGCTCTTCCAGAAAGCTTGGAGATTAAAGTGAGAATTAATTAAAATCCACAGGAGAGAAATTGCCATTCAAAGTGTCTCAGCATGCAAAGTGACTTGTTAGTTCCAGATGAACTTGTCTTGTGATGTACCCCTCCATAGCTCTGGCAGAAAGGCTGTAAGCAGCCCTTGAATGGGACTGAAGACATTCACAACCCCAAACCAGACAGCACAGGGATGTGGTGGGAGTGTTGGCTTTTTGGGCTGGATGTCCTCCTGACCCTGTCACTACAGATTCCCATCGGCATTCCTGAAGCTGGAAAGCCTTAGGATGATAGATGCATTTTGTCAGTTTCACTGAAAATTATGGTTACAAATAGGCTACTGCCCAAACATTCAAAGAGTTGGCACTTGAAAAAACGATTCTGGAGACTGGGTTTGGAATTATGCATTGAGCATTTTCTATATGAACTATTTCTTTAGTTATAAATATTCAGTTTTAATGTTTTAAAGCCAAATGAAAGATACTTTTTATTTTCATTCATAAGCCCTAAATTTGAAGAGGACGTCGCTTCTGTGATGGAAGTTGAAATGGAGGAAGTCAACAGATGGATGGGGAGCATGAAAGAAACAAGTAAGTGAACAAACAGCACATCAGCACTGTTAGACTGCCCCAGCTTAAGAAGCTGTCCACCAGGAAGACTTCAAGAGTACTGGCTTCACAGGTACAGCTGCTTCCAACTGTCACAAAGAAGCAATCATTCTCAACTCTCTCAACATCCTTGCCTTTCCCCACCCCCCTCCCACTTCCACACCCTCCCACCACCCCTATCCACTCCCTTGCCATAATTATGCCTTAGAAAATTTCCTTAAATTATATATTTACAGAAATGTCAGTGTGAAAACTTTCTTCTAATTGTCAAGGAAGTACTGCTCTCATCCAGGTTTGAGCTATTTGTGGTGTTAAAAAGTGTTGATAAGTGTGACTAATAAATGTGTTTCTAAATTATTTTAGCTCATAGGAGTTTACTAGATGTCAGTGAAGAGAAGAATTAAAAAGCAGGTATTTGTTATTTTTAATTCTGAAAGATAATAGTTTGTATTTGTCAAGATAAATATTAATTTTACAAATTTGCATTTAAACAAACACTATATAGATTTTTATCAAAAGCCATACTTGTGGAATATTTAATCATTGTCTTGATTATCTACATATGTCTCACATACAGTAGCATTTCATATGATGCAACAGGATAGAGTAAACGAAAGGGCCCAAGGCATCAGCCAACCAATGAAGACAGGGATCTAGATATCAGAATGCCATTCATGAAGCTTGACAATGAAAATAAAGAACCATTGGGATTTCATTTGATAATAATTATAGCAGTCATGCTGTGACATGTTGATGCTTTAAGACAGCATATATCA
Organism: Narcine bancroftii; assembly: GCF_036971445.1. NCBI lineage: Eukaryota > Metazoa > Chordata > Chondrichthyes > Torpediniformes > Narcinidae > Narcine > Narcine bancroftii. Next base: position 209,315,290 of record NC_091471.1, on the reverse strand, counting down.
TTGATATTTGAAGATTTCCAAAATAATGAAAGACTACTGCACAATATTTTTACAAATGCTCCTTTTGTACACACATGTGGTATGCACATGTCTCAGTGACAAGCATGTTTTATTCATATAATGTTTCTTTCAAAACTGCAAAGTTTAATGAAGTAAAAGTATACTTGTCAAATTATGAAACATTCTGGTCAGAGTCACTGTGAATTCCCTGAACTGAATTTAGCATTGAGAATTTCCTGTATGGTCAAAGGTCCCTGGGGTCAGTGAGATATTGTAACCATTCTTCAGTTAAAAAAACAGCAATGTGCACTAGGAAGGGCATTTTTCCTCACTGGAACAATGGATAATATGAAGTTTGACCAATGATTTCTCTTCTCTTCTATACATTCAACCACTATGTATAGATTCACACAAGAAGAAGTAAAAAGAAATGAGAGTAGAGAAGAGGAACTGGAGAATTATATTACAATCACAGCATTACTCAGTTAATTTTGAGGAGCTCATCTTTCTGGGTATATTTAGGCATTTAACTCTAATCCCACAGATCTAATGAGTTTATTTTTGATGCAGAAGAATTTGATAGGAAGTCAGCTGTATACAAAACTCTTGATATTTCCTCTCTAATTAGTCCCTCAATCTAACTAGGGACTGATCCTCTTCTACTGTGACTTGGACAAGTCAAGGCAGGTCTTTTGGAATTAAAAACATTTAAAAATGGGTTCCTTTCTTTTTAAATCAAAAACATTTTGAGTCAAGATCTACAGATAATCCATAGCCATGATAATCAGCCAAAAATATTTTAAAAATATTCAAATAGGATCCTACGAGCAGGTCCAGACACCAAAAAGATTGCTATCTAGAAATGGAAAGCTAGTCTTTTTTAGTGGAAATTAAGAATGGTAATAGGAACACAGTGATCTGCGAGAATGAGTAGGTGATCATATGATTACTCTGGAGAAATATAGGGTTAGACATTGAATCTCACACTTTTTCTTCAGTGCACACAACTGCCATTGCATCCCTCACATGAACAATATTGAAACTAGCTAAAAAAACATTCAAAGCAGAATTTGGGTGGTTTACAAACAGAAGTGCCAAAATGTGATTGACAATGTTCAGCTGTGTGCAGCTGCTAACTCTTCGACACAGATAAATGAATCCTGTACTTTTCCAGAGGACCCATGTCAACAACTGTCATGGAGACGGCGAGAGAATTCTGCAATTCATTCAGCATGATGCTGAACTCCTGGCACAGGAGGTTCCCATTCTCACTTGGAAAAGCATCACAGAACCTGTATTTTCCCAGAGGACCCAAAACAGATCTATGATCATTTCATATTTCATGTCTTTACAGCAGAGCAAGGTTGTGTTGGCCCATCAAATCTCTGCCTCTCTCAGAGGAGTACATTTACCCACTAATTCTTCCTGCAACCTATTCTCCCCATAGTCCCATGGATTTTGCCCAGATTCTACAACTCACTGGGGCAACACAGTTAGCATAACGCTACTGCAGCGCCGGTGACTCAGGTCCGAATCTTGTGCTGTCTGTAAGGAGCTTGTATGTTTTCCTGTGTCTGCATGGGTTTCCTTCAAAATGTACCAGGGTCATAGGTTAATTGTGGTATTTTGGCAGCACGGCTCATGGGCTGGAAGGGTGTGTTACTGTGCTGTATTTCTAAATTAAAATTAAAATGAACCTACAACTTACAGTGGCTGGTTAGGGTACCAATAACTAACCTGTATGTCTTTGAGATGTGCAGGAAACCAAAGGGCATGGAAAGCCATATGATCATGGAAATGATGAGCAAACTCAAGACACCAGCATTTTGGTTCTCCCAGATTGTTGTGGATGCCAAAATGAATGATCATTGCTGTTGAAGCCACTTCACGTGCCTCTTTCCTGGAGACCAATGGGCTTATTGGTTGAGTGACAGTTTTTCTTCTGTTTTTCCTGATCCAGCTGAGGTTTGGTCCCTGTAAATGAAAGCAGATTGATGGTCAAAGGGAAGAGTGGTAAGCTGCTGGGAAATAGGTCACTATCCTCATAGACAGACAGGTCCTCTCAGTGGATGCAGGAATGCTGTTCCACATGAAGAGAGGTTTGTTACATGTGAGCAGATTGCTCTCCCGTATGAGCAGAAAATGCCAGAGGTGAGCAGATCAGGAGCAGTGGCGAGCGCTGTGGGAAATGATCTCCTGTATGGGAATAGCAATGTGTTCATCCACTGCACCACCATTCATATGTACTTTTCAATGAATGGGCCCCCGTTCAGTTTGAATGGAGAGCAGACTCCATGAAACTGAATATGACAGAGCCCAATTAGCTGTGATTTGAGGTCTGTCAGCCTGGTTGACTTTGTGTCTAAGGGTTGAAACAATGGTGGAGTGATTTGTGCACCACCAGAAAATTGCTGCCTTAACTCTCTGGTTTCCTGACCCAGTCAAATGTGCACATTCAGCCCACTCATGTCCCTCGTCATGAGGTACTAGGTCACACTTCCACCAGTCAGGCAGCATTGGCAAGTGTTTTAGCACAGTCTTTGGACAAGGAAGGTGTCAAAAAGGTCTGCAAGGAGTTCTGAAGCTGGTCTCCTGATGACAGAGAGTATCCCTCCCAATAATGATGAAAGCCACAGAGTCACATGAGGTGCTTCTGATTGTACTAAGACTGTTAGTAGGTTGAATCCTCCATGTTATATTGGTAAAAACAGAAATGGAAAATATGTGCAAACCAACTGGCTGGAGCTTGTATGGACATTTTCAACTTCTCACTACATTGTTCAGCAGAGGTCCCACCTGCTTCATAAGGACATCCTTCATTCCAATGCCAAAGAAGAGTGAAGTGACCTGATTGTCAGTCAGTGGCTTTGACATCAACTGTGATAAGGTTGGTTATGGAACAAATCAACTCCTGTTTCAGGATGGACCTGGAACCACTTCAGTTCACTAATCATCACAACAGATCAACAGCAGACACTATCTTGCTGGCCTTCCACTCTCTGTTAGATCAGTTAGAGCACAGAAAAACCTATGTCATTGACTACAGCTCTGGACTTAACACCATTATATCAGTAAGACTCATGATCAAGCGAAAGGATCTGGAACTCTGTCCATCGCTCTGCAACTGAATCTTTAATCTCTTCATCAGTAGACTCCAAAGAATGTGATTCAGCCTTATCACCACTTCCTTATTGACCATTAACACAGGGATACCCCGCTGTGTGCTTAATCCCCTCCTCTTTACTTCTACACCCATGACTGCATTGTCAATTTGTTCCAATTCAATCTCAAATTCACTAACAACACCACCATCGTCTGAATAACTAGAGATAATGAGTCAGAATACAGAATGGAGATCAAGAAGCTGGTTGGGTGGTGCCAGAACAATAACTTTGCTCTCAAAGTCACCAAGACCAAAGAGCTGTTAGATGATTTTAGGAAGGAAAAGTTGAGGGGAAACACATTTGTTTGTATTGATGGGATGGAGGTGGAGAGTCAGAAATGTCAAGTTCCTGCGAGCCCCTATTTCAGACGACATTTCCTGGATTCAGCACAGTGAGACAACCATAAAGAAGACACACCAATGCAGTTACTCTCCTAGAAATCTGAGGAGATTTGGCATATCATTGAATATCATATCAAACTTCTGCAGGTGCACTGTGGAAAATACACTGGCTGGTTGTATCACAGCCTGGTTTGGTAATTCAAGTACTCAGGAATGAAGAAAGCTGAAGAAGAAAGCAGACATAGCCAGGTCCAACACAGGCTCCAATCTCCCATCCATTGAATGCATTTACGTGAGGTGTTTCCTCAAGAAGGCGGCCAGCATCATAAAGGACCCCCACAGCCCTGATGACAACTTCTTCTCACCGCTATTTTCTGGCAGAAGGTACAGAAGCCTGAAAATTGGCACTTCTAAGTTCAAGAACAGTTTCTTTCCAACAGCTACCAAACTCTTGAACATCCCCTTGGTACACTAATCATGGATTGCCTGCATTATTGCAAGTCACTTTTTTTGCATGAGGATTACTGTAAACATTTATCATCTATCTTATATGTTATATATTATCTCTTTTAATTTAATTCAATTAGTTTACTATCATAGTTTTTCTTTACAAGTGAATGTTCAGTTGCTGCAAGTAAGAATTTCAGCTCATATGTATATTGTACAATGTATACATATTGTATACATAAACTCATTGCCATTGTCATCAAATGTCATCATTGATAGTGGGACCATAAGACATAGGAGCAGAAAATAGACTATTAAAGCCCATCAAGTCTGCTCCACCATTTAATCATGAGCTGATCTGTTTTCCCACTCAGCCCCACTGCCCGGCCTTCTCCCCATAATCTTTGATGTTCTGTCTTAAGTACATCTAATGACTTGACCTCCACAACTGCCTGTGGCAACAAATTCCATCTTTTCACTACCTTCTGGCTAAAGAAATTCCTCCTCATCTTTGTTCTAAGCAGATACCCTTCAATCTTGAATTTGTGCCCTCTTGTCGAGACTTTTCCACCATGGGAAACAACCTTTCTACATCTACTTTGTCCACACCTTTCAATGAGGACCCTCCCCCCCAACCATTCTCTTAAATTCCAATGAGTACAGGCCAAGAGTCTTCAACCTTTTAATTCCCAGAATCACCTTGTGAACCTCCTCTGAACCCTCTCTAATGTCAGAATATCATTTTTTTTTTAATGAGAAGCCCAAAACTGCTCACAATACTCTAAGGCAGTGGTTCTCAACCTTTTCCTTTCCACTCACATACTACTTTAAGTAATCCCTATGCTATTGGAGCTCTGTGATTAATAAGGGATTGCTTAAGGTGGTATGTGAGTGGGAAGGGAAGGTTGAGAATCACTGCTCGAGACCCAATTGTTTCTGAAATATTTCACTTGAGAAAAACTGTCATTGGTCCTTTTCCTTTGGAGTTATGTAACTACGTGGTAACTTTAAAAGCAAAACACGTTTCTTCCGTGAAATGTCATCTCCCTTGACATTGATCAAAATATGCAGAAAGCAATTTTATCTTTTTCTTATTACTTATTACATAGGAGCAGAAAATAGACTATTAAAGCCCATCAAGTCTGCTCCACCATTTAATCATGAGCTGATCTGTTTTCCCACTCAGCCCCACTGCCCGGCCTTCTCCCCATAATCTTTGATGTTCTGTCTTAAGTACATCTAATGACTTGACCTCCACAACTAATAAGTCAATTAGGTATGATTACAACAGTGGTTTTCAAAATTCACATACTGTGGCGGTGTGAGCAGTAGAAGAAACACAGCCAACACACTGAAGGTCGTTAACGACAGTTTTTATTCAAATTCAGCCCAGCCCTTTAAGGGCAGCATGAGCTCAGTCACCTGGTGCATTGTGACATCATAATCACTGCCCAGGGTGCGCGCTGGAAGGGATGCTGGAGTCAGAGAGAAACCTCTGATGATGCCATTTCCCCATGGCTGTCCCACCATGTGGCGATACAAGTGGGGCTGGTTCACCATGAGGATGTGCACCGCCACACAACCCGCCCCCCCCCCCCCCAGAACCGGCTATGCATCCTGTCACTTTGGCGGATGTCCCTGGTGCTTGGGTATGGCCATCTGCACTGGCTGTGATAAGTCCAGATGGGTGGAGTGGAACGTTCAGGCGTTGACCAGCCTTTTGCCCTTCATGTCAACCAGTAGGCCGTGAGTTCTGAGGAAGTCGGCCCCTAACAGTGCGGTGCCCACAGAGGCTAGGACGAACTCCAGTGGAACTTCTCCTTCCCGATCTGGATCTGTGCTTTGCGGGTGCCATAGGTCCTGATGGTGGAGCCGTTGGCCGCCCACAGGGTTGGACCTCGAGATCGGGTGTGAGTCTCTTATGCTGTGGGGGGGAAGGATGCTGGGCTCAGCCCCTTTGTCCACCAGGAATCGGCGGCCAGTGGATCTGTCTGTCACATAAGGAGGCTGTTTGTTTGGCCAGCTGTTGCAGCCATCAATGGCGGCTGGCCTGGTTGTTTCCCTGAAACCCGCAGGGCACTTACTGGTTTGCACTCCCCAGCACTGGTGGTAGAAACATCAGGTCGACTGGCCCTCTTCTGGCTTAGTCTCGGGAGTGGCTTGTGGTCGGCTGGCTCCTGGTCATGCCACCTGGTTGAGGGCTGCTGCTCTCCTCGAGTTCAAGAAGTCTTCATCTGTGAAGAGCAGCTGGATGTCCTCTGGCATCTGTTCCAGGAATATCTGGCAGAAGAGAAAACAAGGCTTGTGGTCTTCTGCCAGGGCCAGCATTTCATCCTTCAGCGCCGACGGACTACGGTTCCCCAAGCCCATCTAGGTGAAGGAGACTGGAAGCCCGTTGCTGGGGAGTTAGCCCAAAAGTTCCATGCAGCAGGTCTTTGAGAGCGGTGTACTTGCCTGTAGCTAGGGGGTGGTGGATGATGTCGTCCACCCTCGCTGCCGTATCTTGGACCAGAGCACTCACGATGTGATAGAACATCGTGGTGTCTGAGGAGATGTTGCGCAGTTGAAATTGTGCTTCCGCCTGCCCGAACCACGTTCTCGGTCGGTGGGTCCAAAAGGGGGGAAGCTTGATGGAGACAGCATTTACCTCTGCTGAATCCATGGTGTTTTGATTCCAGAAAAACATCTGGGCTTGTCGGGGTCACCACTGTGGCAGTGTGAGCAGTGGAAGAAACACAGCCACCACGCTGAGGGTTGTTAACGACTGCTTTTATTCAAATTCAGCCCGGCCCTTTAAGGTCAGGATGAGCTCAGTAACCTGGTGCATTGTGACATCATAATTACTGCCCAGGGTGTGCGCTGGAAGGGATGCTGGACGCCATTTCCCCATGGCTACAGCGCCACGTGGCGATACAAGTGGGGCCAGTTTGCCATGAGGATGTGCGCCGCCACAATACCACCTTAAGCAACCCCTTACTAATCACAGAGCATCTGTGGCATTGGGATTACTTAAAGTAGTATGTGAGTGGAAAGAAAAAGGTTGAGGACCACTGGTCTAAGGTCTCACCAGCACCTTATAAAGCCTCAACATCATATAACCATATAACATTTTACAGTACAGAAACAGGCCATATCGGCCCTTCTAGTCCGTGCCAATTTACTTGAAACTCCACTAGTTCCACCTAACCACTCCCATGCCCATAACCATCCAACCTCCTCTTAAATGACAAAATTGACCCTGCCGCAACTACCTCTTCCAGAAGAGCCACCACTCTCTGAGTGAAGAAGCATCCTCTTACATTACTGCTAAAGTTTTTCCCCCTAACCCTTAACTTATGACCCCTTGTTCCAATCTCCGCTACCCATGTGCCTGCTCTTTTATTCTCTACCCTTTGAAATGAATGCCATCAGGTGTACTTCTACCTTTTGAAACATATCAGGCACACTGACATCAACCATCCATAGGAGTATCTGATTTTAGCAGTAAGATCATAAGCACGATAAACTCGACATTATATTTTTAAATTAAAAAAAACTACAGTTGATGGAAATCTAAAGTGAAAACAAAAATTTGCTGGAAACACTCAGCAGGTGAGGTAGCATCTGTGGTAAGGGAAACAGAGTTTACATTTCAGCTCAAAGCTGAAGACAGGTGTGAAATGACCAGCCATGAATGTTGCAGAAAACACTGAGTAAACAAAGACAACCAATGAAGATAAATGCTGAAGTGAAGGAAGCAAACACACACAGAGGACCAGTTGCTGTTCACTTCTACAATCTGTTGTTTTCCTTTCTGTCTTGTCTTAGTTACTTCCTTTGTTTCCTTCAATGGAAATTTGTCTTTTAGTATTTTTCTCTTCAAAACCACATGCCATGTTTAGGCTTGGACGCCCACCCAAGTCATTGAACTTGAAGCTCTGAAACTTAATTTGCCACGTAAGAGGCCAGCCAAGTGGAAGCTGAGTCATTGTGGATATTTAAGGCAGAAGTAAATACACTCTTGATCAGGAAGGGAATCAAGGTTGAAAGGGAGAAGGCAGAAGAATGGGATTGAAAAGGATAGTAAATCAGCCATGATGGAATGGCAGAACTTGATGGGCCAAATTACCTAATTTTGCTCCTATGTCTTATGATCTAAATGGCCTCACTTCCTCTTTCTTCATTAAACAAACCCCACCCCCTTCTGTGGAGATTTTTCTAACGTCTGCATGATGCTGCAAAGGGGATCTCTGAGATGAGAGAGTGCAATAGGTAAATGATGTGAGGTCATAACAGTGGAACAGTGCTTTGAAGCTTCAGTGCAATGCTTCCATTTCCCTTTCCTTTGGCATTTTCTTTTCATTTATTGGATTTATTTTCAGACAATAATTTTTAATTTTAATTTTAAAAATTCAGCCCATGAGCCTATGCTGCCCAATTTACACCCAATTAACTCACACCCCCAGTACGCTTTGAATAGTGGGAGGAAACTGGAGCCCCCAGGGAAAACCCAAGCAGACATAGGGAGAACATACAAACTCCTTACAGACAGCGTGGGATTTTAACCCAAGTCCCGATCACTAGCACTGTAAAGGGCGTTGCAGAAATCGTTATGCTAACCAAGCTGCCCTAATAACTTGAATATATCTTTTGTAAATTAATCTTGGTGATTGGAAAGAGAGCAACAAAAATCTGGAGAGATTGTGATACAGGAGATTGAAGATGCTGGAATCTGGAGCAAAGAAAATTCCTCCAGAGGATTCAGTGATTCATTGGGTTGAGCATTATCGGGGAGGGGAGGGGGTGTTGGGGAGGGGAAGGAATTGTGGTCATTTTGGGTTGATGTTTGGGAAGGATACTGAATCTTAACAAATGTCATCAATTCCTTTGCCCCTGCAGATGCTGCTCAATCCATCGAGTTCCTCCACTAGTTTTTTTTCTCCTGGAGAAATTGTTCTGGGTACCGCTTAGTTAACTTAGAGATTCTTCAGAACAAATTGATGCTTCACTAACAAAGGATTACTAAATGATTTGTTAGACAAGGCACAAAAAAAACTCAAGATTAGCACTGCACAGACAGCAGGAGCTGTGTACAAAATTTCACAATTAATGTTCTACTTTATCTTTCAAAAATGGGAAGCATTTTTGTATACCTGATATAATTGTCAGTAACCCATGTCATGTTTTTCCTGAAGAGGTTCTAACAGCTCTTTTTATAGCTTTCTTTCCGCCATAATTACTTAAAGGGCTGATGGTCCTGACAGCACACTTTGGTAGACTCCATAGAAAAATAAACTACACTCATCAAGACTGTTAGCTGAATGACTGAGCTGTTTTCTGTCCATGTTTGCATGGGGCTGTTACACTGCATTACTATAGTCTTGGGTGTTATATACTTTATGCTCAATTCGCTTCTGAGATTTGGGCATTAACTGATTGCGAGCAGGTGAGGATGAAGGAAGTCAGTTGATGAAAGATTTTCTGAGTGGCTGTTCATCTGAAAGCTGTTATGTTTCTCAGAAGAAATGCTGGCAGCCATGTAAACCTGTTTGGTTTGAAGGAGTATTGTAGGTTGTGTCTGATAGACCAAATTCAAGTTCTAATCCTCTTACTTACAGTGGATTGGAATCTGAAAATTAAATCAAACCCTGCCATTTATTCTCAGCACTCAATTACAAATAAAGATGTTTATAATGTCTGATTATACCAGCATGATCAACTATGTAAGCTTGGCCTCCATGTGTACAGGTGACCAACCTTGTCCATGATTTCTGTGCCAGCCATGAGATTGACCTTTTCCATGATTATATGTTCTGCCCACTTCAGGAATTTCAAGTTCTGACAACTTAACTTCAACATGCGCAACTTTCAATATTAATTTGCAGTTGATGTTCATCCTCATTTGTCTGAAAAATTACAGTCCTTATTCATTATTTTTCTTACCCTTATTCACAGAACAGCCACTCGCCTGAAACCTTACTATTTAAAGAGCAAACACTTAAATTACATTGTGTTCTCATTGAGACTTGTGACTCTGGTGTAACCTCACTTGTGCCTGTCTGCTTTGTTCATGGCCAATTTCAGCCTTTTAGCCTTAGCTTCACTGCTGAGACATCTCCCTGTTTGCTCTTCACTCCGTAATCAGAGAAGACAATCCTTTAGTTTAGGGGAGCAGACGGATGATGCACGGGGATTAGCCTGCATATCGTGCTTCCCCACAGTGCAGACAGTCACAGATGGTTCTCATCTCCTCAGCAAGGTCTTTCTGCAATCTTCTGCCAGAGATACCCTGGCTATGGTCTTTGAGACTTTCTGGGCTTCCTTGCACAATGAGCATGCCTTCTGCAGGCATGGCTCTTCATCAACCTGTCCAGACCTCCAAAGGACTTCCCAGTCCTTGGAGTGTCCAATCATGAACAACTGAATTTCCTGTGTCTGTAAGAGTGTTGATTATATTACAGTCTGTCTCTTCATGAGTTGTCTGCTAAGATTGCATCTGTGTGCTTAAGAGCTGGTAGCTGTAAGACCTTGCAGTAAATCAATCAAAGATGCCTGCTGAAAATTATATAGAGAAGAGGGAAAATCTCAAGTTGTATGGAACTCCCTGTTGCACATTAATTTAAAGTTCTAAGCCTGTGATCACAATCACCATGATTAAAAAAAACTTTATGAGCATAGGCATTGACACTTGGAGGAAGAAGGAATTAACAGCTTCCTCATTCGGTTTGCCAAGGCTGCCCTATCCCATGGGGTCCAGAATTTCTGCTGGTCCTTTGAAGTGTTGAGCACAATGTTACCAGGAGGATGAGAGTAGGCTATTGCTAACAGAAGTACTCAGTTGACATGTTCAGCACATTGGGTCCAAAAGGATGGCTTTAATTACTTGCCTTCCTTGTTATATCTGGGTTCCTGCAAGGGTATCCTGCTCTGTCATCCCTGACCCATTGTGATAGTACAGATTCTATCACCAATGTGTATATGTACAGATGGTAGTGCAGGATGACTGTGATTGGCTGAGAGTGTAGCCACACCTACTGGCAGGTCTTAAAGGATTGCTCCTAGCCAGTCCAGGTAATTCTGGACTGGTCAATCTACTTGGGATATGCTCCAGTCTTTTAGTTAATAAAAGCCTTGGTTTGGATCAACAAGTCTTTAGTTCTTTTGACGCGCACTACACCCATTAACTGGAGCACATCCTCCTCCAACCTCAACTGCATTTAGCATTGATTGAGTCCCACCCATCTGTTCAGACAGCTATTTCTGGCCACAAACATCACACAACTGAAGAATTGTGGTCTTGTGTAACCACATGAGTGAATTCATTGAATTTTTTTTTAACCATTCTCATGTCCTTCCTGGGAGGGAAACTTCCTGACTTTTGTCAGGGTCTATTCCCTCTAGTATATTTGCAAAGTTCAAAATTATTTGTAGTAATAGTATGTTTGATGGTCAAGTGCCTTTAAAGTGCAAGAGGCCTAATGAAAATTAGCACAAGGTCAGAGGTGCAAGCACTTACTGACCAGCCTTCAGGTAAACATTTGGTCAGATCATGCTGGTCTGAATCTGCACCTGGAATCATAGCCTGAGGTTTGCAGAGATCTGGTGGGATTCAGATAACATCTCTCAGTGACCTATGGTGTGCTCTCTGCAATAAATGAGTCTCAGATGGTGCAATCAGCAGACCTCTCCTCAGGGCATGCCAATAGCTTGTAATAGACAATAAAAGTTGTCGTTGATTTTCATAGATTTCAAAGATATTCAGTGAAATTTAAGCATTGCTGAACTTATAGAGACCAATTATTAAAATATTTAACTTATTTTTCATGATAACAACATTCAAGTACATATAATAACGATAAATTAATTAAAACATTACATTGTAGCCAAAGTAACTGGCTCAAATTCCAAGGTTCACTACTCTTTGACTGATATGATTTCTGCATCAGTAGCACCTGTGAGAGCATCCAACTATTTCCCCTCCTGCTGGCAATGCAGCAGCATCTGCCGTGTTCTCCCCACTCCTAATCTCCCTCTCTCACTCTAACCCCCACCACTATTCTTAGTCCTGACTTCTACCCGCATCTACCATTTCCTCTGGCAGCTTGCCCTACATTCCCACCACTCTCTAGATGAAAATGTTGGCTCTCCTTTCTCACCTTAAGACATCACTACCCTGGGAAAATAACTGTGGCCATTCACCTTATCTGTGCCATTCATGATTTTATGTACCCCTAAAAAGCCACCCATCAGCCTTTGACACTTGGGGAAAATTGCTCCAGCCTATTCTTATATATCATTTTCCTCCAACCCTGATAACATCTTTGTGAATCTTTTCTGCACCCTTTCAAGCCTCTTGACATCATTCTTATAGCCAGGTGACTAGATCTGCGATATCCATCTAATATATTGTGGTGATACACCACTAGCCTACTGCAGGGGGCAACCCGTGCAGAAGAGCACTGGAGGACAAAGCAACACCTGGCCGGCTGTCAATCAGCTGACCTGAATGGACCAAGCCCCACCCGGTTGGCTGTCAATCACCCTCTGGGATATAAGCCAGATCCAGCCCTTCGAAGACAGTCTCACAGCTTGCAACAGCATTCTCACAGCCAGCTCTGTGGAAGTTTATGTTGAATAAAGCCTGTAGAACAGACTTTATGTTTTGTGTGTTTCCTTCTGTTTGATAGCACACCACATATATATTTGTGCATGTATGTTTGTTTGTTTGTCTGTTTGTCTGTTCTCAATGTAAATCAATATGGAGCACTCTATAAATGTCCAAGGAGCTTCAGTAGGGGTTACATTTGACACTTTAGATTTAATTGAATTTAACCTTAAAGGTGATGTGAAGTTCAAAGGTTTTTTTTCCAACTTGCACTGACTTGCATTACTGTTTATTATAATTGTGATAACATTTGATGCTGAATTTCATGACCACATTGAATTTAACCTTCAAGGTCATATGAAGTTCAAAAAAATTTGAACTTTCTCCAGGGACACCTCAATTAGTTACAGTGATGTATGTCAATGTACATTCAGAAACAAACCCAGTTAAATATAGGCCCAAAAAATGAGAAGCAACATTGGCAGAAGCTCTTCACAAGCCCATAGAGTTAGACAAAGGAGAAAGTCAGAGACAGCAGAGGAACATCAGGCTCTCCTCACTGTTGATGCTTCCAGACATGCAAGGAGCAGGCAGCAGGAAACAGAACAGCAACACCAGACTTTCCTCAGTGCTCAGGGCTCCAGATAAACAAGGAGCAGGCAGCAGGAAACAGAAAAATATATTTATGCAGAATTACCATGAAGATTTTTGGGTGTTTTGTTTCAACCATGTAGTCAATAACTGAGTGTTTTATTTCCCAGGCAATGACGGGAATCCTGCTAGTTTTAAATATACATGAATTAGATCTGAATGTAATTTTTATGTGTAGCAATTTAGAAAAATAAAGTAGTAAACAGTTCAATGATAGAATTTCTATTGTAAATTATACTACAGCAGTGGCTTGTATTTCATTTCATAACCTGAAAATAGCTAACTCATCCCCTATGCTACTGGCTGAAATGTGGTGAAAGGAGGAAGTCAGGGAGTTGTTTTTAATAAATCACAAAATTGTTTTAAATCTGTAATGATATGGTTGTATGTACTACAGGCACAGGCTGGCCTGCCCTCCTAATGACATCCTCTCCAAGACTCCTTCCTGGACTCCTCCCCTGTGACCCAGGCCATAAAGGTTGAGTCTCCTTTTCCTTCCCTCATTTCCCTAGCTTGGACCCGGGCCAGCAGTCCTGGCCGGTATTAAGGTCAGTTTATATCCGACAATGTCTCCTCGAGGATGATCAACTCCTGCTAAAAAGAGCGATCCAAGTGATCAGAACTTTAGATTCGGCCCAGCACCATGTGGAGTCGATCGCAGGCAGAAGCACTACATATACATTGAAAATACTTTTTTCCTTTAACCAATTTACTGTGTTTTTTGTGTGATGTATTAAGCAGCAAATCAAAACACTGACATGAGGGCCACCATTCTGGGACTCAGTGTCGGGGGTTATAGACCCGACCGCAGCTGCGGTGACGTCAGCATCATTGAGATCCAACTTCTGCAGGCAGTCTCAGCACTCGAGATGCTTTTGCCCCGTGAAAGGAGCCACATGCTCGGGCTGCGGGAAGAAGAGCCATTATCAGAAGGTCTGTAGTCCAGAACCATGTCCAGGAACAGCACGGTATGTGTACCCGAGGAACTTCCGATATCGACTGCGTGCGTGGTAAGGGGCGCCATCTTACCCGCTACCGATCCCATCCTCTACGCTGCAGCCTACCACTTCGATAATGTCACTTCCGCCCACCATGACACCACTTCTGCCTTCTTCCCTGACGAGGGCAGCATGGCCAACATGGAGGTCGCCATCTTGGGCGTCGGGCCTCCCCACTGACGACAACGAGGAGATACATGTCCTGGCATCTGTCATCCTGAACCAAGCTAGCCCTCACCCAATCACGAACTCCATGATGCAGATTGAGGTGAATGGGTGCAAGTCCAACTGTCTCTTTGATAGCGGCAGCACTGAAAGCTTTATCCACCCCAACATGGTCCGCAGACTCTCCCTTCCCATCAGGCTGATGACTGGATCGGTATCGATGGTGGCAAAGGACCAACAAATTTGTATCTGGGGGTACTGTGTCTCTAACAGTGGGGTGGGGGGGAATGTCACAATGATTTCATATGATCATGCCCCAGCTCTGTGCACCAATCCTCCTGGGCTTCGACTTCCAGAGTCAGTTCAAGAGTGCGATGATGGTATTCGGGGGCCCCCAAGCGCCGCTTACTGTTCACAATCCCCAGCTCTCAGACCCCACTCCCCAACCAAGCACCTAGTCATCGGCACCGTCCTGTAGTCTCACCACCCTGAGGGTGGTCTCTCTGTCATTATTTGCGAACCTCACCCTGGACTGCAAAAACTGATCGCCACCAAGAGTAGGCTCTATAGCACTGAGGATATGGACTTCATCCGGGCTGAGGTTCAGAGACTTCTGGTGGAGGGGATCATAGTCCCTAGCTCCAGCCCCTGGAGGGCACAGGTCCTCGTGGTTAGAGGGGTGGGCAAGCCCCGGATAGTGATCGACAAGAGTCAAACCATCAACTGCTTCACCCAGTTAGGCGCATTCCCACTACCCCGGATTGCCAACTTTGTCAATAAGGTCACACAATACAGAGTCTTCTTTACCATTGACCTCAAGTCAGCCTATCATCAACTCTCCTCCTACATGGGATTCGAAGCCGATGGAAAACCATTCCACTTCCTGCAGGTGCCTTTTGGTGTGACTAACAGTGTCTCTGCTTTTCAGAGAGTTATGGATCAGATGGTGGAGGGGCACAAACTGACGGCAATGCTCCCATATCTCAACAATGTCACCATCTGCGGCCACGACCAGCAGGACCACGACGCTAACCTCGCCAAGTTCTTATGTACGGCCAAGTCCCTCAACTTGACGTACAATAAGGACAAGTGTGTGTTTAATACAGATCACCTGGCCCTTCTTGGATGCATCATGGCACATAGTGTCATTGCCCTGGACCCTAACCGCATGCGACCCCTTATGGAGCTCCCAGTCCCAAACACCCTAAAGACGCTGAAAAGGTACCTGAGGCTGTTTTCCTACAACGCAAAATGGGTGCCCAATTACGCCAATAAAGCCCACCCCCTGATTAAGTCCACAACCTTCCCATTATCGGCGGAAGCCCAGGCTGTGTTTCACCAGATCCGAGGAGACATTGCAAAGGCCATGATGCATACTGTGGATGAATCTATCCCCTTCCAGGTGGAAAGTGATTCCTCCGACTTTGCACTGGCTTCCACACTTAACCAGGCAGGCAGGCCGGTAGTGTTTTTCTCTCACACCCTGCACGGGCCTGAAGTACGGCACTCCTCCGTTTAGAAGGAGACACAAGCAATCGTTCAGGCAGTGCGCCACTGGTGACATTATCTGGCTGGTAAAAGGTTTACCCTCCTGACAGACCAGAGGGCAGTGGCCTTCATGTTTAATATGAAACAGTGGGGTAAAATAAAAAAAATGACAAGATTCTGAGGTGGAGAATTGAGCTATCTACCTATAATTACGATATCTTGTATCGGTTGGGTAAACTCAACGATCCCCCAGATGCCTTATCCCAGGGGACGTGCACCAGCGTGCATCTTGACCATCTCCAGGCCCTTCATGACAATCTGTGCCACCCCAGAGTCACAAGGCTGTACCACTTCATCAAAACTTGGAACCTCCTGTACTCCGTAGAGAATGTCTGGTCCATGACCAGACACTGCCAGATCTGCTCGGAATGTAAGCTGCAGTTCTACCGGCCAGAAAAGGCACACCTCATTAAGGCCACACGCGCCTTTGAACGACTTAGTGTCGACTTCAAGGGTCTCCTCCCAACCTCAAGTAGGAATGCCTACTTCCTGACGGTGGTGGACGAATTTTCCAGGTTCCCCTTTGCTATTCCCTGCCTGGGTATGACCTCGACAATGGTTATCAAGGCACTGTGCAGCACCTTCACCCTGTTCAGGTACCCTGACTATATTTCATAGTGACCGGGGGTCCTCATTCATGAGTGAGGAGCTGCGACAGTACTTTCTAGCCAGAGGCATAGCCACCAGCAGGACCACCAGCTATAACCCCAGGGGTAATGGCCATGTAGAAAGGGAGAACACCACCAACTGGAAGGCGCCTGGCCCTCAGGTCTAGGAAAATGCCAGTGTCCCACTGGCAGGACTTTTTGCCCAAGGTACTCCACTCCATCCGATCATTGCTATGCACTGCTACTAACATCACCCCACATGAACGCCTCTTTGCTTTCCCTAGGAGATCGGCGAACGGTTCATCCATCCCTCCTTGGTTGGCAACCCCAGGGCCAGTCCTGCTACAGAAGCATTTCAGGGACCATAAGAAGGACCCAATGGTGGAAGCAGTGCACCTCATTTATGCCAACCCCCAATACGCGTTTGTGAGGTACCCTGATGGCCATGAGGACACTGTACTGATTTGAGACCTGGCGAGGGCCAGAGACCTCGAAACGGACCTGCCTGCCACCAATCAGACTACGGATCTGATCACACTGCACATGAGCACAATCATGGAGTCCGAGCAACCTGTCTTCCTGCCGGACTTCCAGGAGTCTACCCCCCGTGAGATAGCAGACCACCCATTCCCCCTGGAGTCCCCCACCACCACCCTGACCCCAACGGTTCTCTCTCCGGCCTCTCCCACGACAGCCTCCTCTCCTGAGGAACAATGCACGGACACGGCAGTCTGGCAGAAGGAGGGAGTCGCGTGTGCGACTGAACCTCTAGTCTGAGGGAATGTCCGCCTTTTTTTCTTCCATTTTTCTTCTTCCCCCCCTCCTTGTGATTGTTCGCGGTGGTCTCTATTTTTAAAAGGGGGGTAAATGTAATGATATGATTGTATGTACAACAGGCACAGGCTGGTCTGCCCTCCTGATGACATCTTCTCCTAGACTCCTCCACTGTGACCCAGGCCATAAAGGTCGAGTCTCCTCTTCCTCCCCTCATTTCCCTAGCTTGGACCCGGGCCAGCAGTCTCATGTGTAATAAAGCCTATCGCTCCCCTCAGTCTTTGTCTCTGTGATTATTGGGGCAACCGGTAGCGCCCAACAAAATCATTAAATAAAACAAAGATGATTTGGGATATCTTGGTGTTGAAAAGAACTTTAAACCATTGTACAGATCTCTTAATGTGGAAATAGATAAAAAAATAAGAAGATTAGTTAGAGCAGAGCAGAAAGGGGAGTAGATGGAATTAGACAGGAAACAAGGAAACATGCATGTATGTCAAGGTGCACATTTAATGGCTGAAAGGAAGATTGCTACAGTAACAAAAATAACTGTGCACACATCAATCCTTTTTCAGAAGGTTTTCATAACCTGTGGCAAATCTGATGGTCAATGGAATTACACCTTGCAATGTTGAGGCATGGTTTTGTGGTGTGTTGGCTTGTGCTTCACATATGGAAATGTATTTTGAATCTGACAAGTAATTTTTTTTGTATGTGAGGGTATCAATTGCATCTGCTTAAAATATTAATATTATGAAAAATGTGTCTTGGTGTGGGTATGGTCAAAAGTTGTGCAGATTCAAGTTCTATTTCTTAGATTTTAATATAATTGTTGAATTTGATGATCTTTGAGCAATGAGGGTTCTAGCTAAATAATGCTTTGTTATCACACGGGCATTGGTAAGCAGATTTCACAGGGATTTTCCTTTTTTTATTCTTTATCCTTCAGTTGTGGCTGATCCAGGGATATGGTTTTATTAACATCAATTATCAGGAGCCCCTTTACTATCATCCAAAGGGCATGTGAGCAATTATGTATTGATGAATATGTAAGGTAGAAAACTCTTTTGTAATATGAAAAGTTAACTTTGTGACCAGTCATTGTTTGCCATATTCTTTTGCAGCAATTCTCAATTATGGCCAAGAATGATTCTTGATGACCACCGCACCACATGTGTACAACAGAATAAATGTGATTCCTATTTATTCCTTTTGTTTTAATAATGCTTGCTCATGCAAGCTTTTAAACTAATGTAACAAACACTGCTTTCATTAACTTTGTGATGAAAGGTTTTGACCTAGATGAGGCCTAACCTGTTTTTCCGTTTTTATTATAAGCAAATAAGTGAGATTCTTTGTTCTGATTTAATAATTGCCTTTACTGTATATTTGTCTTCAGATATTTTAACGTTAGATGTCAGTTTTTTAGATAAAGATTGGCCCTGCCATTTGACCTGCTGACTATTTATTCCAGAAATTATTTTGCTCAAGTGGAAAATAGATGCAAAAGAGATCAATTTAGGGAACATCTTTGTGCATTTACATTATGTCTGTTGCCATAATGTTAAAATTAGGAACTCCACGAAAACAATTCAAAGAAGCATTATGCCCATGCATTTTTGATATTGTGGTATTGGCAAGGTTGATAAAGCCACCATTTATTCCCTATTCCTAATTCCCCTTGAGAACAGAGATGAGATGTCTGCTCCTAACATTAAGATGGTATTTATTCAACGAGGCAATAAGGAGTTCCAGTAAAATTGAAATTAATTGTTCAAGAGAAAAATCTACTACTGCAGAAAGATGTCTATGATTGTTGGAGCCATTTGGGTTGGCTATCTTATGAGGTAATATTTGACAGGCTGAGGCTATATCCACTGGAGTTTGGAGTAGTCATAGGTGATTTGTTCGAAACAAGTTCCTGAGGGAGGATGTAAAGATGATGTTTCTATCAAGAAATAGAGTCACAGTTTAAGACAAAAAAAATCTTCCAGCGGTTCTTCAAAAGTCAGTGGAAATTTTTTTTTGAAATATTTTTAAAACCGTATTAGAATCTTGCTAAATAAAAAGGTGAAAGGTTTCTGGTGTAGGTGTGAATGTATAGATGAGATTACAATCAGATCTTCTTCTTTGGCTTGGCTTCGCGGATGAAGATTTATGGAGGGGTAATGTCCACGTCAGCTGCAGGCTCGTTTGTGGCTGACAAGTCCGATGCGGGACAGGCAGACACGGTTGCAGCAGTTGCAAGGGAAAATTGGTGGGTTGGGGTTGGGTGTTGGGTTTTTCCTCCTTTGTCTTTTGTCAGTGAGGTGGGCTCTGCGGTTTTCTTTAAAGGAGATTGCTGCCCGCCGAACTGTGAGGCGCCAAGATGCATGGTTTGAGGCGATATCAGCCCACTGGCGGTGGTCAATGTGGCAGGCACCAAGAGATTTCTTTAGGCAGTCCTTGTACCTCTTCTTTGGTGCACCTCTGTCTCAGTGGCCAGTAGAGAGCTCGCCATAGAACACGATCTTGGGAAGGCGATGGTCCTCCATTCTGGAGACGTGACCTACCCAGCGCAGTTTGATCTTTAGCAGCGTGGATTCGATGCTGTCGGCCTCTGCCATCTTGAGTACTTCGATGTTGGTCTTAATAAATTGCAGAGTAGGCTTCAGGGACCAGGGATACTGAATTCATATGTCCATTTTAAAAGATGACAACGAGCTGCCTTCCTGAATTCAGAACTTCCAAGATATTGGACAAACAAAAATATATTCCCAAGTTTATATGGATGTAGCTTGGAAGGGAACCTACAAGTGATGGTGACCCTTGCTGGTCTTGACCTCGAAGTAGTAGAGGTTATGAATATAGGAGATAGTTTTCAATAAACAATAGGGAGTTTCTGCAGTGCATTTTGAAGATTGCAGCCATGGTGCATTGATGACACAGGAAGTGAATGTGTCAGTTGGTAAATGGTATGACAATTGGCAATGGTTCTGGGGTGCTGTGAGAGCTGTACTTGCACAAGTAGGTGGAGGCTATTCCATCACATGCTTGGCCTGTGGCTTATAATTGGTGGGAGGAATTTAGTGGCCCGGAGGTGATCTGCTTACCACAGTATATCAGCCTCTATCCTACCCTTAATAGGACTGCAGCAAATTTCTCCATTTCTCACAAAATGGTCAAAATATTATTACTGAGGCATTCAGTGGAATCTATTTCTTTTCCTTTCATTGTCACATTGAACAAATATAACACTGAGGACTCCTCTCTTTTCTAATTCAGCTCCATCTCTATAACAGCTTGATAATCATTGCAGGATCCAAACTGGACATCAGTTAATAGATTAGCATAAACGCATTGCTGCAAGTGTCTTCAGAATAGACACTATCGTTTCTCATTAGAAGCACCTTCAGCTAATTGCCAGGAGCCTGAAGCAACACAGCACACACCTCACTTCTCCATATCAAATTGTGGCAGGAAAATGAACACAGCTTATTTTTTAGTTGCCACATCCAAGATTGGAAATCCCACAATGCAACTCAAAATGGGAATGGTGCATAAACTTTACATTAGCAGCCAGCTATCCCCAAACTGAGGAAATTTCTTTTCTACAAAATGAAGACAAATTCAATCCAGCCAGTTACTATCTCTTTAGACAAGCCATTCTCAACAGGGCCCTACAGCCCCCCAAGGGGCCACAGCACATTTAAGTTAAAGCCTTATTTTCTTTTCACCTCAAGTAATACAAATATTTTTAATGGTTTTTTTTTAATGTGGTTGGTAGGAGAGAAGTTTGCAAGAAACCAAAACTCGACTGCTTCACAGGGAAGGGGCCCATAAATCTTGGAAAAATCAAAGTGGTTATTCTATATTTATGTATTATCAGTTAAGATCTTTTGTAAAACAGGTATGCGGTCGTCAAATGAATTTACTATCTGAAACTGATTTTGAGAAATATGTGCTCTCATTTCCAAAAAAGAGTTATATATCAGGTTTGTATCGTATTTTGTTGGAAAGTGAAAGTAAAAAAGATTGGGATAAAGATAAAATGAAATGGGAAAAAGATTTAAGTTTAACAATAACTGAAGAAGATTGGTCTGAAATCTGCCGTAATAGTGTTCGAAAATTGATTAATGCTAGATTGGCGATGATTAATTATAGTTTTATACATCAACTACACAAAAGAGTCTGGAAAAACAACCAACTGAAAAACCTCACAAAGATAAGCGTAAACAGAGCCGTTGTCATACCCACACTCCTGTTCGGCTCCGAATCATGGGTCCTCTACCGGCACCACCTACGGCTCCTAGAACGCTTCCACCAGCGTTGTCTCCGCTCCATCCTCAACATCCATTGGAGCGCTTACATCCCTAACGTCGAAGGACTCGAGATGGCAGAGGTTGACAGCATCGAGTCCACGCTGCTGAAGATCCAGCTGCGCTGGATGGGTCACGTCTCCAGAATGGAGGACCATCGCCTTCCCAAGATCGTGTTATATGGCGAGCTCTCCACTGGCCACCGTGACAGAGGTGCACCAAAGAAAAGGTACAAGGACTGCCTAAAGAAATCTCTTGGTGCCTGCCACATTGACCACCGCCAGTGGGCTGATAACGCCTCAAACCGTGCATCTTGGCGCCTCACAGTTTGGCGGGCAGCAACCTCCTTTGAAGAAGACCGCAGAGCCCACCTCACTGACAAAAGGCAAAGGAGGAAAAACCCAACACCCAACCCCAACCAACCAATTTTCCCCTGCAACCGCTGCAATCGTGTCTGCCTGTCCCGCATCGGACTTGTCAGCCACAAACGAGCCTGCAGCTGACGTGGACTTTTTACCCCCTCCATAAATCTTCGTCCGCGAAGCCAAGCCAAAGAAAGAAAGATACATCAATTATATTTAACACACGAAAAATTTAAAAAATTTGGTTTTAGTAAGTCAGATCTTTGTTTTCGTTGTGATCAGGTTTCTGGTACTTTTTTACATGCTGTTTGGTTGTGTGATCGGTTACAACAGTTTTGGAAAGGTATTCAATCTGTATTTAACCCTGATAAAATTGAAGTTAATTGTTCTAATGAAAATTCTGCATTACCGGAATTGTGCCTGACACAAAAGAAGATGTTTGAATTGCTGGATGTCGATCACTTCAGCACCAGAATAGTGCTACAACACTGGTCTTGTTGAGGTGGATGAGATGTTCCACAAGATTTGCCCTGGGCAAGGGTGGCGGGGGGTCACGTAATGTGAGTGGAGTAAGAGGAGGCAGAACCCCAGTGTTCCCAGATCAAACACAAAAAAGACCCAGAGAAAACAACAAAAAAGCAGTAAAAATGTTTCCTAGTGGTGTGGGAAGACACTAAGAAGAAAAAAATGACTAAGAAAAACAAGGCAGCAACAAGAAATGGCAAGGATTTGATTCCAAAGTTAGGGGACAGAATTGAGGTATCTCATGAAGGAAAAAAATGATGGGGTCACCTCAAGGCATGTGGAAGAAGAGGCTACCTGAGAGGAGTCACGAGAGGAGTAGTGGCCGGTAGGAGAATACCAACCCTCTCCAGAAAAGAAGGAAAAAAGTGAAGAAAAACAAAGCTCCAGACACACAAATCACAACAAATAAAAAATAAAGGTGTGGAGAAAATGGCACCTAGGAAAGAAAAGCCAAAAACAACGGGAAGAAAAGAAGAAAGAAAGACACCGGAAGAGAAAGGTGAAGGCCTTGCCTGCACGAAAAAGCAGGGACCCACCGTAGAAAGAGGAACCCACTCTCCGAAGTTAGTGGAGACCCCGCAGGGTCGCGACCCACCGACCGTAGGACTGCAAAGATGGCTCATGGAGCCAAACAGAGGTGCACAACCACGCATGACAAAGACAACACTGACGGGAGGGGGGACCAGCTGTGGAATGAAACTGCACAGCACAAACAGCTGAGAGAGACCCGACAGCAGGGCTCCCAGCTGGAAGATAAAGAAAACAACAGGAATGGGATGGGTGAGAATGAAAAAAGGAAACAAGAGACACAACAGATAATCAACCCAGAAGAAGAGGATCAACATCAATTTAGTGAAATGAAAAGAAAAATGAAAAGTACAGAAGAAAAAGTGAGTACAATAGAGCTGGTCATAACAGATGCAGGGAAAAGATTAGAAAATATGGAAGAACGTGTAGTGGCGGTAGATATGGAAGTGAATGACTTAAAAAGAAAATTGGAAGAAACTGATAAAGAAGTTAAAGAAACACAGGAGTTGTTATCTCAGAAGATGGATATAATGGAAAACTATAATAGGAGAAACAATATAAAGATAGTGGGCCTTAAGGAAGATGAAGAAGGCAAAGATATGAAAGAATTTTAAAAAGAATGGATCCCCGAGGTCCTAGGAATGCCAGAAATGCAGGAAGGAATGGAAATAGAAAGGGCACACAGAACATTAGCCCCGAAACCACAGCCACAACAAAAACCAAGAGCCATTTTAGTAAAATTCCTGAGATATACGACAAGAGAAAATATATTGGAGAAGGCAATGAAAAAAATGAGAGAAGACAAAAAGTCACTGGAATACAAAGGTCAAAAAAAATTTTTCTACCCAGACATAAGTTTTGAACTCCTAACGCAGCAAAATCGATCCTATGGAAGAAAGACTATAAATTTATGTTAAGATATCCAGTGGTGCTTAAAATAGTTATCCCGGGGCAGCAAAGCAGACTGTTCTCGGATCTGGAGGAAGCACGAAAATTTGCAGAACGCCTGTAAAACAGAAAGAGAGATGAAGAGATGTAACAAGAACAAGAATGACGACAAACTTCATATAAAGAAGAAAAATAATGTATAAGTAAGAACTAAGGAGGGGAAGAAAAGGGAAGAAAGGAAGTAAGGGGGGAATTAAGAGGGTGAGCTTTGTTATATGTGAAGATAAAAGTCTTTTCTGGAGGGGGTTGGGTGGGAGAGAATAACAGTCACTGCGAAATCAGTTGATGCTTGCGAGCGGATTCACAATCCAAATGGAGAGGGAGTTGTGGTTGCCTGGCAAGGGACAAGGGGCAACTCAGAGAGGGGGGGGAACAGTTGGGGTTAAGGGAATTTTAGATGTGGGAATAGTGGAAATATTTTATGTTATAGAAGTGTTGTCTTACAGTGCGTTCAAAAAAAGAAATCAGAAATGGATATGGGGGAAAGGTGGTGATCAGGAAGCGGAAATGAGAGGTAAACAAAGTATGAAATGGCCTTGTTGAACGATATGACTATAAATATTAACGGAATACAACACCAAATCAAAAGGAAGAGGCTGTTATATTTACTGAAGAAAGGAAAATTTGATATAGCATTCGTGCAGGAAACACATCTAACTGAAGTGGAACACAAGAAATGAAGGAGAGACTGGGTAGGGCACATAACGGCAGCATCATATAATTCAAAAGCCAGAGGAGTAGCTATATTAATCAATAAAAATGTACCAATCAAAATAGAGGAGGAAATAATAGATCCAGCAGGGAGGTATGTAATGATAAAGTGTCAGATATATTCAGAATTTTGGAATTTGCTCCATGTATATGCACCTAATAAAGAGGATCAAAAATTTATGCAAGATATCTTTTGGAAGATTGCAGATACATAGGGGAATATACTGATAGGAGGGGACTTTAACCTTAATTTGGACTCAAAGATGGATAAAACTGGAAAAAAAACTAGCAGAAAGAACAAAGTAACCAAATTTATGGTTAAATTGATGTAGAAAATGCAACTTTTGGATATATGGAAGAAACAACACCCAAAGGAGAAGGAATACTCATATTATTCATGTAGACATAAAACGTACTCAAGGATAGACCTGTTCCTGTTGTCAGCCCACATCCAAGAAAAACGGAATATAAAGCTAGATTGTTATCGGATCACTCACCCCTGTTATTAGCAATAGAGCTGGAGGACATCCCACCGAGAACGTATAGATGGAGATTAAACTCCATGCTACTTAAAAGACAGGATTTTAGAGAATTAATTGAGCGACAAATTAAAATGTACTTTGAAATAAATATGGAATCAGTGAAAGATAAATTTATACCATGGGATGCAATGAAAGCATTTATCAGAGGGCAGATAATAAGTTATGTAACTAAGATGAAGGACTACAATTGGGAAATAGAACAGCTGTAAAGGGAAATAGCAAGTACAGAAAAAGAATTAGCAATAAGGGAAGATACAACAAAAAGAAGAGAATTGGTGGACAAAAAAATAAAATACGAAACACTACAAATGTACAAGGTGGAGAAGAACATAATGAAGACAAAACAGAAGTATTATGAGCTAGGAGAAAAAAATGCACAAAATACTACCTTGGCAGCTTAAAACAGAACAAACTTAAAGAACAGTATTGGCATCAAGGAAAAAGGACAAACAAATTACATATAACCCAACGGAGATCAATGAAAACTTCAAGGAATTCTACGAGCAATTATATCAAACTGAGAATGAAGGGAAAGAAGACAAAATAGATGAGTTTCTAGCTAAAATTGAACTACCGAAATTGCAAGAATAGGAGCAAAATAAATTAATAAAATCATTTGAAATAGAAGAAATACAGGATATATTAAAAAAACTATCGAACAGTAAAACAGAAAGAGGATGGACTCCCAATAGAATTCTATAAAACATTTAAAGACTTTTTAATTCCTCTTCTCCTGGAAGTAATGAACCAGATTGAAGAAACACAAAACATGCCAGAATCATGCAAAACAGCAATAATTACAGTAATACCACTAACACCAGCATTGTATAGAACAATATCTCTACTCAACACAGATTATAAGATAATAGCTAAACTATTAGCAAACAAATTGGCCGACTGTGCACCAAAAATAGTAAAACTAGATCAAACGGGATTTATTAAGAAAAGATGAACAACAAACAATATCTGTAAGTTCATTAACTTAATCCATGCATTACAAGGAAAAAAGACGCCAACAGTGGCGGTTGCCTTAGATGCAGAAAAAGCCTTTGACAGAGTAGAATGGAATTATTTATTCAAAGTACTACAGAGGTTCAACCTACCAGAGAAATATATTAATTGGATTAAAGCATTATATAAGGGACCATTGGCGAAGCTGACAGTAAATGGATATATATCAAACCAATTTAAATTAAGCAGGTCAACTAGGCAGGGATGTCCACTATATCCCTCACTTTTCACGTTAGCAATAGAACCATTGGCAGAACTGATAAGAGCAGAAAATAAAATAAGAGGGATAAAAATAAAAGAGAAAGAATATAAAATAAGTCTATTTGCAGATGACGTCATAGTATACTTAACAGAACCAGAATTATCAATAAAAGAATTTCATAAGAAATTGAAGGAATATGGAGAAGTATCGGGGTAAAAGATCAATGCAAATAAAAGTGAAGCGATGCCAGTGAATAATGCGGATTTCACAAAGTTTAAGAAAGAATCACCATTTAAATGGCAAACACAAGAATCCGATACCTAGGTATTCAACTAGATAATAATCTAGGCCATCTATACAAATTAAATTATCAGCCATTAATGAAGAAATTACAAGATGACTTAGAACATTGGAAAGATTTACTACTAACACTGATAGGAAGGGTAAATTGCGTTAAAATTAATATCTTCCCAAGGATACAATACCTATTTCAATTGTTACCAATTCACCTAACAGAGAAATTCTTCCATGAGCTAAAGAAAATAATAAGGACATTTTTATGGAAAGTGGGGAAACTGAGGATAGCGCTAGATAAATTAACAGAATGGTACAAACAAGGGGGCTTACAGCTTCCAAACTTTAAGAATTATTATAGAGCAGCACAATTAAGATATCTATCAGATTTTTATCAAACAAGGGAAAAACCAGATAGGACCAGGTTAGAGGTAGATAAAACAGGGGAGAAGGTACCAGAACATATACTATATAAGTGGGATGAAAAGCTGGTGCAACAGGGGAATTCACCAGTACTGCACCATCTGTTCAACATTTGGAAGAAGATTCACGTAGAAAGGAAAAAAACAAATGATCAACTACCAAAATTAATATTGACGCAAAATCAGCTAATCCCTTTCACAATAGATAACCTTTCCTTTAGAGAATGGGAGAGAAAAGGGATCAAAAGAATAGAAAATTGTTTTTCAGGAAATAAGTATTATCTTTTGAACAAATGAAGTACAAATATGGTATAACTCAAGGTACAAAGATTGCATTCCACCAACTGAAAAAACTACTTGAAGGACAAATTGGGAAGCAGGCTGAGGTTACCAGAAGGAAGCAGTTTTGAATATGTGATTACAGACATAATGATAATTAAAAGATTTAGAACAAACATGTACATCAAACTGCAAGAGAATGATGAAATAAGCTGTAAATCCAAACCAAAGTGGGAACAAGATCTAAACATAAAGAATGAAAAATGGGAAAAGCTATGCTCCGGAACTATGAGAAATACAGTAAACACGAAGTGTCGCATGATACAATATAATTGGTTACACAGGCTATACACCGCGCCCTATAAGTTAAATAAATGGGACCCAAAATTAGATGTTTTCACTGTAAAAAGGAAATGAGAACAACAGTACATAGAATTTGGGCATGAAAGAAAGTGGAAAAGTTTTGGGAAGATCTAAATCAGGTATAAAATCACAAAAAGCAACATACCAAAAAATCCAGAGATCTTTCTTGTAAGTAATATAAGAAGTAAAGAATTAGGTCTCAAATTGGCTGAAGCACAAAAAAGATTTATTATGATAGCCTTAAGCTGTAGCAAAAAAATGTATAATGTCAACCTGGAAATCGGAAGAGAGCCTGAGAGTACAGCAATGGTACATAGAAATGAATAAATGTATTCCATTGGAAAAAATAACATATAATTTAAAAAAATAACATCACAGTATTTGAACAAATTTGGGAACCATAGATGGAACAGAGAGGGCCTACCATGGACCTCCATCCCCTAAAATGACAGAATGAGAAGAAGATGAACCGACCCCATGTGTAAAAGTAGATGACACAATTTTCTTGTTTATTTTCATTGTGTGATGAGATTGTTTAATGGGTTTAATGTATTATATATGTTGAACGTTTAGTGGGTTGGGAGGGGGATGGGAAGGAGGGAGGGAAGGGAGGGGAGAAAATGACACTGTGTATATTCAAGAGGGAAATGTTTGTGTGTATTTTGGTTAATATGGTTCATAGTTTAAAAAATAAAAAATTTAAAAAAAGAAGAGGCTATCTACTCCACAAGACAAATGGAGCCTGCCCAGAAAGAGAGCTGAGATCTGGGTGATGTAATCACCCTTGACCAACAAGCTGGCAGTAGGAACCCTGGGTAATGGCACAAGGCGAGGGGGAGACTTGGGACCCCCCCTGCAGTGAGAGTTCCACGTCGGGCACTTCCACACTGAGTGCAACGCTCATACCAACGCTCATAAAAATAGTGAGAGGCCAGGAAGTATGGGGGACAATGTATACTGCAGGGTGGCAAGCCCAGAACGATCCAGCATTGGGTTGGAGACGCAACAAGCAGCTGTGAGGACTGCGACGACAGTGAGCAGGAGGAAGACTACAAGGGAGACAGAGGCTGCAGCAGCAATAGAGACCCAAACCCTCCAAGAATCTTTTTCAACAGCAATCATTATGACAATACTTAAAAAGACAGGGATCTGCTAATGCTGTCTTCTTTTAGATTACAAATTATTGGTAAATAGATGGGTGAAACATTTGCCAAATTTAATAAATAAGGACCAAGCGGGCTTTGTGCAGAAGAGACAGGTAGTGGATAACATTGGAAGACTGTTGAGTGCAAAATAGAGAAGAGAGGGGCTTAGTTGTAGTCCTGGATGCAAATAAGGCATTTGGCAGGTTAGCATGAGACTTTTTGTTTAAAGTGCTGGGAAAATTGGGGCTAGGACCAACTTTTATAAATTGGACAAGGGTGCTTTTCCACGCACCCAAGGCTAAAGTTGTGAGCAATGGACCCAAGGCTAAAGTTGTGAGCAATGGACAAATTTCCCCAGCCTTCCCACTGACAAGATCAAGTAGACAGGGGTACCCGCTATCCCCAACTCTGTTTGTACTAGCCATGGGGCCATTAGCTAAGGCCATTTGCCATGATCCAGACATTAAAGGGTTCAGGACAGGCCAGGAAGAGCATAAAATCAATTTGTTTGCTGATGATGTTCTGATATATCTGACAGACCCAGCAAACCTGTTGCCCAAGCTGCGAATGAGATAAATGTGAAATCATGCCACTTACAAAGGGGTATTACAGTCAATGCCAGGAAAGTAGTCAAAGTGGTTGCAAAATGTGATCAAATAACTAGGAGTTAGAATAGATATCAACTTGAGTAATTTATACAAGCTAAATTACACCCCCCATCCAAATAGATGGATGTCCCTGCCCATTACATTAGTGGGCAGCACTACCTGTATTAAGATTAATGTGTTTCCAAGGCTCCAGTATCTCTTTCAGACACTGCCCATGCTGTTTCCCCAGGGATTCTTCAAAAATTTACTTGCGGGAGTGAGGAGATTCCTATGGAAAGGAAAAGTAGCCAGGGACTCTATGGAAAAATTGACCTGGGATTATAGTCTGGGTGGATTGCGAATGCTATTGGGTAGCCCAGTCAAGATACATTGCCTCCCTCTTTGATGGGGAAGGTGTACCATCCTGGGCAAAATCGACCTACACATGGTAGGCAATCAGGTGGCAGAGGACTTTATTTATAAATGGGACACTATATTGCTCTCAGAAACATACCTGACTCCAAATAGATTAATACCATTGACGGTGGGTGACAAGATCCTGGACATCTGATGCTCTAATTGCATCAGGTGTGTAGAAAATGTTACGAGCAGGGGAGGCTAATGTCGTTTGTGCAACTTAGAAATAAGTATAATTTATCAAATAAGATGTTTCACTGTTACCTTCAGATAAGATCTTTTCTACAGGACAAATTAGGCCCTACCAATGCACAGTGACATAGAGACCATGATTCAAAGGGGGAGGATGCAGAAGTTCATTTTGCCAATTAGCCTTGGGTCCATTGCTCCAAACAGAAGGCCCCAAGCCAGTCCTCGATAAGTGGAGTCAAAGATGAGAGTCGGACTTAGGAATAATGAGTGATGCACGGTCCGATTTGTGTCAGATCAGCATGACTGAAGTTATCAATGCACGTATTTTGCACCAGCTGTACCTGATGCCACCAAAGTTGAACAGATCTAAACTTGAACTATCAGACTAATGTTTTAGATGTGGCATTGTGACAGGGACTTTTGTGCATGCAACCTGGCCATGTGCCAAGGTGAGACCCTTTTGGGTGGAAATGGGCCAAGCCCTGGAACAAAATCATAGGCAAAGAATTCCCACAGGACCCAGAGTTCTTCCTGTTGGGAAACATAATTTGGAAGCTATCCAAATTTCATGATTACATTGGCAGTAGCCAGGAAGTGAATAGCAGTTGCTTGGAAGTCCAACTCCTACTTGAGCACTGAACATTGGAACACAGAAATGCAGAGCTAAGTTCCCTTGGAGAAAATTACCTGCAACCTAAGGAAATAATATGGTACCTTTTTGAAGGTCTGGCAGCCCTATCTGAACTACATCGGGGCGCAGTATTATTGTGAACCATTGTTTCACGTTGTCCTGCCCTACCCTCCCAATTCGCCCCTCCATTGATGAGGGAGTGGAGGGTCCATCCTATTCTAGCCAGGGAAAGCTTCAGAAAAAGGAAGGCAACCTATGTGCTGGCTGCTGTGACACGACAGACCTATAAATCTCCAAATATAAATGTCACACCTTTGATGTGAGTGTCTTGGTCATTGTGTGCAAGTATAATTAGTTTGGTGTTAAATGTTGAATATCAGGGGGTGGGGGGCAGGGGAGAAGGGGAGAAAAAAGAAACACTCAAACTCCATGTAAGGAATTAACAAACACGAAATATAATTAATGTATGTAGATATTGTTGATAATGATATTGATGATACTGACAATTGCTGGAGTTTGTGTGGAAAAACCATAAATAAAATATAAAAAAAGATTTGCCTTGGTCTATGCCCTCATGCATATGCTCCAGTGCATCCACGCAGCATCTAATGCGCAAGAAGTGGAAGAGGACACAGGTCCTGACTGACCTAAGGGGGTCTCAGAATCACCTTCATAATCTTTGACAGCAGAAGAGTCATTTAAAAAGAACTAAAATGAACTAAAGTAATTTTTAAAAACAGATACATCTATAATAAATATGTGTAATTTATTGTTGCCATATGTATTAGGTATTGCCAAAAGCCAATGTATTTTTTAACTTTCAAAGAAACTGATACTCGAATGAATAAATCTTCACTATGTTTCTTTCTACAGTCTTTCTGTTCTGAATAATAATTATCAACCATTCTTGTTCAAGCCCTCTTCCCTCGCCCTTATCAATTCTCAGCTTCTTTCTCTTCTACTTCCCACCTGTATCAACCTATTGCTCCTTACCTATTAACCTGTGCTCCTCCCTTTCCCTCCTCTTCTCTCTTCATCCCCCCACCTTTTTATTCAGGCAGTTACCTGTTTTCTTCTTATTCCTGATGAAAGTTCAGACCTGAAGCATTAGTTCTTTTTTTATTTCCCTTGGATTTGTGTAACCTGTTGAGTTTCTCCGACAATTTTGTGCATTGCACCGCTTCTTTCTCTTCTACCCTCCACTTCTACCTGTATCCACTTCTTGTTAGCCTGTAATTTTTCCCCTACCCCCCCCCCCCAACTTTATATTCAGGCATCTGCTTGATTTTTGGCAATCGTTTGGGAGATTAGGCTGAAAACATTGACTGTCTTTTACTTTCAATGAATGCTTTTGACCTGCTGAGATTTTTCCAGCATTTTTTTGAATTGCACTAGAGCACAGCATCTGCAGACTTTCTTCTTTAATTCATTCAAAATCCTTAATTTTTAAAAATCTTTACTAAGTTCAATTTTATTATCATTTGACTCTACATATCCACACAGACAAAGCAAAATTTTTCCGGACCACAATGCTCACTCATACATGTTTCCCTTGGTATTTCCCTTGGTGGGTGAATCCAGGACAAGAGGGCACAGTCTTAGAATTAGAAGGTACCAATTTAAAACAGATGAGGAGAAATTTCTTTCGCCAGAGGATCAAGGATTTGTGGAATTCATTGCCACATACAGCTGTGGAGGCCCAATCATTGGGGGAGTTTAAGGAGGAGATTGATAAGTATCTAATTAGTCAGGGAATCAAAGGAGATGGGCAAAAGGCCAGAAATTGGAACTACATGTGAGAACAGTTTAGCCCAGTTTACTCACATATCACAAAATAGCCATGTAAATAGAGGCTGTCCCCGGGTTACGAACAAGTTCCGTTCCTAAGTCTGTCTTTAAGTCAAATTTGTCAGTAAGTCAGAACAGGAACATATGATTCTTATTTAGCACGAGTTAGTCAAATGTTTGTATTAGTATATAGTATATATTTTACCTTTCTATGCATATAAAACTACTGGAGTCAATTTCTTGAAGTAGGCATCAAGAGAGGCAACGTGATCCGACTTAAAATGGTGGATGACGTTCTCCTTCCTTGAGTCAACAAACGCTGAAGCCACACATAGACATTATGATCCATATGGATCATAAGACAAGACACTGATGAACTATAAGTCATAAGACATAAGATCTACATTGATCAAAAGACACTGATGAAATATTGGTCATAAGACATAAGATCTACATTGACCAAAAGACATTCTGATCTACATTGATCATGAGACACTGATGAAATATAGTTCATAAGACATTATGACAAGTTGTCTGTAAGTCTGACGTTCATAACCTGTAACCATAATATGTATAAATGCTCTGAAATAATTTACTTAATTTAATTAAGACACCCAAGGTATGTCAATCTCACAAAATATGGGAGGAAGCTTATGGGAAGAAGTGTATGAGGTACATTGTTTACAGTGACAGTGACCAAATGAGGAGGAAAAATGTGGGGACCTGCAGTAGTTTGGCTCAGACCCATTCACATATGCACCTTGGCTCTGATGCTTTGTGCACCAACACACTGGTTTGTGCTTTTACATTAGTGAGCAACAAAAGAAAGCTTTATTTTAAGTTTTTTTTAATGTTTTTCAATTTGGACATAGCGGGCAAGGTCCAGGCCTATTATCCTTTGAGGAAGTGGTGGTGAGCTGCCTTCTGGAACAACTGTACTTCTTCTCATGAAGATACTCTCACAGTGCTGGTAGATTGGGAGTTCCAGGAGTTAGACCCAGTGACAATAAAGGACTGATGACATATTTTAAAGACAGAATGGTACGTGACTTGGAGATTGATGTATATGTTTGATTTGTCCTTTCTCAGGGGAAGATGTTGGGGATTTGAAAGATGCTGCCGGAGTGTGTAAATAACCTGGTGAATTAAAATCTCACTTGGGCCTAAGGGGATATCATTACTGCTGATTACAGCTTCTGGAAGTAACAGAATTGGGAAGAATTCAGAGTAATTGTGCTAAGCTAAACTTCTCAAAGGCTGCCATCAAAATCTTTGGGGGGGGGGAGGAAGAGGAGGAGGGGAAGGGGGAAATCATTATTGTTTTTATGTGATTTCAATCTCTCCAATGTGACTGAATGTAATAATTTCAGGAATTGCATCCTATAACTGAACAAACAATAGGTTCTATGCTAAAGTATGAACACTTTAGATACCCAAAAATTCCACCTTGCTCCAATCAGCAGACATGGAAGTTAAAAAGAAATGGTGTCATTCCATCTGATGTGTATGTGCACCAGCCAAGCTTCCAGCACTTCCTGGAGAATGGAAGCAGTTTAGAAGGGGCTTTGTATATGCATGGTTACCGAAATACAAGCCAACCAAAGCCTGACAAGGAGAAGGTCTAACTAGCATATGGAGATTTGTTAGAATGATGAAACATATTGATGAAACAAGGATGAAACATATTGCCATCAAAAGAAATCTGTCAAATTGAAGATGTGTCTTTTTGAGATTTTATCCAAAAATTTTCATTCAATCATTGGGAATGGGAAAGATAATAAACTAATCTCAAGATGATCTTTTAAACAAAACTGCCCAGAGTGACCACTGTATCATCATTAACCCTATTGGTTTGCCTTATTTAATTTTCTCCTGTTTTTAATTGGTGTTCTTCACCAAATAACAAGGTATATTTTTATTCTTGGTTCTTATTGTTTCTCCAGCTTAGCTGTTATTTACATGGATAAATGTGGTGAAAGACTAGATTTCATATTTCCAATAGTAGAATGTGGGAGGATAAAACACATCCAATTTTGTTTGCTGTGTATCATTTAATTCAGGCTGCTGCACATTAAATTCAATTATTCTAAAATGTAATTTGATCCATTCGTTGTCAGACAGGTGACAAAAGTCAGAATAGAACTAACATTTCTGACTGGAGATTGTACAATGCAAAAAGCATTGTATTCATGCAATACACAGAATAAACACCACTTACTCCAAAGATTATACCATACAAAGCAAATCTCTATCATTACCCATTTAAGTAGATGCAGAGCATGAACATGTTGACATTTCAGACCAGAAAAGTTACAGTGCTAACGTAAGTATAACAGAGGATGCACAAACCTTGAGTTATTGTTCAGAAAGCACAATGCCCACATACTGAGTTCACACAAAATGTATAACTCTCACATACTGAGTTCACAAAATACACGACTCTCATATTCTGATTCAGAGAATGTACAACTCTCACACAAAGGACTTCATAAAATGCACAACTCTGGAAGCACGGTTTCAGAGAATCTATAACACATTCTACTGAGTTCACAAAATACACAACTCTCACACTACTAATTCAGAGAATACTTAGCATTAACACTAATGATACAAATGAGAATGTCCTACTGCATGTATACACAAGTTGAATAGAATCACGTCTGGAATACTGTGTGCAGTTTTGGTCTCTACCTCAGAACAAATATACTTGCTTTGGAGAATGAGTGGAAATGGATTCAAATAATTGATTTCTAGGGTTAAGGAGCTGATGAGGAGCTATAACTATAACCATATAACTGTTTACGGTGTGGAAACAGGCCACTTGAACAATGCAACAGATTCACTTCCTCCTGTAAAGTGGAAAATCTTAAGTTAATTCTCAGAAATTGTTAGTTCCAGCAGGATTCGGAAGTGACTGAGAATTACATTTTATATATTTTAAAAAAATTTTAGACATGCAGCATAGTAAAATGCCTTTCCAGGTCACGAGTCTGAGCTGCACAAATAATCCAATTCATCTACACCCCGTACATTTTCAATGATTCCCATTTCAGTATAGGCCACGTAGGATCAGCTGAAACCGGAGAGAGTTCGGCGAACATCCACTGGGATCTGAGAGCTAATATAATGAGAAGCTGAAGGGGCTCAGCGGTGCATAGAGGGGAACAGTCAGCCAATGTTTTGGGCCGAGATTCTTTATCACAACTGGGGACTTCAGCTACGGGGAGAGATCGGTATACATTGGATAGGGGTCTCAAAAACAAGAGTGCTTCAGATCAAGATGAGAGATAGGAGTTTTAAAGTGGATCTTATGGTGTAACTAAAATAAAAGCCAGAATGGTTGCTATCTGTTGGTAAAATCAGATGCAATTATCCCTTTTAAGAAGCATTTGGACAGGTATTTAAATAGGGAAGGCATAGAAGGCCATGGTCTTAATAGTGGCAAATGGGATTAGGGTAGAGAGGAAAGTACAGTAATGGTGGGCCGAAGCCTATATTTATTTTGCTATCCAACTCTGACTATTAAACAAGAAAGTGTTGTACAATGGCCTTCCAGATTATGGATGATCAGATTTACGAAAATCCAACTTTATGCAAATTCTCTCATACACTTTTAAAACAATTTTCAAAAAACTAATAAATATAAAGGTTTCACAGTATTCATTAATAGTCTGATACAGTATATGTTCAATTAGTTTATTCATGGGTAGTGTTGGGGTGATTATTCTATGAAATTAAAGAATTACAGTGTTTACAATATCAATTGTGATAAGAAATATAGATTTCTAACTTTGGAGAAATTGGCTTCTGGGCAATTTTCATGCACAGAACCCAAATGTATTTCAGGGACTGCCTGACCCAAAAGATTTGAAGATGGAGTGACAGGATATTGTGAGAGGTTGTTTCCTTACACTGGATAGTCCAGAAGTAGGAGCAAATGTTTGGCAGAGGGGACTTCTGATCTTGGATTGAGATAAGAAAAAAATTTCTTTCCTCAGAGGACTGAAGATCCTTGGAATTCTCTGCTCCAGAGGGACTTGGAATCTCAGTCATTGACTTATTGAAGGCTGTGATTGAAAGAATTTTGGCCATGAGGAGGATCAACTGAATGGTGATGGGATGCACAAATGGATTTGCAGTGCAAGATTGGTAAATGCATTGTGACAGGCCAGAGGGCTACAAATACATTTTGCTTCCATTTCATGCATTCTTAACACTATTGGTTTCAGGCACTTCAGTGTTAACTCTTTAGATTACAAGGGAACACAGAGTGCTAACTAATTTATCAACTTCCTAATGGTTTCTGATAAGTTTATATTTGTTTAAGTGCCCAATCAGCCCTCCAGCAGATTAAGTTAACTCCTACACAACTGATATTATAATCATAAAGTCATACATTGTGTAAACAGGTCCTTTGGCCCAATTTGCCCACACCAATCAAAAGTGTCCTACCCATGTCAAATGCAGATCATTAATATTGATAAATAAAAGCTATTATTTCTTTTTCAGCCTATTTATTTTTTTCTCAGCTTTTGGAGAGTAGTGACATTCAGAAAACAGCTCAGAAAGATGACAATTTACAAAAGAAAACAAAATTTAAACATTCTAACATGGTGAAAAGCATTTTGTTGATAATGGTAATAATACAGACATTTATCATGATTGCTCACACTAAAAGTGGATTAATTTAACAGCATTGTGTTTTATTCCGTTTACAGAATTCAGTTTTACTCACTTTAATAGAGCTAAATTTCACAAATGAAGTGAAATGTGATACCTTTTAGCATTTGTGACCAGAATGAAATCTGAGATAAACAAGGTTTTTGTAGCAGGATCAAAATAGGATATTGTTTTCACTCAAATGGATAATAGTAAAATAAAATACTGCATCTAAAGATGGTATAGATTTGGCATCTTTGCAAAGATTGTGTGTTGCAAAATGCATTGTTATTCTGGTTTCTTAAAACTTTGCATTTCTTGAGGAGATTAGACTTTGTACTCCTGTCAAAAATTGAATTATTGTCACCAGAATATTCCAACGCAGATAACAAGCCTGCTAAAAGCTAAAATTATTTTTTCTGTCAGAATATGATGCTTTGGCTCCAAATCCCTGCCTATGAATACTTATGACAGAATGGTGTTCAGCGAGCTGAATCACATTTCTGTGGCTTCGTGTTTTATCTCCTTCTGCTAACTTCATATCTGGTGTTCTGTATAAACATGAAGAAAAAAAAGTGTGGGACATTGGATCTAAAACTGGAATGTGCTGAGAAACTAATATATTCAGTGAATATTACAGGTATCTGTTAGAGGATTAATACCAAAAGGGACAAAAATAAGATAACTGATTTATTTTATTCATTCAGAGGGCATCATCAATGGCAATGCTGTTATATATCCTTCATCCCCATTTGCTGCTGAGCTGAGAAGGTAGTTCAGTGCCCACTACGTTAGTGGATCTGGAGGCATATGAAGGTCAATCTGTATGAAGGATATTAGTGAACCAGATGGATCTTTTACAATAATTCACTGTTACTCAGATTGGCATTAGTTAGCCACAGAAACATGATGGCCAGACTACAGTTTGCCAAGAAATATTTAAAAGAGCCTGAAGAATTATGGAAAAAGGACTTATGGACAGATTGGACTAAGTTTACCCTGTATTAGATGGCAAAAGCAAAGAACTGCCCAAGATCCAAAGCATACCACCCTTGCCATGGCTTGCATCTTGCAATGTAGCCTCTGTGTTTCTGTTCATGATGTTTTCTGGAGAGAGTAGTCATTGACATAGCCACACTTGCCTCCTGAAGGTTGTTTCTGATCTGTTGGACATTTTGGAGATTTTTCTTCATTATGAAGAGAATAATTCTCTCCTCAGCAGTGAAGGTCTTCCTTGGAAGATCAGTCGCTTTGCGATTACTGAGCTCATTAGTACACTCTTTCTCTTAATGATGTTCCAAACTGTTGATTTTAGTAATCCTAAGGTTTGGGCGATGTCTCTTACTGTTTTATTCTTGTTTTTCATCCTCATAATGGCTTCTTTGACTTTCATTGGCACCACTCTGGTCCTCATGTTGGAAAATGGCAACTAAAGACTCCAAAATGATCAAAAGCTTAGAAGTCAAGCCTAGCTCTCTTATACCTCCATCAATTAAGCAATTAAACATACCTGAGTACTCACAAACACTTATGAAGCCAAATATCCAAACGTTATAATGCTCTGAAATGGGGGGACTATGTATAAAAGTGCTGTGATTTCTACCTGGTCAACCAAAATGTATACAAATAACCTTGCACTTTAATTACATGTGAATTGTTTGATTACAAATTTAAAAATGTGGAGCATTGGGGGAAATAAAAGGAAAAAATGTCTTGTCCCAAACATCATGGAGGGCACTGTATGTTTGCAACCTTCTGCAGCCAGTCAGTACTTTTCATGCACACCCGAGAAGTGTAATGGACTATTTGATGACATGCCAAATCTCCTTAGAAAGTAGAAGCATTGGTGTGCCTTCTTCACGGTTGCCTTATGTGCTGGCTCCAGCTGGTAACAGTCAGAGACTGAAACTTGAAATTACTGTAATTTTAATCTTTAAATTAATTTCATAGTTTTCCTCAGCACAAATCCAAGTGTTTCCTTCTCTGTAGGGAACACCAACTGAGTTGTTGGTTCCTAAATTATAGCAGCCTCCTCATACCTTCGGTGAGAGGCTTACCCATTGGAATGCAATAATCCATATAACTATATAACAATTACAGCAGAGAAACAGGTTGTCACATTTGTGGCCCGAAATGTGAAATTAATAACACCATCACCACATGCTTTACCAGTTGAACATCTCAGTGTCTTTATTTTCCTGTTTTCCTTATTTCATCATCCTGCACCTTCCACCTCCAGTGCATACATACCATCTGACTTCCGGTCAGGTTAATACATATCATGCATATTCATTATCATGATATCACTCCTTTCACCAGAAATAAACTTTATATCTTTATGTTTAAATGTCAACACTTTAACACTATCAATAGCATTTTTCTGCCTTCTGAACCAACAAAACAACTTCAAATTCAAAACAAAAACAACTTCAAATTCCCTCTTCACAAAATGTAACATAAACATGTTATAACCAAATGTAATATAATAGCTCAACTGTTCTTCTGTAATTATACTAATACAATGCTCACCTCATATGCAAAATGTAAACATTTAAATTTATACACCTCACATGTTTAAATACCAATACTTTTGGTTTTTTTTTTCATTTAATACCAAATAGTCGACTAAACAAAAATGCAATTCATGCAGCACTCATACATGTACTTTATGATGTATTGATCAAATCACTGTCCAAATGTTCCCATTATCATTTCTCTTCCTTGGTGAGTAACATTACTGCGCTTCATTGAAACTCATTCCAACTATCACAAACTTTCACTTTCGTGATAATGCGGGCACGATTAGAAATATGGCACAAAATCTTCATATCGCTTAGGTGGTTTCCTGTCCCGTCTCGGCCTTCCTGCAATGCTACTGTCGCAACTTGGTTGTTCACCCTCAGCACCGGAAACACTGCTCGCTGCGGCCTCTGGTGTTTCTGGTACTCTGGCCACTTCATCGGGAATGCTGGTAACTACCTCTGGAACATCATCTGATCCCTCAGGTTGAGCATCTTGTATTGGACTTCCAACCACATCACTCGGTGTCGCTCTGGATTGGTACTTTTTTACACCAGACACGTTTCTTTTGTACAGGACTCCAGCTGGAGACTTGACTGTCACCATACTGCCGCTTCTGGATACAACCGTGTAGGGTTGATGGTAATAAGGTGTGTCTAGCTTACCACCACTCTCTTGCCTCACAAGAACATTATCTCCAGGCATGATGTCTGAGTACCTGGCCCCACGACTCGAGTCTGTATACAGCTTTGCTGCTCCCTTCTTTTCAGCATCGTGGTCCCTCATCTCCTGGTTGTCCCTGATTTCCTTTATTTCAGGCATTTTTGTGCAGATTTTCCTCCCAAAAAGTACTTCTGCTGGACTTTTTCCTGTGGTTGCATGAGGCGTTGCCCGATAGACAGCTACATAGGATAGCAATGCTTCTCTCCAGTTCTGTCCTTCTGCATGAGCAATCCGTAATCATTTTTCGATGGACTGATTTTGTCTCTCTACTTCCCCATTGGCTTTAGGAGTTACGGTGCTGAGGGTGAACAACCAAGTTGCGACAGTAGCATTGCAGGAAGGCATTGGCAGAGATCTTTGCGAGATATGGATTGCCTGTTACGCTATACTCTGACAATGGTCCACAGTTCATTTCAGAGACATTTGCTGAATACATGAGGACCACAGGTATCCAGAGTACTTCATCACAGAGTACTCATAGTATCTGCTGTAGTAATCTACCACTACCATGATTGACTCACCAGTTGGTAGTCCGAGAAAATCAACAGCTACATCGATCCACGGTCCTGTTGGGAGTTGCGTACTCCGAATCGGCTCTGGAGGATTACTCCTACTTCTGAGTTGACACCCATGGCAGGTTTTGACGAATTTCTCTGCGTCTTTCTCACAACCTGGCCACCATACTTTACTCCTGAGGTTTTGCTTGGTACCAACAATACCTAGGTGTCCTTCATGAGCTAATGATACGATCTTCGGTCTCAACCTCTGTGGTATCACCATTCTACACCCCCTCAATACACACTGCCCGATGCAACAAAGTTCGTCTCTAATGGGAATATATGCCTTGTGAATGCACTTGTCCCATTGTCCACTTTGGATACATTCTCTAACTTCCATGAGTTCTGGGTCATGTTCGGACTCTCTCTCGACTTCCCTCATTGTCACAGCTTCTGGTGTCGACTGAATAGCTATGAAGTGTGCAAAACTCTCTGCTTCTGTCCCAATTCTGACTTGGATTGTGGGCATCCATTTTTCAACAATCTGGACAGCGGATCAGCAATGTTTGCTTTCCCGGCAATGTGAACTACTCTGTACTTGTATGGTTGGAGTCTGAGCACCCATCGTTCTATCCTGGTACACAGTTTGGACCTGGCGGCATAGATCACCTACAATGGTTTATGGTCCGTGATGAGTTCAAATTCAATGCCATACAAATATGCATGGAATCTCTCGCAGGCCCATACAAGTCCGAGTGCTTCTTTCTCTGTCTGAGAATATCTCCTTTCCACATCTGTCAAAGATCTGCTGGCATAGGCAATGATTCTTGGTCCCACATCACGCATCTGGACCAACACAGCTCCTAAACCAACAGGACTAGCATCCGCTATGACTTTGTATGGTGCAGCCGGATCATAATACCCAAGAGTATCAGCATTCGTCAGACTTTGTTTCAGAGCTGTGAATGCTTCCTTCTGCTCAGAGCCAAAATGGAATGGTACACCTTTCCTGGTTAGTTTCCTCAATGGTTCTGCCAGTGTAGCAAAGTTAGGGATGAACTTTGCGCAATAATTAACCAATCCCAAGAAGCTCCTCATCTCCGTTGCATTCTGGGGTTCACGTGCACCTGCAAAAGCTTTCACCTTGGCATCAGCTGGGTTCAGTCCTTCCCGTGTAAGCCTGTGTTCCATGAAGTCCATCTCTGACACACCGAACTGGCACTTGTCTCCATTCACGGTAAGGCCTGCCCCCTGTAGTCTGGATAGCACACACCTCAACCGTCTGTCATGCTCTTCCTTTGTAGCCGCATGGACTATGATGTCATCAGAAATGTTGGCAATTCCAGGAATGCCTTGAATCACTCGGTGGATTTCGTACTGGTAGATCTCAGGAGCTGCATTGATGCCGAACGATAGTCTCTTGTACCGGTACAATCCACAGTGAGTCACAAATGTTGTCACGTCCCTGGATTCTGGGTCCAGCTCTAATTGATGATAGCCCCATTTTAAATCAATTTTTGAGAACACCTGACTGGTAGTTAACTCCTGAAGTACTTCCTCCACTGTTGGTATGGGGTGTCGTTCTCGAATTATAGCTTCATTGGCCATCCTCATATCAACATACAGTCTTATGTCACCATTTGGTTTGGGCACGATCACTACTGGGCTGACCCATTGTGTTGAATGTTCTACAGGTTCAATAATGTCTTGCTCGACTTTGGCCTCGACTTTCCCACGAAGTCCAAATTGAGTTCTGCGCACTGGTTGCGCCTTGGGTTTGACCGTTTTGTCCACTGCTAGCTTTAGTTGTCGACCTTTCATCTTTCCTACTCCCTGGAAAACTGCGGGGAATTCTTGCTTCATATCCTTGTATGACTGAACTGAATTGACACAAGCTCCAATATGAAGTATTGCCAGGTCTTGCGCCGTGCGTCTACTCAGCAATGATTCTCCCCTCTCATCTATGACAACAAACTCTGCTTCGGTGTACTTCTCACCAGTTCAACAGTCGCAGTGAAAATCCAATGGTCTGCAATGGCTTGGTTGCTGTGTATGGATACAGTTTCTTTGAACACTTCTTTGATGTACAAATGGTCTTTTTTCTTTTCAATTTCTCCCATAAATGTCGGTCAATTACATTACTGTCACTGCCTGAGTCAACAATGACCGGAACTGTCACACCACTAATTATCACTGGGACCTTCTCATGATGTATATCATTCAATGTGAACTGATAGTATTTCTGCCCATCCTGGTTGTCATCATCATCGTCACTTTCTGGGTCACCTTCTATATGG
The DNA here is from genome assembly GCF_036971445.1 of Narcine bancroftii. NCBI lineage: Eukaryota > Metazoa > Chordata > Chondrichthyes > Torpediniformes > Narcinidae > Narcine > Narcine bancroftii. Next base: position 209,272,069 of record NC_091471.1, on the reverse strand, counting down.
CGCATAGTGCCTTTCTTTCCAGGATACTTCCCTTTCCCCCAAGCTTTGCCCTTAGAAGCTGTACTCTTCCCATTCTGGTTTGCATTTGACTTGCTTTTGCACTTCTTTGCAAAGTGGTCCTTACCTCCACACTTTCTACAAACTTTGCCTTTCGCTGGGCAGCATGGGTCTTTTCCAAAATGACCTCTGTTTCCACATCTGTAACACTCTAAGTCATGTGTGGGCATATTTCTTGGCTGGCTATGGCTATGCGAGAGCCTATTTACTTGTTGACCAACTTTGTCTTTACTGGGCTGGCTTGAGTTGTCTTTCAGTTTCATGGTATGAAATTGCCCCTCAACAGCCTCTAATGCAGCAGCCATTGTTAAAGCATTGGTAAGTTTCAACTCACCCCCTTTTTCCAGCAGTTGCCTTCTGAGTTTGTCTGATCTGCAGTGCTGCACAACTTGATCCAATAACTGGTTGTCCAAATCAGCTACCACGTAATTGCATCCCACAGCCAGTTGTCGCAATCTCGTCACGTACTGGGCAACCGTTTCTCCATCTTCTTGTTTTGTCTTGCGAAACAAATGGCGTTGAAATGTAGCATTCGGTGTCACCACATAGTGTGCATTCAATGCATCTACGGTTTTCTGGTATTCCTCCTTCCTTCCAGTATTCGAAAGCGTCTTAAAAGTTTCCCGAACTGCAGGTCCTGTGGTAAAGAGAAGAAACGCCCTCCGCTGCGCTTTCTGTTCCGCCGTACTGCTATCGAGAAATAGGCCATGACTGTCGGCGTAGGCTTTAAATTCTTCCAGCCATGCCTTCCACTTCACACTCACAGTACTTGCATCACCCGTCGGGTCAAAATGAGGAACACCTCGAAGTGCTAGAAATTCAGCTCCTGTGACCTTCCAGCTCAAAGCCACCGATTCAAAATCCAAAATGTTTATCACATTTAAAATCCAAAATGTTTATCCTCGTCGCCAATGTCACATTTGTGGCCCGAAATGTGAAATTAATAACACCAGCACCACATGCTTTACCAGTTGAACATCTCAGTGTCTTTATTTTCCTGCTTTCCTTATTTCATCATCCTGCACCTTCCACCTCCAATGCATACCACCTGACTTCCGGTCAGGTTAATACATATCATGCATATTCATTATCATGACACAGATCAACTTGGCTCTTCTAGTCCACTTACTGCAACCTAACCCCACTGACCTACACTCAACCTGTAACTCTCCATTCCTTTTCCATCCATATACGTACCCAACTTCTCCTTAAATGCTAATATCGAGCCTGCCTCTGCCACTTCATCTGGAAGATCGTTCCACACACCCTCCGCTCTCTGAGTAAATAAGTTCTCCCTCATGTTTCCTCTAAACTTTTTTCCCCTAACCCTTAACTCATGTTCTCTTTTTTGTATCTCCCCCTTTCTTAAAGGAAAAAGCCTCTCCATGTCAACTCTATCTATACCCCTAATAATATTAAATACCTCAATCAAATCCTCTCTCAACCTTCTATGCTCCAAAGAATAAAGATCTAACCTATGGCTTAGACCCTGTCTCTTCTTCTCTTCTTTCTTTGGCTTGGCTTCGCGGACGAAGATTTATGGAGGGGGTAAAAAGTCCACGTCAGCTGCAGGCTCGTTTGTGGCTGACCAGTCCGATGCGGGACAGGCAGACACGATTGCAGCGGTTGCAAGGGAAAATTGGTTGGTTGGGGTTGGGTGTTGGGTTTTTCCTCCTTTGCCTTTTGTCAGTGAGGTGGGCTCTGTGGTCTTCTTCAAAGGAGGCTGCTGCCCGCCAAACTGTGAGGCGCCAAGATGCACGGTTTGAGGCGTTATCAGCCCACTGGCGGTGGTCAATGTGGCAGGCACCAAGAGATTTCTTTAGGCAGTCCTTGTACCTTTTCTTTGGTGCACCTCTGTCACGGTGGCCAGTGGAGAGCTCGCCATATAATACGATCTTGGGAAGGCGATGATCCTCCATTCAGGAGACGTGACCCATCCAGCGCAGCTGGATCTTCAGCAGCGTGGACTCGATGCTGTCGACCTCTGCCATCTCGAGTACCTCGACGTTAGGGGTGTGAGCGCTCCAATGGATGTTGAGGATGGAGCGGAGACAACGCTGGTGGAAGCGTTCTAGGAGCCGTAGGTGGTGCCGGTAGAGGACCCATGATTCGGAGCCGAACAGGAGTGTGGGTATGACAACGGCTCTGTATACGCTTATCTTTGTGAGGTTTTTCAGTTGGTTGTTTTTCCAGACTCTTTTGTGTAGTCTTCCAAAGGCGCTATTTGCCTTGGCGAGTCTGTTGTCTATCTCATTGTCGATCCTTGCATCTGATGAAATGGTGCAGCCGAGATAGGTAAACTGGTTGACCGTTTTGAGTTTTGTGTGCCCGATGGAGATGTGGGGGGGCTGGTAGTCATGGTGGGGAGCTGGCTGATGGAGGACCTCAGTTTTCTTCAGGCTGACTTCCAGGCCAAACATTTTGGCAGTTTCCGCAAAGCAGGACGTCAAGCGCTGAAGAGCTGGCTCTGAATGGGCAACTAAAGCGGCATCATCTGCAAAGAGTAGTTCACGGACAAGTTTCTCTTGTGTCTTGGTGTGAGCTTGCAGGCGCCTCAGATTGAAGAGACTGCCATCCGTGCGGTACCGGATGTAAACAGCGTCTTCATTGTTGGGGTCTTTCATGGCTTGGTTCAGCATCATGCTGAAGAAGATTGAAAAGAGGGTTGGTGCGAGAACACAGCCTTGCTTCACGCCATTGTTAATGGAGAAGGGTTCAGAGAGCTCATTGCTGTATCTGACCCGACCTTGTTGGTTTTTGTGCAGTTGGATAATCATGTTGAGGAACTTTGGGGGACATCCGATGCGCTCTAGTATTTGCCAAAGCCCTTTCCTGCTCACGGTGTCGAAGGCTTTGGTGAGGTCAACAAAGGTGATGTAGAGTCCTTTGTTTTGTTCTCTGCACTTTTCTTGGAGCTGTCTGAGGGCAAAGACCATGTCAGTGGTTCCTCTGTTTGCGCGAAAGCCGCACTGTGATTCTGGGAGAATATTCTCAGCGACACTAGGTATTATTCTATTTAGTAGAATCCTAGCGAAGATTTTGCCTGCAATGGAGAGCAACGTGATTCCCCTGTAGTTTGAGCAGTCTGATTTCTCGCCTTTGTTTTTGTACAGGGTGATGATGGTGGCATCACGAAGATCCTGAGGCAGTTTACCTTGGTCCCAACAAAGCTTGAAAAACTCATGCAGTTTGGCATGCAGAGTTTTGCCGCCAGCCTTCCAGACTTCTGGGGGGATTCCATCCATACCTGCTGCTTTGCCACTTTTCAGTTGTTCGATTGCCTTATATGTCTCATCCAGGGTGGGAACCTCATCCAGCTCTAGCCTTAGGGGCTGTTGAGGGAGCTGGAGCAGGGCGGAATCTTGGACTGAGCGGTTGGTACTGAAAAGAGATTGGAAGTGTTCTGACCATCGGTTGAGGATGGAGATCTTGTCGCTGAGGAGGACTTTGCCGTCTGAGCTGCGCAGCGGGCTTTTGACTTGGGGTGAGGGGCCGTACACAGCCTTTAGAGCCTCGTAGAAACCCCTGAAGTCGCCAATGTCCGCGCTGAGCTGTGTTCGTTTGGCGAGGCTAGTCCACCACTCATTTTGGATCTCCCGGAGTTTGCGCTGAAGATGGCTGCATGCGCGACGGAAGGCTTGTTTCTTCTCTGGACAGGACGGCTTTGTAAGGTGAGCCTGGTGGGCAGCTCGCTTCTTTGCCAGCAGCTCCTGGATTTCCTGGCTGTTTTCGTCAAACCAGTCCTTGTTTTTCCTGGAGGAGAAGCCCAGTACCTCTTCAGTGGATTGCAGTATGGTAGTCTTCAACTGATCCCAGAGGGTTTCAGGGGACGGGTCCGTGAGGCGGGTTGCAACGTCGAGCTTTGCTTTGAGGTTTGCCTGGAAGTTTCCTCTCGCTTCGTCTGACTGCAGTTTTCCAACATTGAACCTCTTTCTGGGGGCTTTATTGTTCCTGGGCTTTGGCTTGAAGTGAAGGTTGAGCTTGCAGCGAACCAGCCGGTGGTCAGTGTGGCATTCCGCGCTAGGCATGACCCTGGTGTGGAGCACATCTTGTTTGTCACTTTCTCGCACCAGGATGTAGTCCAGGAGGTGCCAGTGTTTGGATCGGGGATGCATCCAGGTGGTCTTAAGGCTGTCCCTCTGCTGAAAAAGGGTGTTTGTAATGACAAGCCGCTGTTCTGCGCAGAGCTCCAACAGGAGGCGCCCATTGTCGTTGCACTTGCCGACGCCATGCTTGCCCAGGATTCCTGGCCAGGTTTCTGAGTCTTTGCCGACACGAGCGTTGAAGTCGCCCAGGATGACAACCTTGTCGGCTGTAGGGGTACGTTGGATGAGGTTGCGCAGGTCGGTGTAGAACTTGTTCTTTTCTGCTGGTTCCGCCTGGAGGGTTGGAGCATAGACACTGATGAGGGTGATGTGACGCTTGTTTTGAAGTGGGAGTCGCATGGACATGATTCGGTCCGAGAGGCCTGTCGGAAGGTTTTCGAGTTTGGAGGCAATGAAGCTCTTGACCATGAAGCCTACACCAGATAGGCGTCGTTCATCCGAAGGCTTGCCAGACCAGTAGAGTGTGTAGCCCGCGCCGCGTTCTTGGAGGCTGCCTACATCTGCCAGGCGGACTTCACTGAGAGCGGCTATGTCGATGTCAAGTCTGAGGAGTTCATGTGCAATGAGGGCAGACCGACGTTCAGGTCGGTGGCTGTCAGTCTTGTCTAGCATGGTTCTGATGTTCCAGCATGCTAGCTTGAGTTTGTGAGCATCTTTTGAGGGGGAGGACGTGGAGGGGGAGGACGTGGAGGGGGAGGACGTGGAGGGGGAGGACGTTGAGGGGGAGGACGTGGACCTGTCCTCGGGCCTGCGCAAAGGAGCTTTTAGGTGGAGTGCAGTGCGCGCAGTACTGGCCCCACCCTTTACACCCATGGTTCGTGTGCCGTGGCCAAGCAAGCTGGGACGTGGCAGCGAGGTCCTTGGGTCGTAGGTTTTATATCAGAGTGGCCTTCTCCTATGCAGGTTTCTTACCCGGGCTGGAGGGGTCTGCCTCCCCTCCTAGGTCGGTCCATACTGCCCGGACCGGGGCCGAGGCCGTCGCAGTTCACCCTGTTCCTGGACTGGGGCCACCGCCTCCCACTCCCTGCCCGGACCGGGGCCTCCGCCTGCCTCACTCGACCGAGGCCGGGGCCGCCGTCTCCCCCTTGCTCCTGCCCGTATCGGGGCCGCCGCCGTCTACCCTTCGCCCGGACCGGGGCCGGGGCCGCTGCTAACATTCCAGTAAATCTTCTCTGCATTTTCTCCAATTTGTTGATATTTTTCCTATACTTTGGTGACCAAAACTGTACACAATACTCCAAGTTTGGCCTCACCAATGCCTTGAAAAATTTTAACATAACATCCGAGCTCCTATACACAAATGCTCTGATTTATAAAGGCCATCATACCATAAGAATTGCTCTGTATTGAGGTTATGGAACAGCCATGCAGTTGCCACAGCCAATGTGTGTGACCACTGGTACATCTCTGCAGTGAACTGGAATTCACTGTCTGTATTGTTCTGAAGGCTGGCTCCTCCCTTGGCTCCACCCTCACCTAACCCAATATAAACCTTGGTTTTTCCGCCTTACCTCAGATTCACCTGAGGACTATTGTATCTACTGGCCATTGATTGTAAGCTATTAAATGCGTATTTGTACTCCTCGCATGCCTCTGAGTGCAATCAGTTGCATTACAATTTTAATAGCTTAACTTTAAAGCAGGTATGCTCTCTGTCAACCCTTTATCCCCAGAGGCCCCGGAGGAATTCATGTACTGGCTGGAATGCTTCCAGTCCTATCTGATGGCCACACAAGACATCTTCAACTCTGATAGTCTCTGGAGATCTCCACTTCTCTCTCAAGTTGGCCCCAAGGGGTTTGCTGTCATCAGGGACTCTGCAACTTATGAGTCTGGAATAGAAGGCTTGAAGGCCCACTACATGAGGCCCCAGAATGACGTGCTGGTGAGTCATTGGCTCTCTGAACAACAGCAGCGTTCGGGTGTGTCACTGGATGATTATGTCCTTGAACTGTGGGCCCTGACCAGAAAATGCCATTACGAAGCAGTCACAGTCTGGGTGAGAGAGGAGCAACAAATCCAGGACACCCTCATGGCAGGAGTGAGGTCCAGGTACATAAGGCAGCAACTGCAAGAATTGGGGAAGAAAGACTTGGCCTGTACCCTGGAGCTGGCAAAAGCACTCGAACAGCCCCAACTAGGAACTGACGACCTCACGGGCCAAAATGGTGCCTTTTCAGAGGACCAGGTCATTGGGGTGCTGGCAACCCCCCATAGCCCTAGCGCCAACTGAAGTGACCACGCGCGACCGGGGATGCTACTTCTGTGGACAGGCACAGAACCCCCGCCTGATGCCCCACGAAGGACACCATGTGCTCAGGATGCAGTAAGCGAGGGCACTGGGTGAAGGTCTGCAGGGCCAAGGGGAACCCAAAGAGGGTGACCGCTTGTGCAACCCCAGAATCGGCGTTTGACCCATACCTGAGTCCCGAAGTGCTGGCCTCAACCTTTCCATGCTGCTAGCTGCAGCATCTTGCTACGCCCCGTGGTGAGTCCCACCCCTGGAAGTAAAGCATTGCAGGAAGCAATGGTGGCCATCTTGCCATGCCTCATGGTTGATATCACTTAGTCCTCCTTTGGATCAAGATGGAGGGCAGCCATCTTGCCATGCCTCATGGTCGACACCATCTTGTCTGCCCACGGGCTAAGAGGAGAGAGTCAACATCAGGTTGGGGAGCAATGGGGTTTCCAGAGCACTGGCATTGGTCATCCTGGATCAGGCAATACCCCACCAATTGAATAATTCAACCATAGAGGTGAGGGTAAATGGACACTTGACTGATTGTTTGGTCAACACTGGCTCCACTGAAAGCTTTATAAACTCTGCGACTGCTCTGTGGTACAACTTAAGAGTGTACCCGACGGACTATTGTTTCCTAGCTTCGCACTCTGTGCCGATCCAGAGATATTGAATAGTACATCTAACTGTAAAAGGGTGGAATTTTATAAGTTCCAAATGTATGGGCTAAAGAATTTGTGTGCTTCTGTGTTGCTGGGCCTGGACTTCCTGTGTCACACTTAAAAGTGTGACAATTGAGTACTGTGGCCCACTTCCTCCAATCACAGTATGGAACGAAGGGTCCCAAAAGCAGGACGCCACATGTGGACTCTCCACCCTAAATATTGATTTCCCCCCCACTGTTTCCTAACCTGATTCTCAATTGCAAACCAATAGCCACAAAGAGCAGGCAATATAGTATGGGGGAATCAGGAGTTTATTAGAACTGAGATGCAGCGGCTCCTCAAAGAAAATATCACTGAGTCTAGCAACAGCCCGTGGAGAGCCCAGGTGGTAGTCGTAAAAGAGGAAGAAAAGTCCAGGCTAGTTATTGACTATAGCCAAACAATGAATCATTTCACACTCCTGGATGCATAAACCCTTCCTCGAATTTCGGACATCGTAAAGGAAATTGTGCAGCATCGAGTCTATTCAACCATTGACCTGAAAGCTACAAAGCATCAGTAACCAATCTGTTCCAAAGACTGCCCCTACACAACATTTGAGGCAGATGGATGGCTTTATCAGTTCCAGAAGGTCCTTTTTGGTATCACTAATAGGGTCTCGATCTTCCAGAGAAAGATGGACAAAATGATCAACAAAGGCCACCTTCCCTTATCTCGACAACGTCACCATTTGTGGACACTCTCTGGAAGACCATGATGCCAACCTCCAGAAGTTTCTCCACACGGCCAAGGCCCTGAATCTCACGTGCAACTCTAATAAGTGCGTGTTCTGGACTAAACATCTGGTGATTCTGGGCTATGTGGTGTAGAATGGCATCATTGGTCCTGATCCCGATCAAATGTGTCCCTTATTAGAGCTCCTGATCTTGAGGACCATGAAAGCCTTAAGGAGGTGCCTAGGCTTCTTTTCTTACTATGCCCAGTGGGTCCCTCACTACGTGGATAAAGTCGCCCCCTCTTAAAATACACTTCCTTCTCATTATCGGCTGGTGGATTTTTACTATGTTTGGAGCCATATTGCAAAGGCTACCATGCATGCAGTGGATGAGAATGCACCTTTCCAGGTTGAAAGTGATGCCCCTGGCTGCTACCCTTAACCAGGCAGGCAGGCTGGTTGCCTTTTTTTCCTGCACCCTACAAGGCCATGACCTTCGGAACCCATCAGTGGAGAAAAGGCCCAAGCCAGTGTAGAGGCCATCAGGCACTGGAGGCATAACCTGGCCGGCAGAAAACTTACACTGCTCACCAACCAGCAATCAGTACCATTCATGTTTAATAATGCAAAAAGTGGTAAAATAAAGAATGACAAGGTTGTGAGGTGGAGGATCAAACTCTCCATCTATAATTATGATATAGTAAACAGGCCAGGTACACTAAATGAGCCTCAGATGCCCTGTCACGAGAAAGCTGTGCCATTTGCGGTCACTGCACGATGAGCTTTGCCACCCAGGCATCACCCATATGGCTCATTTCGTCAAGACACGCAACCTGCCCTACACTATTGAGGATATCAGGGAAATAACCAGGTCCTGCTAGGTCAGCACTGAGTGCAAACCATGCTTCTATTGCCCTGACAAAGCGCACCTTTGAATGACTCATTGTCGATTTCAAGGGTCCCCTCCCTTTCACCAACGGAAATATGTACTTTCTCAATGTCATCGACGAGTATTCACGTTTTCTGTTCACCATACCCTGCCCAGACATGACCACCACCATGGTCATTAGGGCCTTGCACCCTATTTTCACCTTGTTCGGGTATCCCAGCTACATCCATAGTAACTGGGGCTCATCACTTATGAGTGAAGAGCTATTGCCAGTATCTGCTCGTATTGCCTCAAGCAGGACAACTAGCTACAATCCCCAGGGGAATGGACAGCTTGAAAGAAAGAACACAATGGTATCGAAGGACGTGAAATTGACTTTCCAGTTTAAAGGCCTTCCAGACTCACGCTGGCAAGAAATCCTACCCACAGCGCTCCACTCTGTAAGGTCGCTCCTCTGCACTGCGACCAAAGCAATTCTTCACAAGCTCGTGTTCATTTTCCAGAGGAAATCCACATCCGGGACCACTCTCCCGGCTTGGCTAATGGCACCAGGGCCAGACCTGCTGAGAAAGCACATGAGGAGGAGCAAGACAGATCCTCTGATCAAAAAGGTGCTCCTGCTGCACACCAACCCGATATATGCCTACGTGAGCAGAGCTGGAGCCCTCGAGACCCAGTAACCCTGTACCACAGGGGGTATAGGAAGTTCAGGAAGCCCAAAGTCCTCCAGTACTGAGGCGTTCAACCAGAATAATTAGACCCCCTGACAGACTTAATTTGTAAATATATATTTAAACTATTAGTTTTTTTTAATGTATGGTCTCTGTTTTTCACCTACAGGTTCTCTTCTGAAGGAAGCATGAATGCAGTGAACTGGAATTCACTATCTGTGTATTGTTCTGATGGATAGCTCTTCCCTTGCCTCCACCCTCACCTACCCCAATATAAACCCTGGTTTTCCTGCCTCACCTCAGATTCATCTGAGGACTATTGTATCTACTGGCCATTGATTGTAATCTATTAAAAGTGTGTTTGTACTCCTCACTTGTCTCTGAGTGCAATCAGTCGAGTTACAATCTCCACATCAACCTTCTGCACATACTGCAAACACTTCCCAGGACCCATTCTTAGCAGGCCTATGGAGAACTGTCAAGAAGCTACTGTGATTCTCTTTGATTTCCCTGCTCAGTTAAAATACTATCATGATTCATCTTTTTACCTGTTGTTGCTTACCTTATTTTCTGCAAATCTTTAAATTCAAAAAGGTGCAGGAATTTGGTGACTTTTTGCAGTCTGGCTGGATAATATGAAAAACCAAGTTTCTCACTGTTTCTCATTGGGCAGCATGGTTAGCATAGCAGTCAGCATAATGCTATTATAGTGCCAGCAATTCAAGTTTGATCCAGTGCTGTCTGTATGTTTTCCCCTTGACTGTGTGGATTTCACCTGGGTGCTCAGATTTACTTTGGGTTTGTAGACTAATTTGTGTATTTAGGCAGCACTGGCTCATAGGCCAGAAAAGTCTGTTACTGTGCTGTTAAAATATAAATTTAAATCTCATGACAATAACCATAAACCTTTCCCTCTTTTCTCAATGGATAATTTCTTTCCACTTATATTCAGCTTTGGCCACATACAAGGAGTCACAGCATTGCTGGGTTCTTGTGAGCCCAACCAATCAAATGCTCCCTCCAGCTGCCATATCACGTAAGAGCCACGGCACATTTAAAGAAAGAATATGACAAAGAGAAATAAAAAGATTAAGAAGAAATGCTCTGAAAGACATACAAACATTTTAACAAGAAATAAAGATTGAGGAAACTAATGTTACTATCTTTATGCCAGTAACAGTATTAGGAATAAAATTTCAGCCTAGAAGAACCAACCACCCATAATCAAGAGGTGAGAGAAGGTTGACGCAAGGGCAGCGAAAACAGGTTTAACATACTGCTGCTAAAACAAATCAGCTCAGGAAATTCTTATCTTCTGAAATCAGGAGCAACTAACAAAGCAATTCATTCTTTCTATGCTTTATGTCACGAAAAGTTATTTTTATTATTAAAGGTTATTATTTTTCTGTCCAATTATCATGTTAAATCTTCTAGCCTTTGTCCAGAATATGGCCTGCCATCCCTTTAGGAAAAGTTAACTTCTTCTCTCAAGAAAATTTGAGGTGAGTGTCAGTAAAATGACAGAGCATATTTTCTTTTAATTAAAATCTTTGGTATCTTTATAGACTTCATATTTGCCTGTTCATTGGTCTACCAGCAGAGGGCTTACTCAGAGTAATCAATAACAAGCTAACAATTACAGTTCCAGGATACCTGTGAAATGGCCAAAGCAGAGACAGCATTTGATATTGATATAAAGCAGGATTTGCTCTCAAATTTGTTATTCCAGTGGCATTATTCTCCAAATACAGTGTTTAACTTGAGTCAATAAAAAGTGAATGCAGTCTGTGGCTGGAAATGAGTCCAAATTTTCAATCATGTCTATCATTTCACTAATAGTCACAGGACAAGCCAACTAAAGAAACAGCACTACAAACATCCCCTTTCACACCAGCAGTGAGAACAGCCCTACCAGTATTTCAAAACGGGTCATTCACACGCCAACTTAACGGGTGGCCAATGTAGAAAGGCGCTAAAAACGTGACTCTTTTACCAGGAGACAATGATTGGAGAAACTAACATTGCTGTTTCATGCCAGTGGTATTTGAAGCAGGGATTTGGTACAATAACATAGGGGGACTGTATTAAAAATGAATATATTTTGTGAATCAAATATAAGGTTAAACCATGACAACACATTTTAGAAATCCTACCATGACTGAAAAATTGTTTTGTCTGTGCCCTGTTATTTCAGGTCCACTGTAATACTCCAGGGTGCAGATAAAAGAATACCAATAATATTCATTCACTATTGTCATAAGCTTCAATTATACTTAGGTTTTACACCCTATCTTACAGATTTAACTAACAACTGATAAATTCATAACAAGAAGCAGAAGTGGGAAAGGATATTAATTACATTTTTAAATTTTTAATTATTCCGTATATAAGACAAGGGCATGGGATCCTTTTTATAAATCAGGAGCCAATCAGTGTTTCACAGTTCAGGGAAAGGCAAAACCTATGATGTCCTTGGTTCCCAAACTCTTGCAGAAAGAAATCTTCCTCTGAACAAATGATGGGGGGCAAATGATCTTCACATTACAATAGTGCCTTGGCAGTTCATTTAAATATGGGGCACAATGTGAATGATAGAATCAAATTCTCTCAGACAAGAGGTGGAACTGTTCAGAATACAAATCAGTTAAGTTGTTTCTCCTACAGAAAACTGGTGCAGATAAGCTATATGACTAATGGTTACCAGAGCAAATTAAGAACCTGGTAAGTGCGCAGCGTTTATGATTATTCATCACCACTCTTCCCCTTAGTGAAATGATCACACGGTCTGAAATATACATTGCTCACTTTTCATAAGACACCACACAAACACAACTGCCATGCTATCATCTCTGTTCTCATCGCTATAGCCTCAAAAGCATTTAGTAGACCCCTACAATATGCAGAGAGGAAGACAGGACGAGGAGTGAAAAGGTCAAGAGGCTGCTGTGGAAGTGGATACAGAAGAGCATTCTGCATCATTTCATGTATTCCAACAAGTCATGGGCTCATGTATTGGAAGTCTGAGAGAAGAACGCAGATTAGATGAAAGATTCAAGCCCAAAACATTGGTTATGCATCTTTATCTTTGTTATATGAAGTATGCTGTTTGACCTGCTGAGTTTCTTCTGCATAGTGCCTTTACTCCAATTACAGTCTGTTGACTTTTGTTTTACTCTGGTAGACTGGACGGGTATGTTTCAGATGGAGAAGCCACAAATAAAGTCTACTTGCCAATACAAAGAGGAATCAGGTAAGAAGTGGGTGCTCAAGAGAAGGCTAGTGAGAATCTACAACTTGACACATTATTTGGCCTGTCAGATGACAATTAGTTTGGAATAGTCGATTCATAAGACAGTCCACTGGAGGTCAGCATCATCTTACCTTTCCTCTCCTACCCTATTATCCATGTTCAATTATTGCCTTATGCCTGTTGGCCTGTGCTCACAACTATCCTACCTCCCCCACCCCCCCCCCCACCCCGCCTCCCTACCCAACCCAGATTTTTTATTCAGTCCCTGTCTGTTTTCTGCTCATACCTTGAAGAAGGGCTCAGGCCTAAAACATTAGTAATATAACTTCACCTCCTATGGACGCTGGAGACCTGCTGACTTCCTCCAGTACTTCCGTGATTTTAACTACAATCACAGCATCTGCAGACTTTTGTGTTTCACTCAACATCATTCTACTCTGGAATTATATATACTTCTATCCTAGTCTGCAATGTTGCAATAGTAGCACAATGGCGAACAAAACTGGTTTCAACTTCCTTGAGGCACAGTCTGAAGCCTTCAAGATCTGGGTGTCATTTTGGAAACTCTTATCAGAGTTCTGCTGTCTGAAGCAACAGCATTGATCAGTGAGAGCAGGTTGAGCACTACCAATAAGTAGCAATTCTGCACTGCCCACAGGAAATAGAATCTTAGGGTTGTATGTGATGTTTTGTATGATCTCTGACAATAAATCTGAAATCTGATGTTTTCTGGCCTCACTGGACCTCACTGTATCCAGCAGAGGGCAGATGATCGTGATCAGGAAGGTGTCAGCTGGGATTGGTGGACATCTGGTGCTATTGTGACAATGGTGGTCCCTGTATCATAGCAGACCTGCACTCTATTGTCTACCAAGTCCCTTGAAAATGCCTGTGATATTGAGTTGTCAGGAAGCCAGGATTTGATCTCAATGAATTTGGTGAGGAAACCCTCAATACTATTTTGGAAGTGACTTGTTACAGCACTGATTTACTACAGCTTACAAATAAAGAATACACTCACTCATTTCTTTTAGCACACCATGAAGTCAACTTCCTTTTTTTTATTCACTAAACACAACACTGCATTCTTCAACTTCTCAAACACCACCCAGCTAAACTCCTCTGACCTTCTCATTGGCTCACTGCCACATGGTGATCCTGACAATTATTCTCCTCCTCCTGCATCTGAGATTCATCACCAGTATGCTGACGCTTAACACAGCTGCACATGCACACTATTACCCACATGCACTGCATCACTTATGTCATCACTGACAGCCGGCACTGCTCCTGACAAAGGAAAGCACAAGACTGCAACAGCACCCCCCACCACCCCCCCCCCACCTCTAGCCTCTAGAGGTGACTGAAACTATCCCACTACATAATGGTATGGAGGGCTGATAGTTCGGCCCAACCTTGTACAATATTGCAAGTCAAGCAATGCACAGTGTGTAGCATGACAGAAAGCACTCAAGACCAGAGAGAGTGCAACATGCTTTTATTCAATAAGAATGGCACACATGGTCAGTGGACTGAACCGGTGGTTTGGTGGGGGTCCATGGTTTATATCAGGATTATGCAGGGGGCAGAGTAAGGGGAGGATCCAGTCCTAGAGCATCGCACCAGTAGTGAATTCCCAGTTCACTATCTTCACTCTTTCCTTTTGAATGAAGCCCATGGGTGAAACAGAGAACATCGGATAGTCAAACATTTTTTACAATATTTGCAAGTTCAACCTGTCAGGAAGTCTGGAAATGTAGGCAGAGCGCCACAGTGTTGGCTGGCCCTGGGCTTCCTGACCCTCCCGTGGTTCCGGGGCCTCGGGGCGTGGGTGATCTGGCTTCGGTTGAGGGGTGCTGGAGCCACTTCCTGCGACAGCTTACCTGAGCACCTTGGCGTTTCTCCAGAAACCTGAGTAGGTCAGAGTCCTGGCCCCTTCAGGTGATGGACTCTCAGTAACGGTGGGTGCTAGGTCCCTGATTGAGACAGTGTCCTCCTTGCCATCTGGATATGCCACATAGGCGTAAGTGGGGTTGGCATGGAGTAGGTGCACCTTCTCAAACAGGGGGTTGGATTTGCTCCTCCTCATGTGCTTTCAGAGCAGCACTGAACCTGGTGCTGTAAGCCAAGCCGGAAGGGTTGTTCCTGACATTGATTTTCTCTTGAAAGAAAACATCAGCTCGTGAGAAGTCTCAATGGTCACAGTGCAAAGTAGAGACCTAATAGAGTGGAGTGCCATGGGTAGGATATCCTGCCAGTGTGAGTCTGGAAGTCCTTTGGAATGGAGGGCCAATATCACAATCTCGCAAACTGTAGCATTCACTTTCTCAATCTGTCCGTTCCCCCGGGGGTTATAGCTAGTCGTCCTGTTGGATGCAATGCCTCTTACCAGCAGAAACTGGCTTACCTCTTCGCTCATAAATGATGAACCCCAATTGCTATGGATATAGCTGGGACACCCAAACAGGGCAAAATTAGAGTCTAAGGCCGTAGTGGCAGACAGCATGGGTGTGTCTGGGCAGGGAATGGCAAATGGGAAATGAGAGTATTCGTCAATGAAGGTGAGAAAGTACACGTTCTCGTTCGTGGAGGGGAAAGGTCCCTTGAAATCAACACTGAGCCGTTCAAAGGGCCTGGATGCCTTTATCAGGTGCACGTTTCTGAGATGGTAGAAGTGTGGCTTGCACTCCACGCAGATCTGGCATGACTTGGTTATTTCCCTGACATCTTCAATTGAGTAGGGTAAATTGCGTGCCTTGACAAAATGTGCCATGTGAGTGATGGCTGGATGGCAGAGCTCATTGTTCAGTGACCGCAACTAGCAAGTATGCGCAGAGGCACAGATTCCACTGGACAGGGCATCTAGATGCTCATTGAACCAGGTCAGTAGACTATATTGTAGTTGTAGGTGAAGAGTTCGATCCTCCTCCTAGCAATTTTGTCATTTTAATTTTACCTCATTTTTGTGTTGTTGAACATGAAAGCCACCGAACGCTGGTCCGTGAGGAGGGTGAATTTCCTACTCACCAGGTAGTGCCTCCAGTGCCTGATGGCCTCTACTATGCCTTGTGCCTCTTTCTCCACTGATGGATTCTGAAGCTTGTGGCTTTTAGGATCCTGGAAAAAAATGCAACTGGCCTACCTGCCTGATTAAGGGTTGCAGCCAGGGCTACATCTGAAGCATCGTCACCTGGAAAGGTATATTTTCATCCACTGCATGCTGGGTGGTCTTTACATTGTGGCTTCTGATGTAGTTGAAAGCTGTCAGTGGAAAAGAAGTGGTTTTTAGGAGGGGACGGACCTTGTCGGCATATTGACGGACCCATTGGGTGTAATATGAGAAGAAGCCCAGGCACCTCCTCAAAGCCTGAATGGTCCTCAGGATTGGGAGTTCCAACAGGGGATGCATCGTGTCAGGGTTGGGGCCAATGATGCCATTCTCCAGCACGTAGCCCAAGATGGCTAGGCATCTAACCCTGAACACGCATTTACTGTTGTTATAAATGAGGTTCCGGGCTTTAGCTGCATGGAGAAAGTTATGGAGGCTGGCGTCCTCCAGAGTGTGGCCACAAGTGGTAACTTCTTTGAAAAATTTATTTGTTAGTATCTTCATATGTTTCAAATTAACTTGCTATAACATTACATAATAGATACTAAATAATTTTCAATTTTCACCCCCCCACCTCCCACCATCCCTAACCCCTGCAGATAAAAAAAGATCAAGAAAAAAAAAGAAAGAATGTGTTCATCGTAATAATTATAACCACATTAATAATACCATAATATATTTCTTGATGTAAGTACCATATTTTCAGAGGGGGATTAGATTAGAAGATCTGGAATAGTCTTTTTTCATAAATCTCATATAAGGCTCCCATATTTGATAACATTTATCATAATAATCTCTAATATTATGTAATTGTTCTCTAATGGGAGGCAATGTTTTATTTAATTAAACCATTCTTCTAATTTAACATTATTTTCCAATTTTCACATTTTAGCTACACACTTTCTCACTAATGCTGATACTAGACTCAAAAATCTCTTTTTATATTTATCTAATTCCAACTTATATATATCTAATTCCAACAATATATATCTTCATCATATATATTGCCCAACAAAAGGTTTCTTGGATCTAATGTAACATTCACTTTTAATATCTTCTCTAAGATAACACAAAATTCTTTCCAAAAATCTTTTACTTTTTCACACAACCATACTGAATGCAAAAAAAATTACCAGCCTCTTTTTTACATCTGAAACATTTAGCAGAGAGATTTAAATTAAATTTATTCAACTTATGGGGTGTATAAATACATTTGATGTAAAAAATTATATTGAACCATTTCATAACTAACATTGATTGTATTAGTTACACAATCTCTACATAATTTCATCCATATTTCTTCTTGAGTTTGTATATTTAAATCCTGTTCACACTTCAGTTTAGTTTCATACAAAGCTTTCTTTTCTTTTATTTCTTGTAATTTATTATGCATAGTAGTTATAAATCTTCGAATAATAAAGTATCTGATATAACATATTCAAATTGACTATATTCCAGAAGTCTCAAATTCATTCCTATTTTTTCCTTCAAATATTAGCATATTTGATAAATATTTTATTTTGTAATATCCCATATTTCTCCTTTAATTTATCAAATGACATAAACAATGAACCTCTAAAACAACCTCATATTTTCTATATATGTTTTTCATACCAATTGTCGAATAAAGAATTATTCATTGTAAACGGAAGAAGTTGATTCTGTTTTAAAGTCATTTGAGCTAACTGATAATTCCTTAAACCTCTTTCCACATGTATCCAGTTCCATATTTGAAAAAAAATGTTTTAAAATTTGTACTTCTATTCTACCTTTGAAAATTTCATAATTCCATTTATACACTATTTGGTCTTGACTTTCTTCACCTATATTATTCATCTCAATATCTACCCAAGATACTTTTTCTTCCCTTTGATACAAAAAAGACAAAAATCTGAATTGAGCTGCCTTATAATAACTTTTAAAATTTGGTAATCTCAAACCTCCTTGATCTTTTTTCCATGTCAACTTCTCCATACTTATCCCTGCTGATTTTCCTTTCCATAAAAACTCGCTAATATTCTTATTTAATCATCTGAAAAATAGTTCAGGGACCTGAATTGGTAATGATTGAAATAAATATTGAATTCTGGGAAAAATATTAATTTTAACACAATTTACCTGTCCTATTAGCATTATTGGTAATTTCTTCCATCTTTTTAAATCTTCCTCCAATCTTTTTAAAAGTGGTAAATAATTCAAATTATACAAATTATTCAATTGATTAATTACTATTACCCCCAAATATTTAACCCCCTAATTTTGCCATTTAAATTTTACTAACTTTTTCTTTTCTTTGGCTTGGCTTCGCGGACGAAGATTTATAGAGGGGGTAAAAAGTCCACGTCAGTTGCAGGCTCGTTTGTGGCTGACAAGTCCGATACGGGACAGGCAGACACGATTGCAGCGGTTGCAAGGGAAAATTGGTTGGTTGGGGTTGGGTGTTGGGTTTTTCCTCCTTTGCCTTTTGTCAGTGAGGTGGGCTCTGCGGTCTTCTTCAAAGGAGGTTGCTGCCCGCCAAACTGTGAGGCGCCAAGATGCACGGTTTGAGGCGTTATCAGCCCACTGGCGGTGGTCAATGTGGCAGGCACCAAGAGATTTCTTTAGGCAGTCCTTGTACCTTTTCTTTGGTGCACCTCTGTCACGGTGGCCAGTGGAGAGCTCGCCATATAACAGGATCTTGGGAAGGCGATGGTCCTCCATTCTGGAGACGTGACCCATCCAGCGCAGCTGGATCTTCAGCAGCGTGGACTCGATGCTGTCGACCTCTGCCATCTCGAGTACTTCGACGTTAGGGGTGTAAGCGCTCCAATGGATGTTGAGGATGGAGCGGAGACAACGCTGGTGGAAGCGTTCTAGGAGCCGTAGGTGGTGCCGGTAGAGGACCCATGATTCGGAGCCGAACAGGAGTGTGGGTATGACAACGGCTCTGTATACGCTTATCTTTGTGAGGTTTTTCAGTTGGTTGTTTTTCCAGACTCTTTTGTGTAGTCTTCCAAAGGCGCTATTTGCCTTGGCGAGTCTGTTGTCTATCTCATTGTCGATCCTTGCATCTGATGAAATGGTGCAGCCGAGATAGGTAAACTGGTTGACCGTTTTGAGTTTTGTGTGCCCGATGGAGATGTGGGGGGGCTGGTAGTCATGGTGGGGAGCTGGCTGATGGAGGACCTCAGTTTTCTTCAGGCTGACTTCCAGGCCAAACATTTTGGCAGTTTCCGCAAAGCAGGACGTCAAGCGCTGAAGAGCTGGCTCTGAATGGGCAACTAAAGCGGCATCGTCTGCAAAGAGTAGTTCACGGACAAGTTTCTCTTGTGTCTTGGTGTGAGCTTGCAGGCGCCTCAGATTGAAGAGACTGCCATCCGTGCGGTACCGGATGTAAACAGCGTCTTCATTGTTGGGGTCTTTCATGGCTTGGTTCAGCATCATGCTGAAGAAGATTGAAAAGAGGGTTGGTGCGAGAACACAGCCTTGCTTCACGCCATTGTTAATGGAGAAGGGTTCAGAGAGCTCATTGCTGTATCTGACCCGACCTTGTTGGTTTTCGTGCAGTTGGATAATCATGTTGAGGAACTTTGGGGGACATCCGATGCGCTCTAGTATTTGCCAAAGCCCTTTCCTGCTCACGGTGTCGAAGGCTTTGGTGAGGTCAACAAAGGTGATGTAGAGTCCTTTGTTTTGTTCTCTGCACTTTTCTTGGAGCTGTCTGAGGGCAAAGACCATGTCAGTGGTTCCTTTGTTTGCGCGAAAGCCGCACTGTGATTCTGGGTGAATATTCTCGGCGACACTAGGTATTATTCTATTTAGTAGAATCCTAGCGAAGATTTTGCCTGCAATGGAGAGCAACGTGATTCCCCTGTAGTTTGAGCAGTCTGATTTCTCGCCTTTTTTTTGTACAGGGTGATGATGGTGGCATCACAAAGATCCTGAGGCAGTTTACCTTGGTCCCAACAAAGCTTGAAAAACTCATGCAGTTTGGCATGCAGAGTTTTGCCGCCAGCCTTCCAGACTTCTGGGGGGATTCCATCCATACCTGCTGCTTTGCCACTTTTCAGTTGTTCGATTGCCTTATATGTCTCATCCAGGGTGGGAACCTCATCCAGCTCTAGCCTTAGGGGCTGTTGAGGGAGCTGGAGCAGGGCGGAATCTTGGACTGAGCGGTTGGCACTGAAAAGAGATTGGAAGTGTTCTGACCATCGGTTGAGGATGGAGATCTTGTCGCTGAGGAGGACTTTGCCGTCTGAGCTGCGCAGCGGGCTTTGGACTTGGGGTGAGGGGCCGTACACAGCCTTTAGAGCCTCGTAGAAACCCCTGAAGTCGCCAATGTCCGCGCTGAGCTGTGTTCGTTTGGCGAGGCTAGTCCACCACTCATTTTGGATCTCCCGGAGTTTGCGCTGAAGATGGCTGCATGCGCGACGGAAGGCTTGTTTCTTCTCTGGACAGGACGGCTTTGTAAGGTGAGCCTGGTGGGCAGCTCGCTTCTTTGCCAGCAGCTCCTGGATTTCCTGGCTGTTTTCGTCAAACCAGTCCTTGTTTTTCCTGGAGGAGAAGCCCAGTACCTCTTCAGTGGATTGCAGTATGGTAGTCTTCAACTGATCCCAGAGGGTTTCAGGGGACGGGTCCGTGAGGCGGGTTGCAACGTCGAGCTTTGCTTTGAGGTTTGCCTGGAAGTTTCCTCTCGCTTCGTCTGACTGCAGTTTTCCAACATTGAACCTCTTTCTGGGGGCTTTATTGTTCCTGGGCTTTGGCTTGAAGTGAAGGTTGAGCTTGCAGCGAACCAGCCGGTGGTCAGTGTGGCATTCCGCGCTAGGCATGACCCTGGTGTGGAGCACATCTTGTTTGTCACTTTCTCGCACCAGGATGTAGTCCAGGAGGTGCCAGTGTTTGGATCGGGGATGCATCCAGGTGGTCTTAAGGCTGTCCCTCTGCTGAAAAAGGGTGTTTGTAATGACAAGCCGCTGTTCTGCGCAGAGCTCCAACAGGAGGCGCCCATTGTCGTTGCACTTGCCGACGCCATGCTTGCCCAGGATTCCTGGCCAGGTTTCTGAGTCTTTGCCGACACGAGCGTTGAAGTCGCCCAGGATGACAACCTTGTCGGCTGTAGGGGTACGTTGGATGAGGTTGCGCAGGTCGGTGTAGAACTTGTTCTTTTCTGCTGGTTCCGCCTGGAGGGTTGGAGCATAGACACTGATGAGGGTGATGTGACGCTTGTTTTGAAGTGGGAGTCGCATGGACATGATTCGGTCCGAGAGGCCTGTCGGAAGGTTTTCGAGTTTGGAGGCAATGAAGCTCTTGACCATGAAGCCTACACCAGATAGGCGTCGTTCATCCGAAGGCTTGCCAGACCAGTAGAGTGTGTAGCCCGCGCCGCGTTCTTGGAGGCTGCCTACATCTGCCAGGCGGACTTCACTGAGAGCGGCTATGTCGATGTCAAGTCTGAGGAGTTCATGTGCAATGAGGGCAGACCGACGTTCAGGACGGTCTAACTTTTTACATTGTGTATAATCTGCATTAACCAATGGCATCATTTCACTTTTATCCACATTAACCTTATATCCTGAAACTAATCCATATTCAATTAATCTTCATTTAATCTAATCAATGAAATTTTGGGTTTAGTCAAACATACTATAACATCATCTGCAAAAAGACTAATTTTATGAACTCTGTCTCCTATCTCAAAACCTGTAATTTCCTCTTCTCTTCAAATCACTTCGGCTAATGGTTCTACTGCCAATACAAATAAGAATGGTGAAAGTGGGTAACCCTGCCTAGAAGACCTTCCTAATCTAATCAAACCCGACATTTGACTATTTACTACTACTACTTTCGCCTTTGGTTCATTATACAATGTTTTTATTCCTTTTATAAATGTCTCAGGAAATTCAAACATATAATATCTCAAATAGAAAATCCCATTCTAATCTATCTAACACTTTTTCTGCATCTAAAGTAACTGCCATTGCTGGAACATTCCTGTTTTGAGCCACAATTATCAAACTTAAAAATCTCATATATTATCTGCTGCCTTTCTTTTTGTAATAAACCCTGTCTGGTCCATATTAATCAATTTTGGAAGTATCTTAACCAAATGATTAGCCCACAATTTAGATACAATTTTATAATCTACATTTAACAACGATATTGGTCTATATGAAACTATTTGCAATGGATCTTTTCCCTTTTTTGGTATTAGCATTAATGCCCTCTTAAAGGATTCTGGTACATCATTTACTTCTCTTATTTGATCTAATATCTCTTTAAAAATTGGTACCAACAGTTCCTTATAAAATTCTACTGGAAAACCATCTTCTGGCGCTCTATTATTTCGCAATATTTTCAGAACCTCATATATCTCAGCTTCTGTAAATGAATTAGATAATTCATTCCTCCGCTTCACACAAATTTGGTAATTGAATTTGTTGTAAATATTGCTCTATTTTAATTTCATCTTGTTTTAACTCAGACTTATATAACTTCTCATAAATCTCTCTAAAATTTTCATTTATTTCCTTTGTCTGATAAACCATCTGACTATTCTTGTCTTTCATTGCTACTATAGTTCTAGATACCTGTTCTTTCTTTAACTGCCATGCCAACACCTTATGAGCTCTTTCTCCCAGTTCATAATGCCTCTGTTTAGTTCACAAAATATCTCTTTCATCTCAAAATGTTTGTACCTGTATCATATTAAGCTTGACCTTTTTTGTTTAAATTAATTTCTTCCTTTACTCATTTGGACTAATTCGTATTGTTTTCTCTAAATCAGTTATTTCCTTTTCTAATTGATCTACTTCCTTTAAATAGTCCTTTTTAAATCTTACTCTATTACTAATTATTTGTCCTCCGAAATATGCCTTTAAAGTATCCCATATAACAAATTTATTCTTTACCGAGTCTTTATTATTTTCCATAAAAAACAATTTGTTTTCTTACAAAATTACAAAAATATTTCCTTTTCAACAATACTTTATTTAATCTCCATCTATATCCACTAATTTTGTCTTCCTCAGATAATATTGACAATAACAAAGGGGAATGGTCCGAGATAGTATGTGCCAAATATTCCACCTGTTGTATTCTAGATTGAACTTGAACTGTCAATAAAAACATGTCAGTTTGTGAATATATCTTATGTTGAAAAGAATAAAATGAATAATCTCTTTCATTCATATGCATTTTTCTTCCAAATATCTATCAATAATTCTTGTACTTCTTTTGACACTTTACTATCTCCTACATATTTTCCAAATCTATCCATTTTTTAGTTTCATGTCAAATTAAAATCTCCTCCCATCAACATTTTACCATTGGCATTTGATAATTTCATAAATACATCTTGCATAAATTTACTATCTTCTATATAGGAGCATATAAATTCAACAAGGTCCAATTTTCTGAGTATATTGGACCTTCTACCATAACATAAATTCCT
Organism: Narcine bancroftii; assembly: GCF_036971445.1. Lineage (NCBI taxonomy): Eukaryota > Metazoa > Chordata > Chondrichthyes > Torpediniformes > Narcinidae > Narcine > Narcine bancroftii. The sequence continues at coordinate 209,248,939 of NC_091471.1, read as the reverse complement.
GCCATATCCTTTTCTACATTTAACATTTTTACTGGTAGATTTTTATTTATCAATATTGCAATTCCTCGAGCCTTTGAGTTAAATGAAGCTGCCACTACTTTACCCACCCAATTCCTTTGTAATTTATCTAATTCCTTCTCCACTAAATGTGTTTCGTGTAAAAAAGCTATATCTATATATTTTTTCATAAATACCAATTTTTTAAATGTTTTATTTGATTTTATATCCCATTAACCTTAAAACTCATAAAATTAATCTTCCCAATCATTTTCAATCAAATTAACCCCCTACTCATCCAGCCTTCATCCTCCAAATTCCCCTTTAACATAAGAGAGGGATTATTCTTTATTAGATTTATTATACCAATAAATGTGTGGAAAAAAGAAAAGTTGAGAAACAAGAAATGATAGAATTCCCCAAAAAAGATGCACGCAAAAAAATACCCTTTTAAACGTCTTTATTTATAGGAGTGGTAGTCTAGCCTACACCCGCACATATGATTCGGTGGCTGTCCCCCCCCACCAAATTTTATATTGACCAGCCTTTTCATATATCTTTAGTTATTTAACTACCTATTAATGTTACCTTAACTCCCTACTCTTATAATTAAAGAAGTCAAATAAACACATAATCTTCCAGTTTTACCATCAAATCAAACAGTATACCTCTTCACGCCTTACTGCCCATCTTAGCAGGTTACACCTTGCTTCCCATCTTAACAGGCAAAGCTTCAGCAAAAGCTTTGGCTTCATCAGTATCCGGAAAAAGATCTTGTTTCCATTGTAAATCACTGGGGCTTGTCTTGCCTTCTCTTGCTTTGCTGCTAGTTCCAGCACTTTCTCTCTCACCTCATAGTGAAGGAAGTTAACCAATAATGGACGAGGGTTTTGACCTTTTTGTGGTTTTGGTCTTAAAGCTCTATCCGCTCTTTCAATTTCAATGTCTCCTTTAAATTCCTCCATTCCCAGTATTTGTGATATCCAACTTTGTAAAAATTTCTTCATGTCCTGAACCTCATCGCCTTCTTTCAGCCCCACAATCTTGATGTTATTTCTTCTTCTGTAATTTTCCAAAGTGTCCATCTTCTGGGTAAAATTATCCTTCATTATTTTTGATTCTGCTTGCAAATTTTTCACCTGGTCTTTTAGTTGCTGTATTTCCAATTCATTTCCTTTTATTCTTTCTTCCATAGCTTCTAATTTCTTATCCATTTGCTCTACAGAATTCTGCACCTGACCAGTCACAGCTCTAGTTTCTGTCACTTTATCAGATATGACTTTAAGAGTCTGTTGCAATGATTCTTCCAAAGACCACTGCAGATTACCCATATATATTTTGACCTCCAATGCCAATAATAGTTTCTTTACCAACCTATCTGAATCCTTGTTCTGTGTCCAATTCAACTTCTACCTCTAATACTTCTTCACTTGGTTCTCCCCCAGAGCTGTCAGGTTCAGAATATTTTTTTTAAAGTGCCTCCGTTTTTTTTCTTCTCTTCAGATGCCAGTGGCCATTTTCAGGGGAGATACTGAGTGAAAGAGCTCAAGGTCTCTCCAACTCCCTGGCATTCACTGCAGAAGACCAACCTATGAACAGCTCCTTCTTTGAGGTAGGCCTTATTTCTTTCTCTTTATCCTTTTCTTTTACTGGTTCCAGCATTGTAACAACGGTTTTCCTTCTTTAGTGGCATCCTGTTCTTTTCTCCAATTCTTCCAATGGTTTCTTTCACTGTCCTTTTAAATTTCCTATTTTGTTTTACTCTTAAACTATTTTGGGAGAGTAGAGATTATGTCACTAACTCCACGTCATCACGTGACACGCCCCCACAAATGGTAACATTGTCGAGGTATGGGAAGGTGGCCTTCAACTTAAATTTGTCTATCATTTGATCCATCCGTCTCTGGAAGATTGAGACCCCATTCAAGATACCAAATGGGACCCTACGGAACTGACAGAATCTCCCATTAGCCTCAAAAGCAGTGTAGGGATGGTTCTCAGAACAGATTGGCAACTGGTGGTAAGCAGCTTTAAGGTCGATGTTCGAATAGACCTTGTACTGCGCAATTTTGTTCACCATATCCGAAAAGCGAGGAAGGAGGTATGTGTCCAGGAGTGTGAAGCGATTAATAGTTTGGCTATAGTCAATTGCTAGCCTGGACTTTTCTTCTCCTTTTATGACAACCACATGGTACTGTGCTCAATAATGTTGTGTCTCAGCCTTGATGAATGCCTGGTCCTCTGTGCTGTAGTGCCTGCTTTTTGTTGCAATTCGTCTACAGTCAGCACTCAGATTGGGGAACAGAGGAGGTGGATCTAAATTTATTGTGGAGAGACAGCAAATGGCATCAGAATTTTGAGACCTTCCGTTCCGAACTGTAATGGAAGGGAGAGGACTAGAATGCTCCAGGGTTACATTTTTAAAGTGATACAAAAAGTCAAGACCCAGCAAAACTGGAGCACATAAATTCTTAAATACTGTACATACAGTTTGAATTTACAGAATTCCCCCTCCTGTAAAGATAAATGAATCATATAATGTTCTTGAATATTTACAGACTGCATATGGGTCACTAAATAAATATGATAATTAGCAAGATACACTTTAAGATTGAGATTTTGGATTGTTTTTGTGTCTATGAAGCTCTCAGTCGAGCCAGAGTCAATTAAGCATTTCAGTTTATGCCGTTAACCCATACCTTTGTCATGGAATTGTTCAGTTGGTGTGGTATCTCCTGGTCCAACACCATCGCTGCCAAGATTCCGGAGACACCATCATTCCCCTCACTGGAGTCGCTCCCCCTATTCAGATCCTCATGCAGGGGCATGAGATGGCGGGGGCCACAAGACAAGCCAAGATGGCCACCCTCCTCCTTCTTATTCCACCGTTGTAAATGCCGCAGAATTTGAAAGCCAGCAAGATAGCGGAGACCACACGGTGCAGCAAGATTTCCGCGCTCTCTCCTCATCGGATAAAGGTGGTGCCGGTTTCAAAACATGGTAGGATGGCCGCCAGGTTTTCCCGCATCACTGCTCTCACCACACAGCACCACAGGAAGGCTATAGCATACAACACTGCCTCCAGGAGGCCAGGGGTTTGGGTTTCGTGCTTGCCTCAGTCAACCCGTTAGGGCCGCACATGCATTGGACCTCTCAGCACTCCCCTCACCCTACAGACTTTCACCCAATGCCCCTTCTTACCACACTGGAGCAGATGAATATTTAGCTGGACATTGAGTTCTTGGGTACTGTTGTCGACCACAGAAGAAGCATCCCTTAGTGCCTGAGGCTACCACGTCAGAGCCGATGCAGTGTGTGGTGTCGCTCTGGGACCCAGGTCCTCATGAAAGGTGCTGCCGCCTTCCAAATTGTCAGTCCCTAGTTGGACCATCTCCAGCGACTTGGTCAGTAGTACGTTGTCAGGCAGCGCCGTGCTGCCTTTCTTCAGCAACTGTTGCTAAATGTATTTGGACTGCACCCCAGTGACCAGAGCATTCCGGATCTGCTCATCCTCCCATTCTTAGGCTGTGCTGCCATCATATCCTCAGTTCCTCATGAGTACTCGTAGGATGAGGACATAGTTGATGCCTCACTAGGACAATGTTTTGGGGCCTCATGTAGCGGGTCTTCAGCTTCTCAACAACCGCTGCATAAGTTGTGCATTCCCTGATGAATGGAAATCCTTTAGGTCCGATGTGAGAGAAGAGCACCGACCTCGAGCTCGTTCATTGAAAAGACCTCTTGCTTGGCTGACAGGTACATTTGGAAGCACTCCAGCCAGTATGCAAACTCTTCCTGGGCCTCTGGGGACAAAGGGTCGATGAGGAGCATCACGAGCTTCCATCCCGTTCTTTATTGAATAAAATTGTTGTGTGACAGAGAGCACTCAAGACCAGAAAGAGTATAACATGCTTTTATTCAATAAGAATGGCACAGATGGTCTGTGGACTGAACTGGGGTTTTGGCAGGGGTCTAGGGTTTCTATTGGGATATGCAGGGGGCAGGGTCAGAGAAGGAGCTAGTCCTTAGATCATTGTACCAGTAATGAATTCCCAGTTCACTACATAGTGTGAGGGTGCGACTGGCCTCTGACTCTAGCTCTGTCACAGAACATGGACCGTTGATATATGCTGGCTTCAACTTGTCAATAGAAATCATGTCAGCTTTTCTATTCCTGTCGATCACAAAAGTCTTCAGGTGGTGTCATAAGACCTGAAAAGGACCATCGTAAACAGGCTGAAGTGGTTTGTGAACAGCATCATGCCAGAGGAACACGAGTACAGCATTGTAAATACACTGCAAGTGATGTCTGCCGTGTAGGAGTAGTTCGGAGTGATCTCATGTTTTCCTGAAGGCGATCAACATAACTAACCAGATTATAGAGCATTGTGTTTGGACTCGGACTCACAAACTCACCTGGCAAGGTTAATGGAGTGCCATATACTAGTTCTGCTGCTGAACATCCAAGATTTGCCTGAACAGCAGTATGCACTCCAAGGAAAACCATGGACAAGTGTATGCTCCAAGTAGATGCATCACCACCTGCTGTCAATGCTGCCTTCAATTGTCGATGGAAATGCTCAATGAGGCTATTGGCCTGTGGGTGGTTAACTGTAATAAGAATATGGATAGTCCCCAGAAGTTTCATGAGAGCTTGGAACAACGCCAACTTGAACTGAGATGCTCAATCCATTGTAATAGTGACCAGAACACTGAAGGTTGGAATCCAATGATCCATGAAAGTCTTAATGACCACTTCGCAGAGATATCAGTGATAGGAATGGCCTCCTGCCACCTGGTAGTATGATCTTCACATATGAGCAGATGTGTATCCCCGAGATGGCAGAAGTGGGCTTACCAAGTCTAGGTGCACATGCTGGGAATCTGGAACAACAAAATCCTCCATCTTGGATTTAAAGTGTCCAAGAGGCTTTAGAGCATTGATGTGACAAGCAGGTCCTTGCCCATAATCTAACATCCCGTTTAACATAAAGCCAGATAAAACGTTCTGTAACTAGTTTGACTGATATTCTTCTATCAGAATGTGATAGATTGTGAAGAAACCCAAAAATCTCCCACTTCAGAGCCACCGGAACAAAAGACCTCGGCCTTCCTGTGGAAATATTGCAGACTAAATTTTCAACCGATTCATCCAGGATCACATTTTGAAGATGGAGACAAAGTTGATCTGGCGATTCCGGATGAGATTGGGATTGGTGCACTATGCATGAGCCATGGTGGTGAAATCAATGGCAGTAGTTGTATGTAAGGCATCAATGTTGTACCTAGACAGGGTGTCGGCCACAGCATTCACTTTTTCTCAGATGTGTCGTATGTCCAATGAAAATTGTAGAATGAAGCTCAAGTACCAAATTTCTCTGGGCAAGTGTGTTTGTACTCGTTGTATGCGTCAGAGGCTGGTGGTCTGTATAAATGGTGAAAGGACGACCTTCATAAAAAGTGGAAACGTTTCACTGCGAGATAGATGGCAAAGAGTTCTTGACCAAACATACTATACCTTGCCTGAGCCGGTGACAGCTTGGCTGTAAAAAACCCCAGAGGTTCCAATTGCCCATGGACTTTGCTCCCCACTGCACTGACAGATGCCACTGTGGTAAGAGAGAGCAATGTCTTGTGCTTTTGATGTACAAGCATCGTGGAATTAGCAAGCGCAGTCTTCACATCATTGAAAGCACACATAGCATCATCTCCCAAAGTTAATGGTCTTTTGGACACGGACTTATTGGATCCTTTTAGTTGTTCAATAAGGGGTTAAAGAGATGCTGCAACATTTGGCAGGAATCGGTGATAAAAATTCATCATGCCTAAGAAACATCGCAACTGGTCAAATGCAAGGGGTGTAGGAAATTCTCAAATATCACGTTGTGTAACTCTATGTCCCTAAAATATAAGATCAGCAGCACCAAAAACACATTTACTGGGTTGATCACAATGCCAAACTCATCAAGCCTCTGAAACAATGAGATAAGGTGATGCTTGTGTTCCTTATCATTCACACTTACGTCCAGAATATCATCGACGTAAACAAACCTCTGAAACAATGAGATAAGGTGACGCTTGTGTTCCTTATCATCCACATTTACGTCCAGAATATCATTGACGTAAACAAACAAAAAATCGAGGCCAGCCAGTACATGGTCCATAAACCAATGGATTGTCTGAGCTGCATTCCATAGACCAAATAGCATTTGCAGAAACTCAAACGTGCCAAAAAGGCTAATTACTGCTGTCTTCATGACATCAGAAGGCTCAACTGGAATCTAATAGTAAGCAAAAACATGTTTACCATGGAAGTTTGCTGAAAAGTCTTGTAAATTGGGAATATTGTATCAGTCAGGCACAGTAGAATTGTTCAGGGCATGATAATCACCACAAAGCTGCCAATCCCCTGGAGATCTCTTTGGAACCATATGCAATGGTGAAGCCCAGCAGTTATAAGATCTGCAGACTATGCCCAATTCTTGCATGTGGTTGAATTCTGATTTCACAATTTTAAGATGGTCTGGGGGTAATCTACTAGCCTGTGCTACCACCGGAGGACCTCAAGTTTCTATATGGTGGGTTACTGTATGTTTAACATCTCTGTGACAATATGATGGGGTCACTAGGTGAGGGAAACACTTGAGCAAGGCTCGGAAAGGGCAGGAGTCAGGTTGAAGGCTCATCAGGTGGCTGATGACATTGGAGGGATGACAGATGAAGCTCACTCGCATACAAGAGCTGCTATCCACAATGCAGTGATTTTTCATATCCACTAAGAAAGAAAAATGTGACAAGAAATCTGTTCCAGAAATGGAATTTGCCACGTTTGCAACCGTGAAAACCTACTGAAAGAGGTTTCTTGAGACCGAAATCCAAAGTGGATGACATCTGGCCAGATGCTTGAATATGAGAATCATTCGCAGCTGAAAGAACACATGACCTACTGGGGTGTCTGTGTTCCTCAGGGGTTGGAGGTACCACTGAAATCTCTGCTCCAGAATTGACAAGAAATTGAACACTTGACAGATTATTGCCAGGTCTGGTCATTTCCCAGCTGCCATTATAGAAGTGGCAAGGTGGCTGACAGGACCAGATGGCAGCACCAAATTTCCGATGCTTCCAACAAAAATGTCATCCATTGTCTCTACCACATCCTTGATCACCCCAACCAGGTCAATAGAAGGAATTCTGTTGCGTGCCTAAAGCCTGGACCTACGTTGTCAGTGCTGCCATTTACTCCTCAAACTCAGTTATCTTCGATTGATATGATACTGGTGCTACCATCGATTTAAAAGGTGCTGATGCTACCTTCGTTTGATAATGTGCTGGCGCTTCACGGTAAGTAGCTGTTCTAATTCCATTTGCTCCTGTTGACTAGGGGAAAAGGCCAATCCTTCTATCTTCAATGCAGATATCGTGGACATAGTGAGGTCCGTATGATCCCCCAACTGATTGACTGTGGACATTCAAAACACCCACCAAATGCTCTTGAACATGACGAGGTAAACATCAAAGAACCTCTGTTTCCTAAAATCACCTTTGACAGGGTCTGTTCCAGCTTGCCTGAGCCACCTCCTCCACATCTGTGATGGTTGCTTATCACTTTGCTTATTACTTCAGCTAGTAATTGGGCAATACGAGTCTCCCTAGATGGCTGAGTATGCTGCAAAATAGCATGTCATATGGGAGATTACCATCCAGATCCACTAAGATATCCTCCACTTCAGAGGTAATCTGCTCTGGAAGACGCTCCACATGTAAACTGTACTTGGCCTTTTGTCTCATCACACTGAGGACAAAGAAATGGATTTCAAGGATCACAAACCATGCTGGTGCATTATTAATAAAAGGAGGGGGGGGGGATTCTTTAATTTGACCTCCCCAACTGCTCCTGTAAGGGGTTTATTGTCATCACTATCCATTTTAAATTAGAAGGTACTATGATCTCACTGGACACAATTTTTAACAGCACATTTTTACCACAGCTTACAAACAAATAAAGAATATACTCATTCATTTCTTTTAGCACACCATGAAGTCAACTTTCTTTTTTTTATTCACTAGACACAACATTACACTCTTCAACTCCTCAAATGCCACCCAGCTAAACTCCTCTGACTTTCTCATTGGCTCACTGCCACATGAATGATCCTGACACTCTCATTTTCCTCCCGACGAAGGTAAGTACATGACCGCGACAGACTCATCCTTCTGCACAAAGCAATGTCATTCTTTGGTTGCTTACCTTTGGGAAACTTCATACCCTGGGGAAAGTGCTTTGCAGTTTTAGTTGGATATTAGCAGGGTTGGGGCATCTCTGTTGCACTTGATTGTTGGGAGAGATGATAAAGATACGCAAAATGATAAAAAGTAAACAAGGTAAATATTTTCTTTGGGAGGTGAATCAATGCAATGATCTTCGGCTGGTGTAGCATATTTATTCACAATGAGAGAGGGAACGTGTTGGCAGACAGAGGAACCCTGGCTGAAGCAATAAACTGGCTGGAAAGCAGCCAAAAGGGGGTGCCTCCATTGAAGTTCCTTGAACATCATAAAGCATATTAAAAAAAGAAAGACTCAGCAAATATCAGTTTTGAATGGAGACATTGATAAGATTGGATCACCTGGGGACAAAATATTTAAGAATTTTGAATTTTTAAATATGTTCCCTCAAGTGAATTTTCAAATCCATTTGAGTTTTTCTTTTATTCATATTAATTACTGCCAGAGTTGACAGTTAAATAGCAGCCACTTACTTTCCCAATAATTCATTATATACACATTAACTTGTCCTCTGAGAAGCATGACAAGCTGTTATCTAAGATAAGTAGTCACTACTTCTTTCATTTTAAAGGGTGTTATTCGTCTTGAAGCCTTCTGTGTTTCAATTGAGAGAATGAAAGAGGGCACAAGAAATAAGAAGAGATTAGTCCCTATGGTCCTTTGAGATCACAATTCACCAATTCAATAAGATCATGGCAACATCAATATCAATTTTACATTCCTCCACTCTCCCCATCCCTGGAAAGAACATAGAACAGTACAATACCATACATACCTATTGGCCTACAATGTGATCTCAACTCGTATAAACCTACTTCACAATCATTATAACCCTTCCCTTCCTCACAGTTCATAATCGTCTATTTTTTTACATCCATGTGCTTACTGGTATATAAGAGCCTTTTAAATGTCTCAATTGTATCTGACTGGACCTACTGCCCCTGGCCATGCATTCCAGGTACCCAACACACGGTGTGTACAAAACCTAGCTGAGACATCTCCCCTAAACTTTTCTCCATTGACCTTAAACAGATATACTCTAGTTTTGTCCATTGCCACCTTGGGGAAATGATGCTGGCTGTCTACCCTATCAATGCCTTTCATAATCTTATACACCTCTACTAAATTATTTTTAATCTTCTTGTGTGGACTTTAGGATGGGTAAACAAAAGGTGTACAATCCAGATCATTGGGGAATCAAAGGTAGATAGGGTGAGCAAATTTAAAATCCTTGAGAGGAATTTCAGAGGACACAACACATGAATGTCATCGTGAAGAAAGCCCATCAGCACCTTGACTTTCTTATGAGTTGGCAAAGGTGTGGTATGACAGAGAAAAACCTTGTCAAATTTTACAGATGTGTAATAGAAAGGGTGCTGACCAGATGCACCATGCTCTGGTATATTGACACCAATATCTCTGATTTGAAAGCTCTGCAAAGGGTAGTGGACACAACCCATCTATAAAGTCTACATGGAACACTGTCGTCAGAGAGCAGCAGCAATTATCATGGATTCACACCACCCAGGATATGCTCTTTCATCAGGTGTCACAAGACTCTTACCACCAGGTTCAGGAACAGATGCTACCCTTCCCTGTATCCAGTCTTGATCCCAGACAGGGCAATTTCCTTTCCATTTAACATAGTGAAACAACTACAGGTACCCCTGACTTGTGACCTTTGTGACTTATGTCCATCCACACACATATGACTAAACATTTGTGAAAAAATATTTTTAAAAATATAAAATTTATGTGGTTTATGCTGTATTTGAAAAATTATAACAGGGATACAGGCCATGTAAGAGCCAAAATGTGCATACTTACCTTGTTAGTCGGCGTCCTGGGATCTGTAGGCTGGGCATGGCCATCTTGATTCCAGGGTACATGCACAAGTCTTCGATTGGCATAAACACAATTTGCGTATTGGAGTCTGGTTGGCACATGCGTGAGAGTTAAGGGCATGAATTCAATATCATTCGGGCACTTAACTGTAAAAGTTAGAGACGTACTGCACAATGACACACAGCATGCTTATAAAGATTCACGACATTTTCTCGTTTGACTGTTGTTGATTGAGGACACTGAGTCTTCAAACTAACACCATGATCTTTTATATCCACCAGACAGTAGTGGAGAGTTTTGGTATAATTAGCTTTTCTGAAAGACATTTCCTCCTAAACTGTACCTCTGTGATGTATAGGAGAGCCCAGTTAGAATTTCATGACGGCTAAAAGGAAAAAAAATTTCCTGAAAAATTAAAAAAAAAATCCTCTCCAGGTTAATAATAAAATCATGTTGATCATGAATACTACCAAACTATTTTCCCTCCTTTCATGAAGTTGCCAAATTAAATTGATCAAAATTCCGTATTCCCTGAATGTTCAATGAGAGCTTAATCAAATGTAGTTTCTTTTTCTGCTGATTCCTGCCCTGAAGATTATTAACCTTGTAGGAATGGAGGGTGGGTAGGGTGGTGGGGGTCATTGTTTTCAAATGGTTATAAACAATCTTTGAAGCCTCTAGGGGTTCAGTTGTTGACTTGCCAGCATTGCAAACTTGCTAAGTGCCAGCAAGTTTGTGACTCCCCTATGGCTACATGGGGAACTTGCTAGCCAAGCCACAGAATGAAATTTTCATGGAATGTAACACTAGAATGGAAATTTGCTTCAATACCCCAGACATTATGCAGGAAAATTTGGTCCTCCACCTGCATCAGCATATGCTAACTAGAACTCTGGTTTCCAGGCATTTTAATTCCTCTCCCAATGTTGGAATGGAGAGAGGAATTAAATGGCTAGAAAACATTGTATGTGGTAGACAGAATGAACCTTTAGGGAAGTTGATGATGTACCAATTAAACTGTTGCATGAGATTAAATCAGGTGAGTGGGTACACAGTGAAGTGAGTCCAGACAAGGCTAAACAAACATAGGATGATATTTATTGTACTCACGGGGAAATATTAACAATGAAGACACAAAACATCATCAGTACTTTAAACAATGTAAACAGTCACATCAGATACAGGGTACCAGTGGCTGTTTACGCTCTCTCACATACGTGCTGTAATATTTAGTAACTAGCACGTGGTGGGCTTTTAAAGTGCAATAAGGTGGGGTGGCTGGCCAAGGTAATCAGCAAGTGATTAAATGGACCAATGGTCAGATATGCATTAATGGGTGGGCAGAATCTATCTTGATTGGCAGGTGATGCAACTTCTGACTGGGTTCCAGATGGAGAGGTCACAAGGCCCTCCTCAATCCATGCTACACAAGCATATTGCTTTGTCCTTGATGGTTTCAAGCTCCTTGAGAAATGTTGGCACTGCATTCATCCAGGCAAATGGAGAGCATTCCATTATGCTCCGAGTTTTTGCCTTGGAGTGAATTCCCAGCCCTAACCTGCTCTGACAGGCACAGTATTTGTGTGACTGGTTCAGTTCAGACTTTGATCAGTGGTACCTCACCCAGGATATTGATGAAGGACTTGACTTGGCAATGGTAATAACAAGGATAGTTAAACAGGAAAGACTGCAGATCCTGTGATTGTCATGGAATATGCTGGAGAAACTCAACAGGTCACACAGCATCTATAGGAAGTAAAGGGTAACCAATGTTTTGGACCTGACCCCTTCGTCAAGATTCAAGGTACGAGCAAAAAGCAGACAGAAGTCTGAACAAAAAGGGAGGGTGGAGGGGGAAGAAGGGGCAGGAGGAGTACAGGGTAACAAGTATGTGGTGGATAAAGGTAGGAGAGTATTTCATTCAAATGCCTGTCTGTTTTTGCTTTTATCTGATGAAGGGCCCAGGCCCAAAATATTGGTTGCCATTTCCTTCTTAAGAATGGTGTGTGACCTGCTGAGTTTTTCCAGCACATTTGAGTATTGCATCTCTCCATTCTTACATAGTTTGAATGCTCATTACATATTAGATTTGTTTAACAAAACATTTTTTCTAGAATCTTTAAATACAGGCAGATGTTCCAATCCTTTACTGGGGGAGTGCTGCACTGTTGTCTGACTGACCATGGGAGAATGGAAAATTTCTCACAACATCTAATTGAAGAACAGGTGTTAGTCAATGCTTATTTCTTAATCAACATTATTTAAAAGCAGATTGCACTGTCATTGTCACATTACTGTCTGTGAGTCCTTGATAAAAATTAGCTGCTGTGTCTAAATGGAAAGGGAAGGGAAGAGTGCGGGGAGTTGGAGGAAAGGAGACAGAGGGATAATAAAAGAGAAAGCTGCAATAGTAAATTGGATTTTAAAAAGTCTTCATTGGCTGATCTAGTCTGAGGTCATAAAGACATCACATACTGTAAGTGAAATTACTTTCAAAGCTAATTAAACTATTTGACTATGATGCTGTTGAATTGTTCTAGAAAACCTAACTGACAAAGGGTGGCTATCCTACTGAATGGCTCACATCCTGACTTTACAAAATCTTTCTACTTTCTACGAGCCACAAGTCAAGCTATGATAGAAAACCTGTAACTACCTCAGATGAGTGCTGCTCTGTAGAGCTCGTCGAAAGAACCAAAGACTTGTTGATCCAAACCAAAGCTTTTATTAGCAAAAGACAGGAGCTCTTCACAGGTGGCCGACCAGTCCGGAATGATCTGACCTGGCTAGGAACACAACCCTTTAAGGCCCAGACAGTAGGCGTGGCTAAGCTCTCAGCCAATCGCTGTAAGCACAGTCATTACACTCTAGATACTGTAACTATATACGTTGGTGATAGGTCTGTACTATCACATGCTCCAATTACACAAAGATGCTCAACACTATCTACACAATACACACTGTTTGATTGGCACAGTTAAACCTTCCAAAATGGGCACACTATGATTGGAGAATGTATCACTATTCATCATTGTTGCTGGTTCTAAATTGTGAAAGGTCCTACCAATAACTCGCCAAAAGACTTACAGCAGTTCTAAACAAGACACTTTTCAAATGTAATTAGATCTGAACAACAAGTGCCACCTTCTCAATAACAATTAAGTATGGCATCCACCCCATAAACAGAAAAAATACTAAATAGATGGGGTTTGAAATCTGGAATATGCCTGCCTGATAGAGGTGGAAGCAGGTATTCAAATAACAGTTATAAAGTACTAAGATTAATATTGAAATGCCATGACATTGACGGCAACAGACTGAGTGCTGGAAAGTAGGACTAGTATAGATAGGTACTAGATAACTGCTTTGACACAATGGGCCAAAGGACCTGTTTCCATTCTAAATGTCTCTGTGACCACATGACTATAAAGATCTTTTCTGGCTCTTGAAGCTTTTACAACGAGATGGAAGAATTGGCTTTCTGGAATCATAGAATGATTCATCCTACAAATATCAAAATATACTCCAGATATACTTTATTTACTTATATCTTTGATGAAATGAAATGCTTTCTGCAAATTAATTATCTTAATAGGATGAAATTCACAGTGCATTCTTGTTCTTCATTCAATCAGAAGGATATTATTGTGTGCCAAATTAAATTGCTTTGCTGATATGTCTTCTCCCCCTTATTGTTTACCATACCTTTGAGTTTGGTGGCATACATAAAGCACTGTCTCCAGGAGATGACCTATGCCAACTGTCTGACAATCCGAAAATGTTCATTAACATGATCCTCAGATTTCTATGCACAAGATATTGTCCATGCTGTTGATGACTAATTTATTCAATGGATCTCAAATCTGATAACCAGCTTTTTAGAACCATAGAACACTACAGCACAGAAACAAGCTCTTAGGCCCTTTTAGTCCATGCTGAATTATTATTCCCGCCCGAACCATAGCCCTCAATATTCCTCCCATCCACGGACATATTCCAAATTTTTCATAAATGTCAAAATCAAACCTTAACCGGCAGCTCATTCCACACTCTCACAACTCTCTGCCTCAAGAAATTCTCCCTACTGTTCCTCCTATACATCTCATCTTTCACCTTTAATTTATTTCTTCCAGATCTTGTCTCACCTAAGTGGAAAAAGCCTGATTGCATTTACTCTATCTATGCCCCTCATAAATGTAAATACCTCTGTCAAATCTCCCCTCATTCTCTGATGCTCCAGAGCCCTATATCTGTAACTCAGCTCCTCAAATCATGGCAATATCCTTGTAAATCTTCTCTGCACTCTTTCAATCTTATTGATAACTTTCTTGTAGTTAGGAGATGAAAACTGCACACAATACTCAAAATTTGGCCTCACTGATGTTAGACAACTTCACCATAACAATACAACTCCTGATTTCAATAGTTTGATTTATGAAGGCCAACAAGCCAAAATGCAGTATGTTGTTCAATATTTCCGAAACTCAATGATTGCATTCCCTTTATCTAACTATTATCTCATGGTGAATTAAATTCACTGCAAGTAGAGAGAGAATTTCAAGAACAATGAGTATGATCTTGGTCATCTTAATAAAGGAGGGTATTCAGTAAAGATTCATTGTGATGATACCTGATATGGTGGGATTATTTTATGATGAAAGACTGGAAAGGTTGATTCTGTACTCATTGGAGTTTAGAAGAATGAGAAGCATTCTTAATGGAAGCATATAAAATTCTAAGGCATGGACAATATCTTGTGCATAGAGTAAATTCTGGAGGATATTTTTGCCTTATAAAAGAGTTTAAGACCAGATGATAGAATTTCAGAATGAAGGAGCATCCATTTAAGACTGAGTTGAGGAAGAATTTTAGCTTTCAAAATGTTGTAAGTCTTTGCAAACCCTTGCCTGAGAAAATTGTGGCAGCCGATTCTTAAATATATTGGAAAACAAGAAGTCTGCAGATGCTGTGTGTGGTTCACAAATGTTCTGGAGAAACTCAATAGTTCATGCAGCATTTATGGAAAGCAACAGGCAGTTGATGTTTTGGTAATAAGCCTTTCACATATATCAAAATATCAGGTAGACACAAGGCAATAAGGAGGCAGGGGAGTAGGTGAAGAGGTAAGGAGAGGAGCACAAGGAAGGTGATAGATGAGTGGGAGAATGGATCCGTTCACGATGGAATGGCAGAGTAGAGTCAATGGGTCAAATGGCCTACTTCTGTTCTTATATCTTATGGATACAGGTAGGAGGGGAAGAAGAGAAAGGTGAAGGGGGAGAGGGCAAAAGGCCAAGAAAAATACTTTCTGATAAGAGAAAGATAAGGAAGGGGTGAGTAGCGAGAGGAAGGAAGTCAGAGGGATTTCAGAAAGTGATAAAACGGAGGAAGGAGTTACCAAAAATTGGTTGATATTGATGCCATCTGGTTGGATACTGCAAGACAGAAGCTAAGGCTTTGTTTCTTTAGTGTACATGTGGCCTCAACCTGGCAGTACATGAGGCCATGAACAAACATGTTATAGTGGCAATGGGGTGTGGAAGTGAACTGGTTGGCCACTGGGAGGACCTTGCTATTGCAACAAATGGAGTGAAGGTGCTCATTTTTGAAGTTGAGAAGGATAACAGAAAGAGAACCAGAGATTATGGGAATGGTGCAAGAAAGTGGAACTTGAATAAAGATGATTCAGCCATGATTTTTTTGAATGGTGGATCAGGTTCATGGAACAATCTTTTGTTTTCTATTTCTTTGGGCCAGAACACAATGATCTCCCTTACTTCAGAAAGTGCTCTCATTCATTACCTCAACCGTAATGTTATTCCAACTAATTTTTTTTAACATCTTCTTGACCGAGATGTGAAACACTATATTCCTAATTATCATTGGAAAAAACAGCAGTAAGCCAACTTTTTGAACCACTGATGCTTCTGATAAAGGTACTGTAGCCTCGCAGTGCTACTGGATAGGGAGCTCCAGGATTTAGACGCAATGATGATGAAGGATCAGTGATATATTTTCAAGTCAGGATGATAACTAACTTACTATTATACTCCAAACTTTACACAATAAAGAAAAGTACCCCTTTTGCCTTCTTGAAAACTACTATTTGGAATGTTGGAAAATGCCAATATTTTCAATCATTGCATCATCAAATTTGCCAATAAAGCTGAGAAATGATTCAGTTATTTTTACATTTGGCATTCTGATCAAATAATTTTCATTATGCTCATGGATTTCCTGCAATCATGGTTTCAAAATGTTATTTATTCCAATTTTATTTTGTTATACTATTCCCCAATTTCCTACCTCATACATCTGCTCATAAATATTGTTACATTAATGTCTGTACCATTACATGTTAAAGATTTCAAATAATTCCAGCAATTAAACATTTTTAATCACAAAAGTTAAAATACTTTAATGCCTCACGTAGTGCTCAGGATGGATTCCCAAAAACAAAAGTACTGATGAAATCAGCACTTAAATGATTCATTGCAACACTATAGCTATGTCCTGATGTGTTACCAAAAGAGTTGTTGGAGCATGTATCTGCACATTTCCTGTCCTTCCCTTTGTTGTGCTCAGCTATCAGAGGATTCCAGTGCAAACCTGCCCTCCTGACATCTGCATTCTGCTGCACTAAGCAGAATCCGGCAGGAGGTCCTGGTCTCCACATTCTGACAATAATGAATCACCCATTGCTGGGTAAATCTGGTTGGTGTTTGGCAGGCTGGTGTAATGGTGTAGACACTTAGTGCTGAAAAATGAAGCTCGGAGATGCACCCTTACCAGTGATGTGAGTACAGGCCATTGCTGGTGATCTGCAACATTTGCTCAATGTATTGAAATGCCATCTGGACGATGTGGTGTCATCACCTCCTGTTGAATGTGATGTTATCTCTGGTAACAAATTCAAACAACAGAGAAATCTCTGGGCAGGAGAGAGCCAATTAGAGTGGGAAATCAACATCTCCATTACATCCATCAGGAGATGATGCGATCAAGGCATCTGTCAACATATGGAAGAGATGTGAAGGTGAGCCTGTAGAAGACAGCAGTGTACAAAACTGGGGAAAACAGGTGGTCAGTGTAGAGGAATGAAGCATTATTGCAGCTGATTACATGCAGCATGCAATATGAGAGGATGTGTTTTTAAAGTATGTATCTCCAAGTGTTTGGACTGTAAGATTAACAAATCATCACTTTGTGGGATAGTGTTAAATATGGTACCATTTCCTATCATAATTGCACCATTTGGCATATGGCAACAGTGAATAAAACAAGACACAGTTCAGCAATTTTTTTGATATTTGCCTCTTTCTGTTCAGTCATTACATATTATCTGACCACGAGAGGGAGTTGATAACAACAGAGTAAGAGCATCTCTTAAAGTATTCTCTTCCATTAAAGATGACTGCATCTCTTTCATCTTAAAGTGGACGACCATAAGACCATAGAATTGCAGAATTAGGCTAATTGCCCCATTGAGTCCACCTCGCCATTCTATCATATCTTATTTATTATCCTTTTGAACACCATTCTCCTGCCTTCTCCTCATAACCCTCGAATCCCTTCCTGATCAAGAATGTACCTAACTTGATAATTTAAATGACGAAGAAGTTTGGCCATTCCTCACCACCCTAGCAACTGGATTTTTATATAACCCAACCAATAAAAAGTGGTCCATAATTAAATTTTTCTTGTACTTTTCATAAAAAATTCCATTCCACCCATTCAAATGCTTTCTCTGCATCAAGTGCGACAATCATTGGTTGGTTGGGCTGATATCTTGGTGTATTGATCAAGGTAATCAATCTAAGAATATTATCTGAAGCATACCTATTCTTAATGAAACTTGCTTGATCGACATGTACTAATTATGGTAAATATTTAGCAAGTCTATTTGCTAATACTTTAGATATTATTTTATAATCTACATTTAATAAAGAAATTGGTCGATACGAAGCTACTTCCAAAGGGTCTCTATCTTTCTTTGAAATTACTGTAATTATCACTCTCGAAAAAGAATCTGGCAATAATTGCTCATCTGTTGCCTGTTTAAGCATGTCCATAAATACAAAACTTCATAAAATTCTTTATAAAACTCTACAGTAATCCCATTTGGCATAGCTTGTATGGCCTCCTTAATTTCAAAATCTGTGAATGGATACTCCAATTCTTTCACATCTTCCTCTCTTAAAGCCGGCAAATGTGCTATTTTAGAATGAAAATAAAATAAAATGTAATTTGGGAGTCATTTCAAAAAGGTTCTCAATCTTCTGAGACTGTTGATGCATGGTGTGATCTTATTCAGGCAATGCCTTCAACGGTGTCGGTCGGTATTCTGTGCAGAAAGTTTAACACACGAGGTGACTGGGTGTGAGATTTTTTTTCACACACCTTTGTTAATTTCACTGGTGTGAAATAACTGTACCAGCTTGGAAAACTTAACGATACAAGAATACTGTGTCGCAATCATTACCAAGCCTGGTTGGATTATACTTACTGTGGAAAAGTGAAATCGAGTCAGAGAATCTGTCGGTATCCCACTGTTTGGTTGCAGTTAATTGGTGATTTTTAAAAAAATATGGAGCAAATGCACTTGGGACAGGGTGGGACAATGTCCTGGATTGTGTCTTACAAAGGAGAGGGCAAGAAAGAAATGGGGTGGTGAAATTTTCCTGCCCGATTCACTGGGAAGAAAAGACCTCCAGTTTATGAATAAAATGGAAGTCAATGAGTTCAGTTGGTGTAAGGAATGCTGTAGCTCTGATCAGTACTAAACAGGTAAAGAAAGCCTCTACTTCCTCAGGAGTTTGCGGAGGAGCTAGTGGAGTTATTCAAGTGAACCGGTACGGACTTGAAGGGCCGACATGGCCTGTTTCCGTGCTGTAAACGGTTATATGGTTATATGGTTAAATCTAAGGCAAATAAAAATTACTCAATAGAACCATTTTCCTGAACCCCTTCAGAAGTATACAACTTTTGGTAAAATAAACAAATTGATCATTAATTTCCTGAGGTTTATAAGGAACCGTTAAATTCTTTCTAATAGTCCTAGATGCCTGTTCAGTCTTCAACTGCCAAGCCAACACCTTATGGACTCTATCCCCTAATTCATAATAACGTTGTTTAGATCTCTATATTAATAGTTCATATTGGTATATTTGCAATGTATTATAATGAAGTTTCAGTTTAGTCAATGCTGCTTTTTTTTTAATCTTCAGTAGTATTCTTTTGAAAATCTTTTTCCAAAACTGCTATCTCCTTCTCCAACTTCAAACTCTTCACCAAAAATTGTTTCTTAACTCTTGCTGAATAACTAATAATTTGACCTCGTAAATACGCTTTCAAAGCATCTCATAAAACATAATTACTCTGTACTGAATTAGTGTTTATCTGTAAAAAGGAAATAATATGCTCTTTAATGTAACGAATGAAAGCAGGCTGTTTCAACAACATTGCATTAAATCTCCACGGGGAAGTCGTCTACATAACTTCAGAACCAACACAAGATATGAATAACATAGAATGATCGAACACAATCTTACTCTTATATTCAGCTTGGATAATCCGGGCCTGAAGATGCGCCGATACTAAAAACAAATCTATTCTAGAAAAAGAACCATGCCATGAAGAGTAAAAAGAAAAATCTTTTTCTGTTGGATTTAATCTTCTCCAAATTTCAACCAAATTCAAGTCTTTCATTAAGGATGCCATCTGTACAGTCATCTTAGATTTCTTTATAGTTTTTGTAATGGATCCAAAACACAGTTAAAATCTCCTCCAATTAAAATATTTTCATTAGCCTGATTGAAAGTCAAAAAATTTTCAAATATAAATTGTTCGTCATCCACATTAGGTGCATACACATTCAATAGTGTCCATGACTCTGCAAATATTTTACAATTCACCATCAAAACTCTACCAGCTGTTTCAGAAAATGACTCCAGTTCAAACGGTATCTTCTTATGAACCAGAATTGCCACTCCTCGTGCCTCAGAATTAAAAGAAGAAGCAACAATGCGTCAAGGTTGTCCATTGGTCCAAGCAATTAGACAAAATGAGAATATTAAAGGAATAAAAATTGCAAAAGATTAATATAAAATTAATTTATTTGCTGATGATGTGTTAATATATTTAACACATCTAGAACAATCTTTGAAACACTTGCAGAAGTGTTTGGAGCTATATGGAGTATTGTCTGGGTATAAAGTAAATTGGAATAAAAGTGAAGTATTACCGGTTTTAGATGATGCTTACACTGAGTGTAAACAGATTACAAAATTACGATGGCCTAATAAAATTAAGTATTTAGGAGTACTTGTTGATATAAATGATCAATCTTTATATAAATTAAATTATGTACCATTATTAAAAAAGATTAAACTGGATTTGAATAAGTGGAAAGATCTTCCTTTAACGTTAATAGGTCTGGTGAATTGTATCAAGATGAATATCTTTCCATGTATTCAATATCTTTATCAATCAAAGGTATTTTTTTCAGAAATTTAATACTATGGGTGAGGAGGTTTCTGTGGAAAAATAAATTAGCTAGGGTAGCACTGCAGAAATTGACTTGGAAATATGCTTTAGGTGGACTTCAACTGCCTCATTTTGGAATTATTATGAGGCGGTACTATTAAAATTTGTTAATAAGGTGACGGATGTTTCCCAACCTCCTAGTTGGGCAAAAGTTGAATTGGCTTGTATTTCTGAGTCTCAAGTTCATCAATTTATATTTAAGTGGAATAGTTATTTGTTACAGGGATATAATATGCCAGTTTTAAAACAGTTGTTAGCGATTTTGACTAAAAGCAATTCTGTCATAGGTTCTGGGGGTAAGATTGTGGCCTAAACTCTGTTATATCAAAATAGAGTTATTCTCTTGACAAAGAATTTAAAGATTTGGGATTCTAAAGGTATAAAGGTGATTGATGATTGTTTTGAAGATGGAGAATTTCTTTCTTTTACTAGACTCAGGGAAAAATTTGGGAAACGATTTAATTCTTTATTTGTATATTATCAAGTGTGAGCTTTGGTGATAGATAATTTTGGAAGAGAAATGATGCTACCTCAATTAATTAAGTTTGAGCTTTTAATTTTAGATACATTAAAAAAAGGATTTATTTCAGATATGTATACTTTGCTACAAGATAGGATTAATAAACCAGATTTAAACAAATCTAGAATTAAATGGGAGGAAGATTAATCTTTTGATATATCTCAGGAGGAATGAGAATAATGTGTCAAGATGGTGTGACTAAATTACTTAATGTAAGATATAGTTTAGTTAATTATAAGTTTTTACATCAGTTGTATTTGACTCCTGAGAAGTTAAAAAGATATGGCTTTAGTAGTTCAGATTTATGTTTTAGGTGTGGACTTCATACTGGAACATTTGTACATGCAGTTTGGTTTTGTGATAAAGTTCATCCATTTTGGGAAAAGTTTTTTTGGAAAAGTTTTTTTGGAAAAATTATTTAAGATTAAATTACCAGTGGATCCATTAATTTTTCTGTTGGGTTTTGCTGTATCTTTAACTGGTTTAGGGTTGGACAAGTTTCAGATGGCATTTGCTCGTTTAGGATTGGCAGTAGCACGGAAATGTATTGCGATTACTTGGAAAGATAATATGGAATTAAATATAGCCCACTGGCACAATGAGTTGAGATCTTGTATTTATTCTTTTTTTGTTCAGATGTGATCACCTTATTTGGAATTTATGGGTTTAGAAGTATCTTAATTTTTTTATTGTAAGCTTGTAATATCACACAGCGTATGTAAATAATTAACTGATATATGTTTTTTGCTCTCCTTGTGAAGTTTTTTTGTGGGAGAGGGGTGGGGGGGGAATGTGGGTTTTGTTTATTTTATTTTAGTTTGTTTGTTTTTTTATATATATGTATTTTAAAATCAAAAATAAAGTTTAAAAAAAAGAATGCACCTACTTTCACCATAAAGAAGTAAATCACAAAATTCTGTAGACACTGTGTTTGAAGTAAAAACACAAAATGCTGGACAAGCTCAGTGCCCTTTAAAGGCAAAGGCAAAGATGCATAACTGAAATTTCAGACTTAATCCCTTCACCAAAGTATGAGAGAATGCTGGCAACCATCTGAACAACAGAGTAGGGGGGGGGGGGAAGGGGAGGGGGTGGCAAGTTGATAGATGGAGAAAGGAGGGAAGGGACAGCAGCAATGAGGGGGAGGAGATGTGAGGGTGAAAGAACTGGAAGGACAGGAAAAGGGGGGAGGGGAAAGAAAGGCAAACAGGTTTAATGGAAAGCAATTAGGTTAATGTTCATGCCATGTGGCTGGAGGGTGCCCAGAAGGAAAATAAGGTGTCGTTTCTCTAATATGGGGGTGGTCAGAGTGGGACAGTACATAAGGCCATGGACAGACATGTGAGCCCAGAAGTTTGACCTGGAATTGAAATGGTTGGCCACTAGGAAATCGCTGTGGATGTGAACAGAGTGGAGGTGCTGAATGAAGTGATCTCCAAGTCCGTGATCAGTCTCTCCAATGTAATAAATGCCACAAAGGGTGCACCGGATGCAGTAAATCAATCCTCTGAATGTACAGGTGAAGTGTTGCTTCATGTGAAAGGCCTGTTTGGGGTCCTGAACCATGGTGAAGGAGGAGTCATGGATATGGTGCAGCAAGCAAACACAAAACATGAGAAAACTGTACTGCAGGCTTTAATCAGCTTAAAACAGAATACCAGGTCTGTATAGCCTCTGGTTCCACATGCCAGACTGGTTTAGGAAGGGGCCAGCTCGAGTCTTTATTTTGGGCCAGTGATTGACAGTCGGCATGGTGGGGCTAGCCTCTCAGGCTGCCTACCTGCAGGTACAGTGGTTGCCCCCTGCAGTAGGCTGGTAGGAGTGCAGCTATAGTAGTGGTTGTATCACCACATTCACCCCCTTCTTAAAAGAGTCCCGGGGGAGGTGGTTCTTCTTGGGTATTTACAAGTTCAAGTGGTCCGGTGGTGGCCTTTATCAATGGGATGGTCGCGGGGCAGGCTCCTGGTCAATGGTTGGTGGGGACGGGGCCACTTGAAGGTCAGACGGGACCAGGGTGGTCAGGGTGGCCAGTGGTGCAAGCAGGGTGGTGCCTGATGATGTTTGGGTGTAGGTGCAGGGCAGGTCCGCAGGGGGTGGGGGCCTGTTGAGAGGCAGTAGGTAGACGTCACTCCTGGGGGGCTCCTGGATGGGCCTGGGGTAGGGGAGGCTGGATCCCTGCTGGTGCCAGACCCCTTGTCAAGACAGTGTTCTCTCATCCATTGGGGTACCTGATGTAGGTGTAGTTTGGGTTTGCATGGAGGAAGTGCACCTGCTCGACCAGGGGGTCGGACTTGTGGGTCCTCACATGCTTATGGAGGAGCACTGGTCCCAGAGACAACAGCCACACTGGCAGGGAGATGCCAGTTGCTGATTTCCTAGGAAAGGAGTAAAGGCATTCGTGAAGGGTCTGATTGGTAGTCATGCACAAAAGCGACTGTATGGCATAAAGTGCCTCGAGAAGGGCCTCTTGCCAGTAGTTGGTGGACCATCCTTTCGACCTCAGGGCTAGGAGGACTGCCTTCCAGATTACCCTGTTTTCGCATTTAACCTGTCCATTACCCCTGGAGTTACAGCTAGTCGTGCAACTACACACAATGCCTTGCACCGCCAGGTACTGGTGCATCTTCTGACTTATGAAATTGAACCCCCAGTCACTGTGGACGAATGCTGAGTATCCAAACATGGTGAAGATCAGTGCCAGCGCCTTGATAACGGAGGCAGTGGAGGTGTCAGGGCAAGGGATGGCAAAGGGAAAATGGGAGTATTCATCTATATCCTAGAGGAAATAGATGTTCTTATTCATGGAAGGCAGTGGTACCTTGAAGTTGATACTGAGTCACTTGAAGGGCCAAGTGGCGTTCACCACGTGGGCCTGTGGTGGGCAGAAGAAGCACGGTTTGCACTCTTCACAGACCCTGCAAGACTCGGTCATGGTCTGGACTTCTTGGACAGTGAAGGGGAGGTTCTGGGATTTAATAAAGTGGTATAGGCACATGACGGCTGTGTGGCAAAGGGTGTCGTGTAGCGCCTGTAACTGTTCAGACTGCACACTTGCGCATGTCCAGGACAGGGCATCAGGGGAGTCTTTGAGTTTCCCTGCCTATACTGGATGTCGTAACAGAATGTGGCCAGCTCGACTCTCCAGTGCAAGATCTTGTTGTTCTTGATCATACTTCTGTGGGTGGAGCTGAACATGAATGCCACTGCATGTTGATCAGTGAGAAGGGTGAACCTCCTGCCTACCAGGTAGTGGCGCCAGTGGTGGACTGCTTCCATAATAGCCTGGGCCTCATTTTTGATGGCGGAGTGCCCGAGCTCTGAACGTGAAAGGTCCTGGAAAAAAAGGCCACAGGTCTGCCTCCTTGGTTAAGGGTGGCAGCAAGGGCAACATGAGAGGCATTGCACTCCACCTGAAATGGGGTGTTCTCATCCATGACATGCATCGTGGCGATGTCTTGTCTGATGCGGGCAAAGGCTGCTTGTACCTCTGCGAGGAGGGGAAAGGTGGTGGCCTGGGCCAGTGGGCGGATCTTGTTGGAGAAGCAGGAGACCCACTGGCATTAATAAGAAAAAAGGCCTAGGCACCTGTGGAGGGCCTTGAGCGTGTGGGAGAGGGGCAGTTCTTTTAGAGGACGCATGTGTTGTGGGTTGGGACTGATGACACCATGTTCCATGGTGCAACCCAGGATGGTGAGGCAGGTGGTGCTGAACACACACTTCTTCCTGTTATATATGAGGTTCAATGCTGGTCGTGGCCACAGATGGTGACGTTGTTTAGGTACGGGAAGGTCGCTTTCAGTTTGTGCCAGTCTACCATGTAGTCCATCTCCCGCTAGAAAACTGGTAAAGGCGTCTGTCTACCTCAATGGCAGTGTAAGGTTTATCCCAGGTGTGAATGGGGAGCTGGTGGTAGGCCGACTTCAGGTCAGTGGTGGAGAAGACCCGGTTCTAGGCTATCTCATTGACCATGTGGGCGATGTGGGGCAGTGAGTAGGCATCCAGATGGGTTGATGGTCTGGCTATAATCCATGATCATCCTCAATTTGCTGCCCCCTTTTACTACTAGGAGTTGGGCTCTCCAGGGGCTGTTACTGGGTTCTAAAACTCCCTCTGCCAGGAGTCATTTCACCTTGGCCAGTAGTGCCTGCTCATGGCTGTTATAGGTTTGCAGTCCGGAGTTAAATAATAGAAAAGGGATGGCGGGATACCCAAAGGATGAAGAGTCCTCAGGTGGATTTGGAATGGCAATTGGAGTTTGTGTTGTGAACGGTGAGTGTGGGCGTGGGCCACTGAAGGTAAGAGTGAAGCTGTGGAGGTGACTGGAAGTCTAGTCCCAGGATAACCGGGGACCAGTAGCCTGAATCCTTGGTATGTTTCCCACCCCCACTACCAAATTCACTGAGCAGCACCCATGTGGTGTGATTGAGTTGTCCTGGGAATCAAAAGCGATGGGGAAGTGTGCTGGGTACACCCTGAGTTTCATTGTCCGAACCACATTCAGGTGCACAAAGCTCTCAGTACTACCGCTATCAAACAGGCATTTTGTTACTTTCCCATTGTCAGCGATGTCCATCATTGAGTGCCCGAGTCCATGGGGAATGTCCTCCATCAGTGTGGTGGACACTAGGACCACCTTGGGATCTGAGTCGCTGCTCCCTGAAGGTTGTAGTGAGCAGCAGCCAGTGGGTGGCCTTCGGAGCATGCGGTGCGATGAGTGCACGGTTCTGTGCACGCATGCATTGACTATGACGTCTCGTCGGCATGCCGGTGCATTTTGGGTTGGTGTGGCTGGGGGTCAGCTGGCCCATGATGGCGGCACCCAGGGTACACATGCGGTGTCAGCTCGGTGACCTGGGGAAGTGATGTCATCGGTGCAGACAGAAGTCCGGTTGGAAGTGATGTCTTCAATGTGGGCGGAAGTTGGATTGTGAAGTATGGTGGTGTCCGTGGTGAGCACAAGGCAGTAGCATGGTTCAGCAGCCAGGCCTGAAGTGATGTCAGTGCGGGCAGATGCGATGGGCAGGGTAATGGCATTGCCCAGCACTCATACATGGGGGGTTGGGAGGTGCTCCCAGCTGGTCGCAGAGGGCTGCAGTGCTCCTGGTGGGTTTGGAGAGGTACACCTTAGCAAAACATCCTTTCTTCTCGCTTCGGAAGCAGTGAGTTCTTCATGGGGAAGCTGTAGCCTGTAGCTGTTCAGACTGCACACTTGCGCATGTCCAGGACAGGGCAGGGCAAGGGAGTGTCTGTCTGACCCACACTGGGACCCACAGTACTTACAGCGGCATCTGGCGGCAGCGGCATCTATCGTCTCTTCCTTGTGGGGCCCTTCACCAACTGCTGCTGTTGTTGGCGAGCATTGAAGAGCTCCACATGATGAGCTGCTGTTTCTAGGGAGTGGACAACTTCCATGATCCTCTAACAGTCTCTGTCGAGTTCCTCTCAACCATAGCCCTCACACGCATGCATCTCGGTTGAGTTGCTCCACTTCCCCAGCAGTCATGCCAGCTTCAATGGTGCATAGGTGTGCTAGCTCTCGCAGAGGACCCAAGTAAGCACTGGCCGTCTCACCTGGCTGCTGTACTCTGATGCTGAGTAGGTACCGGGCGTAGAGTATGTTTGTCATACCTTCCACGGTGGCCATAGCAGGTTCAAAATCTGTGCAGTCTCTGTTGACCTGGAAAGCACAGGGTGGGCGGGGGCTTTTTTTGGTTCATATTGATGACCTCCGCTTGAGTGTGGATGATTGCCTTGATCGCATGCTTCCAGATCTTGAAGTATGTTGGAGCGTCGGGGTGCTGAAGGTAAATGTCCAGCTTCTCAAGGATGAGAAATCTCTCCATGGTCCTCAAAATTTTAATCTGATTAAATTGTGATGTGCTGTGGAGCAGGAAACAAACACAAATCTCTAGAAGACGGCAGACAGGCTTTAATCAGCTTAAAACAGAACACCAGGTTTGTATAGCCTCTGGTTCCACGTGGTTAGAGAAGGGATGGCTTGAGTCTTTATATGGGCTGGTGATTGACAGTTGGCATGGTGGGGCCAGCCTCCCAGGTTGCCTACCTGTAGGTACAGTGGTTGCCCCCTGCAGTAGGCTGGTAGGAGTACAGCTATAGTATTGGTTATATCACCACAATGGCGCAAGTGTTGCACCTCCTGTGGACACAGGGGAAGAGCCAGGGGTGCGATGGGTGGGAAGGAATGAGTGCACGAGGGAATCGGGGAGGGAGCGGTCTGTGCGGAAGGCTGAGAAGGGAGGAGAGGGAAAAATGTGTCTGGTGGAGGGATCTTGAAGTATGAGCCAAAAATTCCAGTGGATAATGTTTTGGATGCGGAGGCTGGTGGGGTGATAGATGAGGATGAGAGGGATTCTATGCTTGTTGCATCTGGGGGCAGAGGGGGCCAGGGCAGATGAATGGGAAATGGAGGAGATGCAGGTGAGGGCTGAGTTGATAGTGGTGGAGGGAAAGCCACATATGTGGGAGAAGGCAGATATTTCAGAAGCTCTGGACTGGAAGACCTCATCTTGGGAAGAGATGTGGAGATGTTGAGAGAAGGGGATGATATCCTTGCAGGGAGCAGGGTTTGAGGAAGTGTAGGCCAGGTAATTGTGGGAGTTGGAGGATTTGTTATATATGTCAGTGGAAAGCTTGTCTTCCAAGATGGAGACAGAGAGATCCAGGAAGGGAGAGTGTAATCGGAGATGGACCAAGTGAGTTTGAGATCAGGGTGGAAGTTGGATGCAAAGTGGATGAAACTGACAAACTCATCGTGGGTGCATGAGGCAGCCCTGATGTAGTCATCTATATATTGAAAGAAGAGTTGAGGGGTCTTGCCTGTGTTGGATTGCAGCATGCAAACGGGCAGGATAACTGGGACGCATGTGGGTACCCATGGCTCCTCCTTTGATTTGGAGGAAGAGGGATGATTTGAAGGAGAGGTTATTTAGAGTGAGGATAAGTTCTGCCAGGCAGAGGAGGGTGGTGGATCTTTGGTCCAGGAAGAAGCAAAGTGCTTTCAGGTCTTCTCTGTGGGAGATAGAGATATAAAGTGATTGGACATCCATCATGAAGATGAGGTGGTCTAGATTGGGAAATCTGAAGTAATTGAGGAGATGGAGGGCATGTGAGGTATTGGGGATGTAGTCAGGGAGGGATTAGTCCAGGGGAGAAAGAATAGAGACAAGGTAGGATTAAACTAGCTCGGTGGGGCAGGAGCAGGCAGAAACAATGAGTCTACCTGGATGGTTGGTATTATGTCTATGGAGTTACTTGGGAGGCTTCTTAAATAACTTAGAGGTGCAAGATTCAAATAACAAAAGAGACTTTACTTACTGATGTCTTCCATCATCTCAGGAAACTGCTCACATACATATACATACGGCCCATAGTGGTGTACTACAGTTAGTACAGTGAGAAGGGTGTATTCTTATGCAGTCACAAAATAGCTCCCATCATCCTGACTATATAACATCCCTCCTTCTCTTTCTTTCCAGTGCAACTTAAGTAACTGAACTTGTACACTAGTTTATTTACACAACTATTTTAAATAGTTCTTATCGATATTGCACTGGTGGCAATATATTGCTTAGCTATCTTGTGGATTTGGCTGTGACGGTTGGACTCTGTGTTGCTGGTACACGTGTAGGTGATGTAGCTTCACCTGAAAACTGCTGTGTTGATGTTTTGGTATTAGTGGTTGAGGTCTCTTCATTTGATACCTCACTTGATATTGGTACTGCAGGCTTTGCTGGTATTAAAGCTTTCTGCTTCATCACATCTTGTGTTGGCCAGATGTGAATTCTGTTCCTTCTCAGCTGATTGCTAGAGTCTGTCTCGACAATGTATGATCTTGGTGTCTCAGCTTCTCTGATGACCTTTGCTGGGGTCCATGTTTTCAACATCAGCTCTTGAATATGCACATGGTGCCTTCTGAAGAGTTTTTGCAATGTTTGTGCATGTTTGTTATAATGCTGGCGTCCTTCTTCTTGTGTGTCATCCGGTCTTCTTCTGGTTTCCTCCTGGTCTTCTGGAGGGTGTATTTTGCTTGTTAAAATTGTTTTATATCTCCTGACATTTAGAAGTTCTGCTGGGGACTTCATGTCAGCCCTTAAAGGTGTTGCTTGTAATGATAGAAGAGCTAGGTATGGGTCTTCTTTTGTTTCACGACACTTAACTAGTGTGCATTTTACAGTTTGCATGTCTTTCAATGAACCCATGACTTTTGGGGTAGTATGGGGATGATGTAGTGATAATAAACCCATACTCTGCAGCCAGCTTTCTGAACTCTTATGACATGAACTGTGTTCCATTGTCACAAATTACTTGCTTGGGTATTCCTTGTTCAGCAAGGGGTGCTCTCATTTCTGAGGTGATAGTTGATGCTCTCAGGTCTTTCACCCTTTTGATGAATGGAAACTTAGAGTAGTAACAGGCTACTATTAAATACCACTCTTGATTCTTGGTGAACAAGTCACTGTGTGCCATCGCCTGGCAGGTACTTCTGTGGAAATAGTTTCCTCTTTTTCTTGTGTGTTTCTGTACTTTTGGCATATTTGACGTGTTGCCACCATATTTTCAATGTTTTTGTATATACCAGTCCAGTACATGACTGACTTCACTCTGAGTTTGCATTTCTCCATTCCCATGTAACCTTCATGTATTTTCTAGAGAATCTCTTTCTGTATTGTTTCAGGTATAATCAGTCTTGATCCAGCCAGCAGAACACCATTCTCCAACAATATGTCATCTCTGATAGACCAATATTGATATATTGAAGGCTGTATCTGCTTTATCCTCTCTGGCCATCCTTGTATTTCTTGTTGAGAAAGCGTTTGCAAAACATCATCCTTACTGGTTTCTTCTCTGATCTGGTTTAATTTATTACTGGTCATATTGACGAGATGATGTATCTTGATCTCCATGTCTTCCATTTCCTATTTTGTGAATTCGGCAGTGTGGGGGTGGGAGAGAATGAAGTTGGTAGCTGTGGAGGGAAGGTGACCATCATGCATGTTTGTTATAATGCTGGTGTCCTTTTTCTTGTGTGTCAGCCAGTCTTCTTCTGGTTTCCTCCTGGTCTTCTGGAAGGGTGTATTTTGGAGATGAGGTTGGAGATGGTTTTGGAGACAGTGGCTTGATGTGTGGTGGTTGGATCTTGTGGGATCCTGTTGACTGGCCTCGGCAAAATAGAGGTCAGTGTGCCAGACTACAACTGCACCACCCTTGTTTGGGGGTTTGATGGTGAGGTTGGGATTGTTGCAGAGAGAGTGGAGGGCAGAGCATTCTGAGGTGATGAGGCTAGAATACGAGAGAGGGGAAGTAAAGTTGAGACGGTTGAAGTCTCAGCAGCAGTTAGAAATAAAAAGGTCCAAAGTGGGCAGCTGACCAGGACAAGGTGTCCAGGAGGAGGAAGAAGGCTTGAAGCGAGAGAAATGGTCGGATGGGGGTGGGGGGGGGAGGTGGTGGAGTGTAGCGGTTATAGAAATGGGCCTGGAGGTGGAGGTAGCAGAAGAAGAGTTTGGCATCGCAGTGTGTGTAAAACTCATTGAGGTGTGAGTGGAGGGGAATGAAGGTGAAGCCTCTACTGTGGACTGAGTGCTCCATTTCAAAGAGGGGAAGATCAGAGGGGATAGTAAAAACCAAGCAGGGGTTAGGGTGGGGATTGGTGTGTAGAGGGTGTTGGGGGAGGGTGAGGAGGAAGTTTGGGGAGGTCCAAGGGTGGGGGTAGAAGGTGGGGGAAGTTGAAGGGTGGAGGAGGGGGTTTGGCAAGGGGAGGGGGATTGGGGAGGTCAGAGGGAACAGGAGGTGGGGGAGGTCAGAGGGCAGGAAGTGAGGGGGTCGGGGAGGTCAGGGGGAGAGGAGAGTAGGGGGTAGCCAGAGAAAGAGGGGGAAGAGATGAGGTCTGATGATTGGAGGGGGGGTGGGGAGAAGGGGGCAGAGAGGGGAGATGGGGTTGGAGTAGAGAGTGTTGTAGGAGGATGGGGAAGGAGTAGTGAGGGGGATAGTAAGTGGGATCCAGCAGCATTATTAGGACTCCAGCAGCAGTCTGGAGTCCTAATTGCCTTATTTTCTGACTGGGCACCCTCCATGGCATGAACATTGACTTTACTGCTTTCCATTAAACTTGCTTGCCCCTCCCCCTTTATCTTGCCCTTCCAGTTCTTTCATCCACTCAGCCCTACCATCTCCCACACCCCTCATTGCTACTGTTCCCTCCCTCCTTTCTCCACCTATCATCTCCTGACTTGCCACCCCCCCCATCCCCTCCTATTCTTTTGTTCAGATGCTTACCGACATTCTCTCATACTTTGATAAAGGGCTCAAACTTGAAATGACAGTTATACATCTTTGCCTTTGCTACATTAAGGTCATTGACCTGCTGAGCTTCTCCAGCATTTTGTGTTTTTACTGTCAGTGGTGAAATCATGACCTTTCCTAGTTGACCCTGCTCTCACGAGCCGGCTCATGACTCCTCCCCCTTTCTTTCCCATAAAGGCTAGCATGCCACGAGCCTTCCCCCAGTTCAAGTCCAGGTCAGTGTGAGCAACCAACACAGGGATGCAGTCCTTCAGTCTTGGCAACTTCAGTCTTTTGTGTAATTGATCGTGCATCAATTTTATTTACAATAATTTTTTGAGAACATGGACAAGTACCTGAAGTTGGATCACCTGGAAATCGACTCGAGAGAACCCAAGGCAACTGACAAGTTTGCGCTGTGGCACCGCTGCTTCGTAAAGTTCCTCATGGCCTCCGCAGCTATCCAGGACAATGAGGACAAACTCCATCTGCTGTACATCGGGCACTGGGACAACTGGATGGTCCAGGACTGCCAGATGTATGGAGCTGTAATGGACATTCTGATGAACCAGTATAAAGTTCAGGTGAACGAGGACTAAGTGCGCCATGTACTCCACTCACGTTGACAACAACCAGGAGCTCTGCAGGAGCTCGCAAGGGACTTCAACTGCCAGGCTGTGAGTGCAGAACAGCACACAGCTGCCGATCAGAGATGCCTGAGTAGCAGGCATCCATTCTGACTACGTGAGGTAGAGGCTACTAGAACAGAGACAATTGAGCCTACCTTCAGACAATCGAACTGGCAAACACTCTCGAGGTAGCCATTAAAAATGCTGAATCGTTCTCCAGTGAACATGCAGCCGCCTCGTGGGGAACACGGGGGCTGCCATCTTTGGAGGCAAGGTCGCAAGCCTCCTCCCACTCTGAACTGATCACCGCTATCGTTAGTGACCACCCAAAGAGTTACTTCTGCGGGTAAGCACCTGAGGAAACACTGTCCTGACAGAGATGCCATCTGCTCCATCTGTGGAAAGAAAGGACACTTCGCAAAGGTCTGTAAGTCCAAACCAATCCCAAGTTCCAGCAGCACCGTGCGCAAGCGAGGGCAGCCATCTCTTTTTTAAAAATATTTTTATTTTTCACACTATGAACCATATTGACCAAAATACACATAAGCATTTCCCTCTTGAATATACACAGTGTCATTTTCTCCCCTTTTTCCCCATCCCTTCCCTCCCTCCTTCCCACCCCCTTCCCAACCCACTAAACGTTCAACATATACGATACATTAAACCCATTAAACAATGTCATCACACAATCAAAATAAACAAGAAAATTGTTGCATCTACTTTTACACACTGGGTCAGTTCATTTCATCTTCTTCTCATTCTGTCATTTTAGGGGATGGAAGTCTGCAGTAGGAGTTCTCTGTTGTGTTCCATGTACGGTTCCCAAATTTGTTTGAATACTGTGATGTTATTTCTTAAATTATATGTTATTTTTTCCAATGGAATACATTTATTAATTTCTATGTACCTTTGCTGTATTCTCAGGCTATCTTCTGATTGGTTGACCTTATACATTTTTTTTGCTACAGCTAAGGCTTTCATAATAAATCTTTTTTGTGCTTCATCCAAATCGAGGACTAGTTCTTTACTTCTTATATTATTTAGAAGAAAGATCTCTGGATTTTTTGATATGTTATTTTTTGTGATTTTGTTTAATACCTGATTTAGATCTTTCCAAAATGTTTCCACTTTCTCACATGCCCAAATTGCATGTACTGTTGTTCCCGTTTCCTTCTTACAGTGAAAACATCTATCAGATACTGTTGGGTCCCATTTATTTAACTTTTGGGGCGTGGTGTATAGCCTGTGTAACCAATTATATTGTATTCTATCAGGCGTAACCTCGTGTTTATTCTATTTCTCATAGATCCAGAGCATAGCTTTTCCCATATTTAATTCTTTATCTTTATGTTTAGATCTTGTTCCCACTTTGGTTTGGGTTTACAGCTTATTTCATCATTCTCTTTCTCTTGCAGTTTGATGTACATGTTTGTTATAAGTTTTTTAATTATCATTGTGTCTGTAATCACATATTTAAAACTGCTTCCTTCTGGTAACCTCAGCCTGCTTCCCAATTTGTCCTTCAAGTAGGTTTTCATTTGGTGGTATGCAAACATTGTACCGTGAGTTCTACCATATTTGTACTTCATTTGTTCAAAAGATAATAATTTATTTCCCGAAAAACAATTTTCTATTCTTTTGATCCCTTTTCTCTCCCATTCTCTAAAGGAAAGGTTATCTATTGTGAAAGGGATTAGTTGAATTTGCGTTAATATTAATTTTGGTAGTTGATAATTTATTTTTTTCCTTTCTACGTGAACAGATGGTGCAGCACTGGTGAATTCCTATGTTGCACCAGCTTTTCATCCCACTTATATAGTATATGTTCAGGTACCTTCTCCCCTATTTTATCTAGCTCTAATCTGGTCCAATCTGGTTTTTCCCTTGTTTGATAAAAATCTGATAGGTATCTTAATTGTGCTGCTCTATAATAATTCTTAAAGTTTGGAAGCTGTAAGCTCCCTTGTTTGTACCATTCTGTTAATTTATCTAGTGCTATCCTCAGTTTCCCCCCTTTCCATAAGAATTTCCTTATTATTTTCTTTTTAGCTCCTTGAAGAATTTCTCTGTTAGGTGAATTGGTAACGATTGAAATAGGTATTGTATCCTTGGGAAGATATTCGTTTTAATGCAATTTACCCTTCCTATCACTGTTAGTGGTAAATCTTTCCAATGTTCTAAGTCATCTTGTAATTTCTTTGATTAATGGCTGATAATTTAATTTGTATAGATGGCCTATATTATTATCCAGTTGAATACCTAGGTTTCGGATTGCTTGTGTTTGCCATTTAAATGGTGATTCTTTCTTAAACTTCGTGAAATCTACATTATTCATTGGCATCGCTTCACTTTTATTTGCATTGATCTTGTACCCCGATACGTCTCCATTTTCCTTCAATTTCTTATGTAATTCTTTTATTGATAATTCTGGTTCTGTTAAGTATACTATGATGTCATCTGCAAATAGACTGATTTTATATTCCTTCTCTTTTATTTTTATCCCTCTTATTTTCTTTTCTTTTCTTATCAGTTCTGCCAAGGGTTCTATAGCTAACGCGAACAGTGAGGGAGATAGTGGACATCCCTGCCTAGTTGACCTACTTAATTTAAATTGGTTTGATATATATCCATTTACTGTCAGCCAGTGGTCCCTTATATAATGCTTTAATCCAATTACTATATTTCTCTGGTAGGTTGAACCTCTGCAGTACTTTGAATAAATAATTCCATTCTACTCTGTCAAAGGCTTTCTTTGCGTCTAAGGCAACTGCCACTGTTGGCGTCTTGTTTCCTTGTACTGCATGGATTAAGTTAATGAACTTACAGATATTGTCTGTGGTTCGTCTTTTCTTAATAAATCCAGTTTGATCTAGTTTTACTATTTTTGGTACACAGTCGGCCAATGTGTTTGCTAATAGTTTAGCTATTATCTTATAATCTGAGTTGAGTAGAGATATTGGTCTATATGATGCTGGTGTTAGTGGATCTTTCCCAGTCTTTGGTATTACTGTAATTATTGCTGTTTTGCATGAATCTGGCATGTTTTGTGTTTCTTCAATCTGGTTCATTACTTCCAGGAGAGGAGGAATTAATAAGTCTTTAAATGCTTTATAGAATTCTATTGGAAGTCCGTCCTCTCCCGGCATTTTATTCTTCGGTAGTTTTTTTAATATATCCTGTATTTCCTCTATTTCAAATGATTTTATTAATTTGTTTTGCTCCTCTTCTTGCAATTTTGGTAGTTCAACTTTAGCTAGAAACTCATCTATTTTGTCTTCTTTCCCTTCGTTCTCAGTTCGATATAATTGTCCGTAGAATTCCTTGAAGTTTTCATTGATCTCCGTTGGGTTATATGTAATTTGTTTGTCCTTTTTCCTTGATGCCAATACCGTTCTTTTAGTTTATTCTGTTTTAAGCTGCCAAGCTAGTATTTTGTGCATTTTTTCTCCTAGCTCATAATACTTCTGTTTTGTCTTCATTATGTTCTTCTCCACCTTGTACGCTTGTAGTGTTTCGTATTTTATTTTTTTGTCCGCCAATTCTCTTCTTTTTGTTGTATCTTCCCTTGTTGCTAATTCTTTTTCTGTACTTGCTATTTTTCTTTCCAGCTGTTCTATTTCCCGATTGTAGTCCTTCTTCATCTTAGTTACATAACTTATTATCTGCCCTCTGATGAAGGCTTTCATTGCATCCCATAGTATAAATTTATCTTTCACTGATTCCATATTTATTTCAAAATACATTTTAATTTGGTGCTCAATTAATTCTCTAAAATCCTTTCTTTTCAGTAGCATGGAGTTTAATCTCCATCTATACATTCTCGGTGGGATGTCCTCCAGCTCTATTGCTAATAACAGGGGTGAGTGATCTGATAACAATCTAGCTTTATATTCTATTTTTCTAACTCTCCCTTGGATGTAGGCTGACAACAGGAACAGGTCTATCCTTGAGTATGTTTTATGTCTACCCGAATAATATGAGTAATATGAGTATTCCTTCTCCACGAGCACTTTTGACTGGTTGGGTTGACCGGTTCGGCGTCCTAACCCACCTCACCAGCAACCGAGGCATGCAGTTCACCTCTGCGGTCTGGACACAGCTCGCCAACAGGCTGGGAATCAAGCTGCATCACCCAATAGCCTATCACCCACAGGCCAATGGACTGGTCGTGCGCTTGCACTGCCACCTTAAGTTTCCCCAGGTACTCCATGGACTCTTTCCCGAACTGGCATTTGGCAGGGTTGATCATTAGGCTGAAATCGGGAAGTCGGGAGAAGAGGGTGCGCAGGTGAGACTTGCGTTGTGCCCGGTCTCTGCTGGCGACAAGAACATCGTCTAGATAAATGTACACAAAGTTCAAATCTCTGCCCACCATATCCATGAGGCACTGGAAGGTCTGGGCTGCGTTCTTGAGCCCAAAAGGCATTCGTAGAAATTCGAACAAGCCAAAGGGGGTGATAATAGCCGTTTTAGGGATGTCCTTGGGGTACACTGGGATTTGATGATATCCGTGCACCAGGTCGACCTTGGAGAACACCCTCACACCATGCAGGTTGGCTGTAAAGTCCTGAATGTGAGTGATCGGGTAATGGTCAGGTACTGTCGCATCGTTAAGTCATTGATAATCTCCACAGAGGTGCCAGCCACTGGAAACTTTCGGAACCAAGTGGAGCGGCGAGGTCCAAGGACTGTCAGAACATCAAATTATCCCTAGCTCCTGCAGATGCTAGAACTCCTCTTTCGCTATCTGGAACTTATCCGGCGGGAGCCAGCATGCCTTAGCATGGACAGGTGGGCCTTGGGTGGGAATATGACGAAACACCCCGTGGCATGGTGAGGCAGCGGAGAACTGTGGCTTGAGGTGGGATGGGAACTTGTTCAGGATGCACTGACCGTGGCCATCTGTGGCTGCTCTGTGTGGGAAGCATTGAGGGAGATGGATTGGAAGGTATGGGCATTGACAAGTCGCCTACCTCGGGGTCAACCAGGGGCCCATGGGTGAGGAGGAAGTGGACACCCAGGATGAATGTTCGGAGGGACGAAATGGTGAATTTCCATGAGAACTTCCGCTGGCCGAGCTGGAAGTGGATGGTCTTGTCATCATATGTCCGGATCACCGTCGAGTTGGCTGCACGGAGTGGAGGTCCTCAAGGCCGTAACCGGGACTCGATGGCTATGGCCAGAATGATGCTGATCTGCACCCCGGTGTCGACAAGGAAGCATCAGCCGCTGATTACATCTTGCAGGTAGAGAAGCCTGTGTTCTTGGCCAACCACCGCAGCCATTAACAGCGGCCGGCCTGCTCGTTTCAATGGAACGAGCAGGGCTGACGGCACTTCCGAGCCTTGGCTCCCCAGCGCTGGTGGAAGAAGCAGAGGCCTGAAATGGATGGCTTGTTTCTGGCTATGCTCTTTGAGACCCTTGCAGGGGCTGAGTTTTCATCTGCGGCACTAGAGGAAAGCTTGGCATGGTCATGCCCAGGGCTTGTAACCAGTTGGACTGCTGAGCCCTCTGGGAATCGTTCAAGCCATATCTCCTGAGCTTTATGAGCAACCTTCCTGGGATTATCAAAGCTCTCCTGGGACAGTAACGGCCAGATGTCTTCAGGCAGATGGTTGAGGAAGATGCGCTCGAAGTGTGGGCAGTCGATGTGATCGCCCAAGAGCGTGAGCATCTTATCCATCAATGTGATTGTAGTTCTGTCTCCCAAGGCACCAAGGTGAAGCATCCGAGCGGCATGCTGGTGCTTGGAGAGGCCGAGGGAGCTGGTGAGCACCCGCTTGATGGTCCCGTACTTATCTTCTGCGGGAGGGTGCTGAACGAGGTGCAGCACTCGTTTGGCAGTGGCCTGGTCCAGGACGGCGACCACATGATAAAACTTGGTCGTATCTGATGAAATCTGGGGGAGGTGAAACTGAGCCTCTGCATGGCTGAACCAGGTCTCAGGCTCCTGAACCCAGAAGACAGGAAGCTTGATGGTTATAGCGTTGATCGAAGAGTCGTTCATATCGGGTTCAAAGGCGTTTGAACCTGTCGGGGTCACCAATGTAGCGATGGCTACTCTGCTTACTAAATAACTCCACAACCAAGCGGGTTGAGTTCAGTGAACAAAAACTGATTCATTGAGGTCTGCCTGGCTCTTCTTATACTCCCAGCCCGGACCTCGCTGAGAACTGCACTGTGGGCCTGGACATTGTCAGGGCGTCACGTGGGCTACAGAGCATGGGCTTCTAAGCCTGGTGCCGAGGTCGGGAAGAAACCCCCAATGGCGCCATTTTGGCTGACTGCCCCGTTGCGTGCGTGACATGCCACATTACATTATTTAATTGGCAATAACACCTTCAAATTAAGAGTTGAAACAGCATCAAATGAAGTTGAAGATCAGCAAATACAGCAGCAATCACATCTATATCAAGAGGCTATATCTAGTGGATCTTTAATTTAGAGGTTTTCATCATCGCCTTCAATCATTGCAAAGCTTCAGCATAAAAAGAGCTTTCAGGAGAATTGATCCAGGAAAGTCACATCCATTAGTAAAGTAGCAATCTAAAGTTGGTCAATAAACAAGGACAGTGCTTGTATTTTGAAGTCAGCACATAAGAAGGATCTGGTATCAGAGGATATTGAGTCATTGCTCCTAATATGCAGAAAATAAAAATTAGTATTAACATTTCACTTACATGAAACAAATAAAAATCAATGATCCTGATGCAGAGCCTCCATCATTAGCTGATCTTTGTATTTTTTTGAAAGGCTCAATTGAACTAATTACTTAAACTACAACTCAACTTGAATTCTGTGAGTATTTCCCTCATTTTGATTGAGAAGGAGCTTTGTTGGTTTAGATGCTAATCCTTGTTGTAAAACCCTCTCTGGTCAGTGTAATGGAATATATTTAAATATCCATTATTTTTGGCTGTTTTTGGGCAGCTATTAGGTACCCATCAGAGATTTGCTAGTTAGACAAACGAAAAAAGGTATTTGACTGCTGGTCCATTTGTATATGTACAGTAAGTAGTGATAGAATGATTTTCTCTGCAGCAATGCTGATGTGAAATATTCAGTATGTGCACATGAAGTAGAAGTCAATATAGTTAGAGAGTATCTCTTGCTTCCTAGGACTCATCTCAGAGCAATGCTATCTTAATACGGCTGCTCTGCTATCGCGGCCATGACACGCGGAGCCGGTTCACCTGCATCTCGATATGCGCCACCACACAACCTCCCCCAGAACCGGCTTTAGTGTCCCGCCACTTTTTGCTGCCATCCTCATCTTTTGGGCTGAGCCATAGCCACTGGTTGGCTAGGGTCTAAGAGTGCCAATTTCAGCCAGTCCGCCGTAAACAATTCTTCCTTGCCCCCACTGTCCAGGGTGAATGCCTTGCCTGATTGTTTCAGGACTTTGTAGGGACCTTCATAGGGACCTTTGTTGGAGAGGGGGTGGGTGTGAGCCTTGTCGAACAAAGTCCATGGTGGCTAAGTCCTTAGGGATACAAGCTAGCCAACTTGTCCCACAAGTCTTTTAGTAGTGTCCGTTTACCAGTGCCAGAGGCTGCGCCCGAGCAGAGGAACTCACCAGCTAGGGAAAGGGGTGTGCCGTTGACCAGTTCCGCAAAGGATGCTTGCAGATCTTCTTTGGGGGCTGTCCTGATACCCAGCAGAGCCAAGGGGAGCTCATCCATCCAGTTTGGACCATCCATGAGGGCCGATTTGAGGTGGCGGTGGAAGCACTCCACGAGCCCGTTAGCCTGGAGGTGGTAGGCGGTGGTATGATGCAGCTTAATTCCCAGGAGGGTTGCGAGTTGTGTCCAGAGGGCAGATATAAACTGGGCACCTCTGTCGCTGATCATGTGTGCTGGAACTCCAAACCTCGCGATCCAATGGGAAAGTAGCATTGTGGCACAGGACTCAGCAGGTGTCTTTGGGGGGGATGGCTTCCGGCCACCTCGTTATGTGGTCAACCACCGTAAGCAGGTAACGAGCATCCCTGGACACTGGCAGGGGGCTCACAAATGCCTATGTGGATGTGCTCAAAACTCTTTGCTGGGGGGTCGAAATGGTGCACCGGGGGCTTTTGAGGCCATGCCACACAAATTGCTCTGCCACCATGTGCACTGAGATCTTCATAGATGGGTATGCCAGGTTGTGGACCATTTTGAAGGTTTGCTGCCTCCATTGTTATGGCACTAGCGGACGCGGTGTGCCGGTGGAGATGTTGCATAGCAGCGTGTCGGAGCTGTCTGGCAGCTTGAGGTCCTCAAGGCAGAGGCCGGTGATGGTGGTGCAGAATGCTTGCATCTCACTATCCCCCTTTTGTGCTTGTGATAGATGAGCGTAGTCAAGGCCGGGTGCTAATGTGTGGATCGTGGGATGCGAGAGTGTGTCCGCCACGACATTGTCGTTGCCCGCTAAGTGCCGGATGTCCGTAGTGAACTCAGAGATGTAGGACAGATGTCTTTGCTGGCATGTTGACCAAGGGTCCTTAGTCATAGCAAGGCTTTGGTTAGGGGCTTGTGGTCTGTAAAGACTGTTGATGGCCTGCCCGCTAGGAAGTACCAGAAGTGTCTGATCGCCAGGTAAAGGGCTAGGAGCTCCCTGTCAAAGGCGCTATATTTGAGTTCAGGGCGCAGGTGCCGGCTGAAGAACGCCAGGGGTCTCCACTGACCTTCCACTGATTGCTTCAGGATGCCTCCAATGGCCATGGCTGATGCGCCTATGGAGAGAGCGGTGTGGGCGTTGGACCGTGGGTGGGCCAGTAGGGTGGCGCTCGCCAGGGCATCCTTTGTTGTGACGAAAGCTGCCTCCTCAGTCCACGCCAGGGTCTTGTTTTTGGTGGCGATCATCACGAACAATGGTCGCATGATGCGGGCTATCCCTGGGATGAATCAATTATAAAAGTTAACCATCCCCGTGAATTCCTGCAGGCCTTTGAGGCTGTCGGTTCGAGCAAACTGGCAGATTTCTTCGACCTTCTCTGCCGATGGGGTGGCTCCGTCTGCCGTGATGGTGTGACCCAAGAATTGCATGAACTCTTTGTCGAATTGGCATTTGGCCATGTTGACTGTAAGGCCAAATTCTGTCAGGCGTGCAAACTATGCGGAGGTGGGCCTTGTGCTCGTCGTGATCTCGGCTGGCGATGAGAATGTCTTTGAGATATATATGAACACAAAGTCCAGATCCTTGCCCACTGTGTCCATCAGGCGCTGGAATGTTTGCGCCGCATTCTTGAGGCAAAGGGCATTTTCTGGAATTCAAACAGGCCGAATGGGGTGATAATGGCTGTCTTACCGATGTCATCAGGGTGTAATAGGATCTGATAGAAGCTCTGTACAATTTCGACCTTTGAAAAGACCCTCGTGGTGTGCAGGTTGGCGGTGAAGTCCTGGATGTGGGGGATGTGATAGCAGTCTGGTGTAGTCGCATCGTTTAGACGGCAGTAGTCTCTGCATGGGTGCCAGTCGCCTGAGGCTTTGGTGACCATGTGCAGCGGGGATGCCCATGGGCTATCTGATCTGCAGACAATCCCCAACTCCTGCATGTGGGAGAACTTCTCTTTGGCCAGCTGCAGTTTATTGGGAAGCAGCCTTCTGGTTTTGGCGTGGAGCGGGGGACGCTGGGTTGGGATCTGGTGCAACATACCATGCTGGGGCATGGAGAAAGTGAACTGTGGCTGTAAGATTGCTGCAAATTTGTCAAGGATGCGGTTGTATTCATCCTTGGGGGCGCTGATTGCGGCTATGCCCAGGTCGCAAGCGCTGGTGGCCTCGAGATGGACTGTCTGGAAGGTGCGGGCATGTACCAGGCGCTTGCCTTTGAGGACAACCAGTAGGCTGTGCACTCGGAGGATGTCAGCTCCGAGGATCGCTGTGCCCACTGAGGCCAAGGTGAACCTCCAATGGAACTTTTCTCCACTGATTTGGATCTGTACATTGCGCGTGCCAAAAGTTCTGATGTCGGTGCTGTTGGCCGCCCGTAGTGTGAGGCCTTGTGTTCAGGTGTGGGTTTCCATGGTGGTCGGTGGGATGTCATTCAACTGGGTGCTGGTATCGACCAGAAATTGCCAGCTGCTTGCCTTGTCGGTCAAGTGGAGGAGGCTGTTGAT